>NC_136648.1:4499329-5099329 GCF_949748355.1 Melanostigma gelatinosum | reverse complement strand
CAAATGTGATGTGGTGCATAGAAGAGCTGGTAAACTCCAGGGGACACTCCTGGATCTTGGCATCCCTATCTCCCCCATGTCCCATCCCGAGCACCCTTCCCTGGGGGTCCCAGCCCTCGTAGTGGGAGTAGGGTGCCGAGTACATGTCCTGATATGGGCTGGGGTTGGAGGGAGGTGAGGGACACGCATCCTGAGGATAAGCAGAGTACTGGGGGTAAGGGGAGGTGGGGATGGGAGGCAGAGGGGAGGTCGAGATGGGACTGCCGGCAGGAAACGGGCTGAGAGAGGAGGAGTGGGAGGGAGAGGGCGAGGAGGAAAGGTAGGGTGAGTCCAGCCACGGGGAAGGGGAGGGGGAGGGAGGCTGCGGGCCGCGGGGGTATAAGGGGGGAAGGAGCTCGGTGAAGCCCAGCTCCAGGTTCTCGAAGCTGGGGTGACGCTCGGACAGAGCCGCCCTGGGCTCCTCCACCACAGCGTCTGGTTTGGAGCAGTACTCCTCGTGGTAACCCATAGTGGGGATGGGAGGGGAGTAGGTGGTGGGGTAGGGGGGCAGGTGGAAGCCCAGGCCTCGTTCGTCAGCCATGGGGTCGCCTCTCACGGGAAAGCCCCCGTCCATCCTGGGTTGACCCCCCACAGGACACACAGTCCCCCCATCCAGAGGCAGCACAGAGGGCCGGGACAGCAGCGGGTCCTCCTCTTTGAACATAACTGTGAGCAGAAGCAAAAACTGTTGAAGTAATGGGTGGAAATAATGTTTTAACATTTTTTACTCATTGTTCTTCTTTGAATGTTGTCTGATATTTTTGTATATTGTGACTTTTTACGGGAGTTTAATCTGTTAATTCTCTCAGAAATAAAGGTAGCGCCACATTTCTTTTAATTTTAAATTTTGTATGATGTTTTTTAACTATTTATTCTTATCATTTATATTAATGGATAGGTCTAATAAATATTTGGAAATACTAACACAAACGGAGGAGAAACAGAGGTGAATAAGGTGTGATTGGACACTCACTGGGGAGATACTTGAAGCAGTGAGTGCTGCTCCTTTTCCTCTTCCCGTTGGAGACGTAAAGACTAACCGACATCGGCCGACTGACGGACAGGTCGCTGTAGGCGGGGACTCTCACGCACAACAAACACTTTAAAGAAAGATCCAGGATTTACTTTATTGACCCACATTGTTGGAATAATGGATTGGGCTTCTACCGATATGTATATGCTGCATCCATAAAACATATTAATAGAAGGGTAAAACAGCTGCAGGACACAAGACACATATCCAAAGACATAACAAAAAAAACCTCCTCATTTATCTGATATGCCAAAGAGGTGTGGACACGGACTATTACAGCTGCTTTAGTTGTATCTCAATAGAATGAAAGTTCATGTTGTTGCAGAGACTTGTTCAGAATAGGACTGAGATCACAGATGCAAAATTACCTCATTGCTGTTGTCACGGTCAACATGAGCCTCCTCCTCCCACTGCAGTTTACCATCTAATAGATGAGAACATGAAGTAGAATTAAGTGTAACCCAGATACACACACAAACACATGAACACACAGACGGTTGAATGAGTGTAACTTGCTCTGACTGTGTCGCAGGTAACGTTAAAGCTTTAGTGAAACAGGTTGGTTCGGCTCATGAAGCAGTCTCCACGGAAAAAAACTGACTGAGATCTTTACTTCACCTGAGAATCCAGAAAGACTGGAGCCAGACATGCAAAAGAAGCTGCTTGTTTTGAAACAGAAAGAAAAATATGTAAGAGTCCAGAACACTGTATTGAGCTGTATTGATCTACACTGGATTTGGGGTGCACTGTTGAAAACTGAATGCAACAAGCTGAATTGTTATTTCCTTAAATATTACTGAAATAAATTCAAACGAATTTTCAGTCTCAGTGATCAGATCTGAATTGTATCACTGTTTTGTTTTTTCAGGCAGTGAACAACAACAATTTTTTGGTAACTTTATCATTTTGTCCTCATCGCAATTCTATATTTTTACTGGCTTCATTTCGGTCAGCAACTCATCAAGATGTTAGAGGCAAAAGATCTGAAACATTAGAGAGGATGATGTCTCCTCTGTGGACCTTTACCTGTCCCTCGCTCCATGAAAAGGACCCTGGAGATTGGCAGGAAGTTAGAGCCGCTTAGCAGAAGCTCCTCCCCTCCCTCCACAGAGCAGGAGGTGAGGCTGACGGACTCGATGACGGGCAGCTCCTGAGCCGAGCGCTGGGCTGAGGCAGGGAGAGTCCGGCAAATTAAACCACTGAATGTGCTCCCAATTTAAAGCTACTGCAAGGAACTTTCATTCTGTGTTGATTCTGGCGGTCCCTGTGGACAAAAGTGGAAGTGTTTCCGAGCACCAGAGTCCTTTTAGAAAACCTGTTATTCTACTGCAGCAGGGGTCCTGATGGCACCGACGATAAGCATTTAGAATAACTAAATAGAAATAGACAATATTCTCGCTGATGGTCTCGTTTACTTATGTAGGTCCCATAGAGGCATACGTATTATATTGAAACTGTTCCATAACCAGTTTAAAGCTCCTTATAGTAACTTTAAAGTCAGTATGTCTTAAAAAAATAAATGTTCTTACATTATGTGGCTTTAACAAACTAATTCGGTAAGTATTAAGTAAAGGTGTATTCTCTACTCACAGCATTCGATGGCCAAGGAGGCAACCTGCAGAGCCAGGACTCGACCAGCCGGGCCGACAGGGGGCGCTAGAGGCATGTGGGTACGAAACACCAAACGGACACGTGTGTTCTTCCTCCCAACGTCTGTTTCTCCTTTCCTCAGCTCAATGTCCGAGTTCCTCAGCTTCAGAATGCCAGCACAGTCGATGCTGCGACACGATTTGTAAAATTTGTTGTTTTTTTGTTCGTCACACTCTTCAACATTGGTCCATTAAAACAATACAAATGATAAGTCTGCTTCTCAAGTATAAACTGTAGACTTAAACATAGTCTTGAAACTGAAGTACAAGGCTGAAAAACATGCACCAGTCTCTTTTGTACTCACAGTGCAGTCATGTTGTTCTCAGGGCTGAGGGGGATGTCCAGCAGTTTGGTCCCCGCCTGGACGCTCTCATGACTGGCAGTACCCACCATCTTCCCTGTCACCCTGAGAGAAAAGAAACAAGTCGATGAATCAAACAGCCCTCCTGTGATAGACTGGTTCCCTGTCCAAGAAGTACGCTGCCTCGAACTAATTTCATTTATTGGCAGTTAAAAGGTGGATAGGAAACAGTAGCAGAGAGAGGGCCATGTGAAATGGTGCCCGGCTGGAACTGAACTGGCAACATTGTGGTTATTTGTCACGTGAAATTTTTCAGCAACCAAGGCTCTACTTAGAAACAAATAACATTGTGGTAAGGAAAATGTCCAGATTACTAAAACACACTGGAATAGAGACAAATAGTATGCTGTTAACATCCAAAAAATACGTCATCGATGGAAAAGAACTGTGTGCAGCATAAACTAGGACATTAAGAAGCTGTCTTTGCTGTGGTTTTACATCTTCTACGTTAATCTGATGTTCTCCTCCAGAGCACGTTACATTGAGAACAACTGTTGCCAACAAATTCCTGGACCAACACTAGAAGCAGCTGGTGGTAAGTTACGCAATTTTCAAAGCCACAGTGGTCAGATGATGAATATACAGAACACTGTGTCCCTTGAATATCAATGTATGCTTGGCAATAGGTTTGATTTTAAATAGAAGTACAGTTCAGTACCTGTGTATCTGATAGAAAGGATGCGGCCTGATTGATCGGTCGTCAGCTGTTCCAACGAAAACTTGAAGGGAGAGCGGCTTCCTCTCTGTGTATCCACACAGCTGTACAGAGACACATGGCGTGAGGGGTGAAATCAAACTGTGACGAGGCCAACAGCAGTGAGCCACAACATGAGTCCTGAGACTTTGTTCCGGTGTTTTGAAAATACAACATTCAAACTAAAGTCCTACTTCAGCTTCGATAGAAATTACATTTAACATAAGTCAATCAGAGCTGTTAAATCATTTGCAACTACATTGTGAATATTTGTTTGTTCAGCATTTCTAAGCAAGACATTGGTTCCGACAAATCACTGTCACTGTCAGCAGCTTCCTGAATCTGCGGGTTTGGGTTTCACCTTGACGATAGGATGTCCTGTTGGTGTTGCCTTGACAGCTCCTCTGCTCCCCTCTGTCTCGTAGTGGGCTCTGTGGTGTGGACGGGGGTGCACCTCAATACGCAGCTCGTACTGGTCAAACTGGGACGGCAGCGGCCAGTCGAGCGGCGGCAGGGCATTAGACCTACAGGTGGATTGGATGGACAGCAACGCTGAGCAGGGAGCAGACTAGCCAATGACTAGTTTTGCAGACCAAGTGATGAGATGTTCATTTATAATTTACACATGTAAGCATGACGTGCAATGGACTTTAGGGATTTAGTCAATTGAATGAATAAATGCTTAATAATACTGTAAGTATTCAAATGTACAAGCTATTCCCTTTTGCAAGAACAGATACAACCACAGTGACGTGCTGCAGGCATATCACCTGCTGCATTGTGAGCTGATGTTGAAGATTTTTTCATGCAATGTTTTTCTTTTTCTCTTTGCATGCTATTTTTATATTTGGGAAACTATTATCATGTCATGAATGTTGATCTTCAAACTAGGTTTTTATTGAATGGATATTCTCAGATATGTAGGTTGTGTATCTTTGCCTGAACAGAGGGCTGTGGGCGCTGGCTC
Source organism: Melanostigma gelatinosum (assembly GCF_949748355.1). Classification (NCBI taxonomy): domain Eukaryota; kingdom Metazoa; phylum Chordata; class Actinopteri; order Perciformes; family Zoarcidae; genus Melanostigma; species Melanostigma gelatinosum. The sequence continues at coordinate 5,094,585 of NC_136648.1, read as the reverse complement.
GAGTCCGGCCCCAGGCGAGAGCAGGAGGCACGGAGAGGTAGTCCATGCCCAGCGAAGGGGGCTCTCTCCTGGTCTGCTGGGTCTCTGGCAGTGGGCAGGGGGAGCTATGGCCTGGAGCCTGCTCCTGATCCACCTCCCTGGATGACAACTGGAAAACAAAAAGTTTTTTTATTTATTTGAATCATCCCTCACGTTGAGAGACGAACACTTTTGAGAGACATGAAACCAAGCCAACGTCTTCACCTGTTCCAATGACGTCTTCCTGGTTTTCTGTGGGATGCTGAGCTCACAGCTGCTGGGCGGAGCTTGCGACTGAGGGGTGGAGTCTCTACCCTCGAGGATACATCCCTGCAGTTCTTCTGAGTAACTACCCCTCCGTGAAGTACAAGGGGAGACCAGGGGGGAGTTTCTACGTTTTTTACCCCCGGGAGAAGTCGGCCTCGAGGACGGCGAGAGCCCGAAATTGATTGTGGCCTCGTTCAGCTCCTCCTCCTCCACCAGCAGGGAGTCACAGCTGGAGGCGGGGCTGAGCCAGCCGCGGGAGGAAGGGCTGGAGCCGGGGCTGGGACTCGGGCTGAGGGAGCCGGGGCATCTGTCGCGGTAGGTGAAGGGGTCCAGCAGGGGGAGGTAGAGGCGCTCTCGGTCCCACCCACCCCCACCCCCCATGTCCCAGTAACTGGAAATGGTTGCTAGGTCGTCTTCAGGGGAGATGGTGGTTATCTGGATGCTTGGACACTCGACCACATAAGACTCTGAAACCTGGAGGGAAGATGAGAGCGAGGAAAAGATACCTTTAATTTGTGACACTCACTTGAGAAAATTACAAATATCTAATAATCAGGTTAGTTATCAGTCAAAATGCCAAATATTGTATTTTTACAGTATATGTACTTTTTTTCCAAACCTAAATTAAGGAATTAAACAGAATCCAAAAGTAGTTGATTGAAGATGAAAAACATAATTAGTTGCAGAGCTAATTAGTTGCAGAGCTACTGCAGTGTTTGGATTAACAACTGTTTGGATTGGCTGTCTGGAAGGTAAGAAATCCACCTAAAAACCCTTGAATATGATTTAGTACTAATATACCTTACTTTAAGGTTTTGCATCATAGCACAGTTCTCCCAGCTTCACAAGCAACTCTCTCAAAATGTTTAAACTCTGACTAAACCTTCAAAGACATCTAAGTTGACTTAGCGTAGTTATAAATGAAGCTAATTATAATTGTTAGTGCTGATCATTCCATCATTGCTCAGTAGCTGGAATAACTTTAAATCAGTGGCAAAGTTTGTCATTGTGTGGAGAAAGTCAACATGTCACTGGGCCCCATGGCTAAGCTCAGTTATAAAACATGCAATGGTTGCAGAATGGTCCATAAACTAAGGCTTTCAAGTACAAACCCCCTCTCATTAAGAACAAGCAGGACTTGGAAACAGGTTGTCTCACCTGTACAGAGCGTGCCGGCAGGCTCTCATAGGTCCCACTGAACTCTCTGGCAGGGGCCCTCCGTGGAGGCGGGGAATGCATCCCGGCCCGCTGATTGGCCGACGGTGGCGAGCTGGGGATGCCGATTGAGTGGTGGTTATCTGTAACTGATGGGAAGAATAATCAGACTGAGTGTGTAAAAACATGGCAAACACGGGCACCACATTACAATTTAGAAAATGAAGTGGCAAACATCACAAGTTCAGAGCACAGCTTGAAAACACTTCAGAGCACTCACAGCATGCTCTCGTTGGCAACTGGGGGGAAAAAAGTTGGTCTTACTCGGTAAAACAATGTCGATTAGGAAATGCTGCCAATGAAGAGTTTACAGTGAGTTCATTATCATAATATACACTTTTACTTTCTTTTCTTTTGTTCTATAACACACGTCCTTTATCGTGACATGTTGTAGGTTTTGGGGTCATGCGACCTCCCATTAATCTTTTTTCATAACCGCAAAATGACAGCTCACGAAACGTGCTGTTCTTTTACATCTGGCATGAGAAAGACTCATTAGATGTCAATCAAAATACTGGGAACACATTTTGTGGCAAGAAGAGATTCATTTTTGGTTTTATCATCAACATGCCTTCATCATTCATGACACATCAACTCTCCTATACTGATCGATGCCATATGGAAAACGCATGCAACTGGAACTTTTGCTCAAGGAGTGCACGCTCAATGTCTCAAGTTCAACATTTGTGTCACTTTTAATGTAAAGGAGTAGCTTGACTTTTGGCAGAATATAAGTGTTAATTTTCCTCCTGAGTGCTAGATGAAAAGATTGATACCACTCTCATATCTGTAGGGTAAATATGAGCCAGAGCCAATCAATCTGAATCAATCTCTCAGCAAGAAAGCAAACAAATATTTCCCAAAATGTTCCTTTGAATACATTTATGTTGAATTACATGAATACTAACTTTGTTTAAATTGTTATTATTTACTTTTTACATTGTTATTTGCTAAAAGTGCCAATATACTGTACATCACAGTAATAAAAATAACTGCATGACAGAGTCGAATCTGGTTTTAAATTACTGTCATATGGAAACAATTTAATAAACACCTTTTTAAAATCGACTTTGAGTGTTAAGAACTATGATAATACATACTTTCCATTTATTGTAACTAAAAGGCTGAAGTGGGAATTGTAACCAAACATTTGGCTGATTGATCCAAATGTCACACCACTAAGAACAAACCCAACTCTTCTGCTCATCTTGACTGATGATTTGGGGATTTTCCCCATCTCCGTTTTAAACAATTTCAACAATCATTCGAATGGGGATAGAACCCCTTAAGACCACAGTCCTCACCACAACATTTCCTCAACGTGGTGTGGTCGGCCTCCAAAACGAAGCCAAACAGTAGTTACTCTGTAATGAGCGAGGCTCCAACTGGTCATTGTTGCGCTGCAGTGGCGACGGGCCCTACAGGCAAATTTTGGGCAACGCTGACACACAACAGCAACTGCCAACAAATTAAGACTCTGGGTGAAAAATCTCTTCAAATGTTTCCTGGCAACATAAATATTTCCAAGTGGTTAAAGCTGTAGTGCTGAGGCAACTTCTCTTTTCACGTGAAACAATGATTCAGATGTTTTTGTGCAGACCAGCAGAGAAGTTCACGAGCCACGAAAATGTACCGAACACTTATTGAACACAACAAAGCTAATCTCAAGCAATATTTTATTTTGTGTCCTGAGGTGAACCTTTCACAAAAACTGAAACAAGAACCCCACAAGGGGTCGCAAGATGATTAACAGGACAACAAAGCAAAAACGATATATTTTTGCTGCACTGGACACAAACGTTAACGGTAGTTTTTCAGGCTTTTCTTGCTTTTTTCTTCTAAAACAATGGATAATTTTGCCTCTTCAGGAATCTAATAATCAGGAAACAATAATTCACTGTGCTCAGACCAGCAGAAGAGTTGCTCACTGCCCAATGTACCTTACAGTTATTGTACACTATCAGTTGTTCCCTTCCTTTTGGAAAGCCTCATCTTAAAGGTGCAGTGTTCAGGATTTGGGCAACATAGTGGTGAGTTTGCAGATTGCAACCAACAGAAACTGCTCCTGTGTGCCAAGCGTATAGGAGAATTTGACCCTGTCTAGAGCCATTGTTTGGTTTGTCCATTCTGGGCTACTGTAGAAACATGGTGTCCATCTCCGTCAAGGGGACCAGCTCCTTATGTAGATACAAACGCATATTGTAAGGTAAAAAAAAGACAACAGTTCTCGGTTTCAGGTGATTATACACTTGAGAAAAAATTCTCATTATTATATTCCTTTTCTTTACGATAGATGCCCCTCTCATGCTACGTATTTTCCTTCAAGTCTAACATTTCTGCTTTCAGACTTCTCTCTAATGGTTGCTTTTTTTTGAGAATTACTGAATAATTTTAAGAAGGCCTTGGACAGTCCTCAATTATTGGACATGACATAACACGACCACATTAATTCAATACAGTTTTTTCATCAATGTTGTTATAAAAGTGTAATTTACCTTCATAAAGTCATCTCGTACTGCCGACTGAGTTTTAAACACCACACCAATCTGTGGCCGCATGGTAATATAAAACTGATTCCAACGAGTTCCTTGAAGTACAGATCTCAAATGTGGGGGAAAGTAGAGCACTTGTATTGGATTGGTACTCTTTATCCACAGACATTCTGATTTGAGGTATCAGAAAAGAAAATAGGTGGATCGGTAAAGCCATACATTTGACCTCTTTAGGCATCTAAAACTCTTTCAAAAAATGTTTTTGACATGTCGAACCGTGACCAGAGGTGGCAAGTCCACATTGCTTTGTTGTATACCACTGGTTTGCATCAACAGATATGGAGAGCTGAGGACATACATCTTAATACCAGAGGTGCTGCTGAGTCAGGAGAAATGACAAAACTCTGCAGTGATGTTCCGAAAAGTTCAAACTTATCACCTATAGTGAAGAATTGCTCTCTTCTTTCTCCTGCATTTCACTTTCATGCCTTCGGTGTGGAAATACAACTGTATGCCAGTGTGGGTGGGAAACAAATAAGACAGTGGATGTGAGGATACAAGGTGTGTTCGTGCGTGTTTGTCTGTGCGTGTGTGGAGTGAAAAAATGGGGGAGATGGAGGTTGAGTGAAAGAGGGAGGGAGGTGTGTAGTTGGTGCCTGTTCAGTACACAGAGGTTGAGGTTCCTTCCCAGATGGCAGCTGTTAACTCTACTCACACGCACAGCTGATTAGAAACACATTGAGTCTGGGGCTGCACGCACGCATGCACAAACACACAAACACACACACACGCGCAAATGCACTCACAAAAGGAATACAGCCGGATATGCACACAACACACAAAACAAACACACAACAACAATATACTCATGCTCACATGCTTACAGATAGAGGCACGCACACACGTGCACTTTCAAACACACACTGAGTGCAGTCAGGCATGCAGATGAAGGCCCTCATTTCAGCACATGCAACGTACACACACACACACACACACACACACAAGTTCCCATGCATTATAAGCCACACTGTCAGGCAGCTCAGACCTCCTCTATCTACACATTCAATCATCCAAGAAATGACTCTAACCCAGGCTGGTGCTGCTGGAGGACTCCAGGTGCAGCAGCGCGCACTCACTCTCCTCCCCGGGAACGGAGCTCTCCGGCTCGGCTATGCGCGCCGGGGATGGCCCCTGGCTTTGCGGGTCCTCCTCAAACACCAACTTGAACTCAAACTCTCCCTCCTCCCAGCCCGAGCCCGGCGCGGCCCCCATCGCCCTCCGGCAGCAAGGACAGGATACAGACAGAGTGGTCTCTCTGCGTCGGATAGAGCGACTTTAACGTCCTTGGTGCGCCTCGAAAAAAGAGTTTCCCGGAGATATTCCAAACACTTTTTCTCTTTCTCCTATGTGCGTGCCATTGCGCAAATATCCATCCTCACGAAAGGTTTTGATGTAACTTCAGGAACTTTTCCAAGCGGTTTCCACACGATGAGGACTGCTTCTTGTTCGAGTATTTGCCACTACGTTTTTCAGCCTGGATGCCTTGCGGTCCAAATCAGATCTTTGCTTTGGATATCTCACAATCTTTTCCGGAACACATCTCCCATATAGACCGGGGTCTTGCATTCTAGCTCCATCGCCATCCCAGTGGCTTCTTCTTCCTCCGTTCAAGACGGAGAGAAAAAAAAGTTTATCAAATATTTTTGTCGTCCTTTACCCTTAATTGCCTTTGGGTGGGTTTCCCAGCTCCAGTCGGTCCGTTACTCATTCCCCATAGGACCTTGTGCCTGTCAGTCATGAATCCCCCCTGCCCAACCTCCAGCCTCCCTCCTCTCCCCCCTCCTCACTCACTCTGGAGGTTTCTCTTTTACTCAAACTCACTTCACATTTACTGAATACACCAACACGTATTTTAAACCTGCCAAATGTGGCTTGTCTTTACAACTTACATCTTATTTACCATCATCCAAACATCATCCCCCCCACACTTCAATTCAGTTGATCTCCATAGCATCCTCAACATCAATAACGTTTTCACACATATAACCCAAAAACAATATGATTATTATTCCAATCATGAGCAGGACTCATGGCAGCTCACTAACCTGCTATTGTAGGCCGGCTGCATGACCACCAGGGCTGTGATGTTAACTGTCAGTTAGTGAACACAGAGGGCCTATTTCCTGTGGCGATGAACATGACAGCCCCCCTTTTTTTGGCTGTCACTCTTCCCTCTCCTCCCCCTTTCCTCTCCTTTTTTTCTTTTACCCCACTCCTCCTTCCTCTCTTCTCCCCACCAACTCCTCCTCACCCCTCCTCTTGAGTCTCCCCTCCCTCTCCACCAAAGATCTGTTTCTCATTATCCTCTGTAGTCTGCTCTCTGTCTGAGTCAGGAGACGAAAAACTTAAATAAACACTCTCTCTCTGTCTCTCTCCGCCTCAGTCCAGCTCTATATTCCTCCTTCCTCCGCCCCTCCTCCCCTCCTCTCTGTCCTCCTTTCTCCTCCTCCTCCTCATCTGATTTCTCACAATCATTATGTATGTTATACTGGCGTGTAACTGGGGGCTTGCTTAGCCTCTCCCTGTCAGCCTCTTGGGGTTGTGTGGGCTGGCCTTGGATCCTGATCTCAAGATGTTGCAGACTGTTTGGAGAGAGGAAAAAGTGCTACGAGCAAGGTTGACGCAATTATTTTTGGAGCCAAAGGCAGAATCGGTTAACTCATGCCCCAGCCAAATCCCTATGGGGCACTTTTGGGCACGACAACAATGTTAGGAAGTGTACATTTCCAAAACACCGGAAGTAAAAATGAATCTAATGGGAGTTCAACAATTTAGTCTTAAGGAGCCTTTCATTTTGCTAGTAGTTCTGGCTGATTATCCGACAGTATGTCACAGTTAGCATGGACATTAGATCCTCACCAGATGGAAACCTCAAGCTCTGTAAAGTGAAGCCAATACTGAACTTGCATTCTTTCCAATGTCCATCAGGGGACGACTCCTCGGGTTGCAAAAATCAGGTTGCGTAGAAGTCTATGAGAAAATGACTCTACTTCTCTCTTGATGTATCAGCAAATATTGTAAACATGAGTTCATGGTCTCAATCTCTAGTTTCAAGTCTTCTTCAATACAGCATGATGTTCATTTAGTAAATGATGGTCCATTTAGAGCCAATTAGACCATAAAGCAGGGTATGCTTTAGGGGCGGGGCTACCTTGTATCACAGGTCGCTTCCACGGCGTTGTCCGGTCTGGGAGGTGTTTTCATCTTACAACTTTAATGTTTATATGTACAACATGTGCAATATCAGTGTAGCATGTATGCTATTTTCAGGTTTAGCTGCCTTTGAATTGATCCAAATCTCCATTATCTACACAGTCGTCATGAATACAACATCACTAATTGGCTCAATCGCGAACACCTGTGTGCCTGAAGCCATTTCATGGAGATAAAACAGGGAAACACCTCTCAAACAAATCATCAAAACTCCCATAACCGTAGCTCCTATTGCTCCGATATTAGTAATTGAGAGGAAGGATGACTTGAGAAACAGATCTTGTAAAAATTGTGTCTGTCGTGTAAAAAATGTGGCTTAACTGGCGATCTAGAAATGGAGTACCGTGTTCTGTGGAAGATGTTTTCGAAGCAAAATTTAACATTGGTCTCTATGGAGCAGAAAGTTGGTTTTCCTCTCAATTAACGGCTTCTGTGTCAAATGTGGAAATCTGTGGGATTCTACAGTAATTTGTTCTACGACAAGGACAATATTAGCTACTTCTACATCCAGAAATTATGCATGAAGAGTGAAGATTGTGGACACAGTGGCAAAACACAAATGTTTTTTTCACAAGAATCTCAAGCTGCTCTTCACTCTAGCGGTGACGTCACGAACTCTAAGCTGCGCAATACACACCCATTATAAAGTCAGAAAAGGGCTGAAAAATCATAAAAGTTAAATTGCTGCAGTTCAAAAAGTTTAAAATATATCAAAAAGCTGAATCATGTGGCAATAGTTAAGGGTTTTCTCAACATTGTAAAGTTGAAATGGTGTCTGTAGCTGAAAGTATGAGGAAGTTGAAGGATTTGAAAGTTGAAGAAGTTTAAGAGGATTTAAAAATATTCTCCATAGAGATCCCATTGAAAATGGGATCTCTATGTATAACTGGAGTTGAATGGCTAGTAAATTGTTTGAAGGACCTCTGCAATGAGATGGATGAGTGCAGCACACAGGAGGAACTGCTGAGTGTCAACTTTATGGGAGGAAAGGAGAAAAGGGAGGAGGTGATTTCTGTTGACGTGTTGCCATCATGTGGTGAAAGACGAAACAGTTTTTCTGTAACTTTCCTCAACAGTTTGCTTTCACAGCCCGAGGACACGGATTTTTGTGATCACTGAAATATGTTTTGCAACTTGTACTCTGAGGTACTGATGTTCTGAGTCAGAGAGGAACTCAAGATCATTTATTGGCCGAATGACACAATGGATTTAACTGAAGTACATTTGTTTGCAGTTGAATATATAATTACAATGTATTTAAATACTGTAGACAAGCTGATGCAGGAAAGCACAGATTTAAACATTAGTACTCCATTGTTGTTTTTCCTTTAAGCATATGAATTGTATTTTTGACATATATGTTAAAATATAAGTTCCCTATAAAGAGAAATAAAACTTGTAACATTGTTTAAAAAAATACTACGATGAAAAGGGAAATGTTAATGGCTGTTCAAATCAATATCACCAGAGGTTTTTCATCCCTCCTGGTACATTCTGTAACACATTACATGTACTTTGTTTGTCAAAGTAAAAAAAGCTTCATACATGTTTGTTTACATTACATGCATGAGCAGACTGACCCCCACTGCTACCAATTCTTAATTTTGCCAAACATACACTATAAAAAAATGTATCCTTTTTTTAAATGATTACATTTCCAACCACTTAATTTGCCGCATAATCTCTATAACTATAAAATAAAGTGTTGAATATGTCAACTTGCAACATGTCCACGACAAAGCTGCTCTTTCAGCCACACTCAGTCAGTCTGTCGGTTCACCCCTTTGGTTCAGACTGAAATATCTCAGCTACTGTGCTGCAAAATGTTGTATTCATATTCATGGTACCCAGAGGACGAATCCTAATGACTTTGGTTATTAATCACGTTTTAGTCTGTCACTATCAACAGGTTAGAATTTTCATTTATACCTGCAAAACTCTCTTTCTGCCTCAGGGGTGTTTAGTGCTACAGTATTTAATGTTAGCATGCTAATGTGCTAAAGTAAGATGAACATGGTAAAATAATACCTGCTACACATCAGCATGTTTGCATGGTCACTGTGAGCATGTCTAAGTTTCTGTAGAATGTTTTACTAAGCTTTCCATTTACATTTGAGTGGGATCGATCAATTTATATTTCGTAAATCAATAAGAAACTTTTAGGGGAGACACCTGGGAATATTTTGGATATCTCTTTTTATTACTCAATAAATCAGACAATACATTCAGCAGCAATACATAACCATTTCCACCATGTTGTTGGGAATAAAATGTTGTGTAAATCAGGCTATGAATGATATATGAATAAACCCCTGAGAATGAAACGTTTGGTGTGTGAGAAAGACTGAGAATCTGAGAAAAAAACACATTTTGAGAAAACATCCTTTAAAGATATTTATTGTAAAATTCCATTCATTTTGAGGACACTACAGGTGAATATAGGGTATAAGAACATCTAGATATCACCATGACATTTCCCCCAATTGATTACTTATGAAGACAACTTATTGTTTTATTAGAAGTTTTCTGAAATGTTATGTTTAAATATGCAAGTGAGGCATTATCTATAACCTTTGGGGAATTAGGAGAACCCTACAGACGTAAACAGACAAAGTAGTAAAAAAAACCTCTAAATGTGTACTTTGGATGATTTCTTTCCACTAGCCTGAAAGAAGACATGCTATGGCACCAAAATAGCGCAACATTATTTTTGCTTGAAGCGCCTGAAGAAGAACTTTCCATATTTTGCCTTGCAATATCTGTTGTGATTAATAAATAAATAATAATTTCAATACTTTTAGTGGCATCAAAGTAGAAATAGAGGATGATGAACGATAAAAGAAATAGTCAGGATTTCAAAGTGATAAAGCATTTGGAGTTTATTCTGAATATTACAAACAGTCTCAACAACACTTAGTTGATTCTGGCTTCAGCTTCTCATTTTCAGCTGCCCACAGCGACTGACAGTTAACTTTCAGTTCAAGTCATCCGTCTCCACTGTGTATAAGCGTGCTGAAACTGCATTCATGTGAGCCATGACGTCACTGAACAAGGGCATGCATGTTCAGCAAAGCTTCTCCAGCATTCCTGCCAGTGTCAGAAACGTGTGTGAACTAGTTGGAAATGTGTGTGTGTGTGTGTGTGTGTGTGTGTGTGTGTGTGTGTGTGTGTGTGTGTGTGCTATGTTGCATGTTTCCGCTTGTGTGCCCATGCATCCATGGAATGATGAGCTTGTGCAAGAGTTTGACTCACCAATTACTTCAGATTATGCAACACTTGACTCACAGAGTGAAAAGTGCCGCAAGATACCCAAATATGCATTTTGATACGAGACATTGGGACATGCTTCCAAAAAGAATGCACGTTTCTTTACTTAAAAAACGAATCCCTGAATGCATACAATGTTGTAGCATGGATGCATTCCACGGGATCATAATCATATATGGAGATGATACAGCAGTGAAGATAGAGGGAGGGAGAGTGAGAGTTTTAGGGAAGGACACACCTCTCTGCCTCCCTCTCTCTCTAACCACAGCATGTTGCAGCCTGTGGGGCAGGATGTGATTCAGTTTATTATGAACCGAGCTCACAGTGACCGTCATAAGAGGGAACCGCTGTCGGACAGATCGGAGAGCAGCAGTGGGATAATTGAATTGGACATTTATCACAGAGAGAGATCAAGTCCTGGGAAGGTCAGTCACTCTTGAACGTTCACTAGAAAACTTGATTTTCATTCATTCTCTCTCTGTAAGATTTTTCCAACATCTGCTTCTTAAAATAATAATTTACTTTTCTTGGCTTGATTATTTGCATATTGCAGATTTATTACAAACCTATGAATCATTGTTGTAAAACGTTGGACAGCAAGATAAGCCATGGCTGTTTCTTTATTGACAAAAAAAAAGTTCCCAGAGTTCGCAAAGTCAATGACAGTGTTGTGGTCATTTTCAGATTCTTTCAAAAGTTCCTCAGGTTTTGTTTTAGTTGTTTTAGAACCCAAATAGTTCCTTGAAATTGTCAGAAAACATATATTTGCTGTGTGTTTTCTCCCATTTGACGGATTCTCTTGCAGACTTTCACAGTTCTTTCCTCAGCTTGTCTTTTTTTCAGTAAATTGCATCAGTTTTATTCGTTTATCCATTACAACAGTACATTACGTCATATGTTTACTGCAACATCAGGTTATAATTTGCAGATGTTTGTGTTTCTTACCTGAACTGATAGATAGCATGTTCATCTGGGGGCTGGAACGGCTTTATGTCGCCTTGCTTTATTAAAAACTTGAAAAACAGATTTCATCTGACAGCATCAATCTGTTGTTCAGACGTGGCTTTCCGTAGCATTTTACTCTAGTGATGTAAGAGCTTTTAAGTGTTTACTCATCACTGTTGTTTATGGCCATCAGGGGAAAATAAACAGTTTGCTTTAGTGGGACCAGAGCAAGGAAACTAAGACTTAATCAGGAAATAAGGGCTGTTCTCAGAAGGTAAATGTAATTTTGCGGCGATCTTATCAATCCTTTCTCTACATCACTCATGTTCCGCATATTAGTGTATAATAATAGTCAGGGTTGGTCAGAGACACACCATAAGTGTTTTTCCCTAAAGGTCAACCCTCTGTGACTTCTGCACTGCAGGTTACTAGTTTCCGCTACAGGACAGTGAGAAAGAAAGATTCAAGACAACAAAACAAATTTGAGAGTGTGTCGAAATACTGCTCTCCTATGACGCGGTAATGTTCGGCGTGTTTTAGCATGCTGCCTCTGAGTTTGATCTGTCGGCCACAGGATCTAATGTGAATATTTTAGAGGCTGCGTCAGGGTGGAAGCCATCCTCTAGTTATGGAAACAGCTCGTGTACATTTGGTGAACAGTATTTTGTAATGTTTATCTTCAATAATGGCAGATTGTATTCTCCAGACCATCACTATCTTCGTCTTAGACAAGTAGGTGTTCTCAGAAATCCAACAATCGGGTCTTCAGCTAATCTGAATAAAGTGTTAAGTGAAAGATTAAAATCACCAACACAGTATTTAGTTAATGGAATTCCTGTCGCCTCTCTTTCCTCTTTTACGATTGATTTTCATTGTTCACAGTTTGAAAATGTCTCTATGAAGAGGAAGTTCTTGTTTCACCGCATGTTCCTGTAACCGTGTAGACATATCATGTGAAGACGGTTTTATCAAAAGCTGTTAAAAACGCCTTTGAAGCCAATAAGAAAATTTCATAAAAACATCTGCTGATTGACTTTTGATAATAATAATAAGTGTGCAGCATAAGAGATCTGATCAGTGTTGAAGGAAGGTCTGCATCTGCTACCAAAGAAAAACATCCAAGGTTAGCAGAAAAGTGGGCTGATGAACTTATGAGAACCAGCAAAGATCTCTATCTCTGCTCCAGTGACACTGAATACTCAGCAGTGATGATCATCATTTCCCTTTATGCCTCTTGGCATGTAGGGCAGCAACACAAGTCTTCCACTCCTGTCTGTCCTGGGCGAGTCAAGCAGTGATGAACAGAGTGAATAAAGTCTTGTTTCATACACTGATAAAGTCCAGTTGCAGAGATAGCTTCATGGATAGACACTAGACCCTAGTACTGATAATGCAATGAATACAAATACAAGTTCAAATATAATAAATATTGAATTAAAACATGCATCAATCATTACACACAACCCTGTGTAATATAAACACTCTCAGCCCGCTTCCGATACTTTAAACGTCCAGTGTGTATACATTTAGGGGATCAACAAATAAGTAGAATTCTATTAATAATTATTTTTGTTTAGTTTATATTCACCTGAAAATAGGAATTGTTCTGTTTTGTTACGACACACTGGACCTTTACCGCTTCAAAATGTTCTCATTCCAGATAGAATCGAGACACCGTGGCGTCACTTTCTAACACACTGGGTCGTCCAGTCGCAGTAAACACGTGGTTAATGTTGTTAATTCAAACTAAAGCACTTGCTTGGGTTTAGGTAACCAAACCATTTAGTTAGATTTAGGAAAATACATCATGGTACGACTTAAAATAACTACTTACGCGAAATAAACAATGTCACATAAGTATGAAAACACGTCACAAACATCGATGATTAACTAACTTTGGGACACGAACAACTGTTGTCTGGTTGAAAGTCCTGTGTTTGTTAGACCTAAACACCTCTCCTGCCACCTGGCATGTATCATCACGCTCACGGAGAGTTTTCTCTGAGAGTCTCGGTGCTGTTACTTGAAAGCCTGGTGAGTCTCATGCAGATGCTAAAGGGCTCCTCGTGCGTCGGCATCAAACAAAGCGTTGGTATTTGATGCCCCGGGCTGCTTATTTCGGTTCTAACTTTGTCTCTCGTCCGCATCTCCTTCCAGCATGAACAACTCCAATCATTCCGTCATTGCTTCCAATGACAGCGGCTCAAAAATCACCGAAAGTAACAGCGTCGTGAGCAATGACTTCTCCACGGCCGTGGGTACCCTCATCCTCAGCTTGGTCTTCCTCCTGGGCGTCCCTGGCAACCTCTTCATCGTCTGGAGCATCCTGGCTCGCATCCGACGACGCTCGGTCACCACCCTCCTCATCCTCAACCTGGCGTGTGCCGACGGCTGCCTCATGGCCCTCACCATCTTCTTCATTATCTACCTGGCCATGCAGACGTGGGTCTTTGGTGACGCCATGTGCAAAGTCTTGTTCTACCTGTGCAACACCAACATGTACGCCTCCATCTTTCTGATCACACTGATGAGCGTGCACAGGTGCGTGGCTGTGGTGTTGCCGAGAACAATGTCCTCCCGGATCACCGAGAAGATCGTGAGGAGGGTGATCGCAGGAACGTGGGTGTTGGTGATGGTCATTTCTATCCCCTCACTGGTGTTTCGGGACGTCAGAGAGGACACAGACGAGAATAATAAATTAAGACTGGTGTGCACGCCTAATCACACACTGACTCGACATGTAAGTAGACTGGGGCTGCAATAACGATTATTTTCATTATCCGTTTTTTATCTGATTATTTTCTTGACTCATTGATTTGTCGTTTGGTCAAAGTCTAATATTCATTTTTAGCTCTGTTTTCATCTCTTTAGCTGCTAAATGCTCCACTGTGTTCACCAGCTCGTCTTTAAATCTGTCCGTCTGTTGTTCGCTGCAGCAGGTAGTGTGCAGTGAGGTTTTTAAAAGCTGGAATTGATTAATAAACACAAACACATACAAATAACTGAAAATGTATATATTTTACTTTACTGCCATTAACCTATGGAAGCCCATTCCCGAAAGCAAAAAAAAAGAAAAGGTAACTAAAAAACAAAAACAACCTTTTCTCTTTTTTTGCTGGCGGGAATGGGCTTCCATAATTAACACAATAAAATAAAGTTATGTTGAGATTTGGCGTCACTTGACACACACATAGCATTGTACAGAAGTATAAAGCACACACACACATCTAGCTAGGCATTTAACTTCCGACAGCGCATTGCTGCCACATCATCAACAGAAAACAAAGATCAGTATACATTAGTTTAAGAGTTTTTTGCATAATTTGCATGTGATTTCAAAATATTTTCATGTTATAACAGCTTATGTTTTGCGTTATAACAAGATAGAATAACATATTGATCCATTTTTCTTTTTTCCGCCGTTGCACTAGTACGCTTCTGTAACACCTACAAGAAATTTACATCAAAATAATAAAGTATAATATCCCCAACAGAGGTGAAAATGTATGATTTAAAATTTAATTTAAAGTTGGCATATTGTAGAAGTAGTGTCTTAAATCCAACCCTGAGACAAGGATTTTACTAATTTTTACACAAAAAAAAATCCTTCAGAAAGACATAAAAATAATACATATACTGATTTACTCTTGTAAGGTTTATCTTTGTCTTGTGAATGAACAGATTCAGCTTCAGTATATTTTTATTGCTCTGCCTTGTTTTGATATTTTCAGTACAGAAACACATGCAATCATTTCAATGAGTATGTTTTGTATCCTCCTGTCTGCAGGTGATGTTTCAGTATGCCGTTGAGACGGTGATGGGATTCATTCTCCCCTATGCCATCATCATAACGTGCTACGTCCTCATCCTGAGACGCCTGAGGAGGACCAAGTTCCAGCGAAAGGTCCGCAGCGAGAAACTCATCCTGGCTATCGTGGTGATGTTTGGCCTTTTCTGGCTGCCGTACCATGTTATCAACATGATGCAGGTGTGTGAGGGCGCGTTCACGGTATCACTCATCACATGATTTATATTTCTGATTTTGGATCAATGCTCTGATCTTTTGAATGACCACTGAGTATGTTTTGGTCCAAGGTGGCAGCTGAGTGGTGCGAGACGGGTTCACCCACAAGAAAAGTGTGAGTAACAAAAGATTTTCTTTGCAAGAGGTGACATATAGCCAGCTACAAATTCAGACAAAAATTAAGAATAACATTGGATTGATAACTCTATTCTATGATTCATTTACAGCTGATATTGACAGTCTGTCTCGTCATTTTGTGACTCTTGGAAATCAGTGTGTCTCCGTCGCTTTGTGTCTCTTTGAGGACATTTCGTGCCTCTTCACAGTTGTTTAGTGTCTCTTTGTTGTCACTTTGTAGGGATTTTGTGTCTCCTTATAGTTTAAAGTGAATTTGTGGTCAATCTGTGTAGTGATTTTTTAGTAGTTTAGAGTCTCTCATCGGTTTATGTCAGGGACATTTTGCAGATTGGGCTTGTTCAGTAATCCATCCGTTGATAAATATATATTTCATAATTCAGTTAATTTGAGAGCAAGATCTTTAAATCAGGCTTTCACCAAACTCCAATTTCATTTCCCCTGAAGATAGTGTGTTTTAGTTGTGGTGTGAAATGTTTTTCTGCAGATTGGATAAAATCACTAAATCCAGTCGGGCCGTGACTTCGGCTTTTGCCTTCATCAGCAGCTGTGCCAACCCCGTCCTCTACACCTTCGCTGGGAAGTCCTACATCAAGCAGAATGGCTTCGCCTTCATGGCTCGGCTCTTTGAGGGCACGTCGGTGGACCAAACTGGAACCAAAAAGAGTAAAGACACTGTGGGACTCAGTGCTGTCGACTCTGTGAACGACTCAGGAGCAGGAAGTAGTTTTAAAAAATGAGAGATGAGCGTTGAATGAACTTTATGCACAAATGAAAGCAGTGTTTTGTTTTGTAGATTGTGTTGAAACAAGTTTGACTGAAATTAAGTTTGTACCCGTCCGTTAAATTAGAACTGTAAATACTTTTACATTGTAGTTTCAGTTCACTTCTAGGAAAACCAAATAACTACAGTACAAAGTGTACTTGGGAGCCACTAGTGTTTTTTTTTCACAGCACAAGTTATAAATATGTGATGTCTAACAAGACAACTCAGCAACTTCTTTTCATTACAAATATGTATCGAATCATAAACACCCCGAATAGATACGTTTGAACATAATCTGTAAACTAGTTTACGCTTGCAATACTTTGACCGGTAGAGAATATTTTTGACATGTCTGAGCTGGACTCTGCTGCAGCCTCAACTTGTTTAAAAAGCCTTTTATAAATGCTACACAAACTGAACCCAGTTCTTTGGATTGGGCACAATCTAAGAAAACCGTTGTTCACGTCTCCAATCCATTGTATAGTCGGTCAAGTCTGTAAATTCTTATTTTTTTTTTTTAACCTTAATCTGTAATGAGTTACCATGTTACACATGTTGTGGATCTCTGCTGCAGTGTAGAAAGAAGCAATTTCTTTAATGAGTCATATTAAAATGTTACCTGCATAAAGAGTTTATACAATTGTTTCTGCAGCCCCCCCCCCCCCCCCCCTTCACAACTCACTGTGAGCCACTGAGTAGTAAACTACTGATGAACTCTCGCATATTCTACAAGCTCGACATGACCGGCAATGCAAATAGACATACACAAGTTAAGTCATTCAGCTTTATTTAGTGAATTTCAGTGTTCTTACATACAGTGTCACAAGACTAGATTATGATAAAGACATGCCATTATTTGAGGCCGCAAAACATTACTTGAACGCCTTAAAAATAAACTTCAAAATTCCAGAAAGTGGCAATCCTGCTTTGTGTTCATGCAGCGTTCCCTTTACCTGTAAACACAAAAAAGGCAAATTAACAAACGTGTTGATTTAATGATTATAGTGTTCAGAAAGTGATGTCATCCAGACTTTTTAATCCATTAACAAAGACCAGAGCAGCCGTACAGAGATTAATCTGTTGAAAACCAATAGGAATAGTATGTCAAGTCTCAAAAGCTGTTTTATATAAATAAAGCAGCCCTGGGCGTGGCCTCTGAACAAGGCCTTCAATTCATAAACTATAGACCTCAAGTTTGAATGCAGTGCTTTAGTAATAGACTGCATTCATTTGACCTAATAAACTTACAATATGTACAATCATGAGTGGTACTAATGTGCACAATCAATCAAAAGACAGACACTGACCTTATCACAAGGCATCCGGTCCAGGCTCTTATATCCTAAAAAAAAAAAAAAAAAAAATAGATGTTAAGTCTCATCTTGAAAGACAGTGAGCATCCTCACTAGTATTTGTTCTGCCAAACCCATCAGCGCAGTGAAAGAATAATCATGAGTTTCAGCTGAAACACGGACTCACATGCAACTCATCATTAAGGTTTGATGGTGTAATGCAGAACAGTTTAAAGTAGATTTATTATAAGTAGAAATGTGGCATCTTTCAAAAAGGTGGTTCTGCTCAGAGATGCAGATGAAAGAAAATACTGTAATACCTCTGCAGCACGTTTAAATGCCTGCGAACATTACACTTAACAGTCGTGGAGTTGCAATTTATTGCAGGACTGTTTAATTATACATTAGTTAATAACTGGCAATTGAGTGCACGATAAGCCTCCTAAAACGTAGTTTAAAGTCAGATTAAGGCCTGTCTGTTGCACACGTGAACGAATTCATTAGTTTATAATAACCTGTAGTTCTACTGCAAGAGTGCTTTTACGTTATATAAAAGTAGACAACAAAAATGCCAACGTTTAAAAACACCTGGATGTTTCTTACGATAGTAATTAAGTAATTTAAATCGAAACATAGCATCAATTTGAGCCATTATTTGTCGAGTAACTGGGCTCGTTAACACAGACCATGCGGTCTGTTTGGCGCTAATGAAGCCACAGTGCTAACAACGACAATATGTGCGGCAATAACCGCGACAAAACAGCCACGAGCACACATAAACTGTGACATAAACAAACTAATCTGATACTAAATGTGAATATTCACCGTTAAAGAAGCTCCACGTGCGTTGGTTCCTGTTTCTGTCTCTCTGCAGCTGCACGTCCGACCTCCTTCACTGCAACAAGGAAGAGAGACTGTTGATGAGGCTGGGGCTCAATTTATGTCTTTACCAAAACCACGTGTTTGCTGTAGGGGGACAGGCAACTTCCGGGTCTGACGCAGTAGGCTAAACAAGAGCCAGTATTATAAAAACACATGTTTACATAAGTTATGAACAGCATATTCTCTTTAATGCATGTATAGTAAATATCATTATTGAAATGAAAGGTTGTTTTTTTTACTAAAATGTATCAACAAACATGCAGTTTTTTTTTATGCTGTTGTATTATTAAATGCTGATTTATATTGTTGTTCGTTATTCACTGTATTGTTCGGTTCCTCCGACCGTCTATTGTGTGTTTTTTGTTTGTTTTGTTTGGTCTATATTGGCAGCTAATTTTTCTTTCTTTCCTTGAAACCAATAACCAGATGTGACAAAAGTTTATCAATGCGTGTGTGAAGATTTGAGTATGAGTTCAACTTAAATTAATTAAACTCATCAGCTTACAATTGTTATTAACTTAATAACATGTCATCCACCCGTTCACATGAAAACACTTGACTCACTAAACTCACATACTTTTTTTTTAGTCAGTAAATATTAACAGATAGATGTATTTAATAAGATGATTGAATGGCATTTGTGTTTTTTTAAAACATACTGTTTTAAACTATAAAATGACGTTTCAGCGCGTCCTGGTATCAGGAGTAGGTGAGTCTCTGCCTAATGATAAAACCTCAGATTTAAACTTCAGACCAGACTAACTCACAGATAGTATAGACATTCATTGTTTGCTTTTTGACCCGCAGCTTGTTACAAGCACAGTCTGACAGCAGAGTACACAGAAGACAGTGAATGGACCCCGTTTGACGTTCTCTCCAAACTTGTGAAAGAGTGGGAGGCCTCGGCACTTCTTCCTGAGACTGTGACAAAAAACACCAAACAAGTCGTCATCAGGTCTGGTACGTAAAAGCCAATATTTCACTTAGAAAATCCTGTTAATCCAGTGCCCAGTAAACGTATAGTGCAGTATCAGGAAGTTGTGTCATGTTTTGCTCATAAGACGATAACAAAGAGAAACGGTTAATGCTTAGTTTTTTAAAATGTGATAATACTTTTCCGTCTTTCTTCTAAATCAGACATTTATTTTAGTACACATTGACTTGCAGGGTAACGGGTGGTCAGTGTAGGTGTAACGCCTCTTTATTGTAGTTCTACTCATTAAAGAGTTTAACTTAACTTTACCGAACTAAATCTTGCCCAGTGCCATCTTAAACTGATTCTTCACTTTCTCCACCAGGGTCAGTATTGGGCCGCGATGGTGGTGCCATGAAGCAAATGCTGCGCCCCTTCTGGCTCGGCCTCGGGGGCACTCTGGGGTCAGGAAGACAGCCGTTTCCCTGGATCCACGTCTCCGACCTGGCAGGAATCATCGCCCACGCCCTGGCGCCCCCTGCTGCCACCCCCTCGCCTTCGCCGCAAGTCTTCAACGGGGTCGCCCCGACACTGAACACCAACCTCGAGTTCACTAAAGAACTGGGCCGGGTCCTGAGGAGGCCCACCATCTTCCCCGTGCCCGGCTTCGTCATGAACACAGTTATGGGCTCTGAGAGGGCCGTGGTGCTCATGCAGGGCCAGAAAGTCCTCCCAAAGAGGACTCAAGAGGCCGGATTTGAGTACAAGTACCCGGACTTGAACTCAGCCCTGAAAGAGATCGTTGGGACTTAACAGATGTTGACAGAATGTGTGCTGACGTAAGAATTTCTGTAATTGTGTTCATATTTGCTGGATTAGAAGATTTTTAATAAATATGAAAGCTCAAATCAATCGTTTAACAAGAACTTCAGATCTGAGGACTGCCTGGAAAGTGTTTTTCATATCGCATAAGACCAGAGTATGAAGCGGGAGAGTTTCTTCATGCTCGGCATTAAATGGAGAAACCTAGACTCAAGACAAATACAGGTGTGATGAATCCCTGCGTACGTTCAGGGCACACTGGGATCAGACTGTTCAGGTGCTGAAGGACTACATGTAGACGAAACACCACCACTCTGATGTGTGTGTGAACTGCAGTCTGGATAAACTGAGCAAACTAACTATTAATATCTTTATTGATTAATCGTTTCGTCTCTATACAACATCAGTTCCTACATAATCGCATTCATTTCAGGTTTACGCAATAGACGGTGAACGTAATGATCAGTGGTGCTTTTGGACTTCTTTCATTAAAGAGATATTTATGAACTTTAACCTGAAGTATGGAAACACAGGAGGAAATGTCTTATTCTCCATGTTGTGACTTTTTAAATATCCCATTACTGTCATACTTGTTACAACAAATGGACTTTGATTTGTTGAAGGTGGTGCACAATAAAGCTGGGTGAAGAACTTATGTTATGACTTTTTATTGGAGTAATCAGAGTTTGTAACATTAGTCTGTAATTTAACAATTCCAGTGAGGAAACGCAGATGTTCTGTTCAACAAAAACAACGATGAGTCCTCGGTAGGCAGCCTTTTTTTCAATTTCAGGGCGTTGCCATCATACAAAAAGTCTAGAGAACAATGTCTCTTAGTCGCTGAATCATCACTCTGAATCACTCTGGGCGTCGCCATCGACTCCCTGAACGATTGGCAGTTGATCTCCCCAGTCGCTGCTCCGGGCACAGCGGTACACGTCTCTGGTTGAAGAAAATGAAACTCATTTCAGTCAAATTGAGAGGCGCTGTCGTCAGAGACACATTAGACAATGAGCTCAATTCAGTGTCCAATAAAAGCAGCTTACCAATTTCATGACTACAAGGACCGGCAAGGAGTAACATTAGTGTATCAGTGTAAACTCGGGTACTGACTCACTCAAATTAAATCAATACCCAGTCCTAATGGCCACTAACATAATAATATCCACTTGTTTCTTTTGAGTTTTTCTATTTATGTACATTAATCTGATAATACCTCTAATAAAAAAAATAAATACTGCACATGACACCTGCCATATGCTGCTGCCGCGTACATTTCTCATTCAGTCCCTTAGAGCTCTTGAACCACAATCAAACCAGTGTGTGTGTGTGTGTGATGCAGCGGAACTTTTACCGGCTGTGTTTCCGTGCCGTCACCACCAGGTGTTGTAGTTGTCCGTCGGAGCAGCACATTCGACAGTGGACGTGTCTTGTTCTGCGCTGCACCGGTGCGGTCAGCCTGGCCCAGTCCACGCCTTCTGCTTCTGCCTCCGATGGTTCTGTCCGAGTCAGAATCAGGTAGCTGAACTTCTCTGCCTGCCGGTCGTGGTGCTGAAAATAAATATTTTAATTAATAAGTGGTCTCTAGCTGTGATTTGCTGCCTGTTTTTGCATATCTATCAATACAACTTTCTTTGATTTGTTTACACTTTTGCTTCCTTTTGTTAGTAACTGGTGTAACACAATTGTGGTTTATCCTGTAATTACTTCCTGCTATTAGTTTGCTTTACACAGGAAAGTCAGCATGAGCAGTGATGATACTGTGGCTTTACACCAGGGTGTTTCAAAGTCTGACACCGGGACTAAATCGAGACGTGGGCTTCTTACCCCCGGGAGAGCCAGAGGGTGGTACATCTGCTGGAAGTTGCAGGGTGTGATGGGTTCAAGGGCCATCTTAGGACATGCCCGTTCATGAGGACACTGGAGAAAGAAAAGCAACCGAGAGAAGAAGACTGTGACACAGCTGGTTGAAAGTAGAATGTCTTAAACCAGCTGGGATTCAAACGTACCGGAGCGAACACTGACGCTGGTCTGGTGTCATGGACAGTCTTCTCTTGTTTCTGGAGAAACAGAACTGCAAGTCATCAGTCTGCTTCCATTAACTGTGTCAAATAATTTACACAACACCACCGAACACAATCCCCCATCTTATCTGCTGTATGTGAATACCTTTAATACAGTGTCTCTGGCCTCCATAAGCAGCCGATGGCCTTCTTTAGTCCCATTTTCCACCAGAAGCTACAAAAGAAAAACAAAATCAAAAGTCATGAAATAAGAGAGGACTTCTAGGTACAAGACGAGTTGCAATACACAACATGTCTCAGATCTATAGTCACTAAAGGTGCAAGGACAACAGAATACAATAGAAAGTGCACATCATCTATCAGTGATGTTTTGTCCTTTCAACCAACCAGGTACGAGCTTGTCTTCCTCCACAGAGTCAACACCGCCTCTTCTCGGTCCTTCACATTGAGAAGCTCCGACAGGGTGAAGGCTGCGGCCACCAAGTCAAACTGCACCTGGAAGGAGAAACGCCGGACTGTCAGGGCTCCTCGTCCTCGAGTCTTAAGTGATGTCGCTCCACAGATACAAAAACGTTCCAAGAACAAAGAAATGTAAAAGAGGGAATCTCAACCTCCTCATTAGCTTATTATATCTTCTGTATCATGGGCTTACTGTGGTGCTTCTGCACTACATTTCCCAGAGATCACTTTTCACTACAACTGTGCTCTCTGTGTCCTGAATTAACTACCTGCTTCCACTTCTATTTATTGAAAAATAAATATTTAAAATGCTTTTAAAAGCATAACAAAGTGTGGGTGTGAGGATTTGTGTCAACAAAGATTACCATCGCTCTTTGAACAACTGACAGAAACACTTTCTTGAGACGTGGCTTTCAAAGTAGAGATTCTCAGCCACTTCAACTGCTATTATAACACATGCTACTTAAATGCATGTGGATAATACTGATTGGAGTCAAACTATTCATAATGTGGGCGTTGAGAAAGAAAATCTTTCTTTTTTCGTTGCATATACAGCAAGAATCTCATTTGTTTGGAATTCAAAATTGAAGGCTGGAACATATATATTTATATTTTAAGGAACTGTTGAACTTAACTGAACACAGAAAGTGTTTTTCTTTGGTGCTGGAATAAAAACAAGGTTTTTACCTTCGGAGAGACAGGGAGGAACTGTCTGAAATAGACTTGTTTGAAGTGAGGTTCAGCTCTTTCGTCATCACCTGCTCAACATGAAAAATCAAACACTTAAGATTCTCCGATCAATTATTTTACCCAAATAAAATGTTACAAAGCAAATTCAAAGTTTGCGTGTTCACCTTTAAGGAGTCGCTCTGCCAGGATGTTCATGGGCCCGGAGCTGTCCACACACACCATCTCCTTCAGAGTGTCGCCCCAGCACGAGTGTGACGCCCTGTGGGAGAAACAGAGAGACTCAGTTCACGGTCTCGTCATTTACATGAGAACGCTCGTAATGTTGCATCAGTTCTCTTCACCAACCAGGCAACTGTTCCCAGCCCCGACCCAAAATCCAGGAGAGACTGGGGGGCAAAAGAGGGATCCCTCTTCTTGATCTGAAACCATAGAACAGGTATTTAGAAGTCTGACCGCCTAACGCATTCAGGGTCATAATCCTCAGGAATGTATTTTGTTATTTTTTTCCATTGTTACCACTACATGTATAAAAATATATTTATTTTGGTGATCTGGGTGGACTGACTCTTTTAGGGGATATATTCCAGGCAAAAACATTGTTTTTCATGCACTGGTCAACTTTGAGATTTTCGGCTATTTTGTTGCCATAACACTTAGAAATGACTGTCTATATGTCGGTAACCAACAGTGGAAGTTTAAGATTTTTTTTACCTTATTCTCCTGTAGAGTCATCAAAATATATGGAATTTAACAATTTATATATTTAAAGGCTGGTTTCTCGAAATGAGTATATTCTCAGATTCACAAAAAATAAGTGTCTCAATAAGTAATAAACTGTAGAAGTTTCATACTGATATCTATTACTTAAATAGTTGACCCTAATCACCTGCGGTGTCTCCATCTAAGGACATCCGTGGTGTCAGTTAGTCTGTGATCTTTGTTCATTACCTCATTGATAGCTCTCCTCACTGCTGCGTAGCCCCCAGCCAGCCGAGCCACCATGTAGACCACACCTAGCTCTTCATCGTACCTGAAACACAGAGAGTGAGCTGTATAGAAACTCATCCACACCAGTTACTGTATAAGCTCCAAAATCTGACCGCAGACAGGGCTCCACTTCTGCCTTTGTTCAGAGCCTGGTATACGAACACAAGACTTTTGACATGTTAGTGTCAATATGAAAACTCATATGTAAATGAGTTGCCAAGTCATTTACGTTTGTAAAAACTTTAAAACTTTAAATATTGGTCGCTCTGGTTCAAATCAGACTCGTCTTAAGTTTGGTAAAAGATGCCGTTTCACCATTAGACAGCAGTTACATTAATTGAGATTATTGCTAAACACACATATCATTTAAATATATATTTCTGTCAAACAACGTGGAGATAAAAGCAAGTGTTTACTTCATGGTAGTCCAGCGATACGTCGTTTTTCTGAGCTCTGAAAACACTTTCTTCCTGATGCGGTCTGCAAGCAATTGTTCATCCATTTCTGCAATATAAAGCACATTTGTCTCCAGTTGCTGCATCATATAATGTATCAGCAGTTATTATACCATTATATTATTATTATTATTATTATTGTAATCTATGTGTCACCCACCTCCTCTCTTCTCCATCGCTTTCTCCCAAAGTTCTTTCTCCAGCCTCACAGCTTTCTGCCTCAGAGTCGAATCCTCGACGGCTCTCTTTCTGCTCCACAGGAAGTTCGTGAGGCTCCGAGAGCGGTCGGTCAGCCGAGTCACCTGAGCTCCTACAGGTGGACAGATTGGAGAGTCGCGCAGTGAGGCGACAGAAACATTTGGTACATCAACTGAAAGCCACGTTCATGATTTAACCTACTGTGAATAATGGACCGTGCAGCAGTCTGCAGTTCGTCAGGTAGGCGCAGAGTCTTCAGGTTGGTCACACCTGGATGCTTCCTGTGTGGTTCTCCTTTGAGGAAATCTACCTGGGACTGTGGGTGTGCCGCTGCACTCATTCCCTGAGGATGAGAAACAAAAACAAATGTTTCTTTACCACCACTTTAAGCTCCTCGAGTGAACGGTAACCTCCCTGCTTCTGGTATCGTGTTAAAAACATAATAATAGACTGACAAGAAATATCATAAGATAGTTTTAGAGCCAATATGTTGTATTCGATTTAAAATCTGTCGTCCATCTACGCATATTTTATTTATGACATTTCACAATCTGAACAAGTATTATAAATAAGTAATAAAATAGTATAGAATATTAAATAAGTAAAACAAATCCACAATAACTAAAATATTACACAGAATAATTGTAGTATAGCACAGTATTTATATTGCACAGCTTTTTAGTGTTAGTGTTGTGTGGTGTGGTCTACAGGGAGCAGAGCTGGTTGTGCAGATAGATAAATTAACTCTATTTATTCATCTCAGTTCTGCTTTAATCAGCTTCTCTGTATGACCTCCACAGTAAAGATGCTGCGTTCAATGACCCTCAAGAGCGCCACTCACCCGGCTCAGTATCTTCACGACCACCGCCCTCTGACAGAGGACTCCATAGCTCGGTGAAGCCATATCGTCAGAGCCTGAACCGGCGACTTTTTGCGTTTAAATGGCTTTCATTTTAACATTCATTCACATTTTTTGACTGGCACGGAAGCACGCTGAGGATCTTCTCACAAGTCCATCAACAAAATAATTCCGATTATCGTTAACGCGGAACCTTTGGTCCTGAAGTTCTGTTCCACGTGGGGATATTTCACACAGGAGCACTCACTCTGCCATTTATTCTTCTTACTTTCTTCTAAAAATATATTTTAACTTTAGCATTGCGTGAACACAATTAAAGTTAAGGTTAATTCTGGACTATTTTTGTTATTTTGGTAACAAACGGTAACGGGTTTTTGACGAGAGTGTTGCGTAGAGCGCATGCGTCAAAGTCACGATAGGTTTTCGTTTTAACCGGGGAGTGATTCTTCTTCTTGGTTAAACGATCTTTTGCGGCACACCCCCCGGAAAGGAAACAGTGGCGGGTAAAGTTGTTCTGTCCTCCCCATCTTTGTTATCCTTTTTATTATTGCAGACATACTTACTGCTATAAGTTCATCTTCACAAACCAACCATGAGGCGCACAAGAAGTTCGACAACTAAAAGTCAGAGTGCACAAGAAACTAAAGAAGAAGAAGTCCTGTCCAAAACAGGTTGGTGCCTGTTAGCCGTTTGGAAGCTAACGTTAGCAATAAACCATATAATACATAATAATAATAATACATAATATAATGTTATAAAGTGTTGTTTTAGGGGGATGGTGATTGAACTTTGTTGTCATTTTGGAGGCTGGAGTTTGTGGTGCAGTTGAATCAGCTGATTCACTGATATGTATTTGTCCAATATACTAGAATATCAGGTCATGCCTTTCAGTCAATGCATCTCACACATACAACACATAGGTGGTAAGTAAAATGGTTAATTTATTTAATTTATTGTACTATATTGATCCCTTTAAGGGGGACATTTTTCTCTGCATTTGACCCATCCCTGTGGCAGTGGCCTGCCAATGACAGGCGCCCGGGGAGCCGGGGGTTCAGTGTATTGCTCAGGTATATATATATATATATTTGTGCTCCTATTAAAATGATGATGATGTGTGTGTGTGTGTGTGTCAGTGTGGCAGTGGAAAGGAGATGAAGGACAGTGGGAACCATACTCGGCTGCAGACTGCGCCTTGTTGGACTCGGCCGTCTCTTCAGGAAACACGTCCGTCACTCTGTCTCTGGGCTCTGGGACGAGCTACGAGTTCGACCTGAAGAAGATGCTCCAGATTAATCCCGTCACCAAGTACAAGAGGAAGATTCGCTCTCAGACTGTAAAACCAGGTATGTGAGAGTTAAGCCATATCTGTCTGGAAGGTTTTACCAGAGCATTGTTTTACTTTCCAATTGTTGTCATTTAATTCCTGTCATCCCCTGATTTTTGCTATCAATGTGTATTATTTAGTATTTAATCAATAACTTTGTCATGTTGGTTTTTCAGTGTCTTATAGTGTCCAACAAACACACTATTTCACATTTCCTAAACTGCTTTTTTACAAATTTTTCATAACTTAAAACTAAGGGAAACTCTTTATGTTGTTGTAGTAGTAGACATATTCTATGAACTTTTAAAAAAATTAAATATATTTGTATATTTAGAAATCTAAATTACTGAAGGTATTTCAAATGTTTCTTCTGTTGCCTTGTTTTTTTCAGAAAGTTTGAACGAGGCCGGTGAGCTAGACGCTCAAAATGAGAGGCCAGTTGAACTTAAAGAGGAAGAGGAGGAGACGGAGAAGCAACCTGCAGCGAAGAGGAAGAGAGCGCAGAGCAAGAGTCAGACAAAAACTGAGAAAAAACCCAAAGAAGAAATAAAAAGTGAAGGTAAAGTGGCTTTTATTGTCATATATGTAATTCCGTTAAAATGCGAAATAGGACTTTAAAGTTGCTGAGTAACTATGGAACCATCATCATGTTTATTGGTGGTGTTACCTGTACTTTCATTCATGGTTTATGTCTGATCTTTGGATGAATAGAGGTCGTGAGGACGGTGGTCATGAAGGGAAAAGCTCCGGTGGACTCTGAATGTAAAGCCAAACTGGGAAAGGTAAAGTGTCTTTTGTCCACACCAGATGTGAAACGCTTGCGGTACATGTGTGTGCACAGGTCAAGCAAACACTCAAGAGGCAGCTATTAGCTACAATAATAAAACATTACTGTTGTTATTGATGTTTACTGAAGGAGCTAATGTGCAATGTAGGATTCTCATTTATTAATTTATTAGTAATTTGTCATTTTTGCTTTTGTGATTTTATGAGTGATCTTTACTACGTATATTGTCTTTAATAAATCAGCCAAACTAACACATTCAGTTAGAGCTGCAACTATAAGTCCATTAAAGGACAATGAATCTGCAGCTATTGTCACAATTGATTTGTTCTTTCAGAAATAGAAGTTTACATGAACATTATCTTTATATTTTTCCACTTACAAGATGCAGATCAAATGCAATCACCGTGATTTATGTTAGTAACTGTTCAATTTCTCCTTCAGGCTCATGTTTACAGTGAAGGGAACGATGTTTACGACGTGATGCTCAATCAGGTAAAACATGTTATTGCACCAAAACTTGAAAAACATTCTAATCCAGATTGTTCACCGGGGTTTCCGGCACGGATGATTTTAGAATAATGTTTATTTGCGATGTGTGACTGTAATAATTCAGCCCCTCTTCTGTTTCTTGATGATGTCTGAAACGGACAAACGCTGTAAAATGTATTTCACATTTTGATTTGTGTGAAAGTGAACCGATTTTTAGGCTTCCAGCAAACGCTCTCGCTTATTTTTCAGACAAATCTTCAGTGTAACAACAACAAATACTACCTGCTCCAGCTGCTGGAAGATGACGGCTCCAAGGCCTACAGTGTGTGGTTGCGATGGGGCCGAGGTGAGTTTATGTGCCCGTGATTCTTCATGCTTGAATGTTTGTAATTACGCAGGACATTCAACACAAACCTGCAGTTTCAAACTGACTGGTTAAATATATTTTGGTGGTTTCGTTTTTGTTTTTTTTAGTGGGAAAAGTGGGTCAGAGCAGTCTGACAGCCTGTGGTGGAGACCTGCTGAAAGCCAAAGATTTCTTCAAGAAAAAGTGAGATTGTGCCGTTTAAAGAATATTTTACGGATGTCGGACATTGATGTGAGTTTAGTAAAATTCTGAAACTTGTTTGTTTTGCAACAGGTTTTTAGAGAAGACCAAGAATGAGTGGGAACACCGAGCGAGTTTTGAGAAAGTAGCTGGAAAATATGACATGGTGTTCATGGACTACAGCGCCAACAAAAAGGCAAAAGAACCAACAACTCATTCATCTGTTCAATATCTTCTATCATTTTGTATATTGATACATTTCACTGTTTCCAGGAGGAGAACCTGACTGTGGACGCTGCACCCAAGAAGACCTCCAAGCTGGATGTGAAGATCCAGTCGCTCCTGGAGCTAATCTGTGACATCAAAGCCATGGAGGAGTGTGTGCTGGAGATGAAGTTTGACACCCGGAAAGCTCCTCTTGGTCGGTCCCTTTCTACTAATCATATGCCTAGAATTTAACTTAACTGTATACAGTACATATACCATTTTAAGACATTCAAGTTCCTACTTTTTGATCCAAAGATACATAAAATAGTCTTAATTCTAGCTCCAGTTACTTGACTATGTGAGCAGATTCCACCGGGGACAAACAAAAGTGTTTTTCAAACCTTTCATTGTTGTGTTTCACATATTTAAAATTCAGTGTTTGTCCTCCTTCCTGCAGGCAAGCTGACCACGGAGCAGATCCGTGCGGGCTACATCGCACTGAAGAAAATCGAGGATTGTTTGAAGAAGAAGAGCAACAGTCGTGAGCTGCTGGAAGCATGCAACCAGTTCTACACACGCATCCCTCACGACTTTGGGTAGAGAAACTGTGA
Source organism: Melanostigma gelatinosum (assembly GCF_949748355.1). Taxonomy (NCBI): domain Eukaryota; kingdom Metazoa; phylum Chordata; class Actinopteri; order Perciformes; family Zoarcidae; genus Melanostigma; species Melanostigma gelatinosum. The sequence goes on along the minus strand of NC_136648.1, from coordinate 5,064,634 downwards.
CGGAGCAGGCAGAGAGTTGCACTGATGCTGTTGAGAGATGCGATGTCTGAATGATTTCACATTGATCTCCGTGTTGACGTAACTAAAAGGTGTATTTCTGCAGGATGAAAACTCCGCCAATTATTCGTACAGAAGATGAGCTTAAGGAGAAAATTTCACTTTTGGAGGTAAAGGGGAAAAATTCTATAATAATCAACGTGGTCTGTTTATGTCTTCACTTAAGTATACTGTATTATCGATGTATATTTTTTGGTCTTATTTCCTTTCTTTAGGCTCTGAGTGAGATTCAGATAGCAGTGAAAATGGTTCAGTCCAGTGGAGACGGTGACGAACATCCTCTGGACAGACAGTACTGCTCCCTCCAGTGTCAAATGCAGCCTCTGGACTCCAGCAGCCACGAGTACACGGTCAGCGCTTTACCACTCAGAGCGATTCCAGGTCATGGTTTATCAGCCGGGGCGAACACACTGCCGTTAACTTAACGGATGCGAGATTCACGTGGTGCTTTTATTATTCAACCAAGTCGATGAAATTGTGTCGTAACAGTCGAACCAGAAAAGCCAGCACTGACGGGCTGAAAGTCGGTCAGGATTTTCAAAGCACTCTCTTGTAATCGTTCCTCTTTTCTGTGTAAAGGTGGTAGAAAAGTATCTACATTCCACTCACGCCTCCACCCATTGTGACTACACCATGTCGGTCCTTGACATCTTCTCAGTGGACAGAGAAGGGGAGAGGAACACCTTCCTCTCACAGATGCACAACAGGTAAAACACACCATTACTGGCTCTTGTTGCCTCAGATTGTCGTCCCGAATGTGAAATCTGCATCGTTGCAAAGTTCCTTTTCGTATCGACCGCTATGTGTGTGTCTGTCTGTCTACCAGGACTCTGCTGTGGCACGGTTCCCGTCTGTCTAACTGGGTCGGCATCCTCAGCCAGGGGCTCCGAGTGGCCCCACCCGAAGCCCCCGTCACTGGTTACATGGTACAGTAGGATGGATGCACAGAACATATACATGCATGTGCTGTGTGTCTCAAACAGAGCATTTTGGACTTAAATGATCTATTAACTGTTCCATATTTCTTTATTCCAGTGACAATGATTCTCCCTTTCTTCTAGTTTGGTAAAGGTATCTACTTTGCTGACATGTCATCAAAGAGCGCCAACTACTGCTTTGCCACTCAGAACAACCACGTGGGACTGCTGCTGCTGAGTGAGGTGAGTTGATTCGTGCACGTCTCACCCTATAGTTAGAACAGACACAGGGCAACAGATTTGAATGAAGGGAGACGACTCGTATTAACAATAACGACGACATGATTTGTCACATCTGTGCGTCTGCGTGTGGTTGCAGGTCGCTCTGGGAGACTGTAACGAGCTGCTGGACGCCGACTACGAGGCCAACAACCTGCCGGCTGGAAAGCACAGCACCAAGGGCCTGGGACAGACCGGACCCAACCCCAAAAACGCTGTCAATCTGTTAGTCCCGCTCATTGCACTGACACGTGTCATACAGGACAAACGCTGGTTTAAGTGTGCTTTCTGCTGCACAACACAAATCATGACAACATAGAAAGAATGCTGGTTGATGAGCACAGAGAATAATAATTATAATCGAATAAATAATAAATACTAATTAAATAATGCTCAAGAATAGAAATATGATAAAAAATATTAACAAATATTACAAGAAGTTGACCATAATGAATGTCTTTAAACACTTCTTTCTTTACCTGGGACCTACTTAATCTACGAGAATCATTTAATTTATTATATGTTCCTGTTTGTAAATGGTTAAATAAATTGGGTAACTTAAGGATGTTTTACTATCAACTTCACAAATTCATACACACACTTCAAAGTGTCCTGTTTCTGTCCTGTGCAGCCATCAGTGTGTCTTCACAACAAGGCATCCTTTAGAGTTCTACATTAAGCTCAGAGCCCAGTATCCTCTCAGTGCTTCGCGAGACTACATGAACTGTTGATTTAATCTATGCAGGACTATTTGTTTACGGTCATCGTCAAGCACTTCATAGAAATGTCTGGTGGTTTTGCTCAGAAATATGAAGTAAAACCACCAGAATGAAAGTCAAAGTACTGAATGCTGAACTCTAGTGACTCAAACACTAACGGACCGACCACATGGCAACAACTGGTTTCACTTCATCGCTGCAAGATGATTTTCATGTTGTGCTGAAACTGGTAACTGAGAGAAGAAACAAAAACACAATTTGTACTGAATGTGTCCTTAAAGAAATGCACCTTTTCATTTATATTCCCCTCTCTCTCCCTCCCTCCCTCTCCCTCTCTTTCCCAGCGATGGTGTGACGGTGCCCATGGGACCGTCGGTGAAGACGGGTGTGGGTAAAAACAGCTGTTACTCCCTCCTGTACAACGAGTTCATCGTTTACAACCCGGCCCAGACTCGCATGAGGTACCTGCTGCGGATCAAGTTCAACTACCCTTCACTGTGGTGAGACACAGTGTGGACGCACTGTGCTTTTCTCCCCACAAAGCAGCGCCGGTGTACGACTTAAATCGTTCTTCGTATACAGTTAGATTCTGGTTCTTGGGGGAGAGGATGTGAAGCCTGAACACACTTCTGTCACTGGGGGGGGGGGAGAACAGGAAGGTTTTTGTTAATATTCAATGCTGCGTCTTCTTGAGTCATAGAATGGCGTTGGACTCTGTCAATTACTTTCTGAATATTGTTCGGTTTCTTCAAATGAACTTTGGTGAAGATGGATCCATGTGAAAATCTGCTCAAAATGCTGTTCATGCTGCTTTGTCTCACATTCATCTTCATATCAACGTGAGCTGTATTTTGGTGTCTGCTTTGGTTCTGTATGAAAGACGAATGGCCTCGTGGATCTTTGTGGATTATCAGCGTCTGACTTTTAATCCCTCAACGTAACGATTTAGAAGTTCTTCATGGAGGTTTAACGTGAGCATTTCTACTGAATGATTACCGAAATGCTGTTGAATGTGCCGAAAAAACAAATGTAATGCTTTCATTTCTTTCTATAATTGTAGGGGAACATGCACCGCAAAACAACAAATACAGGACAACCATTGTTTTTGTATTGGATTTTTGTTGATATAAAAAGAGACAAACACACAGAAAATCATTTGATATTTTCAGTTAATACAGGAGTTACAGTATATACATGATTATAATAATAAAGACATTTTCATCGTGGTTACAGTTCGGAGTGTCAGTGTGTAAACGTGTTTCAGTTTCATCTCCTCCCCAGCAGGTAGAGGAAGATGAGGACTACGTCCAGGTAGATATTAAGAGCAGCGTTGATGTATTCCTCTGGATCCAGACGGAAGCTCATCATCCCCATCATCAGCTGACAGTCCACCATCAGGAACTGAGGGGAGGAAGAGTTAGGACAGGGTGAGAGAGTACCACCAGATAAATGACAGGAATTAATGACATATTTTATAATAGAAGACATGTCACAGTAGGAAACGCACAGGTGTGAATAATACAACGAATAATGGCTGAATTCCAATTAGCTTCTCCGGTTTCAGGATGAGGAAGTTTGTCGGTTGCGGTTTGTAAAGACATTCACAGTTGGCCCTTCCTCCCATCATAATATCATAATATGGGAAACAAGTTGTCTTTTCCTGGTTTTAAAGGCTTTATTCAACTAAAGTGATGTATTTTCTTGTAGTTCCATCTTTGCTATTATTTTCCTAAACCTACTCAGTCATTATATCCACATAAGTGATGATTATTTATCAATAATCTCACTGAAAATATGTTGTAAGCATCAATAGTCGACCCTAATGTCGTCTTAATATTGATATCAAGGTATTTGGATAAAAATATCGTGATTTTCCTTCAGCCCTCGTTAATGAAAGTTAACCCCAGATTCACTCTAGTTATTGAATGAGCTTCGTCTGTTTTCATTTCTCTTTACGTTTGCGTATTTTCCGGCGCTGTGTCCGCCATTTTTGTAGTTTTGCCTTGGAGGTGTGCTTATGATCGGGCACCTGATTGGATCGTTGGTTTAAAGAGGTTGCCGCCCACAAATGTGTCAAACTGAAAAGCTAAATGAAAAGAAAAGAGAAAATCCAGGCAGAGTGCTTTAGAGGGATTCTTTTTGAATGAGTCTAAACACTGTGCCTTTAAAGAAGCACCCGTAAGTGAGTGCAGGGCCTTTAATGTGTCTGATGATGAAACTTATTGCTGCTGTACACTTGTTTTTGCTCTAAAAAACAGCTGGTATTTCTGTCTGATATGATTTTGTTCCTTCAAGTGCTGTAAAAGTCCCTTTGGTACATCCCCTTGAATAGTAGTGTTAATATCATGTATATATATATATATGTATACGTTGTTATATATACCAGTGAATACAGCAGAGCACCCAGACATCCGACGTCATCAGTGACGGAGTAGAATGTGCATGAAGCCAAACATGATCATGTCCACCGTCAGATTCAGCAGAACACCGACCCGAATAGTGAAATCATAAGTCTGCAAAGAACGCAGGGACACATTAGTACATTCTGTGCTTTCATTCAGACATTCTTTGTATTCTTAATTGACCACCAGCCTGATGGCACGACCTTCAGAGTATATCACCCTTCAGTCAATCGTTTCGGTATTTTCTCCATTCATAGATTTTTGTTTTTGTGTAAAGTGTCCTTCTCTGTCTCCCAGAGCCCGATGTGACATCTTTAAAGTTCTTGCTTTGGTTGACCAGCAGTCTAAACCCAAACAGATAATAACTTTAAAATGATACGAAAAGATGAAACTAAAGAATTACAGATATTCTTTCTTTAAAACACGATCAATGGTCAGCATTAGTTGCTGATGAAGCTTTTGTCAAGCGGCTTCATCAATTCATTGACTAATCATTCATTCTGACTCTTCTGATACTTACAGCACTTGTAACATCTATCATTGGATTTTCTTTACAAGAAGCCGTTGAGGGCTATTACTTCAAAACTGGTACGCTAGGCAACAGACAGTCTGCAGATCGCTCTGTTCAAAGTAAACACAGATCACGATGTCTGCAGTAGCATTTAGAAATGCAGCTCTTTGGCTCCGCCTGGTTGTCTGACCTGTGCAGAGAATGCAATGATTGCCACCGAAATGGTCATCGTTGCTCCCAAAGTGATGACGAAATCAGTGGTGTCGTGGAAGGAGGCGATGGTTCCCACCATGTATGACACGCTCAGGGTGACCAAGACCTGTAGGCACAACATGTAATGTATTAACCATCACCCTCAGCTGAGAGGGTTTTATTTTGCTTCACTTTTAACTGCTTCAATCAGACCGATCCAGATAGTCTGCTGACGAGGCGTTTATTCAATCTCTACATGAAGGCATGATCACTATACTTGATGTGACGTCTCCTCACTAGGGAGACGGCGGCTCCATGCTCCAGCAGAAAGCTCCTGTCAAGGCATTTGTTAGCTTCACGGAGTGACAAAGCCCTGTGGGCATGCACTTCTAAACCTGGCAACGTTTGAGCCATGCTCTGCATTGTGTAATTATCTCTCACAATACAGGAAGTCCTCATTTTAAACGCCAATCTCAGCAACTTGTATGTGAACACAAGTTTAGAGGAAACTGAGGTTTCATTTGATAAAAATGGACCAGTTCCTCAGAGCCCATTGAAATGTAGAGCGGTTTAAATGACTTATCATTACGATTTAAAATATCTTTAATCTACTGGAATATATTTCCTCATGTACCTTTTTGATCAATTAGATTTAATACTAGCAGCTTGACCAAAAACATTTCACTTCTCTGTTGAGGATGTATGTTTCCTTTTGAACTACAAAGATATGCTTTCTTTTCACCTCAGGGTTAACTGTCCTTTTAGTCATTTAAATGGTTTATTGTGTATTTATAATATCAGTATCTGTGTGATATTAATTTCCCAATTAGATATTTGGGGTTCTACGCTCCTGTATTTGTAACCCACCGATCCCACGATGTTCCAGGGGTGACATCGACTGAAGGACATGGTGAGGGCCGTGGCGACCACGATGAAGATGATGATGGAGCTGAAGTAGGCCCACAGGCTGGTCCGCTCCGCCTCACCTCTGGAGAAGGTGAACACACACGCCACACTGCAGATGAACAGCAGCTGGAGAGTCAGGATGCTGAACACCTGCACAGGGAACGATGAAGAACAAGCACTTAACGCAAATACAAAGATCTGATTTTATAGGTGTATGTTTTGGGATGAAACTTAATTTATTTTGACACCCGTGATCCTTTATGGATTAAAAAGAAGATTGTACTTGACCACACATTCACGAAAATGATCATTTTATTACAAGAGACTGTTGGATTATTACACTCTCCAGCATTCACTAAGTCTGACCTCGCTCTACGGCGGCCATTGTGCTTTAATATGCTCAGCAGTGTTCAGAAAATATTGTAACTATGAATACGTCAATGTAATTATTAGTATTGCACAGATTTGGTTTAAAATCGATCTGGACAAACACATTTTTACTATTTTGCAGCTTCTTTTAACAGGTTGTAATTTGTCTACGAGTAATAAAATCAGGTAAAATGATTCATTAAATAAGTCGCGTTAGGTTGTTCGAACAAAAAAAAGAGGGAGACACGTGTCATGTAAAAGTCTCTCACCCACAATGCATTCTGTTACTTTGATCTTGAAACCAATCGCTGAACCTCTACCTGCTCGCTTAATCGATAGTTTTCACGATTTACATTGTTTGGCTCTGATTTGTGTAAAGCAGTGGTTCCCAACCCCTGAAAACAAAGCAACGTTTACACGAAGACATTTTCTACAGGTTGCATATGTCTACAAATCATTTTCCGTCTCAGATTGATTTATTTTACGAATTCTTTAGAGGCCTGAGAACGATCATTTATCCAATCATTTACAGCAAAAATCTGAGATTAGGGCAAAGTCTAGAAAAGAACAACCATTATTTTGTGTTACATATACATAATCTTTCTGCTTTGTCATCCTGTAATCCTGTTGATGATCTTGTGCCGTCCCTGAAACCTTTTTCGAGGAAAAGGAAAACATGGTGTCGGAAAACGTGTCCACAGCGAGTCGTACAAACCTTTCTGACAAACGCTCTTCTCACCGTCTTGTCATCAAAAGAAGACGAGGCTATCAGTGGAGTTGTGTCCGACGAGGCCTCTGGGCAGATGTCCCGCAAAGACTCGTACCCAGCTGTAGGCTGATAGATGCAAGTTGTCTCGATTTTGGATGCAGGGCACATTTCCGGGGCTGCAGAGTAGGGTGGAGGTGGCTGTCCTTCGTGGGAGTATAACGGTGGTGGTGGTGAGGACTCATCGTAACCGGGAGCGTCCTGTGTCTCTCTGGATGTGAGATGCTCTGCTGTATCTGACATTCTGGGGGAAGCTGTGGGTCAAACACAGCGGTTCAGTCAAACAACTTCTGTTATCTGATTGGTGGGATACATTCAGCTGAAGTGAGAAGTTCCTGTTTTACTGAACTGTACTGTATTCATTACTCATTGACTTTGGTGTCTGAGCTGAAATGAAAGGAATTGTTTGATTTGGTGAAACACTGGAAATTGTTTCATGATCATGTAGCCTACAGGGTTGCTTACTTCTGATTTTGATGGCCAAGAATGGCGTAAACTTTAGGAAGTAAAACTAGCGCTGTTGTGCCACTTCTTTCATACTCAGCAGATGTGGAAGGAAATACAAATGTGTCATGTTGTCAATCTCTAGATTTGATCCCAGATTGAAATCAGTGTGTAGCGCTGACACCCCATATAAAGGGCAGATGAGGTGGTTTTGAATCAGAAAACGTGTGATGTTGAAGAACCAGGTCGATGAGCAGGTTAGAGCAGAACAAGTGGCGTTTATTAACAACAAGTTTACTGAAACATTGTTACAAGATGGATTGACAGGAAGTGACAGAAGTTAAACTGTTTGATATAAAACGATCCGGCTTGATAATCGCAGAGTTCATGTCAAATAGTGAAATCGGGAAATGTTTTAAATCTTGATTTTGGCGGATGGGATGGGTCGAGCTGAGCAAGAAAGCTCAAATTAAAGGTGTAGTTGTTGGAGTCTCGTGCAGAGAAGATGCAAGGAGAGTTTAATGACGATGACGGACAGAGTTAGAATGAAGAGGTTTGACAAAGTAGCTGAAACGTTTAGGACTGAATCTGTCATGCATCAGTTTGATTTGGAGTTCTTGGACAACGTGTCGTACCAAATAAAAAGGTAATATGTTCCCAAACCGCTACGATGTCAGAGCTGTTGGAAGTTTCGTCTGTTAGGAGTGATTTGACCACTTGTGGCAAATGTGGGGAGACTGATTGTGAAGGAGACTGTGAGAAAGACTTTACAAAGTGAATCATGCGGCGTGGGAGGCTCACTGTCCAAAGAGAGAAGAGGAGATTGAAATATTCAGGGTTGTTTATAAGAAAAGATATGAGCACGAGGAAGTAGGTAAGGCAAGGTGTGACAAGGAGCTAGACGGAGAACAAAGAAGCATGAGGAATGTTTCTTTTGTAAGGATCTGTTTGTGGCAATGTCAACTAACCACTACTGGAGTAGAAATAAAAATCCCTTTTTAGAGATGCTGCAAGGGATTTCTGTTTGGTGGAATTTCTGGGGTTTTTAGGTTCGTGGGAAATACAAATGTTACAGAGTGGGGAATAGATGGGAAGGAGTTCATTTTGTTAAGTGGAGATTTTAGTTTAAATCCAGTGGTTGGCAGAAATGCAACATTTTGGATGAAAGCCGCCCTTTTAAAACCAAAGAAGAAGAAGCTTGTGTCATGTGTACACCTTGATTAATAACAAATAAACTGAAACACTGGATTGACACATTGACACTTAATGTTGGGGAACAAGAAGAACGTTTGTGCGGCAGAGATATCAGTGCTGTTATGTAGATCTACCTCGTTTTACAAAAACATATTTGGGTGAACTGGTAACTGTTTTTGAGCATTTAACATTTACATGTTCAGAGCTGCAGAGTTCCACAGTGAAAACAGACATATTTCTTCTTCTTCCTCTGACTAATCAACTCAAATTACTACAAATTACTACTATTAAATGAGTTTAAAAGATCATTTGTTGCAGTTAGTAAAAGGCTAAATAAACCCAGTGAGCACTAACCCGGATTTCAACGTTGATATCTGGTTGAAAAAGCGTTGAAATGGAGCCTGAACGTCTAAGACCTTTTTTCAACGTGTTTTAAACCGTCTAAATTACGGTTACAATATCAACCTGTCACAAAACACCAATCTCTTTTAAAACATTGATGGTTTGATCAGTTGTAGGTTGAAAGAGACGCGATTTTGGTTACTTTAAATGTATTTCTCCAAAATCATATTCCGCTGTCCGTTCATATGTGGTCTACACGGAGACGTTATTTCAACGCATTCAATGTCTCATATAAAACGTCGTAAATATGGAACAATATTGACTGTTTGCTGCCACAATAAGCTTCCAGGACATCGTAATTCGGTCCGTGTTTTACATTACTTTTAAATAAGACAGTTTGCTTACAGCTGTAACGCGCATGCGCAAATCCTTATACGGCACAGTCCGGAGCTTCGACTGAACCGCAGAAGAAGAACAGCAGAGAGATCGTGCAGCAGATCGTCAGGAACGGCCCTCTAAATCATAATATATTAGTATTAGCACAATGTAGAGGACGAAAAATTATAGTATTGCAAATCACGTTTAAATCTGGTCTAAGCGTGAACGTCTGTTCAACGTCTCCAAATAGTCTGCGAAAAAACTTTCACTTTTGAACGTTTACGTCAGGCATAGACGTCTTTTAAACGTCTTTTAAACCAAAAAATGCTCACTGGGAATGAGTTGTGATCTGAGTGAACACACCCGCAGCAGGATTATTCACTGTTCATATTTGTTGTCTTGTTAAAAGGATATTTGGGCTAACTTTACACACAGAACAAGTCAATAATACATAACAAAGAGTAAAGTGGTTGTTTTTACCTTTACTGATGGATTATAATTGTCGGACACCTCGCCGTGCTGTGTGAGGAGGAGACGACACAAAACACAACCTTGCATGTGATTGGTGTCGGTTATTCTCGTAACCTGTGGTTTGGTGAGTTTCACTTCCTCATGCCATGAAGTGAAGTAAAAAAAAAAAAAATCCCTGACGGAAAGTGCAAAGTTCACCATTGTTCCACTCGGTCAGATAGGGGTTGTCACTTATCCCGATCAGTACAAAATCAAAGCGGGACAACTAACGACACATTATCGAATTTGCATTTGTTAATAATTGAGCTGAAAATTTGACTGGCAGAAAGTGTAGTTGCAATATTTCCCATGAAGCCTGTAATCATTGACCCACCTGACTTTCATGAAGTCAAAATGAAAGTGAACCTGAATGGAATCTACAGAGATCCGAGATAATGTGCTCAACCCTTTTTTGTTCCTGCTGCTTTATAACACAAACGACCTAAAACCACTGTGAGCTGTCTTGTGTTCAATCATGTCTCTGCTTTGGTGCTGCGTGAAACACAAATGGCCTCGTGGATCTTTTTGATTATCAGCATCTGACTTTTAACAACACAATGTAATGATTTGGAAGTTGTTCATGCAGGTTTAACGTGAGCATTTCTACGGAATAATTACCTGAATTCCATTGAATGCGTCTCATCAATGCCAAAAAAAAAAACAGAAATTGAATGCTTTCATTTGTTTCGATAATAGTCGGGTCAAAATTCTGTACAGGTGAACATGCACCGCAAAACAACAAATACAGTACAACAATATTTCATATAGATTTTTGTTTATTGTCAGTTAACACAGGCGTTACGGTAAATAGATAATAAGGACATTGTCTTTGTAGATACAGTTCGGAGTGTCGGTGTGTAAACGTGTTTTAGTTTCATCTCCTCCCCAGCAGGTAGAGGAAGATGAGGACTACGTCCAGGTAGATATTAAGAGCAGCGTTGATGTATTCCTCTGGATCCAGACAGTAGCTAATCATCCCCATCATCAGCTGACAGTCCACCATCAGGAACTGAGGGGAGGAAGAGTTAGGAGGGTGAGAGAGTACCACCAGATAAATGACAGGAATTAATGACATATTTTATAATAGAAGACATGTCACAGTAGGAAAAGCACAGGTGTGAATAATACAAAGCCTTAGACTTGGTTGCCTTCAAAGCACCTACACACTCATTGGTCATGTTTTAAATTAAAGCAGCTCATGAGAGCCCCGGCGTGTGAGTGCAGTGCCTTTAATCATGATAAAGAAACTTATTTTGCTGCTGTGCACATGTTAAAATATAACCACGTCACAACGTTAAATGTAAAGAAAAGTACTTTCAATGAAGTGGAACTGTGTGTTTTGAGGCCACACAGAGTTTCCTTTTTCTTTCAAAAGATGTATTCATAGCTGTAGTGGCAGACATGTTCAATTAGGAACCTGCAAAACCGCTGGATTTCTATCTGAAGGCAGTAACAGCAAATGAATGGTTTCATCAGTGGTAGTACTGTTTAACCTACTGAGGTGACCAGGACAACATAACTATGTGTGTTCTTTATATGATTTTATTCCTTCTGCTGTTTAGCAAGAGAAGTGCTGTTTAGTATTATTATCGTGGTGTACATTGTTCTTTTCTCCCGTACCAGTGAATACAGCAGAGCACCCAGACAGCCATAGGCGACTTCACTGATGTAGGAGTAGTAGAAGGTGCAGAAGAACCCAAACATGATCACGTCCACAACCAGAATCAGCAGAACACCGTACCAAATAGTGAAATCATAACGAGTCTGCAAACACAGTAAATAAAAAAAAAAAAAAAGTGAAGTGGGGTAACTGAAAAATCGGACAAAATCAACACAGATCATGATGTCTGTGTCTGTATACAGGAAGCATTTTGACCTGTGCAGAGAATGCAATGATTGCGACAGAAATGGCCACGGTTGCTCCCATAGTGATGACGACAGCGGTGGTGTCGTGGAAGGAGGCGATGGTTCCCACCATGTATGACAAGCTCAGGGTGACCACAACCTGTAGGCACAAAATTCAATGTATCAATCGCCTCCAATATCTTCAGAGAAAGTTATTTTTTGCTTTATAGATAGTTTCACGTTTAACTGCTTCAAACTGAAACGGGTCCAGAGTGTTTATATCTTTAAATTATCAAAGTTTTTTTCAGATCCTAATGAAAAACTTGTGCAGACATGCACGCCCACCTAACCCTTGCAGTGTTCGTGCCGTGGTCTGCATCGTGTATTTAACGTTCAGAGCCTGTCCTCATTTCAAATGCCAACAAAATCTCAACCGCTTTGGAGGAAACTGAGGTTTTCATTTGGAAACAATAAAAAATGTGCCAGTTTCTCAGAGAGTTAAGAGAAGTATAAAAGTTGAGAAAAACCAAGAAGTGAATAAAAGATTTGCCAAAATGTTTTATCATTACTACTTTAATGTCTTTAACGTACTAGAATATATTTTCTAATCTCCCTTTTTTAGTTATTAGATGTATAACTTTTACTTCTACTTTATTAAGCCACATATAGTCCTTTTGGTCTATTATTTAAATGTCTTTGTTGTATCTATACCGAGTGAAATACATTTTCCCCATTCGATATTTGGGGTTTTTCGCTCTTGTATTCGTAACCCACCAATCCCACGATGTTCCGGGGGTGACGTCGACTGAAGGACTTGCAGCAGCTTGAGGGCCGTGGCGACCACGATGAAGATGAAGATGAAGATGGAGCTGAGGTAGGCCCCCAGGTTGGTCTGCACCGCCCCTTTGACCACGCTGGAGAAGGTGAACACACACACCACACTGAAGGTGAACAGCAGCTGCAGAGTCAGGATGCTGAACGAAGGAACGAAGAAGAACAAGCCGTTATAAAAACTAAATATTCTGCACAACTGATCTTAACCGTGTATTTAAACGTTTTCAGATAAAGTTTTATGACGAGCGATTGTTGGATTATTCAGCAGGCACAACATCCGACCTAGCTGTCCAGAACCTCTTGTGCTCTAACATGCTTTGCAGTGTCCAGTTTTGTGTTACAAAAACATATTTCCTCTGCGTTCTTTTCCTGTTAATCATCTTGTGCGACCCCTGAAATGTCTCTTGCAAGCTGTGGAGGATCCCGAAAACAGGTCGGGAAATATCGTGGTGTCGGAAAACGTGTCCACAGCGAGTCGTACAAACCTTTCTGACAAACGCTCTTCTCACCGTCTTGTCATCAAAAGAAGACGAGGCTATCAGTGGAGTTGTGTCCGACGAGGCCTCTGGGCAGATGTCCCGGAAAGACTCGTACCCAGCTGTAGGCTGATAGATGCAAGTTGTCTCGATTTTGGATGCAGGGCACATTCCCGGGGCTGCAGAGTAGGGTGGAGGTGGCTGTCCTTCGTGGGAGTATAACGGTGGTGAGGACTCATCGTAACCATCGTAACCAGGAGCGTCCTGTGTCTCTTTATCCGACATTCTGGAGGAAACTGTAAGTTAAACACAAATAAAAAAATCATTATATCTTGTTGTCCAAGAATGTAAACATCAGGAAGTAAAACTATGATGTCACTTCTCCTACTCCCAGTAAACATGGTGGGAAATACAAGTGTTGTGTTGTTCAGCTTTCGGAAGGTCGTGTAGTCTTGGGTTTTCCCAACAGTCATCATATCCCGCTAAAGTCCCGAGATTTCATTCAAGGTTCAATCTCCAAAAGCAGCAAGTAACAGTAAGGAGACAATCGGCCTTTTCTTCCACAGCCGACATGTAGACTTGTGCTAATAGGAAAAGCACAGATGTTTCTAACAATATTAACGATGGCTTTGGTTTGTTCATGTCCTAGTCAGCGGTGGATGAACTCAGATCCTTTTACTTCACTAAAAATAGAAATGCCTAAAATACTCTTTTACAATTTAAAATGTTACATAAGTCAAATAACTTATTCAACTGACAATATAAAACTGAATTCACTCAAATTAATAGAAAATAAATTAGCTCCAAACATTTAAATCAATAAAAGCCATTGATGCACCGGCTTCCTTTTTATTCCAGACAGCTAAAACAGTCAGTTCCCCCAAAACCACACAAAGCAAATGTACCAACAGTCGATAGCTTTGAAGTGTTTGGGGGTTCTAGGTTTTAAGAGGAGACTGCATGAGTATCAGTATACGCATGCATATAGAATAGTTGGGGTAAACAGCAATATATATTTTTTGTGATGAGGAAGAGACCCTTTAAAGGGTTATCATCTAACCGAATGTTTGACAGTACCAGTAAATACTACAAGCAAATAAAACATGCAGCAGCGTCAACAGAAGGTATTGCTTTTAACAAGTTAAGACAACATAATAGAGTAACATTAATGCTCTGCTTACCTTTTCTGCTGAATTATAGTTGTGCCCGACACCACGCAGTGCTGAGTGAGGAGGGGACGACGCTAAACGTAAACCTCGCCCGGTGATGGCCGTCATTTATCCTCCCAACCTGTGGTGTGTAGTTTCACTTCCCAACAGCACGAAGGACTCATTGCAGGAATTAAAAACTCCGCTGTTGCGTCCCAGTGAGTTGGTCAGAGGCCGTCAAAAGTGGGGTATGGACAAAATATGACTGTCCAGACTTACAATCAACGTATAGTACGAGACCTTTTCAGTTTTATAAAGCTCACATTTGCAAACTACTGCTGTATTTGTACAGTTCAATATGCAGAAGATGTCTTTATTAATGAGGGATGGAAAGAACCAATACCTGAAGATGTTCCAAGTTTGTCAATTACTAAATAAAACAAATTGCTGTTCTTTGAAACAGTTATTTAGAAAGATTTGGGAGTTCATTTAAAGCGGCAGTCCTGGTCCCTTTGCTGTGTCCACCAAAAGGGTTTTTCTCCTATCGCGAGACACTCAGTACTGAACACGGCCAGCTGGGAGCGCTGGAGAGGCGACGTGCTAAGATACGGAATATACGCGAAAGTAAGTAAAAATGTCGGCACAAGGTCGAGTACTTAAAGTACGGAGGGAGAGGATGTGGCTGAAGAGGTCTTGTGCCTGAGGAAACATCTCCAGATTCAGATACATTTTATTATCCCATAAGAGAAATATGTTTGGTCCACTGCTCCAGACAGGAGGACACCGTAAAGAGCTTAACAGAAGACCACAACAGACTTCAAATAAAACACATTTGATAACCTCTTTGTGGTTGGTTGTTTGTCCGGGGCCTCCTCCACTGTGATTGGACGGCTTGGTTTAAAAGTGGTTGTGACAAATGCAGCATTTTTACTCAAAAGTTGAAAATGTTTCAACTTCCCGCGAACAGAAAAAACCCCGCCAAAGTGCAGCGCCTGGAAACGAATATTGAGACGTTGAGTTTTCAGAATTGTGTGCATATCTCCATCTTTGAGGTTCCCACTTTAAAATTCTTATTAAAATAAATCTCTTCAGGACGAGTCTGTCCTGTTTTAGGTCTCACTGAACGGGACGAACAACCAGAAAAAACCCTCCATTGACACTTAAAAACACAAAACAGACGTTCACAAAACATCTCTCACACAGATTTATTGTAAAAAATACATATAAAAACAATTTCTGAGACATACAAAAGATTGGAGCTTTAGAAACAGTATATTGAACAGACAAAGACCAAGCCATTTGTTTGAATTGCATTACATATTTACAATTTAATAAATAAAATTCAATTTGTTTTTATACCAGAGTAAAGGCAGATTGTCCATATCTTGGGAGGTGCAGATACTGCTGTGGTGACTCTTTGAAAAACATTCTCATCGAATACATCGACTTCAAAAGCACAGGGCGGACGGGGGGGATCAGTGCCCTGCAATTCAAAACAAAGGATTTCGGGACATTTATACAAAACAGCGTCCGTGGTTGGAGAGGAGCTAGTTTACACACAGAGCGGTAAGTTAGCATTGGTAATGATTGAGGTATTGCACCACACAGCTTGGAGGGTAAGAAAGTAAAAAGAGAGTAATGTGGGGTTTTAGATAGTCTCGTCTTTATCGACAACCCAACCACCACACACACACACACACACACACACACACACACACACACACACACGCACACAACCCTCCCAGCCAAAGTATACAACATCATAACTTATCACCACAACAAATGTAACAGCTAATCATCTCCGCACTCTCTCACACAATGCCCCCAAATTCACAGACAGACTTTTGGCATTATATTTTTTTTACTCTCGAATACAAAAGAAACACATGCACAGGGCTGCCCTCTAGTGGCCAGAGACATCATAGCACCTCAGACTGCACAACACCAGAGAGAGAGAGAGAGAGAGAGAGAGAGAGAGAGGCTGGGGTGACCAAACTAGCCAGTGGGAAACCTGTGCACCGGACTGACCCCTAAACTGATCCATACCACTTGTGAGCGCATAGATTTAAAACGCACGGAGAAGACGGCAAAAGCAATCAATTCATGTTTTTGCCCTTTCCCCTTCTGTGAACGAGTCTGTTGAGCAACCGTACTGCTGGGCCTCATTTCAGCCCTAAAAACACGACGGATACCTGCTCGCACAAGAACCCCTTCACCGGGCAAAGGCAATCAACACACACACACAAAAGGCAAAGGGAAAGCCATTGAACACATTCAGCTATGATCTTTATGTGAGGATATAATGTCTAAAAATCCTATTTATGTTTTTAAAAAGGGGGAAAGCGGTGGGGGCTGGTTATGTAATAATTAAAACATCAGCTGTCCATTGCCTCCAGTGTTGGGGAGAGAGGCAGATGCCACATGGTGTAAACATGCCCCACAAATATATCCCTCAACCCGTCCGTCCCTTTATCCCTCCTCAATCTGGCATTTATCAAACCAGATGGCAAAAACTGTCTCTGGGGATCTGGCCCAAAAATCTCTACTGCACCCCGAGAGAGTGTTTAAGGATGAGGAGGGAGAAGGGGAGACATGGGAAAAAAAACCCTCCCCCACCCAAAATAACCTCCATTCAAAGTATAACGGGACCGCTGCGTACCAATGCCACGTGTAGCAGGATGTGTGCCAGCGTAACTGCACTTAAAAACGAGCATTAAAAATTAAAAAAGGGTAACCCGCTTGACCAAGCAGACGTCAGGGCAATCTACAGTAAACACACACAAAGTCACACTTTCCTGAATACACAGTCACACTTAGGACAATTGCTGTCCCTGGTCATTTCAACACACACACAACTTGCGCACGCACAACCGTCTCCCAGACTTTATGTGAAAAAATAAAACAAAATCAGACTTGAAGGACAAAAGTGCTCAAACTGGTGCCAACACCATCGCTACTATGACCCGATAAAATACCTACAACCGCCCTAAACACTCAGCAAGTAGCAGCACATTAAACTCAGCGCCAACTAACCAGCTACCAAAAAAACAAAACAATTAGCCCCCAAACTTCCCCTGAAATGTTTACATGTAATAGAAAAAATAAAACACCGAGCAACGGCAGCCCCCAGTCACCAAAAACAAGCCCTCAACCTCCAGCTGGTTCAAAATAAAGCAATGTGGTTACAGTTCATGCTTTCGGTACGAGGTTGGTTCATTTTGGGGTTCGCCGAGGAAAGAAAACATTCATCAAATGCCTGACACGGAACAATACTCTTTCTGCAAAATACTTCAGAAATGACCAATCCCGTTACACTACACAGGAGAGGATGCAGTCACAGTTAACTTTTTGTTTTTTGAGTTTATCTCCGAGTTCCATCGTTCTGGGATGAAAATGTTCTATGAAAAAATGATATATGTATATATATTATATTTATATGTTCCACAGATTCCGAAACATAGAAAGGAAATCGTCTCCACTTGTGTTCCAACGAGAGTCTCCACCAGAGATTTTATTGTCGTTTGGCTTGAAATGGTCTAGACCAGGTTCAAAATGGACCGATCCAAACGGGGGGAGCGTCGGGGGCGTCGCTAACCGGAGCTGCTTCTTAGGATCGCTTGTTGCCCGCTCAAAAATATAGGTTTGTGTCTGAGAGGGACAGCAGGCTTTTATTTGTTCAGTTACACATTTTTAATTGGGACCTTATTGGGATTCAGTGTAGTCTCCTGTAAGGGCGGAAAAGGACAGAGCGGACATCAGACAAAGTCACGCATACTGTAATGATTGTATTACATTAGAGTCTGCAACAGGGCTACGCTGAACTCAATGTCACATTAGTCATATTTTTCAGTAAAATGCATCATATGATGTGGCAAATGCATGCAAAATAGTTCAACGAATGTCTGTTCTACTGTTATGCAGCACATAAAACATAACATACGAAAACTGGCACAAAATGTGTGGATGTTTGTACTTATTCAGGTTCTTGTGTTCAGACATTTTACATTTAAGAAGCTTCTTTTGTTACATGAAACAAAAATGGTTGTGTTCTCTCAAAGTAAGTCATCTTAAAAAACGGAGCATTTAAATGAAGATATTCTATATCGTGAGTATTGAGGAATCGGTTAACTGGACGTCCCGGTCATTTCGTGAGCCTCACGGTCTTCCATACCTGAGTCGGGTTGGTCACTGTGCAGAATACATGTGACCCACGAGTCAATCGAAGGGATGTTCAGGGCAGCAGGGTTTCACCTTGGACCAGGAATCAATGCAGCTACAGGGAGAAAGAACAGGAAAGACCAGGTGGGGACGCAAAACATTACATTTTCTGGGCAGTTAAATGCAACGAGACCAGAGTGAAGCTGCAAGACGTGTAGTGAGCTCACTAATATAGAGCTGGAACAAAAGAGTCGATGGACAGACAACTTAATCTGCAGCTATTTTGATCTCCCCATTAAACGTTTAAATACATTTTCAAGGAAAAACTCCAAATATTTATAGTTGTAGCTTTTAAAATCGTGACAATTTTCTCCATTTTCTCTCCTTTGTGTGATCATTAAAAAGGAGTCGCTTTGGGTTTTAAACTGTTAGTCGAACAAAACAAGGAATTTGTAGATATTACCTCAATCTTTGATATTTCGAAGCCATTTTTTCACCTTTTATAGACCAAATCATTTATAAACTTATCGTGAAATTTGTCAAATAAGTGTAGTGTTGCTCCTTGCAATAACATGATTTCGTTAGAAATAACTTTCCTTGTGTAAAGGGTGTGAACATTCTAAAATAAAAAATAAAAATATTCTTCTTCCAAATCTCAGTTGCTCTACTGGCTGGACCAGAATTTGATTACACAGCCAAACAGCCACACCTACAAACTGTGGCACAAAACTGACAGTTTATATAATCTATGACCAAAACAAAAAGATGGTCACGTGTGTGTTTTATCTGAGGTCAATGTTCAGTTTCTTCTCTCTGCTAGTTATCCATCACGGTTCAGCATCCGACTGCTTGAACACAACATTGGGAAACAAAATAGCAGGCGGGACCTTCCCTACGACGGAACACCTAATCTTTCGAAATGTTCAAGCCTCAACAAGTCGGATCTCATTCTGTGCTGAAATTATGGGGACACCAATGACTCCTCGAAAGTTGGGGAACATTACAGCATGCTTTGAAAAGGCAAATCACTGCGGCAGTAAACATGCACCACTGGTAGCTCCTTAACAACTTCATGGTCACTTCTTTTAACGAGGCGTTTCAAAGCGCTTACAGAAGTCTTCGCGTAAATCTGTGAGAGCGTCTCATTAAAATGTAATCATGACGCCGTCATCATCACAGTTGTGAAAGCTCTATTGCGCAAATATTCACATAATGTACTTGTTAAATAAACGGTTAGGAGGACAGACGCACACAAATTGCTTGTCTTTATCTCATGTTCAATAATAATGATTCTTACCTCAGCTTCGGCTGATGACGTATTGTGTGACAGGACAATGGGTCTCGAACAATCAGAAATGTGCAGTGATGCGTGCACCAGTACAGAACAACCTTAACTTCCTTATTTTTGAAAACCCTTACCCCATATATAGATATAGATAGATACACACACATTTGTTTTTTTATTTTCTGCTGAACCGACTGTGACTCAAAACCATGACACGATCCAAACGGTGTGTTGTGTGATTGGTTGCACCTTTGCTAATTTGCATGAAACACTCTCCTCTTTACATTTGTACACGTCTGCATTTTATTTTAATGCAAATACACCAACTGATCTTTTTTTTTTACCTCTTATGGTAGACGCAGAGGCAAGCCAACCTAGCGATGGTCTCTCCCTGTACCAGATCCTCCAGACAGATGGAGCACTCTCCGCTGTCTTTACTGAGCACATCCGCTGTACACACACACACACACACACACACACAGCAACCATGAGTTTTTCCAGCCTTTAAAAAAAACACACACACACACCGGGCCATTTCTGTGGTAGGACACTTACTGTTGTACGGTAGTGGAGGAGACGTGAGGCAGCTCAACAGGTGATCCTCGATCCGACCCCCCGGGAAGGGCTTCGAGCAGAAAGGACAGCGGATATCTGAGCGACAAAAGCACCGAGATCAACACGCTGTGTCACAGAGACACATAAATGTTAGATGATGTGCCCATCACATAGCGCACAACGTGCTATGTTTGGACATCTGGATTACACAGGCTGACTAAAAAGCGCAGGAGGGCAGGCTGAAACACAATCAGTGGTTGTTATATCGGAGATAGTGCGAATGACGTGACCGTAAGTGACCCAAAATAGTTTGTAAACTTTATTTGACTGTATGCACTATGCTCTGCAGAGACTAGGGCTGGAGGAATGGCCGCCACTAGAGCCGTGAGTGGATGGGGCAGACACTGAGCCTTGCTGCCCTACATTCCCCTCCTCCATCTATCAGCTGCTGCCAACAGTGAGCGGGCATGTGAAGTTGTGACCCATTTCCCTACTCTTGCTAGAGGGCTGGCCTGGGAAACCCACCACACGCTTGTGTTTTGGCTCATAATGTCACGTTCGCCACCTTCTCTGTCGCCTATTGTCTACTGCAGACCAAGTGTGCCTTTTCACTTCCTCCTGCAAACCCAAGTTCCCGTTTTAATGCACTTAAAAACAACAAGGCGGTGGGTTACTTAATGTTTTCAACTTGCACGCTGCCCTGTGATGTGAAAGTGCTTGTATGTCACCACTTCCAGTTTTACTCCACAGCTCTGCGTCATACAATAGGGTCTCTGATGGTTCTCGTCAGTATGCAAGCACGGGAAAAGAGATTATCTGTTCAGGAATGTAAATCCATTTTAATTTCAGACTGGGACGAGTGAGGGCTGCACTGTGGGAGATATTTTTGATGCAAAATTCACAGTGTTACATGAGACTAAACGTCTGCGTTTGTGTAATATTTAAACAGTCATATTCAAAGTCTGTTCTGGAGTGATGAGTTTAACTTCCTCTCATTTTGTCTCTTGTAAAGTTGACAATTAATACTCTAAGTTACCACTTACTTAACCATCATATCCATTGTACTATTATCTTTCTCTGAACACAAGTCACCTCATGTCTTCAGTTAAATATCTGTGTTCTTCTGGAAGCAATCAACCCACATTCCGTCACATATTGAGTAATTTAAAGTGATGTAAGCTGTTATTGCCAAACTCTGACACCATCCAAGAATTCAGTGTAATCCATGTATGTGAGCTGTCTTGAAATACAAAAACCGGGTAAAATACAAAACATCAGCTGCTGATGGAAACGTGTTATTTATTCAGCACAATAAATACAAATTGCATGTATATAAAATACTACTGCACAGTGTACATGTGATGACTTACTGCCATGGCGGTTGTTAACACGGTAAAGGCCGATCCAAGCCTCTGACACCGGCCGCTGGTGTGTGCCTCGGACCCGGGCGGATCTTGCGCCCACGCTGCGGCCGGAAGAGTGCCGATTCCCGGGCAGCCGCTCGGAAAAAGTGCGGTGGGGCGTGCGGCCTCCTGTCTCCTCTCCGGACGGATGCTCCGCTACCGCGGTAGGCTCCGGGCTTAGAGTCCCGTCCTCCTCGGGTTTCCCCTCGCTGCTGTTGTTGTCATCCACAGGTGACGCTTGGCCGATGCTGGAGGGGATGCTGTGAAGGTCAGCGGGGCTGCCGTCGGAGCTCGCCGCATGCTGCCCCAGGTCCGAGTCGCTGCCTTCCTCCGATCGGCTCCGGTTGGCCTCCGTGTCCTCGAAGCTGCCCGAGAAGTCCACCATGAGACTGGTGGGCCTGGTGCAGCGGGGTCGCCGGTACGAGTCCCGCTTTGTGCCATCTTTTCCGAAAGCGGGGGGCACCGGCTCTTCCTGCAGACGACTTGCTCTCGTCCCCATCTCTCTAAACCAGCTAACTGTGCTAATTCAGCTGGGCTAGCCGAGCTGCTTCCTCAAAGCGAACCACCACAGAACAAGAGAGGAGGAGGGGGGTCGAGTTAACCTCGAAACGACCCTTAAACTGTCAAATATTCGTCTGGGAACTTTTAAATAACGAAAACTGTCTGGTAACCGAGCTCAGCGAACACGATATATGTCATCCGACGGTCCGTCTCTCGCCTCAGTTTGTCCTTACGATCCTCATTTTCCTTTCTTTCTCTTTTTTTTTGACGTGCCTGTTGGTCGCTGCTGCAGCGGAAATAGAGCGCTTTCGCTTCCTCCTTTTGAGCCGCACACACACAGTTACGGTAGTGTCACCATGTCACCCGAGCAGTTTGTAATCCAAACATAAAAAAAAAACGTTTCCATGTTTGTGTTGAAATTGTTGTGTTTCTATTATAATCACCGTTTTTTTTCTTCCAAATGTAATTTTGCCTTTATTCGATGATTTGAGGGTAGGCACCCGTACACGTGCAGTTACGGTAAAAAAGTACACACAAGTCTGACCAATCAGCGCTCTGAAGACAACCACGTAGACAGGCAGCTGCTCGGATGAGGACATTTACAGTAAATCAGGAGCTACACGTTGCTATGAAATGCTTCAGAAATAGATGCGAACGCTTCAGTATTTTGGACGGTAACCTCATACACAAGAGGACACTTTTGTTTATGAGTCAACTCTCGGGCCCGTGGAGTTTAAACTGTATTTATTTCCGGTAAGTTTCCTGCGACTAGTCTGGGCGTTCACATCCACCACCACCTCTAAGAAAACTCTCGAGTCATTGCAACGTATTAAAGATCTTGACTAATGTTGAACAATGTCTCACTTCTCGTCATTTATCACGGTTAAGTCCAGTGGCTGTTTTGATAATGTGGTAGAGTGTTTTCTTTCTGGCCGTTAATGCTGCACACAGTTTAGTTGTTTAGAGTTGACATTTTAATAAATAAATATAAAATGCTACTTAACTAACTTGATGAAAGGGCTTACATTACACCACAAATCAAGCTCTTGACCAACTTGAAACTTTTTCCTATTTAATTAAACAATTTTTGTCAGTTTAGACAGAATATGTTCTCTTATTTTTATTTTGTAGCCTACAGAAAGCGTTTGATTCCTTATTTTGATCGAATTTGACTAAGTTTTAGCATTTAACATGTCTAGTGGAACTGTGACAAGCCTATCGGTCCTTATGCTGATTATTTCCAGACTTTGCCCCCTTTTTTATGGATGCTTTCAACTGAGCAGCACACACCCTTAACCACAGTACACAGTTGGACAATGCTTGGTTAAACATTTGAAGGAATGCTGCAGAGTTGCTTGTCTCAATGCTTAATACCACGCAGGTTTGTAAGGGTTTGTGTTTGAGACAGCCATTGACAGTTTGATTCATGTGTTTCTCTGCAGAGATGAGGGCGTTGTCTCTGCAGCGGCCGAATGTGGCCCCAGGAGAGCAGCAGCAGGTCACGTGTGGGAGAAGTTTGTCTGCCAACTATGTTCCTCTGTGTCTGGAAAATAAGTTGTTGGCTCAGGCCTCCACGTTGATGCCCCAGCCCTGCTCTTCACTCTTAAGCTTTTCAGCACAACCTTCCTCTTGCCCCTCTCTCCAGCCCTCCAGCCTGTCGTCCACCTCGTCCTCCCTTCTCTCCACATCTCTCACCTCTCCTCTCCTCAGCACGGAGAACAAGCTCCTAACTGACCATTCACCTGGTCTCTCTTTTTCCCTCACCTCCTCTACATCCGTCCCAAATGACGCTCTGCTCTTTACGTCCCTGGCCAGCAGTGCGCTGCTCAATCGCTTTGCTCAACCGCCTTCATTCCTCCATCGTGCTCTGGGTGGAGGAGATGAAGGCAGCAATGAAACATCTGAAGTGATGCAGTCCAGTTTTGAAGAAACAAGTGAGGTACATGAAATTATTTTTTCATTGTTCTTTTGTCAATTTGTTTTTGCACAAACAGAAAATAAAATGACCCATTCTTATTTCAACTATTTGACACAATGTGTTGAAGCATCCCATTGGCTGTATTACTGCTTTAATGTAACTTCTCCTGCATTAGCAGTATTCTGGGGAAGATGATACTTTGCCAGAAGAAGAAGAGGATGATGATGCTGGGATAGCCATGGAATTACCTGCCCAGGAAACAGAGTTGGGCAACAACGAACTCGAACAAACTATGGTCACCAAACAAGAGGAATTTGCTGAGATTGACAGAGCAAATGAAAATGTTGAGGAGGAGCTGAAAGATAAAAAGGTAGGAGGAGATATTTCACACTGCATATTTATGTCAGAAATACTCTCTTTTTTTAGTGCTGGCGTTGCAAGTTTAGCATTTCTCTGCACCAGTGCCACCACATGATATTTCTGTGTTGATTAAAGTGACGCATACCGCATTGTCTTTCTGTTTGCTCCTCAGTATCTCCTGCTGAACGTGGTGTGTTGCGCCCTGGTCAAGAAGAGCACAGCGCCAGGCCAGAAGGACTGGGACTCAGAGAAAAGTGTTTGGACCAAGATCATAGACCTGGCGAAGGACATTTCTGCCTGTGACCCACAGTTTCTTCTCAAGGTGTGTTTGCACGTCTGTGTGTGCAGGCGGTATGTGTCCGGAGACATTTTTATTTCTGTGCCAAACTCGCTCCTCAA
The DNA here is from genome assembly GCF_949748355.1 of Melanostigma gelatinosum. NCBI lineage: Eukaryota > Metazoa > Chordata > Actinopteri > Perciformes > Zoarcidae > Melanostigma > Melanostigma gelatinosum. Next base: position 5,039,766 of record NC_136648.1, on the reverse strand, counting down.
CTTTTATTTTGTAACCATGCGGTAATGTTTCAACCGCACCGAGACATCATCATGCTGAAAAACACTGACAAGACGTGTCAAGAAATGCATTGTAGCAAGAATTCATAGATATTTGTAAAGGGATGTATACAGCAGAATGTGACAACACTGTACACAATTAGATGAATCCCACAAACTAGAAAAAAAATGATACTTTAATTTTTCTTGGATTTTTAAATTGGGAAAGAACAAAGTGACAGTATGACAAATACAACATAACAAAGAACAAATAGTTCTAAATATGCATTTTAATTTCCAGGTATTTCATAATGAAACAGTTACTTGTTCGTCGTATTGTTTCATGTAAAGGATCTACTTTTACCAATGTCTGTCAAACTATTTCCTTTAAAAAATGAAGTCAACATTGGTGAATACATTTCATGTCCAATATCAAATTTCAAGTGCCATTTTCCCTTACTTATTCACCCTGCAATGATTTTGGTGGGGTTCATTTTCAGACAGACAGTACACATTATGACAGTAAAGGGTTATGATTATTTCATCAGTCATGTACAGTGTGCTCGTTCTGTCTTTTACCATTCAGGTGGCAGTTTACACTCGACAGGAGCTGAATATCCGCATCACAGCAAACTTCCTATTGGCCCTGGCTGCCAACCAGCCCTCCACCAAGCCACACGTCCGCAGATACTTCTGCGCTGCCGTACAGCTGCCCTCGGATTGGCTGGAAGTCGTCAGAATCTATAGTACAGTAAGTCTTCGTGAGTGAATCTGGATGTGTCGGTTCTGTCAGTTCTGTCCAGTCTTAACCCCGTGTTTGTTGGTCTCCAGTGCTTCAGTCGCTCCCTGCCGATGTGCTTGAAGAAGGCAATGGCGGACAAGTTCAAGCAGTTCGATGAGTATCAGCTGGCCAAATACAACACTCGCAAGCACCGCTGTAAACACAACCGCAACAAGCGCAAACCCAAGGTACAGAAGCATTCATTTTGCTCTCTATTGTTTGATATAGTTCAGTGTTAAACCTAATAATAGTAGTATTAAACCCCTGCTAATAAAAGGCAGAAAACAGTTTGTCAGTAATAGTGTTTCTTAGCCCACCCACACACTTTTTACCACCTCGACTGAAAAAAGATGAAAACTTTATGTGATTTCTATTTCGGTAATATTGACTAATTCCTCTCAATTTACACAGTGTCTCAAATATCCTCTATTCATCACTCCTGGTTGGCTCTACTTGCACTGTCTTTGATTTCCAGAGGCCGACTGGCGAGCAGCTGAAAAAGTGGGCGAACTTGCTCCGATCAGATGAAACGATTCTGACGAAGTTTGTAAGTCAATGAACAGTACTTTCCTCTTGTGCCACTTCATAAGGACTTTGGATGTTTCTACATTTACTGTTATTTAATTTAATGTTTGGAGTTTAGCTAAAAGGTGTGTGTGTGTGTGTGTGCGTGTGCAGTTGCATGAAGACGGCAGAAAAGCGGCGGTGGATAAAATGCAGAGCGAGTTCAGTATAAAGAAGATGATCAAGAAGTTTCACATTAAAGAACCGGCTGAACATGTTATGGCCATTCTGGGGAAAAAGTAAGCAACACACACATTCACACACTGATCTACAGCACATCTTCATTTGCCAACTCCTTGTTTTCCAGTTTACTTTAACCCCACTCTCCACATTTATCATCTATAAGCAGTATATAATCCTGTATTAAATAGTGTACAATAATGAACTTTGTTTATTTAACACCTTACAAGAAATGCAGAACAAAGTGCTTCATAGTAAGGGAAAATAGACATTTGAATGAACATTAAAAACTGGGAAAATAAGATGTAAAATAAAACCCACTGTATGATAATAATTCAACATTTAGAACACATAATGAAGTAAAAGCAGATATCAGGACACTTAAAGTGTTGTGCAGTATCTTAAACATTTTAAAGATCTCCTATAAAGACATAATACATATGTCTTTAATTATCTGTTAATATCCACTTATCGATGACTCACATTAAAACATAAAACATTCATTCTTTGATTAAAAGACAACTATATTACATCTTCCGGTCTTGCATATTTAACGCATCTCATTAAATATTTTTTTTCTCTCTTCTCCCAGGCTTTCTCCAGATTATGGCTAATTTATATGTTTTATGTGAACTGGTATCTTAGTCTTTGTGAGTCATCCATATTCATAAAATCTATAGTCTATGTTTATCTTTCTGAACAAAGCTTGTGCGCTTCCGTTGTATCGACTGCATGAAATGTCTTGTAGAGGGTTTGAATCACAAAAATACAAGATCTCTTTAATTCAGGCCTACGGAAAGCTCTTTATTTAGCAAAAAAAAATAGTGTTTTCTATATTTATTGTTTAGACAATGTGAAGATGGAAAAGTAGACCGAGGAGGGGAGAATAAGAAGACAAAGATTCAGTCTCAGGTTCTGTCGTGATGACTTTACCACTGGTGTATCTCTGGGCTTGTCTCGCTTCCATTTTATAATGCGATGTGGTTGTGTCCTGCAGGTATCCTGCTGACCTGAAGACGTTCACCCACAGTGGAATAAAGGGCACGTGGGACAGGGAGAGAGCCGGGATGCGAATGAAGCTCAAACAGCCGGAGACGTGGGAACGGCTGCTCAGCCTGGAGGGCAACAAGGCCGCCACCTGGGAGAAGCTCATAGGTCTGCTGAAGTTCCCACTGACAGACAACTGTTTCCAAAATGTCGAGTTGCTCCTTTAGTCCGGGGCAATTAGAACATTCTTTTTTTTCTTGTTCACAAGTTCCTCACAATTGTTTAAAATAATAAAAGCCACCAGTATTAACAGTCAGTCATCGCACAACTCTTTCATTTTAAGTGCTGTTTGACTTAACTTTCCAATCTGGTCCAGAGATTCAATCCAGCATTTTTCGAGTCCAAAGCTCACTGGTATATATGGAATCAATAAAAAGCAATGAATACATATTTTCCAGCAGAAAAACACAAACTGTATGCATCTAACACGCCTGTAAATACTAAAACATGTCCACGATCACACATACTGATGAATACTTTCTCTCCTGTGCAGACAATAAGTCTCTTCCATTCATGGCCATGCTGAGGAACCTGAGGAACATGATCACTAAGGGCATCGGTGAGGCTCATCACAAGAAGATCCTCAGCAGACTGACCAACAAGGTGAGGTCCAATACAGTGTAACGTCCACTCAATCCTTATTGTAAAGATTATAATACAGTTAGTATACTGTTGTTCGTGTACCAGAGGAAGAGTCGTATTCATGTTCGTCAGTTGGTTATGCTTCTTTTGTAATTAAACTCTCAGTTTAATCATTCCTGTCGGTAAACTTTGTGTTCTTGATGTGTTTACAGAAAGCGGTTATTCAGAGCCGTCAGTTTCCCACCAGATTCCTCGCTGCCTACAAAGTCATCATGGAGCTCAACACTTTGGGTGAGATACATATTCAACAAGTGTGGCACTAAAGGAACTCCTCTTTTAGGTTGCTCATCCTTCAAGACATGGTATCACATTCCACTCATTCAGTGTGATTAAATGATGACAAATATCAGCCTAACCGTGCTTTGTAAAGTGTACCTCTGACATACTGCAACAACGAACAGATGCAGCACCTCCCCTTTGCCTCTCTATCCTCTAGCCGCAGCATCAGAGCAAGCACTCCCCCCTGTTAAAGAGATCCTGGCGGGCATCCTGAGTAAGATTCCCAAGAGCAAACGCTTCAAAAGTCTGGAATGGGAGACGACTCCGAGGAGCCGGATCAGGGTGACACTCGGAGTGCCGTTCATCTATCGACTCTACCAAGCCAAGAAGGCCCAGCTCCTAAAAGCCAAGTATGGGACTGTACTTTGAGTTTCAGCAATTCTTTTCCTAATTTATAACATTTTAGATTTAAACTTGAAATCGTTTTTGGTTGTCTGTGTCTGATGCAAGACTGGTAAAATATGTCCGCTGCACAGGAAGTAAGAGAAGCAACAGCAGTTTGAAATAAGCAGATAAACAGCAACTTGGTTAATTAGCTTGAGCAGTGATGGCCACCATGACTGAACAAGAAAAGCAGAGAGCAGCGCCTACAGAAAATAAGCAGTAAAATATGTCACTGAAGTGCAGGTACAGCGTGACAGGTGAAAAAACATCACAACAAAACTAAAAAATAACATTAAAAATGTGTACCAGTTTTTGCTCAGAAGGGAAATTAGTTAATGTGGATCAGTTAAAAAGACAATATTTGCATGGATTAAAAATAAATTACACTGTGTTATATGATGCAACTGTATTCTGTGTCTGTGCATCCAGTCAGAGAGAGTTCACCGTCGCGCTGTTGGACTGTTATCGCACAGCTCTGGAGACGGCGGTCCAGCTCTCCTGTCGTTACAACGTGCCTCCGCTGCCCGGACGGACCGTCATCGTGCTCTGCATTGGCATGAGAGATGATGACGACTGGTGTCATAAACTGGACTTCTGCCTCCCACCAGACCCCGAGCAAAAAAAGGAGGAGGAGGAGGAGGAGGAGGAGGAGGAGGAGATGGATGAGGAACAGGAGGAGGAGAAGGAGGAGGAGGATGATGAGGAGGAGGGGGAGAAGGAGGATGAGAAGGAGAAGGAGGAGGATGAGGAACAGGAGGAGGAGGAGGAGGAGGAGGAGCAGCAGCAGCAGCAGCAGCAGCAGCAGCAGAAACCGAGAGAGAAGAAGAGCAAGACAGAGGACCAGCTCACTCCTTCTGTGAGGGCCTGTTTACTTCTGATTTGAGAATAACACAAAGAGACTGATTTAAGGATCATTTGACTCAGTTTCAAACCTCATAAGTGTTGTTTCAACTGTGCTGTTTTTACGTGATTATTTCTAATTACTATAATCTCTCCCCCACTTGTGCATTCTCTCAGATTAAGGAGATTGCGGTTTTGCTCTCGCTGATGATTGGCAGCAGTGCCGAGGACTTTCAGCTCTGCTTACAAGATTGGTGTCACGGTCAAGAAGTCGAGCTGAAGTCTGATGTTCTTTTGGATAATGTCAGAAGTGTGATGAAGCAAATGAAGGTCAGGGCTCTTCTTCTCTGTGGCATCCTGTTTGTGTTTCATCTAATTTCACTTTTAAAATCACTACCAGCATTCATTTGAGCTACTTCATAATAGTATAAAGATAGTAACTAATAAGGATGGACACAACTGAAATACATTTCTACATTGGTGGAATAACAGAGAAGCTGTGTTCATTGGATGTTGCCTTCAATAATGAACACTTCTCTTTCTCAGGCATGTTCAAATCTGCCATATGAAGAGAGGGACGAAGGCTGCTTGTCCAAAATGTTCACCAAGAAAAACAAGGTTAGTTTATTTTTATTTTAGATTATTATGTCTATATATATATATCACTTATATATATATATATATATATATATATATATATATATATATATATATATATATATATATATATATATATATATATATATATATATATATATATATATATATATATATATATATATATATATATATATATATATATATATATATATATATATATATATAGTGATTTCAGTCATGTTTTATTGACTAATAAAATATTGTTAGAATGTAACAGAATGTAAGCTATAACAATAAGACACACTTGGGTTGCGGGGGGCCAGACATCCCTTGCCTTTTAAAACTCTGCTCCAAGGTGGCTTGATTTGGAGTCTGGTCCGGAATTACTAACACTGTGGCTCTGCAATTTAATATTCGCTGAGCCAGTACCTGAGTTTCAGGTACTTAACATCAATTAAACACTTTGTTGATTTGAAAGTAAAATGCCGCAGCTTTAGACGACAGTACAAGAGGCTTCCTTGTGATCCTTGGGCTCATATGGTTTTGCATCTCAGGTGGACAACATCATCGTCCTGACTGACCAATGGATCCAGGAAGAAATCGAGTGGGTCATCGACACCTACAGGAGGGACGTAAACAACAATGCCCTTGTGGTGAAAATCTTATTGGCAGAACGGTAATGCTCCAATTTCCTTCTTCAGCTGCTGCTCCTACAGTGTATCACACAGACAGTATTGAGAAGCTGAAGTTGCGCTCACCAATTACTGGTGGACTTTTAAAATGTACCAACTTTGTTTTCTAACAATGTTCTTTCAGCAAAGATTTATATTTGCTTGTTTGCAAAAATGCACGATAATGTAGACATTCATAGCAACAAACAAAATCCAACTGGTTTCTGTTTCCCGTCCCGTTTCTAACTTTATTGTTGTTTTGTCTTCTTGCAGAGAGTCAGAGTTCATCGCTGACAGGAACTGTGTGACGCTTTCTGGCTTCAGTGAACAAATGCTGAGGTAAAATGTCTGGGTTGCTCATTTTAATACAAAAAACATATTTGGATGATTCTTATATATGTGAAAAATGTAAAGCCCACTAGTTCCTAAAAGCAAATTAGACTGGTCAAAACGTTCTTGCCAAAATCATTCTCATACCTGTTCGTTAAAAAAACAGTTAGCTTAGACTGGAAACAGTGAGACTGGCTGAGCGCCTCTAAAGCTTACTAATTAACTCGTTATCTTGTTTATTTAATCTCTACAACAACTGAAATGTGAAAATGACCAGGGAGTCAGTGGTGTTTGCCAATACACAGTCTGGCAAATAAACCCCCAAGTAAAACGCCAAATTGTCCTTTTTACACTCCAACTATTGTAGAGATTAAAAAGACTCGATAACATGTTAATTATTGAGCTTCAGATGTTCTGGTAGGTGGATTTTGTTACCTTAAGACAGAGCCAGGCTAGCTTTTTCCCGTTACCAGTCTTTATGCTAAGCTAAGCCACCCGTCTGCTGGCTGTAGCTTCACATTTATCTGACAGACATCTAACTTCTCGCCTAACTCGAGACGAGAAAGAGAATAAGCATATTTTCTATCGTATTTAACTGTTCCTTTAACTTTGTGACCAGGTTTGTGGCAGAACGAGGATCATCCAGAATGCTGGACCACGTGGAGCATTTGGACAAAGTGTACAACGTCCCACCTCCAGAGGGCGCTAAAGGCCCTCAGACCACAAATAGTGCTGTCCCGATACCAGCCAGCCCCAAGTTAAGGTAATTCTTATTTTGTGGCAAAGAAGCAAGCTTGAATTGTTTGCTGCTTCACATTGAAGACTTCCTCTGTCGTCAGGTGGCGAGGTGTTCGTGTCTTCATCTCCTCCACCTTCAGAGACATGCACGCCGAGCGCGACGTCTTGGTGCGGAGCGTGTTCCCGGAGCTCCGGCGTCGCGCCGCCTCACACTGCCTCTACCTGCAGGAGGTGGAGCTGCGTTGGGGCGTGACAGAGGAGGAGTCGGGCCGGGCCACCGAGCTGTGCCTGTCAGAGGTGTGTCGCAGCCAGATGCTGGTGGGAATCCTGGGGGAGAGGTACGGCCTGGTGCCTACCAGACCGGTCCTCCCCGACCTGCCGCAGAACAGCTGGGTAAGACGTGTTGTTATGACATCAAATTAAAGAATTAATACTGAAAAGGATTGCTGAAAGGTAGAAATGTCAGCGACGACTAACCATCACCTTATTGTTACTGATAGAAAATGGCTGTTTTCAGATGTGAATTTACATTTAAGACATTCTTTGAAACAATGAAATAAATTATAATTTATGTCTGTGTGCAGCTGGCGTCGGCCCCAGAAGGCCTCTCCATCACAGAGATGGAGATCCGTCAGTTCCAGGCTCTTTACCCCGACACAGCACAACAGCGAATGTTCTGCTACTTCAGAGATCCAAACATCACCAAGTAATCCATGCTGACATTCACACATCACAACTGGTCCAAACTTTAAATGTATAAAGAGAAAGGGTTGAATGAGTCGTGGGACGTAGATGTTTTGTAAAATAGTTGCGTTTTCAGTGATGTAATACTTTACAGATGTCTGGAAATCACCTGAAGTATTTTTTGTTTTAATTGAAGTTTCCTCCGTTGTTTCTCAGATCAGTTCCGGTGGCTTGGACATCTGATTTTGTCCCTGAGTCAAAGGAGGCAGAGTCTAAAATGGCGTCTCTGAAAACAAGGATCCGGGCCAGTGAAGTCAAAGTCACTGAGAAGTGAGTCATCTCTGTCACGTCCCATGCACTGAACAACAGTTCACGATGCCTTTAGAATATTTCTCATTTAAGCAGTATTTGATTATTTGTGTTTTTTTTTCCGTATCAACTGGTGTTGAAGTACAACTTGTTTTAAAATGAATCCACTGAAATATAGTCTTGGAGTGCCAACTCGTCTGTTTTTCTGTCACAGTTACGCGTGTGAGTGGGGCGGCGTTGAGGAGGGGAAACCGTATCTGAAACACCTGGAGGACTTTGGCAAGGCCGTGCTGGAAGACCTGTGGCTGGCTGTAGTAAAGCTGTTTGTGGAAGTCAGTCACTCCGACTATTCAACCAATTTCATTTCCAAACTCTTCGTTCATCAAACTTGTTTCAGATGTTGTATTGTGAAGCATCATTGAGATAACAAAACATGGTATTGCCACTTTATTTGAGTAAATGTGCTCAGTTACTTTAGATTGCTGTGTGAAACTACTAAAGATCCACATTTAGTCAGAAGGTATTTTCTGGTCAGTTGCAACTGTTTTGAGCAATATTGAGCCGTTTATTATTGATTTATAACATTTCAGACTACAGAGATATCTTTGACAAAATATAACATCCAGTAAATTGCAGTTAAACGCCTCATTATTCTCCATGTCGCAGGAGCACGACGAGGCCGAGGCTTTGTCCGATGTGATGGAGCAGGAGGTCCACCAGGAGGCGCTGCAGAGGCAGTTCTTCGGCAGGGCGAAGCTGCTGTCTGGGGCTGTCGAGATAGTGGAGCAGGCCCAGAGCAAAGGAGGGTTGATGGTGGTGGAGGGCGGAGCTGGAGAGGGAAAAACTGTCTTCATGGTAAATGTTTTTTAAGGAATTGTGCTCTACTCTGTTCTTCAGTTAGGAATTCTAACCTGTTGATCGCACGTAGTCAGATCTGTATCGGAGTTTGGACAGAATAAAAAAAGAAAACATTTAAAACTCAAACCTGCCTTAAAGGTAGGATGTATCTGGGTTGTAAATCCTCTACATTGGAAACATTGCCACCCATGTTTATCTCTCTCTCTCTATCTCCACTCAGGCGGCTCTAGCAGACAGCCTCAGAACCGGAGTTAAGTCCAGGAAAAACCTCGTCTGCGATGTCATCTCCTACTCTACAGCTGCCAGCCAATCAGCACGCTCTGTGGAAAACCTGCTGCGATTCCTCGTTCGGTGGTTGAGAAAGATGAAAGATACGAAGGAGGAATCGCCTCTTCCCCATTCTTACAAGTAACTAGATTTTTAATTGTCCTTTTGATATAACTTGCAGGTGCATCATGTTGTCTGTGCACCAACAGCTGTTCCCTTTCCTTTAATTGTTTTTAATTACAGAGATCTGCTGTTAGAATTTCACTCCAACTTGAGTGACATAAAGAAGACCAAACCTCTGGTGCTGCTCATTGATGGAGTGGATCTTCTCCAAGATGGCGGAGGTCAGCTCAGCTCTGATTGGATACCACAGCAGCTTCCTCAGGTCAGTTACGTGGACGGAAAAATGACGGACAAGGAATTCATTTTCTAGTGAGATGGTACAGTAGAAAGGAGCAAATGAGAAATCCCCCTCATAACTCAAATGCATTTATTTCAACTTATGAAGGTCGATGTTTCAGCAGCTGAAAGAACGTCATCATCACTTATTTCACAGGGATCGGCCTGAATTTTGTCACATCTTATTTCATACCTAGAGATTCTTTTAGAAGCTTGTCACCATCAATTACATGCCATGTCTCCAGTCTCAGAGCAGAGACTGGAGGTCTCTGGAGGTAGAAAGTTAACATAAAAGGGTCTATCCTTTACCTTTTATTTGTCCTACTTAATTGTCATTGTTCCTAACTGGTATTTGTATTTCTGTGTAGGTACATTCAAAATAAATGCTAAAAGTATGTTCATGGTTTGGATGCCAGACAAAAAATGATCTTTGGTTGAATTTGTAAGGGTTTGTCTGCTCCAGTAAAACTCAGATTTGATATTTTTTTCCTTGTCAGGGTGTTTGTTTGGTAGTGAGCATCACAACCAAAGCAGCACTGTTACAAACCCTGGCCAAGAAAAGCAGCACCGTCCTGTTTGCCCTGGGACAGCTTACCATGCCAGACCGGAAGGAGATAGTTCAGAAGGGACTGGACTCCTTCGGGAAGAAACTCAGTGACTCTGCGTTCAACAACCAGGTTCCTCTAATGTCATGAGCGCTGTAAACATCACAGTGTACACAGTGTCAAAATTCTGCTTCTGTGAATAAGGCTGCCATACTCCACAGTTTGCCCAACACTCTTTTAATCTTTTAACGCTGATATAATCTTAAAACCATGCTGGTTTCTGCTCTTCTAGCTCCAGATGCTGATAATGAAGAAGGGAGCAGTGAGTCCTCTCTACCTGCACCTGGCCTGTGAAGACCTGAGGAACTTTGCCTCCTTTGATAAGGTTTAAAAACACTTTTTGAAGGGTTTACACATTGGTATTACTGGTTGTTTTTCCGCTGTTGGCTGTGGCAAAGATTGGGGTGGATGCTTACATGAAACCTTATTAAATCGCTAGCAGCTGTGTGAGACTGTAATTGAGCTAAATGCTCACATCTGCATGCTAACATGCTCCTCATGAAAATAGGATGTTATAGCATGCATGATACATTAGCTAGTTAGTGCAACACACAAAGAACAGCGTAGGTTGATAGGAACTGAAATATGTGATTATATAAGGATGTGATAATTTAATAAGGATGTGATGTATGATGGCAAATTGCCATTGGGCTTCATAAATCAATATAAATCAATGGCTGTCACGTCTTACTGTTTAAACCAGCCTCTTCATACAAGATGCAATGATGAGAAGAAAAGCTGGCTCCAGTAATAAATGTGCTGTGCTGGCTGTGAAAACAACAAACCCTCTGGGGCAAATACATCAAAATTCTTGAATTTTAGACCAACCCAACTTGGTGCTTATTGTACTTTGTCTCCGTGTCTTAGTTGAAGGAGAGCCTCCAGGGCTTGCCTCAGTCTCTGAGCCAGTTGGTGCATCACAGCCTGGACAGACTCTGCTCGCAGTACAGAGGCATGCTGGGACTCCGCTGGGCCCTGGCAGCACTCACTGTCAGCTGCAATGGTACGATGAGTCAAGTTATCATGTTACTCATTGCCTTATTTTTAAACTAGAACACTAGAGATGGGGTAAATTGGTAGGTAGTGCAATACAGCGAGTGCTAAAACATTTAAAGGGATATTACAACCAAAGTGGTCATTTTACTTAACTTTCTTTGGCTGCCTCAACATTTTTTCCTCTTGATCAACAGGCCTGAGGGAGGGAGACTTGTACAGTGTACTGAACACATGCAACGACTTATCCTCTCGGGACGGACAGCTCACGTGGCAGGAAGTGCTGCATCTGTCCAGGAAGCCCAAGGGACGCATACCCATGGCAACTTTCACCCGTATAGCGCAGAGGTTACAAAGGTATGACCCATATGACTGCAAATAGTACGGATGCTGCCATTATCTGTGGCAACAATCTCTCATAGTTAACGTTGGTTGCTTGTGAAGCTGTCTGTTTTTTTGAATCTTTACTCTCTTGAACTATGATTTGCAATTAGAATTAAATACACATAATCATTCAAATTTGATCCACATTTCAAGGGTTTGTACTGATTGTGTGCTTTCGGATTTCCTCCATGTTAGAGGAAATGTCTGTTTAGATAAAGCACACTGAGGTGCGAGTTGAAAACCGATATTAAACCTGTGGATCCTTATCTGCAGCCTGGTTGGTCCGTCTCATTGCCACGACACTGACGACCTGCTGGCTCTAACCAATCCGGAGGTGAGGAGGGCCTTCGAGGACTTTCTCCTCCCAACAGAAAGTGACAGAACCAGAGCTCACCTCGTACTGGCAGGTAAAGTACACACAGTCTGCTTTAATACAGTATAAGTATTAGTCACTGTAAATTCTAATTAGCATCATATCACTGCACTGTCTCTTTACACAGCTCATCTGTGGGCATTGGCCGACCCGCAGGGCACAGATACCTTTCTTCACTGTGAGGCCAACTCTGTCATGCACCTGCCTTCCAACCTGGTTCGTCATATTTCAGCCAAACAAAATGCACAATTTCAGGACAGTTAGTTTGTGTAAAGAACATAAATACACGCTGGTTAATAAAATCCTCCAGAGAAGCAGCTTCTCCTGATAATTCCTCTATATTTGAACTGCCTTTTATTTGTCTTTGGCCAGATTCAAAGTGGCCAGCTGGAGCAGCTTCATTCTCTGTTCTCCAGCTACTACTTCCTGTATGCCAACGTGCACCACGGCCTCCTGCACCACCTCAAGGAGACCTACAGCTTGTATGGTGAGCATGCAGGACGATATTGTATGATGAATGTGGAAGTGCAGGTTTACTCATGGCTCAACAAAAAATCCTAATGTTTGTGTCCTGTGAAATGTTGCCTCTCCTGTAGATAACAAGAATAAGTCTGCACCCTCATGTAAGTGCTTAAGAATACATTACACGCACAGATTCCTGCCGAGAGTGTTTAATTCCTCCTTAAGACAAGTTTCTCTCTGTGCTCTCAGCTGGCTTTCAGGATCGTCGAGAAGACTGCCAGAGTTTCCTGCGGCGACACGGCCCCCTCCTCTCCTCGTGGCCGGCTCTTTTCGTTCAGCAAGCCCTCAACGAGCCTCCTGAGACCTCTGCTCACATCTGGGCACAAGGACTGATGGGAAAAGGAGGGCCACGGGTAGTTGAGTGGCTAAACAATGACAGTGGGATTCTCCAGGAAACTAAGTAAGAGGGTCTTCTGTGTGGTTCGATGATGTGCATTGGAAGTGTCCCATGAAATCCACTGCTCGTCAGTGAGAATGATCATCTTCAGTTTGTATAGTTGTTTTTATTTTGAATGTCTGTTCCAATATTGATGTAAAGGAATGCTCTGATGGTCTCGTGTGTTTTGTCGCAGTGAGCTGGTGTCGACCTTCTCTTCTGTACCGACCTGCTTGGTCGGAAGCTCGGATGAAGAGCTCATGGTGGTTGGCACTGGACAGGGAATGCTTCACTTCATCAACACTCAGACCGGACAGGTACGAGCAAGTTCTACAGAAGAAATTCACTTTTGTGTCTCCTTTCGGTGTGTTCTTCATCTCGTTGCACATTTTGTTGCCTTATAGATTTGTGGTTTCTATTTAGCGTAGCAATCCTGACCCAGACTTCGCGTGTTTACACGTTATTCATTTTCAGTTCACATTCAGCACATTTACACGCACACAGGAAATCTGTAGTAACCTGGTTACTATAAGATCCATGCGCAGCATCTCAGTCATCAGATTTCTCGTCTACCCGACCTTACTTATCTTTCCTTTTATGCCGGCACACGACTGTCACAGCGATACTTCTCTACCCCAATTCAATGGTTTAATGTATGTATGTTTAATGTATGTTGTTTAAAAAATGTGATTCCTGCAGAAAATTGATTAGTGCACCTAAAGAGTAATTGTAAATATGCCATGTTCTATGAAAAAATACTGTTCAGTTGTCACGCATGTTGAGATTTAAAAAGCCACAAAAACGCCTAAAATGAACTCTCCTCCTGGCTGTAAACAGGAAGTAAAAACATTGGTGAGCAGCTGCGACGGCATCTCAAGCGGTGTCTTTCTTAAGGACGGACGTCTTGCTACCACCTCCTTTGACGGACGAATAGAGATCTGGGACGTCGCGAATGGCTGCAGGTGAGAGGAGAGTTTGAAGTAATATGTACTCAACCTATTTGATTCAGGTCGAATGAACTCGTGTTTCTCCATCTTGCAGGACTGCTCTTATTGAGGGCCACACTAATGTGATAACAGGAAGTGATATCACTGCAGACAGGAAGCACCTTGCAACTGTGTCTTTGGACTTCATGCTGAAAGTTAGTTTCAAACAAATCACAATAAAGTTGTCTGCAAAATCAGTTACTTTTTTGTGTGTCCCAGGATGACTAGAAACTACTTTGTTGCAACTAATAGCTAATAATCTCAACTATTATTTAATTGTATATGTCACTTAAACAGTCAACGTTATCCATCTATATTATGCTGAGTGAATGTTTTTCCACTTTCCAGGTTTGGTCCTCCACTAAAGGCTATGAGGTGGCAGCCCTGCCCAGCTCCAGCCCTTTGAACTGTGTGACATTTGACCCCGAGGGTCACCTGCTGGCTGCTGGTTGCTGGAATGGGAACGTGATTGTGTGGAACTGGCTCCAGAATAAAACTCTAATGGTGAGTTATCAAGATAATCGTATAGGGAGCTCACGTCAATTTAATGCCCGCTACTTCAAATTAGATGTAATATTTTTGAAACCGTTACAAAAGATGACAAATAAACAACATTATAAGATTGACACTTTAAAGGAGAACTCCATTGCATATGTGAAATGTTTGTATAAAACCTTTAGTGTTTCCAGATGGAGCTGTGTACAATTTCTGGGTTTTATACCTTTTCAGTGGTCAGGTTGCATTGTGGGTAATGTGGGCATCATGGTTTGGCCAGGAAGAGGAATGTGTGAGAATAAAGGACTATCTCTGTTCCTGCTCAATCAGTTTGAAACTGTTTTTCGTTGACAATGTTAGTGTGTGTGACGCTAAATAGACGAGTACTCTTTTAAAATTAAGAAAGAATATTAACTGTGTTCAGATTGAACCAAGATGGGAGTTTTTTTTACAACCACTATTTCTCGTCTGTCTGTTCCCTCAGTCCCTGACTGGTCACCAGCGCTCGGTGCGCAGTCTCTGCTTCTCGCCGTCCACCTCCCTGCTCTGCTCCGGCTCTCTGTGTGGAGAGGTCAGGGTGTGGTCAGTGCCCACCTCCACCTGTGTGGGGTGTTTCCAGGCTCACTGCGGAGCCACAGAGGCCCTCACCTTCCTGGATGATGGCAACATGCTGCTGAGTGCCGGCTCTGATCACGTGGTGAGGAATAACTGCCTGCACATACTGAACCTGGCATCAGAGAAATTAATCGTAACTCTGCACGCTTGAGTGGCTGGATTGTAATAATATAATCACTCCACTACTTCACTGACTTAATTACTACACAACCAAAAACAAATACATTATTTGTTGCTTGTTAAAAAAAAACTGCAAAAACGTATTGCAGTCATTTTTTTTTCAGGGAGTATCCAACTGAAGTTCAATGCAGGAAAAGTGCACCTGCACCCTTTCCTTTTATGTGCACGTTGGGGCCTTAAATTTCCTGTTAAGAGGGAAAAAAACAAGATTATTACCATTGTCAGTTATTTGAAATAAATAGCCGCCTACACTCCTTTGTCTTTTTGTTCTTCTGTCAAACAGCTCCATCTCTGGTCAGGAGGACTCGGACGATCGGTCACTGCATTAAAAAGTGATGAGGTAAGCTCCTTAAATATCTTGTGTACAAGTGTTGACTTCATGACATAGTCTGTGTGTATGAACAGGTAGGACATGATTAAAAACAATAGCTGCCGTTTTGTCTTTTTTTCTGACATATACCACACGATTTTCTCTTTTAGTGGGAGCAGGAGCCTCCTCTGAAGAAACTGAAGTCGGCACCGTCTGAGGCTGCTGCTGCTCTGTGTGTGGCTGTTAATGGAGACTATGCCGCTGTGGGATACCACGGTGACGGCATCAAACTCTTCAGTCTCGACTCAGGTGTGTTTATGTGCCAGGAATGTAAAAAAACCAAACATTTTTACTGGATTAAATCACTGGAAGACACCAATCTGACAAGTAGATGACAAATACAGATATGAAGATGATGCCTAAAAGAAAAAAAAGTCTGTATAGCTGTAGTCGCGTGATTATTGTGCAACATAAATGTTTCACCAGGACCAAAACTTCACCGGCTGAAAAAAGCAGTTTTTGTAGCTCCTTTTTTTTAAATTTTGCTTATTCTATTTCTTACACTTTATTATGTCCATACTTTCTGTCTCGCTTGTGTCTTTTCTTGTAAAGTAAAAGCAGCTCAGAAAGGGTGCTTTAAAAATATACTTTACTTACTTACTTGCTTCCCCCAAAAAACAACGGAGACAGAGGGACAGACAGAAATATGTCAAGGAGATAAAACACACAAAGCCATAAAACATTGAGATTCACACGGAGATGGGCATACAGTACATAAATAACCTACTGATTATATTGTAGTGACTCATGCAGGAGCATGCACTTGAATCTTGAACCTAATTGGCCTTTGATTCAACTCACCTCCTCTCTTTCTGTACGAATTTTGCACAAAATGAAGACACTGTTTTTAAGGAAAACTGACCATAACAATTTTTATTTCCATCATAGGGGAGACGATCTGGGACTCCACGGACCTCGATGTGTCCATATTGAGCCTGCTGTGGGTCGTTTTGGACACAGAGCAGACCGAACCTGAGCTGCTGTTGTCTGCAGGAAGTGACAAGCGTGTGAGGGTCTGGAAGAAAGAAGACGAAGAGAAGGGACTGCTGGGAGGCCTGAAAATGTGGGGAATGTTGAATGTGCAACCAGGCACCGTCCAGACATTAGCACACAACTCCACATACCTGGCTACAGCTTCAGGTGAGCGTCGCTGGTGGTCAAGTAAAAACATCACCGATTGTTTTACAGAAATGTCCTTTTTAAAGGGACAGTGTGTAGGATTTGGTGGCGTGGTTGATCCCCCAAATGCTACACACTGCTACACTCTGTGCCTTTATATGTTCTGAATCTGATATATATTTCTCAGGTGGAAGGTACTCTCTCTCCTAAAACATCAGTCTTTCTACTGATAACTGTTTTATTATTTCCCCTTCTGTATTCCCCTTTCAATCAGACAACTTCTCCATTGGTCTGTGTTTGTTGAGCGATCTGGCCCTCGACCCCAGTATTGAGCATCACGATTATCTGAGGGGCCACAGTGGAGGAGTCACCTGTCTGGCGTTCAGCCCTGATGGTGGACAGCTACTCTCCGGTGGGAAAGACAAGGTGCAAAGTGTTTGTGCTGTAGTGTTTTGACAATGTCAGAATTATGTTTTTGATACAAACACTGGCCGTATTAATCCAAGATAATCTTCCCAAATGAACTCCACTCTTATGATTTTGTGTGACTGCATTTGCCAGAGGTAAAAAGCTAACGTTTGGCTATAAACAAACTCTTTTCCCGTTTTAAATTGACGACGTCACGATATCAAGCTAAAACAAATGCAGTCAAATACAACAACCCTGCAATAAATCCAACCTTCATGTCGGTTATGATGTTCAGTTTTTGATTTAAACTGTTTTTGTGAGGTGTTGATTAAACTTTATAGTCAACTTAAAGGATGTTGTTTGTAAAATGCAATACAGTTGAAACAGCACCACAGACGGGTGTTTCTGTTATTTAGCCTGTGGTCATCGATTGGACTAAATAACAGAGAGACGTGTCAGTATGACTCGGTACTGACAGGTGTCTTTGTTTCAGGCCCTGATGGTGTGGGACGTGAGTTCCTCTCCTGCTGTTCTCTCAAAGTCGCTCCTTCACGCTCACAAAGACTGGATCACCGGCTGTGTTTGGACTCCAGACTGTGTGGTAAATCTTCATTACATGACAGAAATATAACTAACCTGAGTTACACAGGTCTGTCCCTGAATAGAGCTGTTGTGACTACAGTACACTGTGTCATTTACAGCACTGTAGTGTTAATGCAAACTTGTCTTCATCAGCCTCCCTCTTTTCTCACAGATTAGCTCTTCCAGCGATGGGAGGCTTTGTTTATGGAATCTGCAGGCAGGCCAACGTCTCGGAGAAATCTCTTTGGGGAATCCTCTTACGTCTATCTGCTGTCTTGTGAGCAAATTCTACATTTATCTGTCGGAGAAAATACAGCATGTATTGTTTCCTTCATGCGTGTAATTGTTGCATTGGTGGAGCAAATGAGCCTGTCTTTGTTTTTGCATGAAGCGAGCCCTCGGCCTCATTAGGGGATTTCTGTTGACTTGGTGTTTCTGTGTGCAGGGACGGTATGTGATGGCCGGCAGTACAGAGGGAACGCTACATGTTTGGATCTGGGAAACAAACGTAGAAATCTGCCACATTGCTGCACACAAGAAAAGTATACACCACTGCTCACTCCTACCGAACACAGGTAAACTGCCCAAGCATTGAGTGCACACATGCATTCATTTGTCTGTCCCTCTCTCTGTCATATTGGCCAGTATAGTGAGTCTTATTTTTAATGTATTAAAAGTTATTTTAGTATTTTTTATTTGTTTTTTAAGACCAGAACAAAGAAGTCAACCCAGAAGAAATGACTGTTTTCACTGCTTCTGAGGATGGCACAGTGCATCTCTGGAAACCACTACAGGTCTGTCAGTCAAAATATAGGGAATAGGGAAGTGGTTTTAAAGTTGTGTTTTTTTCCCAATTCAGTAAATATTTCATAATAATGTACATGATTTTTGTCCAATTTATGCTTTATAGTTTATTCAAACATTTTCCTTGAATTTGATCTCGATGCAGAGCAAAAGCTGATTTCCATAGGGTCCGTAATATAATAAAATGTTTTTGTTTTATGTGTCTTCTCTCACATTCTGCATCTTTACATACAGGTGGAGCACTTCGGCACCTTACAGGGTCACAGTGGTGCGATATGTGGAGTTGTTTGCAAAGAAGAACTCCCAGAATTCCTCACAGTTTCTGAAGACTGCTCATTGCGATGCTGGACGTGGGCAACGGGTAATACTTTATATTCTACCGTCACATAAGATGCCATTAAGAAAGAAAACGGTTCACAGTGGATACTCGGTGTGCATTAAATGTAAAGCTCTGTTTTTTTAATGCATTCAAATCACTTCAAATTATTTTTACTTTCCTTAATAAATAAATAAAAAATAAAAAAATAAATAAAGTTGATTCACTCCCGCAATCATCCAATAATCAAGTCACAATGTTTCAGGTTCATTTGAAACCACCCTCGTCTGTATTTATCACTAGTAACAGTCTGCTGAGGCTGCTCAGTGAAGGAGACAGTACCTGGTTACCTGTGGGTGTGATCAGGATTTCAATGTGATGTAATGTGTCTTCATATATGTTGTGTATGACATTTATTTTGAAAACTCTGTGTTCTGTCTCTTCAGAGAATCTTCCCAGTCTGAGAGGACCGGTCGCAGCTCTGTGCTTCTCTCAGAGAGATGCTTTGCTTCTTGCTGGTTATGAATCCGGTTTGCTGGAAGTTTGGCAGCACAACGCTCTGGTCGGCCAGAAGCAGGTGAAGACATGCACCGGAAAAAGGGATGTATACTGGACACGCATGTGGTTTTGTGTCTGTTAATCACACGTGGTGTGTCTGTTTGTGTGCATCAGGCTTCAGACGGCGCCGTCACAGCCATCTGCTCCATGCCTGATGACCAGTTTGCTGTCAGCTACACGAAGCTCGCTGTTGATGTGTGGAAGCTGGTGTGGAATCGACAACACAGCGCTGCAAGGTAAACAACTGCAAAACAGTCGCCATGCTATCACACGGGGCCAACACTACTTTTTGGTATTTGTTTTTTAAACCTTAATTTAGCCGAAGTTATGAATGAATCATCATATAAAATAAAGACCTGGGGAAACAAAACATGAGAAATCAACAGAATAAAACAATGAATACACTTTTATTTATACCAGCATTGATTTGCAGGTGACAAATGAATGTGATGGGGAGCACATGTAATTACAAACCGACAGTCATCAGGCTTACTTTCTGTTAAAAACTTGAAAAAAAGTAACTAAGATCTCCATCATGTGTCATTTCCCATTTCAATGGTTGATTCTGTAAATTGGAGAAGTGAGCAGTTTTCTGCAGTGAAAATGTTTTTGAAAGACTGAACGCCAACAAAAATGTCAATGACAGTGCAATGCAGCGATTTGCCTTTTTTAAATTTTTTTTACACTTTTTTTTAAATTTCCGACAAACATGTTGTAAGACAAACCCTGCACATGCATCTTTCTGCACAGTGAAGCTCAGACATCCAAGTGACAATAAGCAAAACACATTTTGGGGTAGAGGTTTACGGTGAGTTAATTCTATGGAGACTGTAAATATATAAAATAAGATGTGAGGAGTTTGATTCTACACA
This sequence comes from Melanostigma gelatinosum, assembly GCF_949748355.1. NCBI lineage: Eukaryota > Metazoa > Chordata > Actinopteri > Perciformes > Zoarcidae > Melanostigma > Melanostigma gelatinosum. Next base: position 5,019,638 of record NC_136648.1, on the reverse strand, counting down.
CTAACCAGTCCAGCGCTGTCCCTGTGTTTCTGTTGCTTCCAGCCTGGTGAAGGTAACCACGTACTCAACGAAACACCCAGTGGTCCGCCTCAACTACTGCTCTGTCCTGATGGGTGTGTCGAACATTGGAATAATATTTGACGTCACAAAAGACAAGGAAGATGATCGGGGAAGCGAAGTTAGATGGTAACACTACAGAGTGTACTAATTACTCAAATCTTTGTCCAGGTTTTTCAGGGTCTTAATGAATCATTGTCAAAGTTTAACTTCATCATCAGGTTTTTTAATTTGAGAGAAAACTCTCTTCTTCCTGAAATGTTTGATGTGACACACAGCTCAGCTCAGTTCTGGTGGTGCTGTTGTGTTTCTTAAACACTGAAGGGTTTGATTTTTTAAAGCCCCGAACAATTAAACCAACCTTAAATTTGTGTATTTGTCTTATAATGCAGTTGGGAACAAAATTGCCGAATTTTGGGGATGATCCAAAACGACGAGAAAAGCATGTGGCTGGTGGGCGAAGGAGCCGGAAAACTCAGAATTGGCTTCATTGTGAGTTTTGCCAAACGTATCTCTAAATTATACCAAGAATATTTTTAGAATCCAAAAAATGTTTGTTGGAGCTCTCAGATTTACTCATGAAACCTGCGCTCTAGTGTACCACATACTTAATTTAGAGTAAATGTCGATTGTCCTCTCTTTCCTCAGTTTGCGATGGGCCCCAAAAATAGATTCGATACAGCTTTCAGCTCAATGGACCTAATGACCGACAAAAAGGAGGAGAAAGGGAGTCCTACAACAGCTGGAACTGTGGACAAAGGTACTAACATCTGTCCTGTTTCCACTGCAGCCGTTTGGATAATCACACCAATGCGTTGTATGTTCTTTCAGAATTGGTCGTGTGTGGAGACGTGAAAGGCAACATGTGGTTCAACAAGCCTCCAGATGTTTCCTCGTGGAGCAGCAGAAAACCTGTAAGAGCGGAGCGACTCTGAAACAGAGCATAAGCCATTTTTATATTTGTCGTGAGGTATTACTGCTACGTTCGTTAGTAAAATCAAAATGTTGAAAAATGCCCACCACAATTTCCAAGAGCCCAAGGTGAAATGAAAGAAGCCCTTACATTTGAGAAGCTGGAACCACCAAATATTTGGCTTTTTTTTCTCAACAAATCATTTAATGTTTATCAGAATTGTTGTTGATTAATCTTCTCTTTTTCGAATAATGGTTTCAGCACCACTTTCAACTGTAAACGTGCCCTTAATTTATTTGAAGAAGAAGAAGAAAAAAGCAGCTGTGTGTTTTGGCAAAACCCTCTCATCTGACCTGACAAAGAAATAAAAGCAAACATCAGAAATAATTGGCCGTTGCTATAAGCCAAGGCGTCACTTTGTTGTTTATATATGTTGTTTTTGATGATGATGATAATGTTCTGTCGCCAGGCTCACAGTGACAGGATCAGTGTGCTGAAACTCACAGAGCGCACCATCATCTCAGCCTCCTACGACAGGACAGTGAAGCTGTGGGACAGAAACACCAAGAAACAGGTACGTTACAGTCTTACAAGAATGACCACATTTTGGGAATCGCGCTGTTTTGCTCTCTGGCGTACAGAGCAAGGCTAGCTCTTCCTCCCTTTTGCCAGTCTTTGTGCTAAGCTAACCAGCTGGCTCTAGCGTCACATTTAATGGAGAGATATGAGAATGGTACCGGTCTTCTCATCAAACTCTGGGCAAGAAAGCAAATGAGCGTACTCTGAAAGTTCTGTTCTCTTCTTATGCAGCATACTTCTTCCTTCACATTCATTTTTAAATCATTTCAAATGGTCTTAATTTGCCTTCTGCCCTCTCTCCTTCTCTTCCTCCAGGTTGGTATGTTTGCGTGTGGAGGTCCTGTTTTGCATTTGGAGGTGAACCCTGCAAACCCGACTGAACTGGTTTGTGGCGACGGACAAGGAAAGCTCTACTTTCTCTCCTGGAAAGAATAATCCTCAAGATATTAGCCACTAAATTCAGCGTTTCAGAAAAATGCTTAAACACTACTGTAATCAAAGATTGCCAACAATGTTTTGCTTCCTCTCTGTCCAAATGACGGTGACTATGTAGTAAATACTATATATATGAAATAACTATTCATCATATACGGGGATAAGCATCTCGGTAATAGTTACAAAGATATGTTTACATGTGCCTTTTGATTTAGATCGTGAAAATACCTGCAAATGTAACAAGCAGGTATATATATATGTATGTATATATATATATATATATATATATGTATATATATATATATATATATATGTATATATATGTGTATATATATATATGTATATATATATATATATATATATATATATATATATGTGTATATATATGTATATATATGTATATATATATGTGTATATATATGTATATATATGTATATATATGTATATATATATGTATATATATATGTATATATATATATATATATATATATATATATATATATATATATATATATATATATGTATATATATATATATATGTATATATATATATATATATGTATATATATATATGTATATGTATATATATATATGTGTATATGTATATATATATATATATATATATATATATATATATATATATATATATATATATATATATATATATATATATATATATAAAGCATTAAAAATACTATCAGTTATAGTTTTGTGTGAGCTGAATTAAGGAATGGTCTCTATTTGTTTTTTTGTTTCTATTGTAACGGAATGTGGGATATGACCCACTTGGGGTGTTTAATGAGAAGAAAATGATCTTTTATTTGATAATAAATGTATTGCACTTTGGTTTAATGTGTTTTTTTTTAAGGACTAATTCAGAAAATATAGATTTACCCCAAAATTGTTGAATGGGAAGAATGTATTGCATACAATAAACAGTCAATCAAGGATTAATTGAATTAGTAGCATTTATTTTATATTCCTGGGACAAGAAAAGGTGTCGTAACGTTCTTGTTATTGTCAGATTTTGTTGACAGTAAATTATTGTGTTTAAAAAGCAGGAGGATTCGATTTGATTGCTATTTGAATTATGTTTTATGAAAACAGACGCTGTTTAGTTGTGAGACATCAATGGCAGATATGTAAACACAGCTTATCAGCAAATGGTTTTACAACTCTGGTATCTGCACTGAATTGCTTCTGTTGTATTGACAGTGGGTCACATTTAGTGCAATAAACATGTCAAGTAAATACAACTATTTCCACTGCTGCGCACTGAATTTGAATGGTTTTGCCATACAATTGATATAGATTTTAACCGTAATGGGACAGTTACTAATCACATAATGTTGCAATATAGTTTGATATGCCTCAGGCCAAAGACACCTTTGTGTTGTGGGAAATGCTGCATAAATGAATAAAGTGCCAGCTTTAAATCGTGAAGTATTATTATTTACAAATAAGCGCAAGCTTCTTAACTTCTTTTAAGAATAAAATGTAAACATTGTCGCCATTATGAAAGCCAAACTCTATGTAGAAAGAAGGGCTCGCAGCAGAGGGCAGCAGAAGCGACGCTTTTAGCTTGTTTATGTGTGTTGAAACAGGAAGGGAGCAAGTTGCCCTTCCTTTTAAATGATAAAGTTAGTAAATACACATGAATCGTCTTTGGAGGCTGTTTTGGGTAAACGTGTCATGTAGAAGTACTCCGTGCAGCATTCACCAGGACAGCCAAGTGTTGTCTTCCTGTTTACAACAGCTGGAACGTTAGTAACTACGACAATCACGGACGCGTTTGGCGGAAGGTCGTCAGTTAACAGGGTCGCTGGATAACCCGAAACACCGGCGTAATGTCGTGCGTAATGGTTAAAAATGTTCCGAGCAGCACTTGAAGGCAGCATCACGCTGACGTCAGACTCCCAGGTGAGACGGAGACGCCCTCACCTGGCGCACAGCACGGGTTAAAGAAGAAGAAGAAGAAGAAGAAGAACTGGATCCACCGGTTTGAGTGATGTCTGCTTTATGAAAAAACCCACAATGCTCCCGTGGAAAGTCTCTGCTCTTCGGCCGGTGTCTTTGTTTTCCTCTTCCACTTGTTGTTTTCACTGAGGAGGGAGGATCTTTAACTTCCCAGCGTTAGTGAGGGAAAACAACAACAACAACAGTATCATCACAGGGACAGAAAGAAACTCTCGCTCAGGATTGAAACATTTCGACGAATTAAACGTTGAATAACCAAACACTCAACGAGGGCAGACGCGGAGCAGCTCTGATGGTGCGTAAACGTTTAACGTGCTCTTTTAAAACACGACCGACCTTCGTCTTTACGTCGCTTTTCCTCGAGACAAACTGTATCGGTAACGTTCGGTTTTGGAAAATGTCTGTAAATGAACTTCACAGCTGGAGATGTAACGTTCATTTACTGCTGTTTGACAGGATCGGTACGGTGACCTGGATCTGGATTGTGAAGAAGGAGGCGTAGCTGTGAGTAATGTTGTTGGATACGTCCCTGTGACTGAAACTGTCAGTATGTATTGCAGGACTCTTACAAGTAATAGTATTTCTACTCTGTGGTATCACTACTTTTACTTAACTAAGTATCTGAAAACTTCCTCCACCACTGGTATCAATGGACTTGACTCTAAACAATGACTGTGAGGGTAAAATGCTGACTTTCAGCTTTAATTTGAGTGCACAGTAGTTATATGATTAACCATTGTACAAAACAAGAATAATGAAAGTCAAGTTTCCCTTCAGTAAAGAACAAGGCTGGTGTTATTCAATATTTATTCTAATTTACAAACGTATAAATCCTCTTAATACTTTGAGGCACTCAGCCACAAGCCAATCGTTCCTACTGAAGACCATCTTTTAAATTGGGTGTATCATTTCATTGGTCACATTGGCTCAGTGATTTCATGAAACACTGGGTCGCTGCAGCTTTGAAACAAACACTGCTGAAAGGGGTAAATATTGAATTTATGACGGATTATTCTAAGCAGCGGATTAACATGTTATTGTGTTAAGTGGCTCTGTAGATAGAGTGACTGTTAACCTGTTACTCAGTCACACTGACTGAAACCACAAAAGAGTGTTTTTATCCTGGAGTATGTTTTAGATGCATAAATTAGTTTTTGAAAGTTTCATTTTCCTTTTCTATTTTTTTTTTTCTCATTCAGCAAAAATCAGCGATATTCGGTGGGATGTTCAAAAAATCCACCAAGTCTGCTGAACCACTTCTCCAAGCACAGGTGATGTTTTTAATTTAGAACTGGAATTTGATATCAAATCTATTTAATTTTCGCTTGTCATGGAAAGCGCCCTGGTGATCATTATTCACTGATGCATTGAACATACGCATTGAATGGAATATTTTACGCACATTTTTAAGAATTTAAAGAATTTTATGCTTTGAATATGCAAATGCTATTTTGTAAGATGTACAGTTTAGATTAGAAGCTGAGAATATAACCGACTGTAATATTGGATTTGCACGATTTGATTCTGCCTCTACTCACATGGGCTTCATGTTGACTTTACAGGACAGTTTATCGGTCAGCAGTGAACTTTCAAAGAGCAGCGATAGTCTGACTGACAACAGCACCAAGGTGATGCTCGGGTGTTAATTCTTTGGGCTGTGTTGTGTTTTAGTTTCACATTTTTAACATGTAGACCAACTTATTCCTTCCTGTTTCAGGAGAAAGGAGGCGTATTTAAAGGAGTGTTTAAGAAGACACCCAAAGCTGCTAAAGACTGGCAGCCAGAGGTTTGTAGTGGCCCTCTGTGATGTACATCTTGTTGCTTTAAAAAAAAAAAAATTGTCGATTTAATCTCTTAGTTTATCAACAAATATTTCAGCTTCTTAAATGTGATGATTTGATGCTTTCTCTGTTTTATATTTCACTTTATATTAAATATATTTGTGTTTTGGACCATCAACTCTGGTTATATTATGCTATTTTCTGAAATGTATTGACTAAATGATTAATAATTAATCAGTTGAAAAAGTTGTCAGCAGATGAATCGATAATAAAATTCATTACTTAGTTATTAAAATTTTTAATTAATTTATTAGTACTGCATGTGCAGTCAAAGGTTGAGGTCGCAGAAATTGAAAAATGTGTTTTTCTAATCAATTTATTTGCGTTCATTAGTCTTCTACCTGCTTTCTGACATGTTTCTAATATTACATTATTTTCTTATTCTCTAAGTCTTTTGTAATTACTCTCAACCTTCTTTCCTGAGTACCGGAGTGTGTTTCTCCTGTCAACAAAAATGTGTGACGAGCTTTTTTTAATCTCCTACAGGTCTCCCTCAAAATACAAAATCCTGAACTGTCTGTCAGTAGTGACAACTTAACAGACAACAAGTCGTCGAAGGTGAGTCGGCTTTCTGCTCGGCCATATTTTAGTTTTTTTAATATTAGTCTCTGAAACTAAACCTTTCGCTGCACTTTTGTCTTTAGGAAAAATCGGGTGTGTTCGGTGGGCTACTGAAACGAACTCCTAAACTAGGACATGTCCGGAGGCCTTCACAGGTGAAACATGATCTACTATAACGTGTCCTGCACCCAGCGATATATCAGCTATATATATATGTAACGTGTTGTGTTTTTCAGGATCTTTTGGACACCGAGTTCACAGGCAGTAACGACAGTCTGTCTGAGAACACCACGACTAAGGTGAGGCTCCTCAGTCAAATCATTTTTTTAAATGCCTTGGAAAACCCCCACAATCAACTGGAAATATATACAGAAGAAATACAGTATTCATACAATGAATACCGAAATAACACGAATACAAAACAAATCTAAAATACAAATGTGATACAACATGAAGAATATTAACAAAAATAGATCCATTGAATAGAACGTATTCATGTGATGTTTCGCAGTAACATTGTTGCGTGAGCTCACAAAACATTCCTTACTAACTATGATGAAATAGCAACAAAGTATTGGAAGTTGAATTTAATTAACGTTTATGTTATTACTGTAACTAATCTCGCATAAATATTTCTCAAAATCGTTCCAAAGCTTCAGATTATTAAACACTAATGAAGTAGAAAACGCATCAAATTAGATTTTATTCTGAAAGAGCATTGAGTTCTTCCTCCGTGTTGACTAATGACGATGTTGGTGGTGTTGTTTAACCTACAATAGGTGCGTAGCGATCGCCTCACTGGATGGTGAGTTTGAGGAGGGTGTGTTTTTGTTGCTTTGTGTGTTTGGAGGCGCATGCTTCAACCTGCATGCATCAGCAATTTGGAAGAACTGCTGGCCCACGTGTGAAGCACTAAATCCCTGCCTGTCCACTTGACGACTGCAGCAGTTCAAAATACAAAACAGTTGGTTTTATTTAAGTTTATTTTTATTTAAATAATTATGATATGACGTGTTATTCTCCAGGAGAAAGGAGGGGTGTTCAGCGGGATGTTTAAAAAGTCGAAGCCTTTTGGAGCGAGGACACAATCTCAGGTGAGAGTTGTGCATCTCACGTTTCTCACTTTTGTTACATTATTAGAAAACGATAATCATCAACAAGAGACGTTTGTTTCTTGCCTTCAGGACGATTTGTCTGCACCCAGCGAGCTCTCGGGCAGCAAAGACAATCTTTCTGTGAATAGCAACACTAAGGTGAGGTTTGAGGACTGCGGTTTAAAGTTTGTCTGACTGATTCAAGTATGCTTTTCCTGTTTCGATGCATTTTGCAGATGGCCCTGTTGGACTCACTTTAGTTCAACTTTGGTCTGTGAATTTGCACGATCAACACAGACGCACTGTTCTTTGACATAAAAATGTCCTGACTCTTTCATATTTATTCATGAACCAAGTCAGAAATGTGACATCAGATCTTTGTTCTGGTCTGAGTGCACGGCAGTTTCTTTGAATTGTGGAACAGCATGACTGTCGTAAAGCTGTTTGTGTTGAACTCGACTCAGCGGATAGTGAGTTTGGGAGAAGGTGAGGTAATCCTGCATGCGTCAGCATTTGTATGAGGGTACAGGCGGCTTTTTGAACTCCCTACCTGTCCATATGAAACCAGGCGTGAACATGGAAATTAATTCCTCCATTATGGGCAACATTTTGCAAACTATTTTCATGTGACTTTCTTCCTCCAGGAAACGGGAGGGATGTTCAGTGGGATGTTTAAAAAATCGCCAAAGCCTTTTGGAGCGAGGACACAATCTCAGGTGAGAGTCATGGAGTATTGCTGCAGCTTATTCCTCTCACCATTACGTCACCATGAATTATTAGGAAAAGGATCGATGTTGGTTGACTTTCGTTCCTTGCCTTCAGGAGTGTCTGTCTGAACCCAGTGAGCTCTCAGGGAGCAACGACAATCTGTCTGAGAACACTAAGGTGAGGTTTGATAAAGCCAGCCACTGCAAGATCATAACCTAACCGTACATGTGATGACATTATATTCTTTTCCTCAGGAGAAAGGAGGCATCTTTGGTGGTGTGTTCAAAAAGAAAGGGGCCAAATCTCAGTCTCAGGTAAGTTAAGGATTCTGTTTTCGGGATATATTGTTTGGTATGAGATATGACATCAACAAACCGTGATCATAGTTTGACATTCCTTTATCTTTAGCCAGATCCCTTCCATTTCTGAACTCGCTCGTTAAAAGTAACCTGCAGTCGTATAGTGAACTGGTGGATATTTCTTTTATCCTGGTTGTTATATTCTTACTTTTTGATGTGTCCCTCCGTTTAGGATGATCTGTCTGTGGATAGTGAACTCTCTGCCAGCAGTGACAGCCTCACAGAGAAGCCGTCAAAGGTGAGAGTTCAACCTGCAGCTGTGATGCATCCACACGAACAGAATACCCAGTACCGGTAGATAAAATCAGTTTGTAACTCAAACCGCTTTGAATTGTATGTCAGGGTGGAGCTCCAGCAAAGGTCCTGAAGAATCCTTTCACCTCCTCATCTCAGGTAATTTCATCTCACGTTTTAATGCTGCATCTGATAAATGACTCCACCAGCGAGTACGTTACACCGTCGGCCACCAGTACTTACATGCTGGTAATGTGCATTGTGTTGTAACAGGAGAAGGAGAAGACCGGACACTCGGGAGACTTAAGTGAGAATACATCTGCTGCAGAGAAGCCCAAAGCCAAGCAGGTGGGTTGTTATGGCAGAGTAGCTGAATTTCACGTCTGGTAACAGTTTGGACTCTACCGAGACGTCAGATTTCTGACGTTAGTAACGGGCTCAAAGAAATGATTTTTTGTCTGAATGTTTAGGACTTGGATCTGCTGCGACGTGAAAGTGAAGGTCCGTTTTATTTAAGGTGTTTCTGTCTTATTTCAGAACGGTTTTAGTGCGATGATCAAGAGCACCTTCCACACTGACAAGCAGGTAAGAAGTGCCGTACTGTCATTTCATCATCACGCATTAAAGCCTGAAGATGTATATCTTTTTTAAACTATGAAGTAATCCACAGATGATGTAAAGCTGGTCATACTAGTACGAGTATTGCTTTTCTACAACAAATATTTGCTCCATCTGCAGGAGAAGGACTCTGACTGTAAGGAGATAGTGGACAATGAAGAGAGCCAGCCCAGTCACAAACAGGTTTTTGAGTAGTCATAATAAAAGTTTTTGTCTGATGGTTTCAGTCTTAAATTTAATTTACGCATGTGGTCCTTATTTTGTTTTTTTGTCCTCCTTTTTGTGTTTTGTTACATATTCAGAGTAGGTTTTCTGAGGCGATGGAAAAGATAAACCCATTTCGATCTCCAAACAAAGTAAGGAAGGTTGAGATTGTAATCTTTTGAGAGAAATGGATGTATCAAACGAGTGTCGTGTACGTGTTTTTCATGAAATAAAGATCTCTGTCGTCTCTGCAGCATGAGAAGCAGACGAGCTCCGATGACGAGGAGCCATCTGCAAGCAGCGAGAAGTCATCCGGCAACAAACAGGTGCTTTGACGTTTAATAGATCGAACGGGAAGATTCCTATTCACGCAGCGACACACCACAGTCCACTGATGCCGTCAGGAGTTTAGCGTCTTGCTCGAACACCACTTTAGTGTGAGTGGGTGAATGTAAGGCATTCTGAGACGCTTTGTCTTGCCTCTATAAAGTCAAAGGAGTCCGAGGTTTAAGTTTTTGAGAATCTTTTTACTCACAGGCTCAGTCTGCATTCCACTTTAACTTGTCTTGCCTGGTCTTGTTGAGGGGCTCATACCTTTAGTAAATGTCACAGGGGACAGCTTCAAATATCTATACTCAGCTCGTCTTGCAACTTGTTTTGCAAAGACCATGCAAAACCGGTTTATAAGTATTTGGGGTATTTATTTCAGCTTTTATTTATCACGGTCACTGTAGAGAGATGACGGAACAAACCCAAACGAGCCCCGACAACTACCTCTACGCCACCAGGGTGCCCCAGGCCAGCCAAAACCGTCGCTCATGAAACTCAATTACATCAGATGGAAAACATGGACATCTGACATATTTCGTGTTTACTGACGAGCCATTTTAAGGATGGTGCCCATGCATGCACACTGCAGTCGTAACATACTGGTTTGAAAACAAGAGGCTCAGCTAGCTGTTAGCATCTGATCATCCGTCTGTGCTCATTTGTTTCAACAGAGAAAGCTAATCATGCTAACTGAACGACAAGTCCCACCAGTATTGCAGTTTTTCCCAAACCGCAAAGAGATATTGATTCTCATATAGTACAAAGATGCATCAAAAACAATGGTTCGCTGAAATAATAGGAAACAAATTATAATTTGATCATCGAAACTGTATGGCATGCGTTTGAAAGTGGTCAGCAAAGATGTAAATTGTACTATCCATCATTTGTAGTTCAAAAGTTAAATATGCAAATAACTGATATGGTCCTTTGTTGTTTAATCGCTTATTTTTAATGTCCTTTGTTCAGAAAGACACAGAAGACACACAGGCCCTCAAGGAGAACGCAAAACAAGGGGAAGAGAAACCCAAACCGGTCAGTCCATTTTTCGCATCACTCACGAGTCATCAGTGACCACACACACACACACACACACACACACACACACACACACACACACACACACACACACACACACACAGGCACAGCTGATCAACTCTGTCAAAAATACCCTCTCCCCTCACACTCTCCTGGACATCCTCCTCAAAACCTCCCAATCCTGCCTGCTCGTAGTCAAACCCCCCTGTCCTCCTGCTCCACCACACTGTGTGAATCTGTGTGTGTGTGTGTGTGTGTGTGTGTGTGTGTGTGTGTCCTTGTCAGGTCAAAAGCAACAAAACCCAGCGAGAGAGGAAGGACAGAAGTGAAACTCCAACGGCTCCACCCAGACCAACCGAAGAGGTTTGCAAGCAGTTAAACCCAAACTACGTGACATGTGGTCCAAGTGAGACTCTTCTGACTTCTGTCTGTTCTATCGTGTCACTAAGGCTGTGATCTCTCCACAGGAGATGAAGAGGACGTCCACATACGACAAAGTAACAGCAAGAGGAGCTGTGGATAATCAGGTACAGTGGATTTCTGTAAACGATCCAAGATAGCAAGCATAGGTGACGCTCTCGGGGGGGAAAACAATCTTTATTTTGTCTTCTTCAGGATAACAAGGACATGGTCTCCAGATCTGCCAGACCGTCAGAAGAGGTAGTTCAGTCCTTCAGTGTTTACAGACTGACGGCTGTTTGCGTCTCTTCTGAGCTGATGCGTATCGATGCTGGTTTATTCGCCCTGTAGAAACTGCTGTGGTTTCATTTTTAGGAGCTGAACAGAACAGTGAAACAAAACCATCAGGTACTGACGTGTACGCGCAGTGCAAGGGTTACAACCATTTATTGGTTTGCTGATATTTTGGACCAGTTGTTGCTGTTTGTTAAATATTGATTCAAAGATACAACTTCAAACTTAAAGTCCCGCTCAGTTATTGATGCTTCACTTAACCTTCACTGTGCAGAATGACGTATTTTTCAAAGCGTCTGCTGAAGCTAGAAAGTTGAAAACGTGTTTGTATGAGCTTGATCTTATGACATTACAACTAGTTTTGAAGTTGCAACTTACTTAATTATTACCGTTTTAAACCTTTTAGTGGAGTAAAATATTATTATTATTATATTATTATAATAAGTATTTTTTGTGAGTTTAAAACATTTTTTTAATGAACATTTAAAAGCAGTTTTAAGTCATCTCCACCGAAAATAAATACAGTTCTGAGGAAACCTGAACACATTTCAAGACAGAATATTGGTCATTGGATGTGCTTGAATATTATAATATCCACATTTGGTTTCACAAGCCTTCATCAGTCAAACTCAAACACACTCTGAGGCACACGTAGCAGTCAGTGCACACACTTAGACAACACTTTGCTGAAACATCCTGAACATTTAATTCAAATGTAATGAGTTTAATTTGCTGCAGAGTCAACCAGACGATAAAGGCCTCAAAGACGAATCGGCCGAAGCCAAAGAGGGAGACGAGGGGAAACCTCCAGAAAGCAAAACGGTAAGTTTAAAATTAGCATTAGCAGCCTTAAGATCAGAAAACTGATCGGCACACACACTGATTGGTATAGAACAGAGAGCGACCTTTAGTATGTATGTATTTGTGAGTCTTTTAAATTGTCTGTGTTATGAACCCACATGCAGGTCACTGCGGCAGGTATTGTGCCAGGACCTGATTGTTGTAGTTCCTCCTTGTTGTTGAGCTTCCTCCTCATTACTTCTTTCATGCCATGCGAATGACTTGTGTCACCACCACACTATTGTCGGTGTGAGGTTTATGAAAGCGCATGGTTGTTGTTAAGAAGCTGTTCAGGTTGTTACAGCTCCTGATCCTTTTGCATTATTTTGTAAACATATATGATATAAAGATATATTTGGTGAAGAAACTTTGAGATTTGGCTGCGCAGCATGAATTGCTGTCCCCCTCCGAGCCACTGCTTGTGAAGGAGTTGTTTAGGTTCTTTTGTCAGATGCTCGTGAGATTATAGTGAAGTTATTTTTGATGTACAGTGAACAAAATATACAGTTACTTGTCTATTTAAAGGAAGAAACAGACACAAACCATTTGCAGAGGGACATGTATTTGAACTGTACCACACATTAAGCACAGACGTCAACAACCGTTGTAATGAAATGCAGTTCTTCCAGTTTTTGCTTCTCATGTCACTTAACACTTTGTCACTGACTTTTTTTTTTTTTTTTTTTTTTAACAGACCAAGGTGAACAAACACAAGCACCACAATCCGTTCATGTCACATGCTGGAGCCAAGGTATTTCCTTTATTTTACTCTTCATACAGAGTCTAAACCGTCATGAAGACATTCACTGTACCTTAATCACCAACGCCTCAGAATCCCTGTTTCACTTTACAGGCTCAGTCTGATGATGAAGGGCTGGAAGAAGAAAACGATTCTTCTTCTAAAGATGAAGAGGGCAAAGACAAAACACAGGTATTTTAACTCATTTCTTCAACTAAATGCTTGTTGGTTGAATCAACAGTTCTTGGTGCGATAGTCATCAGGAACAACATTTTCCTTTTACAGTTGCTGCTAAAGGAGCTTTCACACCTGTAGCTTCCTCTGCGTAACACTGCAATTCTGATTTTTCTTTTTAGACTAAAATCAAGAAACCGAAGAGACACAATCCCTTCATGCCTCGCGTCAAGGTAACATTGGGACATGTCCAAACTTGTTTCCTCCCCGTGGGACTGATATTTGTTTCAACCACACAGGCAAATGTCTGTTAACACACCACCGAATTACAATTACCGGTACTCCCAAGGATAATGCTACTGTAAAACTGCACTTTGAGCTCATCGAGCACCCATTACATCCTGAAGACCAGACAATAGATGATTCACTGTGTGTTTCTGCATGTCGCTGAACTGGAGGAAGTAGAATCTGAGTGGACTGATCCAGGCCTTCGTAACACGATTGACTTGAAGCGCTGTGATCCACGTCCACCCATTTCAGGCATTTAGTGGTGGCTGTTCTGTGCTTATTCATTGCTTATTAAAGTCAAAATCAAAAAGCTACCTTTTGATGAGGAAATCCCTGAGGTAGTTGCATTAATATTTAGACTTTTCCATTTGTTCCAATAAGGTCACTTCTTCCTGCAGAACATTCTCTGCGTGGAATTGATGGGGAAACGATATCAGCCCAAAATATTATGTTGATAATTCAAATGCTTAAACTGTGTGCTTGTGTTTGTTCATTGGTTTCAGGGTAAAGTAATACAGAGGAACGCACAGGACGGAGCAGAGGTAGAGTTCAGAAAACGCCCATCAGTCATCTGAACGAGACATGAAATTGTATTTGATGTTGCCTCACTTTGTCTCTTTTCTCCAGTCGCCTCTCGGGCAACTTTGAACATTTCTGTCAGTGTCTGTGTGTTTGTCCCACAGACTGACGAGTTTCAGTCTTACTCATTGTGGTTCATGATTACAAAAGGTCTGTTTCAGTCATCAGACCTGTTCCTAAAACACACAACCTCTTTCTTATATTTGTCTCCATGGTGTCCCCTCAGGTGTTTCTTGTTCTTTTTGCCCCCTCCACCCTCGATACGACACCTACCCCCACACAGTGTTTGTGCATGTCCATTCAATAAGAGATGAGATTAGGTTGCAATGTGCCCAAACGTGTTTTTCTGCTTCCTTTTTCAACTTATCTGAGGAAGAGTACTTCTGCAAAAACAGCAGTACGTTCAGAATCATTTTTAACCATCACTTCCTCTTTATCAGATCGGCTCTTTCTGAGCATGTATAGCGCGAAAAGTGAAACAAAGGATATGGGACACTTGTTAAGTTGATTTGAATACTTGCGCTTTATGTTTCTCAGTCATTTGATCTCACTGACGTATACGTAAGCTACACAGTAGACTTTTTGTCTTTACAAAGGAAAAAGAGATCTTGGTATTGATATGAGTGAATAGGATTTTAAAGCCGTATTATTTCTGTTGTTTCAGAATGATGGTGGAAATAGAACCTTGTTTGACCAGCTGGAGGACCTCCGTGTTGACCCATCGCAGCCTGAAGACAGACAGGTTGGTTTCTGAAGCAAAACTCGTCACCATAGTAACATGTCAATCAAATCTGAGGCCTCGTTGTCAACCGTTTGCACAGCAACCATCAACAAACAATCCCATACAAATCAAATTGTGTCTTCCAGGATGTGGACAACCTCATGGGGTGGTGGAACAACGTGGAGTGTAAGTTACAAATAAAATGCTTCCTTTTGGATTTGATCTGACAGTAAAAAGGCCCAACTTTTAGTTTCCTCTTCAACCATTTTCCCCATACGACCAAAAGTATGTGGACGTCCCTGTTGACGTACGTTAGTGTGCTGGGTTTCATGCTTTTGGCCAGTTAAAGGAAATGTTAATGCTGCAGCATACAATTATCTTTTAGACAATAGTTTCTTGTTTCAACAGAACAATGCCCCGGAATAAGATGTTCTGGATGTATTACGAAAACTTTATCATTCTTTCACATTTTCGCTTCCTCAGCTTGGGAGGACACGCCTCAACATGATGACATGACAGAAAAAGAAGAGGCCAAGTAAGTGACGGCTAAAATGGGTGTTAATATAAAACTTATATTACTTATTTCTGGTGGTATTTAGCCATGCCTATAGCTTCAGTCTTGAGATGTCCGCATCTAAAAATGTCCTCCGTGACCCCAATATAACGGAGGAGAATAGAATTGTATTCTCACAAATTACAGTTGAAAAACTTCAATCTGAACTTGTTCGTCTCAGGGCGTTTGCTGTGACGGCAGAGAAAGTGCAGAAGGGCATCCGTGTCTTCAACAAGCTGTTCTCGGAGCGCGCTGAGAGCCTCTGGCAGCACGTCATCGACCTCAACGGCATCGCGGACGCCCTGGACAAGTTCAGCAAGAACACAAAGATCGCTCAAATCACCGGCGGCTCTACCAGCGCCATCGGGGGCGTGGCCACCATCGCCGGCCTCGCTCTGGCCCCGGTCACCATGGGAATCTCCTTGATTGTGACAGCGGTGGGATTGGGTGTCGCCACGGCAGGCGGTCTGACATCGGCAGGTGCCGGCATCTCCAACCAGGTCAACAACTCGATGGACCGCAAGAAGGTGGAGAAGATTGTGCAGGATTATCAGGAGAAGATGATCGACCTCAACAAGTGCCTACAATTCATCAAGCAGGGTATCGAGAACCTGAAGAAGTTCGACCTGATGAAGATGAAAAAACACGCCTACAACCGTGACTTCCCTGTGCTCAGTAGCAGTTTCTATGAGGACGGCGCCATGGCAGGGAAGGCCATCCTCATCAGCGCAAATGAGATCATGCGTGTGGTGCAGATCGCCAACGTGGCGGGCAGCACGGCAGCCAGAGCGGTCCAGATCGCCAGTATGGCCACTGGTGTGCTCACCGGGCTCTTTGTAGGTCTGGACATCTACTTTGTGGCCAAAGACTCCAAAGAACTCAAGAAAGGGGCCAAGTCAGAGTTTGCTGCCAAAATCCGGGAGGTGGCCACGCAGCTGCACGACGGTCTGGTGGAGCTCAACAGTATACGGGAGGAGCTGCAGGCCACCGCGCCGGAAACGGAGGGCGGCAATGGTCCGGCTGCTTTGAAGAGCGACGGCAAAGAGAAAGAGGACAAACATGACAGTTCAAGTGAGGATGAAATCGACCGCATTAAAAAAGCCATTAAAAAGGACTACGAGAACCGAGAATATGTTTGAAGAAACTTTAAAAACTGAAAAAAGGCCTTAAAGTTTTCGGCTCAAAACTCCATCATACTGCTGCATTGTTGGTGCCAACGTCTTAAAATAGGAAACTACAATCAGGCCTATTTTGTATGAGGAAACTTTATTCTTGATGTAATACACTAGTTTCTGAACATTTATTTTATGAACCTGACTTCTTGAATCTTAACAGCATCCCCACCGCTGAGAGGAACTGAGGCTATGAAGTAGATAAAGCATCGTATCTGCTTCTCTGGCGGCTGTGCAAAGTGTGAAACTGCCATGTTGTCTTTAAGAAAATGGGCTTCAAAGCTTTAACTGCATCATGTATTTGGACAGTACAGTTTTAGATTAAGTAAAAAAAAATTTACAAAGTACTTTCTAGATTTGATCATTTGGACTTGAAAGTGTTTCTTAGAGTTGTATCAGTGTGCTGGTTCATATTGAAACACTTATCAGGTGTAGAGATTGTGTATGTGCTTAAGAGACGAGTGCCTTTATTATTTAAACAACCTTAGAAATACACTATTAGTCTTCATGACATCAGTCTTGTTTTTAAAAAAATGTAATATAAACCTTTGTTTTAGATTGTTTTTACACAATTATGTTGCTTAAGAAGCAGGATGGGGTTGCACCAGCAGTTTGTAAATATGTAGCTTCTGTCTATCACACTAGTGATTCACTAAATCGGGGTTGCACCATTAAAACTTCAGGAATGTCTTAGCTAGTAAAGACTAATGTGTTAGGAAACACCTGCTAGAAGTCACAAGCACCTTAATCACAGTTTTAGGGAACGAGTGATATGTTGATCTGAACTGCCAATCCTCCGTCAATGTTTGCGCGAGTTTGTTTTAGTCACATGTGCATTCATGTGTTTTAGAGTTAGTCGTATTTTGCATTTAAGGATGAGTGGGAAATATCTGATTATGCTAACCTAGCCGACTTTATTTGGTAATTTAGTATTGGGTTTTCCCCCCTTTTTTTTTTGTAATTCATGGTTTACTATGTTTCTTAACACTTAACAACATTATTACATGTGATTTTCATCTAGTGTCAGGTCAGGTTTGTGAACCAAATGTCCTCTTATCTCTAAAAGCCCTCCTCTAAACTGGTCACATGTTAACGAGCTTACATGAGCTAAGCAGCTGTTACACCTGTCAGTTACTGGGTGTAAATATTTACGACTAATCACTACATGAGAATCGGTTGTTGTGGATCCACCTGTTTTAATTTCATGATGTGTAATCTGTACTCCGTAAACACTTGGAACAGCTCGGTCAACATAAGTAAGACACAAACATAAAAAGCTGTCAGGAGAATATGATGGTCCCCTTTTTCTTTCAATACTCCGCCGAGTCAAGTCAAAGGTTTCTACCACGTCTTCTGTCCGATTCGATGGTTTCGAGGTGTAAAAGTCTCTACGTCGATAACTGGAATGACACAGCGCTGTAAAAACCAGCAAGGATTGTGTCAACTTCTCCGGTTTGCCTTCTCCTTTCTTTTTTTTATTGCATTGATATTTTAAAGACTGATTTCTGAAGTCAGGGTTTGATGTGCAGGCTGTGCTGTAGGCGCTGATGTCGGTTCTGTGGATTGTTTAATGAACCTAATATTTATTTTTCTAGGTGGAGTTGTTCATTCGACACTAAATCTTTATGTGCAATATATCGTAAAACTGTAATGAATGTAAAATTGTTAATTAAAGGTCAAAGAAACATTTTTTTGTCAATCTGTTTTGTAAAATCTCTGCATGCAAGCAAGAACTTAATTAAGTTCCTTTCTCTGACTCCTGTGCACTAACTGAGTTGTATTTGCTCAGTTAATAGCAAAGATCAAAATAATAGTCAGTCACCTTCAGCATTGTTTACTTTTCTTAATTTCCATGATGAATAAACAGTCATGTCGATCCACGTTGACATAAGCAGCATGTGCTGTTTTGTGTGGCAAATAGAAATGCAGTGGAAACTACACCCAACCAGAATAAAGCTGCGCTGTGCAGGGTGGGCTTTGGAGCCCACCTGATTACACTTGTAACCAACACCCAACAGTGACATCACAGTGTACTGACCACACCCTGGAGTACACTACTGCATCACTGCAGCAGGGCCAGACGCAGACGACAAACCAGTGGAGGTCAAAGAAAGAACAGATCTTCAGCCCGTGTTAAGTTGCTCTTTCTAATGGAACTGTTTTAAGTTACCAAATAAACAAAGAATACAAACTCAGGTTTCCCTTTAATATTTCTCCTGGTCAGCTTTTACATGTTTCTGCACTTTGATTGGAGTCTTCACCTGTGGCAAATTAAATTGATGGGCATGATTTGGAAAGGAACACACCTGTTTATATGACTCATGGCTGCCAATGCACATGAGAGCAAAACCTGAGCCAACATGTCTGAATACTTTCTAAATGCACTGAACAGTGTATATACCATGTGGAGATGTAATATTTTCAGATTGATGACTAATAATATTATTAATAAAATATTGTCTCTCTCACTTTCTGATGATTTCACAAAGTGTCAGTGTTTGGGCTCCTGCCAAGATGACTAGTGCAGTTTAGTTTTCTATTTTAAGACCAGCTCCCATCACGTTTGTGGTTTTCTTAACATGTTGCTGACACCTGTGACACTGATGAGTCAGAGTCACGCCGCCTGTGGAGACGCGTTTCTTCCGCTCCCACAGACACAGGTAGACCTCAAACTGGCCACCTCCCACTCCCAGGTGAGTCGACAGCCATCACAAAGCCAGAAGGGAGACAAAGCTTTTCAGATCTTGATTCTTCCCCGACTGCAAAAACCAGGTGAGATGTTGAAGCTCTTTTGATTGGCAGGAACATGGCTCATTATGCAACAGGTGATTTCACAGTGAGGATTTGTGCCACATGAACTCTCAGGGCGTGTTCCCGTTTGTTTAAGATGCTTTGTTTGACCTGTAAGTGATGTTCCCTTTGGGTGTTGTCGGAAACATTTGGATTACTTCATGCGGAGGTAAATACTCTTGAGAAACGGGAGCATGTGATGTACAGGTAGAGCATGCATGAATAGTTGAGATGTAAAGGTGGAGCGGATGAAGGCTGCATCAAACTGTGATGTTGATATTATTGTTTTGCATTTTTATGAAGGCAAAAATACTTTTACGTTTTATTTCACATTTCTGCATTTTATTTCTGCATTTTGTGTGTATTTTTTGCACATTTCGTCTTCACATTGCAAATGGGTTTCTCTGATGCAATGCTTGTGTAGTTTGAAATATTTCCATATGAAACAGAATGTAGACACAAGGGCCGGTTATTCAAATTGCATCGATACCACACTAATGTTTTTTGTTACCGAAACTAGAATGACATCTTTTATTTTGCTATTTAACTCTATCTGGTATCAATCACATTTGTAAACTAGCCAATGTGGAGCTTACATGTGTGAGAAGATATTTTCGATACAATTGTCAATAAATCTAAGTAACACGCAACACTTTTGCTACACAGTATATGAGCCTACATGGGTACCGGGTGTAACTGAAGTGATGTAATCTCGGAGCTTTTAGAGAAGCTCGTGAACGCCTCCTGTATGCAGATGTTGTTATGCGGGTGTGGCGAAGTCTTAAAAACTCTTGGGAATTTCGTGACAGGGAAGAAGCAGTTCGTGCTCACTGCTTTGATCATATCTGGTAAAAACTGAATGTGCAGGGTCCCTGAACTGTCATCAAATATTCGGTAGGTGAAACCGTTTAGTCTGACATCGAACTGATTTCGTTTTTTTATAGTTTTAGACGTTTATTTCTAATTCACGTCCCCTTTATATGACGAGCGTCAGTGTTCCTGTTAACGTACAGACTAAAAGTTGTCAGCAATTTACCGCTAAGTTGATTTAGAGTTCAGCACAACTAAAAGCGTTAAAGTTACAGTTTTAGGAAATGTGTTTGAAGTAACGTCATACTTCTCTAAATGATTCAGTAAGTGACTACTAACCATGTGTGTCCTCCCGTACATTTAAATTCATTCGTATACATTTTCAACAGTTGTTTTTGTTATTGTTTTCTCGCTTAAATTACAAAATATTTGATTTAAATATGTCATGACCTAAAAGTAAAACTTCCCAGCCGGAGATATTTAAATGTGTTGAGTCGTCTAGTCAAGTACTAACTTTTGTGTGTTTTTAAATGGGTTTGACTGACAGTGGAGTTTTGCTTATTCAGGCTATTTATTTCATAATAAAAGCCAAAGTGATCCTAGCCGTATCTTTTATACAGCAACTGACCTACATTTTTACACATTTAACCTCAAAAGCTTCTCAGTAAAAACATTTGATGTCTGAAGTTAATTTACACTAAATTGGAATCAAAACGCAGTGTATACTAAAAAAAACTCAAATGCACTCTGAAAGATGCTTGATCTTGTTGATGCACAGTAATGTCCCAAAATGCAATGCACAAAGGAAATTGAGGAGCTGCACTCAGCTGCATAACATTACGACTCATTGTGGATGGTGGCGACGGAGCTCGTGGAAGATTGAAGAAGTGATTGTCTCTTACTTCCATCTGGCCCAGTTGGCATTTCAAAGAGCCATTTAAAGCAGAAATCACAAACCTGTGATTATTCCTGTTTACACTTTATGTGTCGGTGTTGCTCTCAACAGGCAGGATGGAGGCGTGCATGGTCAAACCAGAAGTAAAAAAGAAGCCAAAGCCGGTGAGAACATTCGACTCAAACAATGATCTAATGCAGTCTGAAAACTCTCCAGTGCTGATTGTAGAGTTTATAAAATCCTACTGTATAATATATACCATACTATACAGTACACACTCATGGTTTCTTTTGTGTCCACAGCCTAAACCTCTCCCAAAGCCTCCAGAGGTACTGTATTAAACCTAAAGCTTTGATTAGCGATGTGACAAATTTCATCATGTGCTGTGACATCAGTAGGATTTTTAAATATGACTTCAGGATGGCTTCACACCTCAGTCAACCTTCTTTACAGATTAAAAGAAATGATCCGGAGAAATGGGAGAAGCCAACTCCTCTGGTGCCTGAACGACCTACTGACGCTGTACGTCCAGCATTTATCGACCACAAGTGTTTATTATATAATGTTTGTCTAAGGGTCTATTATACAATTGTGTTAGGTGTCCCAGAGTTTACCTTCTACCGAGCATGTGGCTGACGTTTCTTCAACATGTGGCAACATTTTAGTAAATTACTTTTGGCTTCAGAGGAGCAAGTTTCTTTCACTCTGAGGAGGAAAAGTGCAGATGAATCCATAAAATCCATATAAGTTTGGTGACGCATAATGGTAACTTTATGAGCACAACAATATCAGACCTGATATAAACCTTAAAAACTAATTTAAAGGAAATGATAATATGCGTTATCAGTGTTTTTCACCTACTGTAACAACATAACATTTACAAGAGTCACTAAAGAAAGAAAAAATGAGAAGTTTTGATTTGCATTGTGACTTCTATGAATAAAGATTGGTTTTTTTTCTGTGCAGGAACTGATTCAGACACAATATCAGATGAAAAGAGCCACAAATGAGGTATTTAATGTATATGTTGTTGTTTTTTAATTGCTGTTATTTATGTTTTGATAGAGGGGCAGATAGAAATAAAAGATGGCGAGGAGATATGTGTCAAAAGTCTTCACACTAAAACACACATGATTGCTACATTGAGTTTAACCAATATTCTGCTTACTGTTGCTTTCATACACTTTGTGCGTTGTTGTCCAGATAGTCCGATACCTTTTGAAAAGAATGTGTTGTATCACCTTTATCCATCTGTATCAGGCTAATGGGAACGTGACACAAACTCCTGTGGTTCCACCCAGACCCACAGCAAAGGTACACTACACACAAATACTCCAACATACAATGATACTCATCAATACAGTCGGAGTTCAATTCAACTTCCACACAGGGAATGTTTCTCATGTTTGAAGCCAAGCACAGAGCCGACAACGGCGTATTGTGTGAACATGTTTGTTAACAAATACTGAAATTATAGTTGATCTGCAACCTTTTATGCAGTCTGTGTGAGAGCCGCTTACAGTTAAGAGTAGACACGACGTGTCAGGTTTCTGTCCTGTTGCTAATATCTTTTGTTGTTCCCTTCTGGGCTTTTTTATGTGTCTAGGAACGTAACGCCACAACAAAATACAGCCAACACAGGAGGGTACACACACACACACACACACACACACACACTGAAATGACTTATTGAGTTCCTCCATGGTTGTTTTTAAATAAATTTCTGAAGGGGTGTCCTTCCTCTTATCAGACCCAATCCGAAGTGCCCAATGGTGACGCAGACTTTAAACAGGTATTACAGGTAGTTATTAAATGGCAGCTCCGACCTAATTCATAAACGGTTGACACAGTTTCTTCCTCTTTATTGTCGTGTGCTTTGTTATGTCAAGACTGGAATGTTTCGTCGGAGCCAGAAAGAGACGACTCATTCGTTCACTGTAAGAAATATACTCGCTGCTTTTATCTGCACTGTAAATTACTCAGCAGCCAGAAGGGCATTCAAGGCCAAACGACTCCTTTGACAAAACAGAAGTTTTACCTCTGAGAACACGGCTGTTGCTGTTGTAGCGCTGACTCGATGGGATAGTTTTTTGTTTGTGTAATTGTGTACCTTTTGAAGGGTTAGTTTGGATTCACCAAAGTCACATAACAACAAAACAAGTTCCCCATCAGAAAGGGCCGTCTTTCTATCCCTTTAAACAGTAAATGTACATATCAAAATGTAAATATAAAAATATAAATATGAAATTAGTATGCATATAAAAAGTAATACACTGCCTGAGTTGAACAGGTTCCTGTCCAGCAGGTGTGTACACGTGTGAAAGACGACTGTGTATTTAGGCATACAGTAGGTGTGTACCAGCATGTAGAAGCTGCTGACTTAGACGATGTTGTTCAATAAAAGAGTCTCGTTATGAATAGAATATGAAGCAGAATGTGTTTTTACTGAGTTTTCTTTCCTCAGAGCTACGTGAGCCATAACAAAGAGTACCAAACCGACGATGTCCCGGCCAGACTGACTTCTGCCATTAAACCGGTGTGTGTGTGTGTGTGTGTGTGTGTGTGTGTGTGTGTGTGTGTGTGTGTGTGTGTGTGTGTGTGTGAGAGAGTTCATTCCACTGTTGATGTCATCTGCTGGTTTGTCACATGTGAATGTAATTGACAGGGTGGTCTGAAAGGAGTAATGAAAGGGTTGCAAATCAAGTCGTCACCGAAGGTATGAAGCACCGTCTGGTTTGGTGTTTTCTGCTGGTGGTGGCTGCAGTGTTTTATTGTACAGTGGTGACTTTTCACATGAAAGCGTTGTCTGGTGGTGGTGATGGTGGGGACCAAATACATTTTAATGTAACCAGGATTGCTTTGATTTTTAAAAGCTATTTAAATGTGTTGTCTGTGGTTAAAATGATCAGACTGCCTGGATGAATCCCTTTATTAGACCATTTATTTATTGTTTCTCTGAGGGCGCAGCTGTGAAATATTGAATCATCACTTTTACCTCCTGGATTGTTTCGTAGTTTGTTTACTTTATGGCATATTATCAGGCAGGACGTCCCAACAAGATTATCTGACTGTCAGGTGCCCGGTGTGCTGGGGGTTTAGGCGCTCATCCCGGAACTGTAACGTCCCTGTTTCGAGTCCAGACTGGGACCTTTGTTGCATGCTGGCCTGTCACAATAATTACGTTACAGACTTCTATATTTTTTTCCAATTCTTAAGAATTATTTTAATTGCTCTTTGAAAGTGTGTACTTTCATTATTATGCTATTATATTATCATATCAGTGGCATATAATGGTCCGAAAATGACAATATTCTTTATTGCAGTTATTTCTGGGAAGATTTAACAAAAGTGGTTTTGGGGACAGATCTAGTTACATCTCTCTCTGCCCTCACTTCCTCTCATCTCTGCTGTTGTCTCTCTAATAAAGACATAAATTGCCATCCTATGTCTCACTTTATATAGCTTATTAATACAGCAGCTGTAAATATAGATGGTGAAGTTTAAGTGGGAGAAGGATTTTAATCTCGCAGACCGTTTGAGATAAGGAATAGAACAATCTTTTAAGGACGGAGTTTAAATTCTAATGTCAGAGGATCATATTGTGCTAAAGATTGTTGACTCTTCTTTAAGGCCAGCAGAGAGCCGAGTCCAGATCCCAGCTCGGAGGAAGCCAGCTCAGAAAAGGAACAATCCTCAGACAAAAACAAGCAGGAAAAGAATGCAGAACCCAAACAGGTGAGAGAACAATAACAGTATTTGACTGGCCCGCTCATGTGAACAAGCCAGTTATGCTTCTTCCAGAAAAACAGATCAATATTCAGTCACTGTTGTGAACAATAAAGTGGAAACTCATTCATTTGAAATGACCTTGAAAGTGTTCAAATGAAACCCCAATGTACACTTCAAGATAATGAACTCAGAATGTGGCGTTAACACTGGGGAAGCCGCATAGTAATATTGTTATTGTTCTTAAATGTCTGCAGGCAGACGCCATTCAACATTCCCAATTTTTCTTAAAGGAAACCTTAACGGCAGCTTGACGTTGGAATGTTTCTCTTACCCTTTTCGTTCAGGATATCGGAGGTCTGATTGCTGGAATGTTCCGGAAAACACCCAAAGAGAAATCGTCTCCTGCTGTGACGGTAACATCAACTCCTCCGCTCATTTTCTGATCGTAAGTTCGCCTCTTTCTCATTG
This sequence comes from Melanostigma gelatinosum, assembly GCF_949748355.1. Taxonomy (NCBI): domain Eukaryota; kingdom Metazoa; phylum Chordata; class Actinopteri; order Perciformes; family Zoarcidae; genus Melanostigma; species Melanostigma gelatinosum. Next base: position 4,994,242 of record NC_136648.1, on the reverse strand, counting down.
TTTTGTTGTTTCATCGCCAGGTCAGCAAGGCAGACAGCGATTCTGAAGATGCAGCAGAAACAGAAGATGAGGTAGGTCTTGTTTTAGTCCATTTACAGAGTGTATTCAGTATAATTGACACTGTAAATGGCGTAGTAAAGGACGGAGACACGGGGAAACAGAGGGTTGAATATACCGGTAGATGGTAGGGGTGGGAATCGCCAGAGATCTCGCGATACTTGGGTCACGATACAAAATTTTCGCGATACTTCGATATTATCGCGATACTTCGATATTATCATGCTACTTTCACGATACTGCGATATTCTGAGTATTGTGATAACATATATTGCGATTTATTACTTTTTTCAACTTCAAATTATGTCCCCGAAGGAAAACTGTGTCAACAACATGTTTTATCTGAGTTCTTTCTCTGATGTCGCCATCTTTGTTTCGACCAACTTCCTACCAATCACGCACGCAGACCCGGCACCTCTGCTGACCTCACCAGAAAACAACTCAGCACTCAGCAGTGGACTGAAAAAGCACTTGATTTGATTTTTTTTTTTTTTTAATAGTTTATATAATAAAGTATCGCGAAAATATCGCCACGCAAAATATCACGATACTATGCTGTATCGATTTTTCCCCCCACCCCTATGCTTTTAATAGTAAATAAAACGTTCAACACAAAATGTGTATCCGTATGTGTATAATCCAAATTGTTACATTTTCTACAGGAAAAGGGAAGCTTCTTCTCTGGCATCCTTAAAAAATCCAATAAAACAACAGATGAGACACCTGCACAGGTGAGTGACAACAATGGCTTCCTAATACAACTGGAAAACTGTCTTTCGTGTGTTTTCTCTTATTTCTCATTGGTGTTTCAGGACAGTCTCAGTTTTCATGGTGAGCTGTCTGCCAGCAACGACAGTCTGTCTGAAAACAGCAACAAGAAGGTGAGCAGATAACGTTATCTATAATTTAAGTGTACACACGGACCAGAAGATTGTCCTGCAAAACGACCCCTCACTGACCTGAACATGACACAAAAAAAAGAAGTATTTCATAACTGAGCATGAGTGTACTGTTGTTGTGTCTGTATCAGGAAAAAGGAGGAATATTCAGCGGCATGTTTAAGAAGAAATCAACAGAAGCTGCTGAAACTGACAAGGTGATGTAGCTGGAAACACTGTATAATATGCAACTCAATTCAAACAAACCCCAAAACGTCTTATCGTTTGTTGATTGGTCATATTGAACCTGCTAATTTTGCCTTTTAGGACCAACTGTCTCGACATGATGATCTGTCAGACAGTAATGATGATCTGTCTGAAAACTCAAAGGTGAGCTCAGAAGTGTGCTTCTGTGAAGTGACTGGGTTTTCACTGTAGCACTATCATTACGTGACGATCACCGGCGGTGTTAATGAATTGGTCCGATGTCAACAGGAGAAAGGAGGATTCTTCAGCGGGATGCTCCGAAAGTCTCCCAAGATCCCTGCAGAGGGAACACCCGAGCAGGTAACTGAAGATGTTTCAGATGCTTTAATCATCACTGAAAATGTTTCACTTCCTTGTGTTTTATCATTCAGAGTTCAATGTACATTTGAGGGATTTGAGCGCAATGAGAGTAAAGGTGATGTCCGCCAAGTGTCTCAGTATTAAACAGCAGACTGACATCCCGTCTGCTCTTAATGTGAGCTGTCTTTAACAATGAGTCATTGATAAATGCCGGAAGTTTTTGTCTCTTATGTTTTGGTTTTTCAAAAATGTTGCACGACTGAGGTCGATGACTGTGTATTAGTCCAAGTTTACAGTTTAAAATGACACTCCTGTCATGAAGATAATGACTTTAACCCAGTATTTACCTGCATTTTTTGTTTTGTGCTTTAATTGAAATATTTACTTGCTTTTCTTTCTTTACTTGAAATATTCTGTGACTCTTACCTATTTAGAATTCATAAGCACTAAATAAAGATGTAATTAATGGGTTATAACACATGAAAGTAAATATATGGACACTTTAAGTGTTTATGTACAGTATCTGTCAGCAATCACAACGTCTATGAAAGCTTCTATGACGTTTGAAATGTTTGTGTATCTTTGTTTCAGGATAAATGGTCGCTGCAAACGGAGCCGATCGACAGTAATGAGACTCTGTCTGAGAACAACACCACTAAAGTAAGAGACTGTATGAAAGTTATTGGGATGGGCTGTGGGGGCTGAATCCTATATTTGCTTTGATTTGAAACCGTCCCTCTACACTGAGATCAACAGTGCAACACCCCAACTCGACCCATATATCAAGCCTAGTGTGAAATGGAAACATGATATTTGCACTCTGAATATGGTGAAAGGCCAGACTGATGATCCAGAGGCGCAAACAAAAGACATTTTTTGGACGCAACTATTTTGATGTACGGTAACTATTCATCATTCTTTATTCCTCCGTGAATCTTGCAAAAAAAAAAATTAAAATATAAATCTTGCTGAAGTAAAAACCAACGACTCTTTTTTTGCTTTCTCAAAACCAGACTGCCAACAAAAAATACATAACCCCCCCCCCTTTTCAAAAAACAGGTTTATACAAACAATTTTAACCGAGTCATTCTCTCAAGGAAGCCAGTGAGGAAATGCTTTGAAGATGAGTTTCTTCTTTTTCTTCACGTAGCAGGAGAAAGGAGGCGTTTTCGGCGGAAGGTTTAAGAAATCTCCCAAACTGTCTGAGGCCCCCCGACTGGAGGAGGTAAAACATTTACACAATAATCAGTCAGCTTTGAAGCAAATGAATTTTAGTTCATGATTTGGGATCATCATTGAACAAACACTTTCATCATTTGTAGTCCACAATGAGTCTGACAAAAACAACCTTAAATCATTATGTGTCATTGACATTTAATACATTTGAATAAATAAAAAAAACAGATTGATGTCGAGGGGAGAAATAAAAATGTCCGACAAGCTGCTTGTATTATCAGATTACTGCAACCCATGTACGTTCCTCTGATTTCCCGCACTCACCTGTTTTTGAGTGACATGTTTCCTTGTTCGTGTTCGCACAGGTTGAGTGACATTCTTGTTTTGTTTAGGGTGCAGAGGCGTTGCACAGTGAGCTCTCCGCCAGCACTGACAGCCTGTCGGAGAACAAGGTGAGTCTTCACCATTGAACGGACAGATCCTCCCTCTGCAGCGCACTGAAACTATACATGAGTCACCACCAGCGTGAAAGCAAGTGTGAGCTAAAGTGCATGCAGCTCCACAGCATACAGTATATGAACGATAAGGAGGCTCGTAACTCTGAAACTGAAGAAAATAAGCCCTCCGTTTGTTTTCTGCCTCTCTGTAGGAGAAAGGTGGTTTGTTCAGTGGACTCCTCAGAAAGACTCCTAGAACAACTGGAGAGGTACAGCTTCTCAAACACAAGTGTAGCTTTCATGTAGACACTAAATACTGTCTTATTATGGAACAAAAAGCAGCTCAGAACTTCTGTTTCTGACTGTTTTAATTCATTTTCAGGAGAATCTATCGGCCCAGAAAGATCTTTCAGCCAGCAATGACAGTCTGTCTGAAGTCTCCAACACAAAGGTCAGTTTGGTTGTTAACTCTGTTATTCACCTTGAGCTCCAGGAAACTGTGACACACATTGTTCACTATTTTCGAATATTATAGACCAAAAGATGAAGATTTTTATTGTTTTTATTTTATATATATTTTGTCTTTCTTCCACGTCTTTCAGATTTTACTTGTATGCAATGCCTTTTCATGTATTTCTCTAATTGATCCATATATTGTGTGTCTGGAGGAGGGCCTGTGAATATAAAGTACATAATGTCTCTTGTGTTTCAGGAGAAAGGAGGTGCGTTCAGTGGACTATTCAAGAAGTCAGCTGGACTTGCGGACAGTCCGCCAGCAGAGGAAGTAAGAAGTCTCATTCAAAAGGTGCATCTGCTCTTTCCCCCTCATGTTTTACTTCAGAGTTTATTCATATTATTGTGATGTCATGAGAGGTGATCTATATTTCAGTCAATGTGGCCCATGTGCATAATAAAAACAATTCTTATCCTGAACATTTACATGTGAGAAATGCTCTCCTTTTACTTTGTCAGGCTTGTGATGGACAGTTTAATAACACACATTCTACTATTTTACATATTTATAACGTCCATTTCTCTTTTTCCAGGACAAAGACGACCAGAAGGAGCTATCAGCAAGTAATGACAGTCTGTTTGAAAACAGCAACACAAAGGTACTTTGATGAGAAGTGTCAGCACTATAAAAGATAAATAAATGTTCATTTAAATGCTGTTCCTCAGGTTTGTGTATGTATGTATGTATGTGTGTGTGTGTGTGTGTGTGTGTGTGTGTGTGTGTGCGTGTGCGTGTGCGTGTGTAAAACTTCAACAAAACAGCAGGAAGATTTGTAAATACTTTCACTACTTCAGCAAACTTTTTTTTCTTTCTTGTTGTATTTCATCAGGAGAAAGGCGGGGGGTTGTTCAGTGGACTCCTCAAAAAGACTCCCAAATCGTCTAAAGAACGGGCGGAGTCACCGGTGAGTGTTACCTGAACATGCGGTGAGTTTCTAAACCTGCAACGCGTTTTGACGGGTTTAATAAAACATTAATTTCTATGTTTCAGGAACGAGAAGCTCAGAGAGAGCTGTCGACCAGCAACGACGATCTGGCTGAGAACAACACCACGAAGGTGAGATATGATGCATCAAACTTGTAGGTACAAATGTCTTCAGAGGAAGCCGTCACTGACGACCACTTTTTTTTTTTCCAGGAGAAAAATATTTTTAGCAGCATGTTTAAGAAGCCGCAGAAAGCAGCAGAGGACACCGCAGCAGACAAGGTACTGCGATTTGATTCATTCAGTCCTTAACTTTCTCCTTATGGAGTAGATATTGATATTTACAGTTTTCTGGTTTGAATTCAGGAGCTGGAGGTGAACACAGAAACACGTTTATCTGGTAGCTGTGAGACTCTGTCTGACACCACCGGCCCAAAGGTACTTCACTTGTTATTACACTGGCTGATCTTGTTCTGTCTGCATTAACTGAATGCTCATCAGATTGGATGATACCTCTGTTTTTTTCTGTCCTGCATTCAGCTCTTTTCATATTTGAATGTAAAAAAATAATGCAGTGCTGTTAGTCCAGTTAGTTGTGTGTTTGTTTGTGTCTGAATATTTTCCTTCATTTAACCAAAAACTGTTTTAGGAGAAAAAAGGTGGCCTGGCAGGTATCTTCAAAAGATCAGCCAGCATTGACGACCTGTTTGACGAGGTCAGTGTCTGTAAAACAGATCAGTTTAAAGATAATAACCATTCTTATCAATGAAACTACATAACAGTAGTTGATTAAATTAGCTCTTTCTTGACAACATTAATGCTCAGAGGGAGGTCATTTTGGCATGAGGAGTACTTTGAAATGTGATACTTTTAAGTACATTTTGAAGTAAGGCAGAGTATTTTGAGTAAGATTTAGAGTGCAGGACTTTAACTTGTAACAAGGTAGTTTTATCCTGTCCTACTACTGAGTAAAATATCTCGATACTACTGCTGAAAGGTAGAAAACAAATTGACTGTGCTTTGAAACATGGTTGGATGTCATGTAAGCGAAGTTGTTAAGACTTTTCTGAAGCTTCCTGTTGCACTCCTCACAAGCCAATCGAGATAAGACCAACAACAAAACGTCCAAAATGAAACTGTATTAGTGATTGAAACACTCGGTCTGAAACTTAACTACAACTCTTCAGGAGAAAGGCGGTCTTTTCAGTGGACTCATTAAGAAAACACCCAAAGCATCTGGAGACGAGGCCGCCGCAGAGGTGAGTGTGTGACTCGACGCACTGTGTTTGGAGACTGATTAGAGCTCTGCAGGGACGACATATTTTTGTTGGCCAACCCTGGATGTTTGCATAGCATTGTGTTTCTCAACCAACAAAAATTTACAGAACTAAAATGCTAATGTTACAACTTGACCACGGTCGCATGAGTGTTGGTATACACGAGGAGGCTGTAAAGGCGGACGAGTCGGTGCGATGACGTTTACTCTCTATTAGCAACTGCCTTTTTTAAGACGCAAAAAAAGCTTCTATGCTGCAGAACAAAACGTTAAAATCTCTCAAGTTTGTGCTGACGACAGACCTGATTTCAGGAATCTAACCAAAAACCCATTCAAAGAAGTCATCGGCTTTGAGACGAGGGCACTGGAAGTGCAAAGAATGTAACTCCGGGGTTTCGGACTCATTCCTGCAGCACTATATTTTACACATTTATAACGTCCATTTCTCTTTTTCCAGGACAAAGATGACCAGAAAGAGCTCCCAGCAAGTAATGACAGTCTGTTTGAAAACAGCAACACAAAGGTACTTTGATGACAAATGTTGGTTTTGAAATTTAAATTTGAACATGCGAGTACTGTTTTGTTTTTCAGTCTCTTACTCAGATGGTGTCTGTGTTTAATGCATGTTTTCAGGAGAAAAGTATTTTCAGTGGCATGTTTAAAAAGACTCCTAAACCAGCAGAAGGAACGACAACAGAGGAGGTAATGACCCTTCCACATTGAAGTTTACAGTGTATCACACCATGTGACTGTACTTTGTATTCATGTTTTATTCTTCTGTTGTGTGCGTCCAGGAGTCAAATGATGATAAGAAGTTATCGGCCAGTCGTGAAAATCTATTAGAAGAACACACGTCAAAGGTACAAATGTTTGCTGATCACAATCTCAGCCTTTTTTTTTTATTCTGCTGTTGATTATTTCAATATTAACGTGTGAATGTTTCATATGCTTCAGGAGAAGACTGGAGGACTTGCAGGGATCTTCAAAAAGTCTCCTAAACCAGCTCATCGCTTGATCGCCGCTAAGGTAACCAAATAAACTTTATTTTTTTCGGTGGTGAGGTGTGTGATTACCGTTAAGTAGTCTGTCTACATTTTTAAGATGATTATATTGTGGTAAAATAACCTTCAACAAGTTAAAACAAACCAGATTGCCTACAAAATGTTCATTTTCTTCTTGTTTTTCAGGATCCTCTCCGTGACAGAGAGGAGTTGTCTGCCAGCTGTGACAGCCTCGCAGAAACTGCAGAGGTGAGAGCTACTCCGATGATCACACTCTGAGCACAAAGCTCAGGCTGAAAGCCCAAAACATCAAATCGAGAGAGAGGAAGGCTGTGTACCCCAACGGCCAATGGATTTAAAAAAATATATTCAAGCCAAGCCAAGCCAAGCTTTCCTCTTTCATGAGGACACATTTCTGTCCTTTCTCTGCCAGCAAACGTTTACAGTAAATAGGTTTTAAAGTAATTTTCCTTTTTATAACAACAACTTCTCTCAAATGTCTCAGTGATAATGTATTTTTTGTTTTTATTCTATTTAACAGGATATTCCTTCGGCACTTGGTGAAATGTCAACCAGTAACGACAATCTCTCTGAAGCTACAAGCGCCCCAAAAGTGAGCCTTGATGTAGAGTGTATTATTGATTATACTTGCATATTTTGCCTTTTTGTGACTTAAAGGAATGCCTTATTTTTGTTTTAACAGGAGAAGAAAGTAGGGTTTGGTAATATGTTCAAGAAGACGCCCAAAACACAACAACAGGTACGATATTATTGGCAAAGAGGGGCGTGAAACGCACTCTCGAGTCGTACAACCAGTAGTAGTAGTAGTAGTAGTAGCAGCAGCAGTAGTAGTAGTAGTAGTAGCAGCAGCAGCAGCAGCAGCAGCAGCAGCAGCAGCAGCAGCAGCAGCAGCAGCAGCAGCAGCAGCAGCAGCAGCAGCAGTAGTAGTAGTAGTAGTAGTAGTATTTGAGATTGTCAATGAAACAAATGTTGAAACTTTAAATGCTAATAAAAGGTAAATACAAAGAGGAAATTAGATGATCCTCATAAACTCCTGGATTATGTGTCTGTCCAGCTGTTAAACAATAATCTCTGTCTTCATTTGCAGGACGATGTGGACATGAAGGAACCAAAAGGAGGCGGGCTGAGACGCAGGAAAACCATCAAGAGGAAAAAACGAGTGAGTTGTTGTTGTTCACTTTAAAGAAACGTCGAGACGTGACAGGAAGTCGCAGGACGAAGAGCCGGAGTGCATTTCAACAGCTATACCTTTTTTAAGAGGTTTATCTTAATACAGTTCGAACACCTTGTGTGACAGGAGCTGAACTTTGAGATTATTTTTGTCTCTTGCTTCTCCAGTTTGAGCTCTTTGATGTGAAATGTCTTTTCTCATTAACAAACTCCTTTTCTTGTTTTGTTTCCGTAGGTTGTGTCATTCAGAATCAAGACGACTCTTCCCAAAATACCCAAACTTAGTCTAGCTTCACAGGTATGTTCTCATCTCTTAGTTGTTATGAATCACTTTGTGGTAATGTAATTAAAGAACAAGCGCAGGCTGGTTGAAAGGCTTGTGAAAAGCTTAAAGTTTAATAAAGTTCTTTTTTGTATTAGCTTGGAGATCAGTCCAAGAGGTTATTAGTTGTTTTGGGTACTTTTTTGACACAAATATACATTTTCTTTCTCTACAAGTATGTCTCGTCCTGTTTTGAATTCATATTTCCTTTACGTGTTTGCTGGTTTTATTATTAATGAGCGTTGAAGTTCTTCTTAATGACATTGTTTGTTTCTTCTTCTCCACAGAATTCAGAAATGATGCCGGTTATTGAGGAGACTTTTGAGCTGCAGGACCTGAACCCAGCACAGGTCGGCATAATGTCATTATAAGAAAGATCTATTTAATATTGTCTTGTTTCGTTAGGGATTGTCATTTATGAACATATGACATTTGGCAACAGTGAACCAGTTCATCAGGGTTAGGGTTAGGTTAGGGTTGTCAGCCTGTGAAGTGATCCGGGGTTAGTATTTAGCAAGTTGTAGCTTTGTTTGAAGAGCTCAGTGAATACGGGGAAAAAATGAACCCTGTTGTATGTCCACAACATAGAAGCACACAGATGAACTGGTGAGAGTCAGTGTCAGGGTGATGCTAGCTGACATACAGAGGGAATGACGGTGAGAGTAAATACACACAGAAACCCCTTTAAACTGAATTCTGTGTCACAATGTTGTATTATTGTGTTTGTTTTCCAGGAGAGCCAAGTGGAGGTCCAGCCTGTTGAGATGGCAGCTTATCCTACTGAGGGGAACCCTCTCGGAATTGAGCATGTGCGTATTAGGACACTTTTACACATTTGGTTTAGTTCAGTTGGTCCATATAATATGTGTGCAATTATGATTTCGGGTCAGAAAGAGCTCACGAAGAAATAACCGATTATAGGGATTATTAGACTGACAAAGGTCTCTGTTTTCAGGACATTGATGATGATTTGATGGAGTGGTGGAACACAGTCAAAGGTCAGTATGAAGATATGTTCATGTTGTTTGTTTGGACTGTTATAACATTCCACCAAGATAATTACCACTTATCCTCTCTCGCACGCACGCACGCACGCACGCACGCACGCACAAACAAAAAGGATGTTTCTTTAAGTATAAAAGTCATAAAGATCAAATAAATCTGCACTAAAACCTACAAACAAAACTGTATTTGCTCCATGTACTAGTTGTATTGTTTCTGCCTCTCTGTTTTTCCAGGTTGGGCAGAGTGGAACGAGACGTCAGATTTCCAGGAGGGTGATGAGCACATGTAAGCGTAGTTTATTTTCTTAACTTTTCATTCAAATTCCCGCCCATTCTGTTCCCGTGTTTATTCATATTAGAACTAAATATTAACATATAAAAACTGGCCTATTGTGATGATGATCCTCGTTGATGATTCCTGCTCCCTTTGACTTTTGCCCTCTCCCATCCCACTCACATTATGAATGTTGAAATTGACTCCCATCTATCCGAGAATCAATTCTGTGACCCAGAGGATTCCCCCCTAAAAATGTCGGACTCTAATCTGTAGCAAGCAATCCACCCATTTCACTTGGGACACATGCTGGTACAAAATTGCTATTTCTTAGACCTACAAGCATCTAACTTTAGACATGATCAAATGCACCATCTTGTGATTTTCAAGCCTTCACAGCTCTCTTGTGTCTCTTCAGGGCGATGGAGCAGGCAGCTGATCGCGTCTACATGGCAGCCCGTCTGTTCGTGCGTCTTTTCAACCGGCGTGGGGCGTCCTTACAGCATCGCATCCTTGAGCTTATGGCTCTGGCCGACGCTGCGGACGAATTCCACAAAAAAACGTTGCAAGCTGCCGTGGGTGGAGGGGTGGCCAGTGTGTGTGGCAGCGTGGCAACAATCACAGGGCTCATTTTGGCACCTTTCACTTTTGGCGCCTCTATTATTGTCACGGCGGTGGGGATCGGTGTGGCGACGGCGGGCAGCATCACTTCAGCAACGGCCAACATCACCGATACGGTTCACTCCAACATGGACCGCAAGAAGCTGGAGAAGATGATCCAGGACTACCAGGAGGACATCAAAGACATCAGGGAGTGTTTGGAGTTTGTGCAGGTGAGGAAATGTTTTATTTCAGTTTCTTCTTATAATACAACATTCAGGTATTGTATTAGTGAATGAGTCAGCCAACCTGTTGACATCCTGGGAGTTTCAGCACCTCATTAACACTTTCACGTGAATATTTGAGATATAATGCAACCTAAATAATCAGAATCTGCTTTTCCCCTGCCGGTCTTTCTTCCATTTACTTCCATTCTAATGGTTCTGTATAGTTGGTACTGTTTTCCACTTCAAAGATGGACTACATTTGAGAGTTGTTGTTCTACTAAATGTACTAAAACATAATCTAACAAATATAATATTAGAATATACGTCAGCCACAGTTTTGTTTTTGAAATTAATCTTACATTTATGGTGAGAAATTCTGGGGAAAAAAGTACCAGGAAGCAATAAAATCACGGGACAACCTTCAACCTTAATAGTGTGCCTACAAATGCATTTGTTGGAAAAGATATCTCCTTCTGAGACGGTTCTGACCCTCCTTTTTTGTTTCTGTGCCTCTTGTAGGCAGGTATGGACACCCTGGAGGAGTGGGACTTTGAGAAATACTCAGAGAGCGCCGCCAAGAAGGCCATGAACCACAACCTCAAGCACGTGATGAAGGAGGGCGGCCGTGCCGGAAAAGCCCTGATGATCAACACAGATAAGCTCATCAGCACTGTGCAGATTTTAGGCGCTGCAGGCGGCGCCGCCAAAGCTGCCCAGGCCATCAGCGTCACCACAGGGGTCATGTCGGCGCTCTTCCTGGCTCTGGATATTTTCTTCCTCGCCAAAGACTCCCACAATCTCCGCAAGGGCGCCAAAACTAAGTTCGCCACCAAGATCAGGGACGTATGCAAAGAACTTCAAGACGGCCTCCTGGAGCTGAACAAGGTGAAGACGCAGCTGCAGAAGACCATGGACGGCATCGAGGTGGAGGAGTACGAGGAGATTAAGGAGGTGGAGGAGGAAGTTGATGACGAATATGAGTCGGATCCGAAGAAGCTGGCTGAACTGGATCAAGAGCTGGACCTCCTGGAGGAGAAACTGGACAAGAAGGTTGAGGAGGAGCTGAAGAAGAGTAAAGAGATGGAGAAGGAAATGTTGATGAGTAAGAACCTGGAAAAAGAGGAGATGGAGGATACTAAGACAGAGGGAAAGAAGGAAACTAAGAAGGCCAAAAGTGAATCAGAAAGCAAGATTCCTGGTGAAGAAAAGGAGCAGAAAGATGAGACTGTCAAAGCAGCCAAAGAGGAAGTTTTAAGAGACCAACCTCAGAAAGGAAAGAAGGACAAAGACGCTGAGAACCAAATTACAGCTGGAAAAGAAAAGCATGAGAGCAAGCGAGGCCAGGCAAAAGAAGACAATGGTACAAATCTGCCAGTGGCAGAACGTGTGAGTACGATGAGGCACAGTAGCAGGAGCGACGACGCTCGACCCCCCAGGAGTGAGCAAGGGAGCAAACATGAAGCCGATAAGGAAAGAGACAGAAAGCTAAGCGACAGGACGCAGAGCTCGAGGAGGAGAGAGGAGGAGGAGGCTGGCGTGAAGGATTGGAGAGCTGAGATGGCAAAAAGTAGAGAGGAGAAGAAAGAAGGAAGAGACGCAGAGAGAGGGACGAAAAGGGAAGCTCATGGAAAAAGCGACGAGAGGAAGAAGTCTCATCGAAGTCAAGAGACGGCGACGAAGAGGGAGGAGCACTCGGAAAGGGAACGGGGAAGCAGACGGGAGGAATCAGACTCCCAGAGGAGTCACCACAGGAGCGGAACAGCTCCGCATGATGAACACAGACGGAGGGCAGAGGAGAAACAAGGGAGCGGGATTGAGAGCGCGAGGAGGAAGTTTGAGAGAGCAGAAGGTGAGGAGGAGAGGGGGAAGAGGAAAGAGGAGGTAGAGAGGAGAGGAAGTGACAGAGAGCACGGCCAACGAAGATCTCGACGTAGCTCCAAGGCGCTGCTGGAAGACGGTCTCAATATTTAGTTTGAAAGAAGTTATGATACACATCATCACATTCAATGTTAGGTTTGGACAGAAACTGACAATGAATTGTTTTAAGTCAAAGTGTCTGCTGGGAAAAAGGTCAGTGAATCTGATTGACATGCTGGCTCGTCCATCAAGATTCAGGTTTTTATGATTTACTCAGAACTAAATGTAAAGTAGACGATGAAGCAGGAGAACTTTGTGTCAGTTGTGTGTAAAAAGCGTATGTTTAGACCGTAGTCTTCACAACTAATGAGAAACATAGATAATTATATTCAAATGCAATCATTGGATTGCTTTTAACTTCTTCAGGGGAGTATGACAGAAACGGGTAAGGGACTGCTCGGCTAATTCATGCTGAATCCGAACAGCACTGTACATGTGGGCATGTTAATTATAATATATGCAAATGTTATTGCCTGTGTTGAGGGATAAGAATTCCAAACCAATCCTTTTTTTAATCGTGAGTGAAAACGGTTCCAGGTTCACTGCTCCTTGCTGAAAAGCTTATTGATCAAAAGTTTAGGGTTTAGGTTGAAGAGAATAAATTATGTGACGACGATCTCTTTTTAAATAAAGTTTTTGTTTTGTTGAAAACTGCAACAAAATTTGCAGGGGGCGATAAGCTGCATTTATCGACTTCTGCGTCAGTGTCTTTTTGGATACGACCACTACAATCTTAATATTTATATATATATATATATATATATATATATATATATATATATATACACACACACATACAGAGTTTCAAAATCTGTCTTTGTCTTCTTTGTTGCTGAAAGCTGAAGCTTGAATTGTTTTTAGAATCTTTTCTTTTATTTTCACGTCTGTGAAGCAGATTTCCTGCTAAATCTGACCTGGATGCAAATAATGTCAATTACAGTGCAGAGGCTGCTGCTATTTTGTTAATGATCCTTTTTGATGTTGTGATGAACCTAAAACATTTACTGTAAATGTGTATTGGTCTCTGTTACTTTCTATAGTTCTGGTGCTTCAGGGTTAAAATAGACACTATATATAAACAAATAAATTATTTACTGAAATGTGATCCTGTTTGGTCTTTTTGATTCTGAACGCCACTGTTCGTATTTTCTGCTCGTCACTCGACTGTACAAAGAAACTATTTGCTTCTGAAATGAATGAGAACTTGAATGAGAGAGCTGAACCAGGAGTTTGTTAAAGGTCTTCATCCAGTACACCGATTCTCAACACCTCTGCAGTTGCCACGGGACACATGGAAAAACTGTTTAGTAACTAAAATAATTTGACCAAATTGAAATACAGAAAGTTGTTGGTCCTGAATTGTACATGTTATAACTGAGTTTGAAAACATTGGGCCAGAAAGCAGCAGTCTAACAGTTCAAATGTGTAAACGGTTGAAACTCCAACTGGTTGTTCGCTGGTCGAGTATTGTCTCCCAGTAAACTGTCTCCTAGTGGCATTTGTAAGTACTGTACTCAGACAATAGTTTTAGGTGCTTTACTTGAGTATTACCACACTTTACATTCAAGTAACAGCTTTTGTTACTTTATGTTAAGATGTTACCTACAAATACCAACTTTATCAATTGAAATGCATTGTTTTATTTGAATAGAATATAAACAATAAGGCAATGAAATAGAACAAACATAAAAGTAGCACCGAAGGAAAAGATAATAAGGAAAACTAAGTATTTACATTGAATACAGTCACTTATATATACATACACACAAAAAATAGCCTGAAGTTGTTAACAATAGTAAGTTACTTTAACATGTTGCTGATAAAAGTTCTGTACTTTACAATTTTGAATGCATAGTATTCTTCCATTAGAGTGTTGTTGCTTAAAGACCTTTCTGATTAAAGATGTGTAGAAGTAATGATTTAAAAAAATATTAACATATAAGATGAAATACAAATGAATGAAGCCCGATCACAAGAATAAGAGAATACAGAGCTGAAATAAAATCACTCAATACAAGTAAAGACATCACCTTGATTTCCACTCACTGCACACTCACCCTGTTTTAGTTACTTAATTCATTTGTTTGTCATTTTTTGCTGTTTCTTGTTTGCACTGTCCACTATGCTGCTGTGAGTGCATTTCCCCACTGCGGGACTCATACAGGATTATCTTATCTTATCTTTTCTTGTCTTATCTTGCTGAATGAGCTGCTGGCATTTGTTGTCTACGTGTAAGCTGTTAATCAAACACAACTCCCTCACTGTGGGTTTACTAAGGGTGTGTAGGAGCTTTACTGCTACAGAAACCCTCATATCATTATGCAGTTTAGGAGACGTGTGCGGGAATTCTCATTATGAAAAAATGAATCTAATCTTGCCAAAACAACTGAACTTTTAAAACCTAAATAGTCATGGTGGTCAGAGAACTTGTGTTTTTTAAACAGAAAAATAAAAAAAGAACACCTTGTGTAAAGTTTAGGGTGTGGCTCTGTTTAACAAAGATGGTGCTAATATAATTGTATCTTCATCTTTTATTTTGTTTTCTTATGGAAAGCAATTTGTCTATTTCTATACTCAAGTATTTGAATGACTAAACTCTAAGTCAGATAATCAGATTTGGTCAAATTCGTCAGGTAATGTCACATGGAGGGAAATGAGCCGCACCTGAGTTATTTTCCACCTGGTCATCGTGTTTTCCGTACATTCACACCTGACCTGTTCGCATGTCTTTGATGACGATAGTCGCTACAGAGAATGAGGAAGCGGCAAATGGAAAAAATGTTGTCTGATAATGTTGAACAGATTCTCTATTGTTTGTCTGTGTGTGTGTGTGCCTGTGTGTTTGTGTGTCTGTGTGTGTGTGTGTGTGTCTGTGTGTGTGTGTGTGTGTGTGTGTGTGTGTGTACATGTTGTTCATGTGATTACTGTGAAGCAGCTCGTGTTGTCTCAGACGGGTTAGGTTGCACACTGTTCGTATACTTATGAACGGTTTCATAGAAGAATGGTGTACATTTTCTGAAAAGGATATTTAGACACTTGGTTTTGTATGTCTTCCCACACATTTCATGTTCCTAAATAGTGTCATTTTTTTGTCAATTTTAATGAATTGGCAGTATTGTTAAATTAATTATGACTTGAGTTGTTGTACTTTTACTTGAGTATTTCTATTTTATGCTGCTTTATACTTCTACTCCACAACATTTTGGATGCTAATGTTCTACTTTTCACTCCACTACATTTATTTGACAACATTGGTTCTTTGCAGATTCAGATGAATACGAATTATAAATCAACTAATAAACAATGATGTATTTATTATGGATTAAGACACCCGGCAGTATAAAAAGTATTTGAAGTTAGCGCAACCTTTTAGTTTTCTGTCAAGGGTACAAAATGAACACTCGCCTCCGGTTCACTTCCATTCTAAGTGAGCCAAGGTCCACACACATTTGCTTGAAGCAAATTTGCATCTTTGCATTTGCATGGAGTTCAACTTTAAGGTGTGTATTTTAGCCAAACAGTCCAGACCTACTGAACAAACAGAATTACTGAAAGAGCTGATCGATGTGGAGTTATTGAACCGTCACCTGGAGTCAGTTTAATGAGGGATCATTAACACATGTTCTAAACTAAACCTTCAATAGATCTCAGGCTGCAGAGAAAAAACATATCAGTATCAGTGACGTCTGGCACAGGTTTCGCAATGGCCGGTTTAAACATGTGGGACATGTTTGCACTCATTACAGCCAGGAACATTTGCATATGGGCCTCGGGAATCCGATAAGTCAAGCAAACATGAGTCTGAATTTATTTCTCTTCTTAACTTTCATGTTTTTTTGGATAAAATCATGTTTAAGGCCTTTTTGAAGAAAGGTTTTCATGAAGCTGCTCGGGGACATCTGGGGTCGATGAGGTCAAATCCTGATGGAGGATCGAATGACTTGTGGGGGTTGATTTTGGGATTTTAAAACTCAATGTATTAGAATTTTGCTGATTGATGATCGATTGATTTATCTTAGTACAAGGATTTCAACTTTGAGGTATTGTACTTAACAGCTTTGGGAAAACAATACAGAACAAGAAGAAGCTTCGGACAACTTGAGTTTCCCTTTGAGATTTACTGGTTCTTTCTCTGCATATTATCTTTATTGTTGAGGCCACAGTAGACCTATCGGTGCTGAAAAATCAAATGTTGACCTTTTTAACAATAGCCACTTTAAAGATGATGGTGTTTTTTAACCACAAAAACAATGTTTCTCTTGTTTGTAAGGAAATGTCTTTTGGGGAATGAATTCTTAGTTTTCTATCGTGCACCTGTTGTATTTGTGGCGTTGTCTTTTATATTCTGATGGAAACTATAAAGTAAAGTTCATATCCAGCAACTCAAGGAAACAAATCAAAATGTCCTTTACTGGAAACACCAAACAGGTAACATGATCTGACAGGAATGTTGATCACGATGTTCTGCAGAGAGAAATAGTTTCATATCCGCGTCACTCCTAAATCCTAATTCTTAAAGGGACCGCACACAATGGATGGAGAATGGACCTGACAGTGTCAACTTCATATCGTTACGTATGATGATAGGCTTCAGCCCCCCTGGTGTTATAGAAACCCACAACATCTTGGTTGACCTTAAATAAATCACTTTAAATTGGCTCTGGTGCCGATACAGATAAACCTCAACATGAGCTAAATGAAAACCACCGAAAATCACCGACTTCATGTTTAACGTGTGCAGATACTCATGTATTTTTTTCATTTAAAGATATTTCAAACTGTGATTATATAAATTTGTAATAGAATCCACAAGTCTTTATTTTACTTTATACTTTATAGACAATAGTTCATAATTTGGGTACATCAAAAGATCACAGATTACATTTAAAGTAAATAACAAATGATCTGTCATCAAGTGGATGAATAATCCATCATCCGATCTCTGAACTACAGTTAACTATAGAATCGATTCTTAGCTGAGGTGTTTTGTGTGCAGCGAATGACAAATGTATTTCCCCTAAACAGTAAACAGGCTTGTTTGGCTCCTGGAATACACACCTTCCAAGTGGGAAGTGATTTGAGAGCCACACCCTCTACAGGAACGCCCTCTGCAGCAGAAATCCCCTCCTCCCTCCTCCTGCATCACCACCTGTGGGTGGTTTGCTGATTAAAAAAATTCCGCAGCGATCGTATGCACATATAAAAGAGCAGAAACTGCTGAACAAAGAACATCCCTCCTGCGCAACACTTGACTTTCACAGCTCAGGTAAGTCTCTTAGGAAAACGTCATCCGGTTCTCTCTGAGTGATACTTTTATCTTTTTAGCTCATTTTAATTGTTTTAACAAGTTTAATTGAGGGGAATTGCTAGATGAAATCTATTTTGCTGTGTGAATTGAAAGACTTTTGTACAACTCAAAACACGATGATTTAAGGTTAATATCCCCTGAAAGACAACTGGAATGCTCTGGTTTATAGATTATCAAAAATGTAACTGGTGGTTTTTAAGTTTGCTAACTTTGTCTAAAGCAGGAGAGTTGCTGGAGTTAGTTCTTTGTTTCTTTTGATGGTTTTGTAGTTTATTTTAATTTTAATTTTAATTTTTTGGTCTTTGCATAATTCAACTTCTTTTCAGTCAACCAAATGTGTTTTTAGAAATACTTTGTTGTTGTGCTTAATTGATTGCTGATTGATTCAATGCAATCCATTTTGAATATGCTGAGACTTTAAATTTCTCTTTGCGTAATTAATATTTGCCAACTCAAACTGCAGTGTGTTGATAGACCGGCTCGCCAATCACACTTTTAATAACTATTCATTTTTTTTGTACATTTACTGTCTTCCTTTAAAGAATGGCACGTGGATTGACCCTGTTGGTTGCAGCGCTGGTCGTTTATGTGACTCCGAGTGTCCAAGGAACGTCTCATCTGTCCTTTTCCAATGCTTCGGTTGGTTTTCTTTCACTTAAATTCTGTGTAAATCATCACAACACCTGCTTGACCTTTGTAATTTAAACGGGTAATGTGTTTCCACCTTGAAATTCTGTTTTTAAAATGAAATGCCAGGTTTGAAGGCTAATTAAGTAAAAGGGAGAAAACACCAGCTATTTTTGTTCACCACCACTTTTTTTTTTTTTAAAGTAATGGCTAACCAATACAAGGGTTTATGTCTGGGTCTTTAGAGCTGTTAACTGATGATCATTTCCTGTGTTTGGACTTCTCTCTACTCTTTATTGTTAAATGTTTGTTTCCAAGAAGCGGCTGTAATCGAATACTTGAATGCATAACTTTGCTAAACAACAGAACATGATTCTGCTTTTAAAGGGCTACTCCAGCACTTCAGTATAGCACCTCCTTAAGGTTGGGGAACTCTCAGGGGATTTATTTTTATTCAATTGATGCACCAGAGGCCAAGATATTCTGACTTAAAGTCCCTAGGTGCCAGATCCTAAAAACACTGGGTCCTATTTCCATCATGCAACTCTGACATTATATAACAGGCTGAGTATACTCGTCACCCTGTGTATACATGGAGGCATTAACTCTGCAAAGATATGCAGATAACGCAGCCTCTGGTTGACAATTTTACATAGTTTGCTTTTTTTTTCAGAACAAATAAAACTTCAGAATTAGTGACTCATTATAACTGCTCCGAGGGCAGAAACGGTTTAGAAAATAACAGACTTTAGCTTCATTTACTGCACAAAATATTTTCATAGCCATGAAGAATTTAGTCCACTGAGTTTTCTGTTTGTGTACCAGGTGGACATCACTCGCTCAGGTTGCGGAGTCGATAAACTGTGTGTAGAGACCCCAGATGACTGCGCTCCTGATGGAACAGACAGCTGTCTGTTTGTGTCTGTGGTCGCCGCCGCCCCAGTGGCTCCCAACGGCACTATGCTGTCCATCGAGCTCAGTGGAAACTCCATAGGCTACATCGCACTGGGCCTCACTGCGAACGCCTCAGAGGTAACGCACACTATTTCAAACATCTTTTTGCTAAATTAGACACTCAACTTAATCTCATGCTGCTTTTTAAGCAGTAAAATACTTTTATACAAATGGGGGACAGGTTTGTGTCTGCGAGAAGATGCTGGTTTCCAGAGTAGAGATCCTTTTGACATGAGGCCAAAGTACACAGAGTATTGTTTCCTCTTCCCCAGAAACTTGTTAGGCAGCCGTTGCCTTGTAGAGTCAGAACTCGATGATACTATACTTGATTTACAAGTTTATGATAGGTTTATGTTATGTCCCGTTCCTTATTTATACTTTTCTGGATCTAGTTAATCAGTGACATGGAACCATCTCAATGAATGCATCTGTTAAATATGACTGGCATTTATTGACTCGAAACAATATTTATCTAGTTGATCAGGGCTGCCTGGATAGTCCATCAAACAGCTGGACAATGTGTCTCTTATCTCATACTGAAGGCTGTAAAGAATACAATATTGTGGCTTTCATAATTTGTGCAAAATAAGGCCATTTCTCCAACCATTAAGTCCATTATGATATCTTCTGTATAAACCCATGGACTTTGAGGATCTAGCCCTTGAATTGGGACATAGTGTGAAATATGTTGACGATGGCAACAGGTGCTATATGGCTGCTGTGTTTACACAGAAAAGTAACAAACTGGTGTCTTTATTACTGGATTTTGAAATTACTTTGGAACAGTGATATCATCCTCAACATGAAATGTGGTTTTTTTTTTTTTTTCTTTTTTTTTTTTTTGCTCCTATAGTGACTATAAATGAGAAATTATTCACGGCAACAAATCAGAATATTTAAACGTGTTCAAGCATATTGTGCAATGACTTTCCAAAATGATGTGACATGAACACAGAAACATGCAACAGGGAAGCGGAAGGAAAATGATAATACTGAGGAACGGATGAGTTGGAAACTAAACTCTGGACTGTTGACTCACTATGTTATTTCCAGCCTTAACAAAGACGCTGACTGTTGGAATTTGTCATGTGGTCACTTCAAGGTTGATGTATTACCCTTTAATCACTATTTTATTTTCTGCAGGGTAACACCATGCTCTTCGTTTGCGGTAATGACAACGGGTTCTTCTTCAGGACAATGACACTGAACAACACAGACGCTGCGCTCACCGGAAATGAGGAGGTGAGGACTCGTATTTACTGTCGTATAGATGTTTGCGTAAGGAAATGCACTGGTTTCATGAAACAAGGGGTTAACAGAAACTAATACACATTTACATACATGCTGATAATTTAGTGTCTATACTGCATATGCTAAAAAGAAATCCAAATATTCCAAAATTTAAAAAAAGTCTAAGTCACTTACTGAGCAGATACTTAATAAAGTTATAGATTCACAGCCTTAACAACGATAGAGCAAATGATAAGAACATACATTAACTTATTTATACATTTCAAATACTTGTGTCTTTTAGTTTCCATTGCTTTCAGTAGGTTGTCTGGGGTGTCAGAAATCATGCTAAGAACTTTTGAGATCCTAAATCATTGTAGGTAATGGATTAAACATGTCACCAACAAAAGCTATAAAATGATCCTTTACATCAGGGGTCTCAAACATAAAAACATATTTTTTAAATTACACTTGAAAATAAAAATATCCCCATAGTCGAAATTATGAGATGCCTAAACAGTCATAGACGCAGCGCTTTGGCTTGTTGCTGTACACTTGAAATGTATTGTGAGTACATTGCCGACTTTAAATGTGACTTTAAACGCATGAAATACTTCATGTGGGATTGTGCAAACGCACCCTTGACAGGATTTTAAGCGTTGAACAAAGTTAATGTAATAACTTGATATTTGTCTTTTCTATTTTCTTTAATCGTTTGATCCAGTAATGTGAGTTTCTTAACCCTAAATTAAAAGGATTTAAATTATTGTAGAAATGTGCTTAAATATATTTTTATATAACTATGTACAATATTTTTACACTTTAATAATCAAATGCAGAGTTATTTAACAATATGTTGGGAGTAGTTACATTTACAACCGGCCCTTTGTGGGCGACATGATGTGGCCCGGCATGAAAATGAGTTTGAGACCCCTGCTTTACATCCGGTAAGACAGGAGTTTATTCACTGGACCATAATTGAGCAGCATCACAAATTAGTCAAATAAGTGAGGCAAATCTGTTAAATTAAAATGTTTTCTGTGAGTAAATGTGTTTATAAAAAAAACTTTTTCTGAAACTTATTTTACCGCACCATAACTTACGTTATGTCACGCAACCTTTCTAGCAAGTGTCAGATATCCGTGGCACGGTGAATGGAACTCTGATCAAGTGTGAGTTCAACATCACAAGTGTGAACACCACCAGAAGCAGAAGCAGCGAGGCTACCACCTCCTCCATCCTCCTCGGGGCTGGGAATACTAACGCGAGTAAGTGGACACACAGTAACACACGCGTACATTAATATACAAGATTGCTTCACAACAGGATTTCCATGTAGAAACCTGAATTCTTAAAACTACAGTTGCACAGCATTTTGTTTATTCATCTATTTCATCCTGAGTACACAGTATCGTAGGGGAATACTGTATGTTCTCTCGCGTTGGAAAGTAAATATACATTTACTAAAGTACTGTACTTGAGGCTTTATTTTCCTTATTTCTTCTCATTACAGTTCAGAAGGAAATATTTAACAGTTTACGCCACTATATTAAATGATGGCTTATACTTTACAAAGTAAGACTTGAGTACAAAACCTATGAAGAGCTTCTAAAATGTAGTTTATATAATTAAAAAACAACAGTATAGACAAATACAGCTGAAACATATTCGTCATGTGACTATTTTCCATGTGAAAATATTTTGTAGTTTCAGCTTCACACGTGAGAAATCAGATTTTAATAGCAGTTTTTTTATTTTTATAAATGTTTGCAACAGTGGTTGTGAAGGTAATTTTGAAATTGGAGAGAAATGTTAGTATAACTTGAATATACAGACAAAAACAGTGACGAGAACAAGTAGACCTTAAATGGAAAAATAACCTTTACTGCGTTTCTTCTTTTAGCTTAGCCCTCTTTTCTCCAGATATACAGATGGATTTACTCCTTCCTCTTTCAAACTGGAAATGTTTATTTTACTGTGACTTTAACTTCTGCCCATGAGAACGTGTGTAACCGCCCACTGCTCTGTCAATCTTCAGTGACTCTCCTCCCCTTCAGCCGCATGCTGAACAGCGGTCCTCTGAACCTCGCCGACCCGGCCAGCAACCTCATCAGAACCACAACAGCAGCACCCAGCGTCAACGCAACAGCAGCACCCAGCGTCAACGCAACAGCAGCCACCAACACAACGATGCCCAACAGCGGTGGAGCTGTCCAGCCTCTTGGTAAACAAAACGCCACTGTTTATATATTTTCATTTTCGTTTTCAGTCTTCAGATACTGATGTCTGAGAACAATCCACAACAGCAGTAACTAAATAACGAGAGATGGAGGAACATCTCATTTTGTTGGTCATATAATATCCTAGACAGAAACGGGTACGTCATTTTAAATTGATAGGAAAGGTTCTTAATTTGGTCCGTTTAGTAGCTGTTCTGGAGCTTTCGATTGCATCAGATGATGGTTGTCAAGGAAATTGATATATGATCAAAAGCTCCAATAATGAGTTCTGAATATTAACTCTGCATGCAGTTTATAAACTCAATAAGTAAATGTATGCTGCTTGTGTACAGTTACTATAATTATTACAAAACACACTTTTGTTCTCACCTCTGGCCATGCAGATAATTTCTGTGTATTTGTTATAAAGATATTTGTCAGTTTCTGCCTCTACCCAGAAGCATTGGAGATGAATAAAGTGTTACATGTCTGTCCATAAATGTCTCCAATGAATACCGGTGACCTGTTGAGAGTACCGGGGACATTGGAAAGAGATGAAGCTGTTGCGCTTCATCAGTGTAATTTGTCAATACATCACAAATCGATGTCCATTGATGATATTGTTGAGGCGTAAACCGCAGCAAAAGAAATTTGATTTGTAGTCTCTGCACTGAGCCGCCATGTCATTACTGAATCGACAGAACAAACATTTAGTGATTAACTCCTTTTTGTCTCTTTCCTCACCAGCTGTGCTGCTCCTGCTGAGCGTCCTCTCGCTGGCGGTCATGCTGAGAGAAGGAGGTTGTGGCTAGTTGGATACAATGAAGACACAAAGTGTGACAAAGTGTTTTTACTGCACTTAGATGTGTTTTAACTGTTTGTACTTTAAGCTGAAACTCATCACTTGTCTGTTAGTATATAATTATTCAGAAGACTCATATCTATCTATCCGGTTTGCATTTGTATAACTCTTTCCTACTAAACTTGATCTGCAAGTACAAATTGTAAGACTTTGGTTTGAGCGGTTTCTTGGCAGTTAACCTCAACTCTCAAACCTCCTTTATGGGAAACTCAAGGGAAGAGTAGTAGTTTTATTTTGAAATGTACTGTGACTGTAAAATATCTGTTCCTGGGATAACAAATAAGTTCTATCAAATCTAAATGAATAAAGTTGAAGCTATTTTTGTTTGTTGCATCACTTCGTTGACGGTTTTTTGCCACATCATGAATTGCACTGCCTCTCACGGTACATAACCAGCCATGACTTCAGGGCTGCAATTAATTATCTCAGTTAAGACATGAATAACAAACACTTTTCTAAGAGGTGAATTGGCGTTTCAAAACTGAATGGTTTGCTTGAGGCTTATATATATATATATATATTTTTTTTTTTCCTAAATTACAGCTCTACATTAAATGACATGTTTGTACTTTACTCATACAGATAAATGTTACTAAAAGCTGCTCTATATATAATTTTGTGACTTCAGATTGTTCACAACTAAAATTGCTCCTGAGGAAAAACATGGTGAAATCTTTAATCCAAAACAATGGTCATGAAATCAAACCATGACATTGTGTCATTTGTTTGGGGACTCTCTCATTTAGGGACATTCTCGGTGTGACTACAACTTCCAACGACAGACCAGAGTTTGGTACAAAACATTTCTGCAGCTTTGGCCATTGTATTCAAAGATATTGCTAAAAATCTGCAAACAAACGGAGCAACAAACTAGAGCAGTCAGACCCTCTGATTGTAAAGAAACCAACGTTTTTGCAAGTTTTTCTGTTTGCTGCTGCGTTTAATTGAACCAGATTCAAGGTCATTAATCAATTCCTGCATTTTATTACTGTATTTTATTTCTTACACTGCTTTCTATTTTAATTACTTTTTAATGTTTCAATGAATGTTTTTTTAAATCTCCTTTACTTTTGCCTTGTGTTTTAATGGTTTTAAGTGAAGCACTTTGAATTACCTTGTTGAAATGTGCTATACAAATAAACTTGCCTTGCAAAGTAGCTAGCAACTAATTTATTTGGAGGTCAAACTTGAAGGGAGTACTCCTGAAATGATTGTCGCGAGCTCAAAGCAGAAAACCGTATGTGCACACTTACAGCAAGCAAACTGAAGTCTGGGTTGTAGTCTTTTATTTAAAATAAGTATTTGACTTAAACGACCCCACCCAGCAGAGGCTGGTGTTCAGGCTTTGTACAGTATTTATACCTTTGTGTTCTTAGCCCGAGGGCCTGGTGAAAAACTTGTACATTGCCTATAAAAGTATTCACCCCCCTTGGATGTTTTGAATGCTTTTATACATGAAATCAGGGTCGATATAATTTGACATTTGTAAAAAAGCTTTCATGTCAAAGTGGAAACAAATTTTTCCAAACTAATATAAAAAATGAATAGTGTAAAATAAGTGTTTGCATAAATATTCACCCCCTTTTAAAGTGACTGACCTAATTCAAAGGTCCAGCTAGTTGATGCCAGCAGTGTCACAAGTAGTGGAATGGAGAACACCTGAGTGCTGTCGATGTGTGTGATTGTAGTATACAAATGTGAGATAAATGGATTTTTGAAGAACTCATTTTATATTGTAATGTGTGTTATAGTTAAAACGGCCAGCAGGTGTCGCCATCACACCACTAGGGGGTTGTCTGTGCATGGTATTCATGCTTCCTTGTATACTTTCTCAGAAGAGCAAGAGAAGAGTGTAAGTAGAGAACAGGCACCCTCAATAAAACATTTGTTTAAACTGTATTCAAGGTGAGATTTCGATATTAAAGGCAAACATTGTTTAAGTTAACTGTTGTGCTTGTTATCTAAGGCTAGTAAGAGATTGTAAGTCGCTGTTTGGTATAAAACGGTTGATAGGGCCGTTATTAGCATGAGTCTAACAAGCTAACCCGTTGGTGAATGTGACCGCATAGTTATTGTGGTATTGTTGCTGAGTTTGGACGTTACTAAAGTTTATGAGAAGAAGAACAGCAAGAGAAGAGTGTGACGTAGAGAACAGGCACCCTCAATAAAACTTTTGTTTAAACCAGTGGCGGCCGTGCATTTTATACCTGGGCCTTCACCGCTGTCCTGCAGCTCAAATACCACCTTATAAACACATTGTGAAGCCACAGCTATTGTTCATTTTTAATGCTCTAACTATGCACATCTTCATATTAAACCTTTGGGTACTAGTCATTTGAATAACACTGGAACATTTAGAAAATGCAAACGCCTACATGCAGGAAAATATAACATCCTCAGCTGGTCTGGCTGTGAGATCCACATCATTCCTTAATAACACACTGCAAACAAAAGAGATTGTCATAGGATTTTACTTTCACAACCTGAACATTGAATGTACTGCTCTGCAATGTCTTTCCTTGGCTCAGCACCCTCTGTCATGGTGCAGCTCAACTCGGTCAGAATGCATTTTGATTGGCTGAGCTGCATGACCCATCACCCATCAGCCTCTGCTGGCTGTTAAGTTTCGGTTCACGATAGTCACGTGCTCGCCCACTGACCAATCACAGCACACTCTGCACCGAGCGGGAAAGCTACAGATGAATACTGAGCAGCATGTAATGCTGACGTCATTATAGGCCGGCTAGCAGGCGCTGACACGTCAAAGAATACGCCCAACATGTCAAACTAAAGATCTGATAGGTTGAACACTATGACAATCAACAATATTGTCCCCATTTACTTTAATCTGCACTGGCTGCAGGTGAGAGTCTGCAGGCCTCTATGTTCTTACCTAGAGACACAGAGGTGAGATCTGATTGGATAAAAGCTCTACTTAAAACAAGCTGCACTGGAAGCAGAGCAACTGAGGAAGACAGTAGCTGTGCAATGAGAAAATAAGATAATGGGGAAAAATATTTTTATAAATTATAATGAATCAGAATCAGAAACGGTTTATTGCCATTGTATGTTGAACATACAAGGAATTTGACATGACGGGAGGTGCGTAACATTTAACAAGCAACAATGCAAAGTAGAAACAAATTAAATTTACAGAAAATACAAGATGAAGTAAAATATAAAATAAAGTGGAATATAAAATTAAGTGAAGTCGAGTGCACAAACGAACAGATAACAGTACTATAAACCAGTGAGATGTACGTGTAGTGTGAAAGTGTCGAGTGTAATAGAAGGGATGTGCGGCGGAGTGACCGGTGGGAATTTGTATTGGGGATGACAGAGTCAGTGGGGGTCTGTTAATGAGCCCGACTGCCGACGGGAAGAAACTGTTCATGTGTCGTGAGGTCTTGGTCCTGATGGACCTCAGCCTCCTACCAGATGGAAGGGGCACAAACAGTTTTTGTCCAGGGTGAGAGGGGTCGCCTATACAATCCTTCTTGCTCGCTTCAGGGTTCTTAAAGTGAACAAGTCCTGGAGGGATGGCAGATAATCACCCTCTCGGCAGAGCGAATGATGCGCTGCAGCCTGCCCTTGTCCTTGGCTGTGGCTGCAGCGTACCAGACCGTGATGGAGGAGCAGAGGATGGACTCAATGATGGCTCTGTAGAAATGCACCAACATTGTCTTTGGCAGGTTGAATTTCTTCAGCTGCCTCAGGAAGTACATCCTCTGCTGAGCCTTCTTGGTGATGGAGCTGATGTTCAGCTCGCACTTGAGGTCCTGGGATATGATGGAGCCCAGGAAGCGGAAGGACTCCACCACGTCGACGGGGGAGCCGCACACAGTGATCGGGGCTGGTGGGGCTACGTTCTTCCTGAACTCCACAACCATCTCCACTGTCTTTAGAGCGTTGAGCTCTAGGTTGTTCAGACCGCACCAGGTCACCAGATGGTCAGTCTCCCACCTGTAGGCGGACTCATCCCCACCAGAGATGAGTCCAATGAGGGTGGTGTCATCCGCGAACTTCAGGAGCTTGACGGACTGGTGACTGGAGGTGCAGCTGTTGGTGTACAGGGAGAAGAGAAGAGGGGAAAGAATGCAGCCTTGGGGGGAGCCGGTGCTGATGGTCCTGGAGGATGAGACGTGCTTTCCCAGCTTGACGTGCTGCTTCCTGTCAGACAGGAAGTCTGTGATCCACTTGCAGGTGGAGTTGGGCACCTGCAGCTGGGAGAGCTTGCTATGCAGCATACATGTAGTGTATTTAAGAAAAATTATTAAATTATAAAAATAGATTTTTTTTTTTTTTTTTAAATATATGTAGCTTTGTCATTCTGTTTAGGCCAGCAGAGAAGGCCTTGCAGGCCCTGACGGCCCACCACTGGTTTAAACTGTATTCAAGGTGTCTGCTGCCGTTCTTTGGTGTGCCTGTCATCACACTGACGGGAGGGCAACGCATACAATACTGAACCATTAAAGTAATGGACACATTCATGTTTGGGAAAAAAAATAGTCTAATCAACCAACAATTTCGCGGACCCCTGTGAGGGCTGAAACTCACCCCACAGAGAAGGAGGCCAGAGCACACGTGTGTCCGCTGCTTTTACAGTCGACACGCTGCAAATAATAACTCTACCAAAACTGGTTTACAGTTAAAAGGATTTAATCCCACTGATGCAAGTACGATTACAGTTAAACATTGGAGTACATACTCCTATGAAATATTACAATATTAACCCACTTTGGAAAAAACTACCTCTGGTCCCAGGACACAGCCGTCCCAGGCAACCACACGCTAAAAAGAGGCAGAAAAACACTTCTATCCCCGCCCACATATTCGTTTGCGACTCCTCCCCTCCCGTCTATCTCAATTTCTATTGGCTAACTTCTCTACACACTTCTGGAAACGCCTATCTCCACATCTCTCTCTCCCTGAGCAGCTAACACATTCAATGACGGTCAGTTATTGCTTATTGATTAGCATAGAAGGCATTAGCCTTCTATGCTAATCCTTCAGTATAAAAGCTAAACTTCTGCAACTTGGCAGAAGCTTCATGTCTCATTAGCTACTAATCCTACAACCCTTTATGTTTATCTTAATTATGCATTCCCAAAACCCTTATGATTATGACTAATTATGAATTCTTAATTATGAATCATTAAACACTTTTATTATATCTACTAAACACACCGTTTTTTGCTCAGGTTGAAGACCTCTGTTCTAAACGAAACCTTCAACAGATCTCAGGCTGCAGAGAAAAAACAAATCAGTATCAGTGACGTCTGGCACAGGTTTCGCAAAGACCGGTTTAAACCTGTGGGACATGTTTGCACTCATTAGAGCCAGGAACATTTGCATATGGGCCAAGGAGAGGTGGAGTTTGTGATTGTGATAGTTTAATGTTATTGTTAAATGTTATGCACCACCGCCACGACAAATTCCTTGTAGGTGCAAACTTCCTTAGCAATAAACGATTCTGATTCTGATTCTGAGTTGAAGCATGGCGAGACTCCGATAAGTCAAGCAAACATGAGTCTGAATTTATTTCTCTTTCATGTTTTTTTTGGATAAAATCATGTTTAAGGCCTTTTTGAAGAAAGGTTTTCATGAAGCTGCTCGGGGACATCTGGGGTCGATGAGGTCAAATCCTGATGGAGGATCGAATGACTTGTGGGGGTTGATTTTGGGATTTTAAAACTCAATGTATTAGAATTTTGCTATCTTTAACCCAACAACAAATGAAACAAAAGTGAAGAAGGTGTTGAAAACTAAATTCAGGCCGTCAAAATAAATTTCACTCATAACCTCAGTATTTCTAACATAACATCTTTGGCCCTGAATAGAGTGGAAGCAGATTAATTTGATTTTCAGGACAAGAAGAACCATATCGAAGGGTTCAAATCACATCAACCGGCTTGTTTTACTCCAGTTTTATGACTTTTATGCAACTTTTTTGTACTTCAGTAACAAAGCACAATGTGTTTCATGTGTTAGAATTGATTTATCTGCGTACAAGGATTTCAACTTTGAGGTATTGTACTTAACAGCTTTGGGAAAACAATACAGAACAAGAAGAAGCTTCGGACAACTTGAGTTTCCCTTTGAGATTTACTGGTTCTTTCTCTGCATATTATCTTTATTGTTGAGGCCACAGTAGACCTATCGGTGCTGAAAAATCAAATGTTGACCTTTTTAACAATAGCCACTTTAAAGATGATGGTGTTTTTTTACCACAAAAACAATGTTTCTCTTGTTTGTAAGGAAATGTCTTTTGGGGAATGAATTCTTAGTTTTCTATAGTTTCCCCCGGTTGTTGAGCAGAGTTACGCCACGCTGTAAAGAACAGGTATCGACAAAAGAAACTTGATCAGTCTTGAGTCTCAGGAGACAGTGGAGAGTCCCACAATGGGACATCATTAAAGTCTAATAATCGATTGAATATTGGCACAGTTTTCTTCCAACTTCACCTTTTCTAATTTTAAGCATCTGGATTAATTGCTTTTATTGTTGAATTTCTTTTAACGCTCCATTGAAGGACATCAAAGTGTGTGGATTTATATGCTGTAATACTGCACCTAATACTGTTGTATTTGTGGCGTTGTCTTTTATATTCTGATGGAAACTATAAAGTAAAGTTCATATCCAGCAACTCATGGAAACAAATCAAAATGTCCTTTACTGTAAACACCAAACAGGTAACATGATCTGACAGGAATGTTGATCACGATGTTCTGCAGAATATGATTTGCATACCAGCAGACGATCACAGAGGTCACCGCAGGTGAAAATGCGCTCTTCATTTCATAAGACTGATCACAATGGAGTTTGAGTTACAGTAAACAAATGAATGTGTTATGAGTGAGTCAGTGACTCATCACTGGTTGAAGGAGAGCTATTGTAAACACTGTAAAAAAGTATAATTCTGCATTTTCTTTACTTTCACTGCTGCATTTGTGTTGTATTTTATCTGATCTAATCTTCTTTTCTAATGCACTTATTCACCTTAAATAAATCACTTTAAATTGACTCTGGTGCCGATACAGATAAACCTCAACATGAGCTAAATGAAAACCACCGAAAATCACCGACTTCATGTTTAACATTTGCAGATAATCATGTATTTTTTTCATTTTAAGATATTTCAAACTGTGATTATATAAATTTGTAATAGAATCCACAAGTCTTTATTGGCCCTGAATAGAGTGGAAGCAGATTAATTCGATTTTCAGGACAAGAAGAACCATATCGAAGGGTTCAAATCACATCAACCGGCTTGTTTTACTCCAGTTTTATGACTTTTATGCAACTTTTTTGTACTTCAGTAACAAAGCACAATGTGTTTCATGTGTTAGAATTGATTTATCTGTGTACAAGGATTTCAACTTTGAGGTATTGTACTTAACAGCTTTGGGAAAACAATACAGAACAAGAAGAAGCTTCGGACAACTTGAGTTTCCCTTTGAGATTTACTGGTTCTTTCTCTGCATATTATCTTTATTGTTGAGGCCACAGTAGACCTATCGGTGCTGAAAAATCAAATGTTGACCTTTTTAACAATAGCCACTTTAAAGATGATGGTGTTTTTTTACCACAAAAACAATGTTTCTCTTGTTTGTAAGGAAATGTCTTTTGGGGAATGAATTCTTAGTTTTCTATAGTTTCCCCCGGTTGTTGAGCAGAGTTACGCCACGCTGTAAAGAACAGGTATCGACAAAAGAAACTTGATCAGTCTTGAGTCTCAGGAGACAGTGGAGAGTCCCACAATGGGACATCATTAAAGTCTAATAATCGATTGAATATTGGCACAGTTTTCTTCCAACTTCACCTTTTCTAATTTTAAGCATCTGGATTAATTGCTTTTATTGTTGAATTTCTTTTAACGCTCCATTGAAGGACATCAAAGTGTGTGGATTTATATGCTGTAATACTGCACCTAATACTGTTGTATTTGTGGCGTTGTCTTTTATATTCTGATGGAAACTATAAAGTAAAGTTCATATCCAGCAACTCATGGAAACAAATCAAAATGTCCTTTACTGTAAACACCAAACAGGTAACATGATCTGACAGGAATGTTGATCACGATGTTCTGCAGAATATGATTTGCATACCAGCAGACGATCACAGAGGTCACCGCAGGTGAAAATGCGCTCTTCATTTCATAAGACTGATCACAATGGAGTTTGAGTTACAGTAAACAAATGAATGTGTTATGAGTGAGTCAGTGACTCATCACTGGTTGAAGGAGAGCTATTGTAAACACTGTAAAAAAGTATAATTCTGCATTTTCTTTACTTTCACTGCTGCATTTGTGTTGTATTTTATCTGATCTAATCTTCTTTTCTAATGCACTTATTCACCTTAAATAAATCACTTTAAATTGACTCTGGTGCCGATACAGATAAACCTCAACATGAGCTAAATGAAAACCACCGAAAATCACCGACTTCATGTTTAACATTTGCAGATAATCATGTATTTTTTTCATTTTAAGATATTTCAAACTGTGATTATATAAATTTGTAATAGAATCCACAAGTCTTTATTGGCCCTGAATAGAGTGGAAGCAGATTAATTCGATTTTCAGGACAAGAAGAACCATATCGAAGGGTTCAAATCACATCAACCGGCTTGTTTTACTCCAGTTTTATGACTTTTATGCAACTTTTTTGTACTTCAGTAACAAAGCACAATGTGTTTCATGTGTTAGAATTGATTTATCTGTGTACAAGGATTTCAACTTTGAGGTATTGTACTTAACAGCTTTGGGAAAACAATACAGAACAAGAAGAAGCTTCGGACAACTTGAGTTTCCCTTTGAGATTTACTGGTTCTTTCTCTGCATATTATCTTTATTGTTGAGGCCACAGTAGACCTATCGGTGCTGAAAAATCAAATGTTGACCTTTTTAACAATAGCCACTTTAAAGATGATGGTGTTTTTTAACCACAAAAACAATGTTTCTCTTGTTTGTAAGGAAATGTCTTTTGGGGAATGAAGTCTTAGTTTTCTATAGCTTCCCCCGGTTGTTGAGCAGAGATACGCCACGCTGTAAAGAACAGGTATCGACAAAAGAAACTTGATCAGTCTTGAGTCTCAGGAGACAGTTGAGAGTCCCACAATGGGACATCATTAAAGTCTAATAATCGATTGAATATTGGCACAGTTTTCTTCCAACTTCACCTTTTCTAATTTTAAGCATCTGGATTAATTGCTTTTATTGTTGAATTTCTTTTAACGCTCCATTGAAGGACATCAAAGTGTGTGGATTTATATGCTGTAATACTGCACCTAATACTGTTGTATTTGTGGCATTGTCTTTTATATTCTGATGGAAACTATAAAGTAAAGTTCATATCCAGCAACTCATGGAAACAAATCAAAATGTCCTTTACTGTAAACACCAAACAGGTAACATGATCTGACAGGAATGTTGATCACGATGTTCTGCAGAATATGATTTGCATACCAGCAGACGATCACAGAGGTCACCGCAGGTGAAAATGCGCTCTTCATTTCATAAGACTGATCACAATGCAGTTTGAGTTACAGTAAAGAAATGAATGTGTTATGAGTGAGTCAGTGACTCATCACTGGTTGAAGGAGAGCTATTGTAAACACTGTAAAAAAGTATAATTCTGCATTTTCTTTACTTTCACTGCTGCATTTGTGTTGTATTTTATCTGATCTAATCTTCTTTTCTAATGCACTTATTCACCTTAAATAAATCACTTTAAATTGACTCTGGTGCCGATACAGATAAACCTCAACATGAGCTAAATGAAAACCACCGAAAATCACAGACTTCATGTTTAACATTTGCAGATAATCATGTATTTTTTTCATTTTAAGATATTTCAAACTGTGATTATATAAATTTGTAATAGAATCCACAAGTCTTTATTGGCCCTGAATAGAGTGGAAGCAGATTAATTCGATTTTCAGGACAAGAAGAACCATATCGAAGGGTTCAAATCACATCAACCGGCTTGTTTTACTCCAGTTTTATGACTTTTATGCAACTTTTTTGTACTTCAGTAACAAAGCACAATGTGTTTCATGTGTTAGAATTGATTTATCTGTGTACAAGGATTTCAACTTTGAGGTATTGTACTTAACAGCTTTGGGAAAACAATACAGAACAAGAAGAAGCTTCGGACAACTTGAGTTTCCCTTTGAGATTTACTGGTTCTTTCTCTGCATATTATCTTTATTGTTGAGGCCACAGTAGACCTATCGGTGCTGAAAAATCAAACGTTGACCTTTTTAACAATAGCCACTTTAAAGATGATGGTGTTTTTTAACCACAAAAACAATGTTTCTCTTGTTTGTAAGGAAATGTCTTTTGGGGAATGAAGTCTTAGTTTTCTATAGCTTCCCCCGGTTGTTGAGCAGAGATACGCCACGCTGTAAAGAACAGGTATCGACAAAAGAAACTTGATCAGTCTTGAGTCTCAGGAGACAGTTGAGAGTCCCACAATGGGACATCATTAAAGTCTAATAATCGATTGAATATTGGCACAGTTTTCTTCCAACTTCACCTTTTCTAATTTTAAGCATCTGGATTAATTGCTTTTATTGTTGAATTTCTTTTAACGCTCCATTGAAGGACATCAAAGTGTGTGGATTTATATGCTGTAATACTGCACCTAATACTGTTGTATTTGTGGCGTTGTCTTTTATATTCTGATGGAAACTATAAAGTAAAGTTCATATCCAGCAACTCATGGAAACAAATCAAAATGTCCTTTACTGTAAACACCAAACAGGTAACATGATCTGACAGGAATGTTGATCACGATGTTCTGCAGAATATGATTTGCATACCAGCAGACGATCACAGAGGTCACCGCAGGTGAAAATGCGCTCTTCATTTCATAAGACTGATCACAATGCAGTTTGAGTTACAGTAAACAAATGAATGTGTTATGAGTGAGTCAGTGACTCATCACTGGTTGAAGGAGAGCTATTGTAAACACTGTAAAAAAGTATAATTCTGCATTTTCTTTACTTTCACTGCTGCATTTGTGTTGTATTTTATCTGATCTACTCCTCCCTCCTCCTGCATCACCACCTGTGGGTGGTTTGCTGATTAAAAAAATTCCGCAGCGATCGTATGCACATATAAAAGAGCAGAAACTGCTGAACAAAGAACATCCCTCCTGCTCAACACTTGACTTTCACAGCTCAGGTAAGTCGCTTAGGAAACCATCATCCGGTTCTCTCTGAGTGATACTTTTATCTTTTTAGCTCATTTTAATTGTTTTAACAAGTTTAATTGAGGGGAATTGCTAGATGAAATCTATTTTGCTGTGTGATTTGAAAGACATTTGTACAACTCAAAACACGATGATTTAAGGTTAATATCCCCTGAAAGACAACTGGAATGCTCTGGTTTATAGATTATCAAAAATGTAAATGGTGGTTTTTAAGTTTGCTAACTTTGTCTAAAGAAGGAGAGTTGCTGGAGTTAGTTCTTTGTTTCTTTTGATGGTTTTGTAGTTTATTTTAATTTTAATTTTAATTTTTTGGTCTTTGCATAATTCAACATCTTTTCAGTCAACCAAATGTGTTTTTAGAAATACTTTGTTGTTGTGCTTAATTGATTGCTGATTGATTCAATGCAATCCATTTTGAATATGCTGAGACTTTAAATTTCTCTTTGCGTAATTAATATTTGCCAACTCAAACTGCAGTGTGTTGATAGACCGGCTCTCCAATCACACTTTTAATAACTATTCATTTTTTTGTTCATTTACTGTCTTCCTTTAAAGAATGGCACGTGGATTGACCCTGTTGGTTGCAGCGCTGGTCTTTTATGTGACTCAGAGTGTCCAAGGAACGTCTCATCTGTCCTTTTCCAATGCTTCGGTTGGTTTTCTTTCACTTAAATTCTGTGTAAATCATTACAACACCTGCTTGACCTTTGTAATTTAAACGGGTAATGTGTTTCCACCTTGAAATTCTGTTTTTAAAATGAAATGCCAGGTTTGAAGGCTAATTAAGTAAAAGGGAGAAAACACCAGCTATTTTTGTTCACCACCACCTTTTTTTTTTTTAAGTAATGGCTAACCAATACAAGGGTTTATGTCTGGGTCTTTAGAGCTGTTAACTGATGATCATTTCCTGTGTTTGGACTTCTCTCTACTCTTTATTGTTAAATGTTTGTTTCCAAGAAGCGGCTGTAATCGTATACTTGAATGCATAACTTTGCTAAACAACAGAACATGATTCTGCTTTTAAAGGGCTACTCCAGCACTTCAGTATAGCACCTCCTTAAGGTTGGGGAACTCTCAGGGGATTTATTTTTATTCAATTGATGCACCAGAGGCCAAGATATTCTGACTTAAAGTCCCTAGGTGCCAGATCCTAAAAACACTGGGTCCTATTTCCATCATGCAACTCTGACATTATATAACAGGCTGAGTATACTCGTCACCCTGTGTATACATGGAGGCATTAACTCTGCAAAGATATGCAGATAACGCAGCCTCTGGTTGACAATTTTACATAGTTTGCTTTTTTTTTCAGAACAAATAAAACTTCAGAATTAGTGACTCATTATAACTGCTCCAGAGGGCAGAAACGGTTTAGAAAATAACAGACTTTAGCTTCATTTACTGCACAAAATATTTTCATAGCCATGAAGAATTTAGTCCACTGAGTTTTCTGTTTGTGTACCAGGTGGACATCACTCGCTCAGGTTGCGGAGTCGATAAACTGTGTCTAGAGAACCCAGATGACTGCGCTCCTGATGGAACAGACAGCTGTCAGTTTGTGTCTGTGGTCGCCGCCGCCCCAGTGGCTCCCAACGGCGCTATGCTGTCCATCGAGCTCAGTGGAAACTCCATAGGCTACATCGCACTGGGCCTCACTGCAAACGCCTCAGAGGTAATGCACACTATTTCAAACATCTTTTTGCTAAATTAGACACTCAACTTAATCTCATGCTGCTTTTTAAGCAGTAAAATACTTTTATACAAATGGTGGACAGGTTTGTGTCTGTGAAAAGATGCTGGTTTCCGGAGTAGAGATCCTTTTGACATGAGGCCAAAGTACAGAGTATTGTTTCCTCTTTCCCAGAAACTTGTTAGGCAGCCGTTGCCTTGTAGAGTCAGAACTCGATGATACTATACTTGATTTACAAGTTTATGATAGGTTTATGTTATGTCCCGTTCCTTATTTATACTTTTCTGGATCTAGTTAATCAGTGACATGGAACCATCTCAATGAATGCATCTGTTAAATATGACTGGCATTTATTGACTCGAAACAATATTTATGTAGTTGATCAGGGCTGCCTGGATAGTCCATCAAACAGCTGGACAATGTGTCTCTTAGCTCATACTGAAGGCTGTAAAGAATACAATATTGTGGCTTTCATAATTTGTGCAAAATAAGGCCATTTCTCCAACCATTAAGTCCATTATGATATCTTCTGTACAAACCCATGGACTTTGAGGATCTAGCCCTTGAATTGGGACATAGTGTGAAATATGTTGACGATGGCAACAGGTGCTATATGGCTGCGGTGTTTACACAGAAAAGTAACAAACTGGTGTCTTTATTACTGGATATTGAAATTACTTTGGAACAGTGATATCATCCTCAACATGAAATGTGGTTTTTTTTCTTTATTTTGGCTCCTACAGTGACTATAAATGAGAAATTATTCACGGCAACAAATCAGAATATTTAAACGTGTTCAAGCATATTGTGTAATGACTTTCCAAAATGATATGAAATGAACACAGAAACATGCAACAGGGAAGCGGAAGGAAAATGATAATACTGAGGAACGGATGAGTTGGAAACTAAACTCTGGACTGTTGACTCACTGTTATTTCCAGCCTTAACAAAGACGCTGACTGTTGGAATTTGTCATGTGGTCACTTCAAGGTTGATGTATTACCCTTTAATCACTATTTTATTTTCTGCAGGGTACCACCATGCTCTTCGTTTGCGGTAATGACAACGGGTTCGTCTTCAGTACAATGACACTGAACAACACAGACGGTGCGCTCACCGGAAATGAGGAGGTGAGGATTCGTATTTACTGTCGTATAGATGTTGGCGTAAGGAAATGCACTCGTTTCATGAAACAAGGGGTTAACAGAAACTAATACACATTTACATACATGCTGATAATTTAGTGTCTATACTGCGTATGCTAAAAAGAAATCCAAATATTCCAAAATTTAAAAAAAGTGTAAGTCACTTACTGAGCAGATACTTAATAAAGTTATAGATTCACAGCCTTAAACAACGATAGAGCAAATGATAAGAACAGACATTAACTTATTTATACATTTCAAATACTTGTGTCCTTTAGTTCCATTGCTTTCAGTAGGTTGTCTGGGGTGTCAGAAATCATGCTAAGAACTTTTGAGATCCTAAATCATTGTAGGTAATGGATTAAACATGTCACCAACAAAAGCTATAAAATGATCCTTTACATCAGGGGTCTCAAACATAAAAATATATATTTTTTTAAATTAGACTTGAAAATAAAAATATCCCCATAGTCGAAATTATGAGATGCCTAAACAGTCATAGAAGCAGCGCTTTGGCTTGTTGCTGTACACTTGAAATGTATTGTGAGTACATTGCCGACTTTAAATGTGACTTTAAACGCATGAAATACTTCATGTGGGATTGTGCAAACACACCCTTGAAAGGATTTTAAGCATTGAACAAAGTTAATGTAATAACTTGATATTTGTCTTTGCTATTTTCTTTAATAGTTTGATACAGTAATGTGAGTTTCTTAACCCGAAATTAAAAGGATTTAAATTATTATCGAAATGTGCTTAAATATATTTTTATATAACTATGTACAATATTTTTACACTTTAATAATCAAATGCAGAGTTATTTAACAATATGTTGGGAGTAGTTACATTTACAACCGGCCCTTTGTGGGCGACATGATGCTGATGTGGCCCGGCATGAAAATGAGTTTGAGACCCCTGCTTTACATCGGGTAAGACAGGAGTTTATTCACTGGACCATAATTGAGCAGCATCACAAATTAGTCAAATAAGTGAGGCAAATCTGTTAAATTAAAATGTTTTCTGTGAGTAAATGTGTTTATAAAAAAAACTTTTTCTGAAACTTATTTTACCGCACCATAACTTACTTTATGTCACGCAACCTTTCTAGCCAGTGTCAGATATCCGTGGCACGGTGACTGGAACTCTGATCAAGTGTGAGTTCAACATCACAAGTGTGAACACCACCAGAAGCAGCGAGGCTACCACCTCCTCCATCATCCTCGGGATTGGGAATACTGACGCGCGTAAGTGGACACACAGTAACACACGCGTACATTAATATACAAGATTGCTTCACAACAGGATTTCCATGTAGAAACCTGAATTCTTAAAACTACAGTTGCACAGCATTTTGTTTATTCATCTATTTCATCCTGAGTACACAGTATCGTAGGGGAATACTGTATGTTCTCTCGCGTTGGAAAGTAAATATACATTTACTAAAGTACTGTATTTGAGTCTTTATTTTCCTTATTTCTTCTCATTACAGTTCAGAAGGAAATATTTAACAGTTTAGTCCACTATATTAAATGACGGCTTATTCTTTACAAAGTAAGACTTGCGTACAAAACCTATGAAGAGCTTCTAAAATGTAGTTTATATAATTAAAAAACAGTATAGACAAATACAGCTGAAACATATTCGTCATGTGACTATTTTCCATGTGAAAATATTTTGTAGTTTCAGCTTCACACGTGAGAAATCAGATTTTAATAGCAGTTTTTTTTATTTTTATAAATGTTTGCAACAGTGGTTGTGAAGGTAATTTTGAAATTGGAGAGAAATGTTAGTATAACTTGAATGTACAGACAAAAACAGTGACGAGAACAAGTAGACCTTCAATGGAAAAATAACCTTTACTACGTGTCTTCTTTTAGCTTAGCCCTCTTTTCTCCAGATATACAGATGGATTTACTCCTTCCTCTTTCAAACTGGAAATGTTTATTTTACTGTGACTTTAACTGCTGCCCATGAGAACGTGTGTAACCGCCCACTGCTCTGTCAATCTTCAGTGGGTGTCAGCGTCTTCTTCGAGCTTCTGAACAGCGGTCCTCTGAACCTCGCCGACCCGGCCAGCAACCTCATCAGAAACGCAACAGCAGCACCCAGCGTCAACGCAACAGCAGCACCCAGCGTCAACGCAACAGCAGCACCCAGCGTCAACGCAACAGCAGCACCCAGCGTCAACGCAACAGCAGCACCCAGCGTCAACGCAACAGCAGCACCCAGCGTCAACGCAACAGCAGCACCCAGCGTCAACGCAACAGCAGCACCCAGCGTCAACGCAACAGCAGCACCCAGCGTCAACGCAACAGCAGCACCCACCAACACACCGATGCCCAACAGCGGTGGAGCTGTCCAGCCTCTTGGTAAACAAAACGCCACTGTTTATATATTTTCATTTTCGTTTTAGGTCTTCAGATACTGATGTCTGAGAACAATCCACAACAGCAGTAACTAAATAATGAGAGATGGAGGAACATCTCATTTTGTTGGTCATATAATATCCTAGACAGAAACGGGTACGTCATTTTAAATTGATAGGAAAGGTTCTTAATTTGGTCCGTTTAGTAGCTGTTCTGGAGCTTTCGATTGCATCAGATGATGGTTGTCAAGGAAATTGATATATGATCAAAAGCTCCAATAATGAGTTCTGAATATTAACTCTGCATGCAGTTTATAAACTCAATAAGTAAATGTATGCTGCTTGTGTACAGTGACTATAATTATTACAAAACACACTTTTGTTCTCACCTCTGGCCATGCAGATCATTTCTGTTTATTTGTTATAAAGATATTTGTCAGTTTCTGCCTCTACCCAGAAGCATTGGAGATGAATAAAGTGTTACATGTCTGTCCATAAATGTCTCCAATGAATACCGATGACCTGTTCAGAGTACCGGGGACATTGGAAAGAGATGAAGCTGTTGCGCTTCATCAGTGTAATTTGTCAATACATCACAAATCGATGTCCATTGATATTGTTGAGGCGTAAACCGCAGCAAATGAAATTTGATTTGTAGTCTCTGCACTGAGCCGCCATGTCATTACTGAATCGACAGAACAGACATTTAGTGATTAACTCCTTTTTGTCTCTTTCCTCACCAGCTGTGCTGCTCCTGCTGAGCGTCCTCTCGCTGGCGGTCATGCTGAGAGAAGGAGGTTGTGGCTAGTTGGATACAATGAAGACACAAAGTGTTTTTACTGCACTTAGATGTGTTTTAACTGTTTGTACTTTAAGCTGAAACTCATCACTTGTCTGTTAGTATATAATTATTCAGAAGACTCATATCTATCTATCCGGTTTGCATTTGTATAACTCTTTCCTACTAAACTTGATCTGCAAGTACAAATTGTAAGACTTTGGTTTGGGCGGTTTCTTGGCAGTTAACCTCAACTCTCAAACCTCCTTTATGGGAAACTCAAGGGAAGAGTAGTAGTTTTATTCTGAAATGTACTGTGACTGTAAAATATCTGTTCCTGGGATAACAAATAAGTTCCATCAAATCTAAATGAATAAAGTTGAAGCTATTTTTGTTTGTTGCATCACTTCGTTGACGGTTTTTCGCCACATCATGAATTGCACTGCCTCTCACGGTACATAACCAGCCATGACTTCAGGGCTGCAATTAATTATCTCAGTTAAGACATGAATAACAAACACTTTTCTAAGAGGTGAATTGGCGTTTCAAAACTGAATGGTTTGCTTGAGACTTTTCTGTAAATTACAGCTCTACATTAAATTACATGTTTGTACTTTACTCATACAGAGAAATGTTACTAAAAGCTGCTCTATATATATATAATTTTGTGACTTCAGATTGTTCACAACTAAAATTGCTCCTGAGGAAAAACATGGTGAAATCTTTAATCCAAAACAATGGTCATGAAATCAAAGCATGACATTGTGTCATTTGTTTGGGGACTCTCTCATTTAGGGACATTCTCGGTGTGACTACAACTTCCAACGACAGACCAGAGTTTGGTACAAAACATTTCTGCAGCTTTGGCCATTGTATTCAAAGATATTGCTAAAAATCTGCAAACAAACGGAGCAACAAACTTGAGCAGTCAGACACTGATTGTAAAGAAACCAACGTTTTTGCAAGGGGTTCTGTTTGCTGCTGTGTTTAATTGAACCAGATTCAAGTTATTAATCAATTCCTGCATTTTATTACTGTATTTTATTTCTTACACTGCTTTCTATTTTAATTACTTTTTAACGTTTCAATGAATGTTTTTTAAATCTCCTTTACTTTTGCCTTGTGTTTTAATGGTTTTAAGTGAAGCACTTTGTTGTGGAATATTTCTATGAATAGTCGGGAGAAGAGTGTCAACGTTATCAAATCAATGTCAAATGAAACTGTCTGGATGAACGATCAAAGTTGTAATAGTCAATTTATTTGCTTGCAAGCAAAGATAACACAGTCTCACAGATACATCACCGTCATCTGCAAGAAGGTGCTCTGACAACATGGTCAAATGCATTTTTATCCAAATTATTTTTAAGACGGGTGTAATACCGTCAATGGCCTCTTGGCGCAGAGGGTACTGGTGCTTGTGATGCCGAAAATCAGAGCGCGGAGTGATGACAGGCTGACAGTTGTGAATCAGGCCAACGTCATACTTGTTCACCGCCCAGAGTGTCTGTGGAACAGAAGTAAGGGCGGGAGGAATAGATGCAGGTTTAGTTTAAAACGTTTGAATTTCTTCGTTAAGCTCATGAAACACAGACTGATCTGCAGGCAGGTGTTAAGAGCACACAAAACGTTCTGTGGAAGCCGGTAGACTGTGATCGCAGAATGAGTGGATCGCATGTCTTTTCCCAGTCGGTAAGCGCCTCGCATTGAGCGACGAATGGACCCAAATCTCTCCACTCATCATCGCGTCCTTTTGACAGCGAGATGTGAGGAGCTGAATCTGGAACATCAAACAGTTCTTTCTGTGATGGAGACAGAGAAACAGATACAGCAGATTTATAAGTAGACCAAAACAGTGTGGAACAGGCGATTACATCATTAATGCCTTCAAAAAAATTGTCTTCACAGCAGACATCTTGTCCTTTAGAAATGTGTGAGGTGCAGTGTAGATGTTTGTAGTTCATGCGGTCGGCATGTGGTGAGACCCGTGCGTCTACTGTGTGACAAAGTCGTTCTGCGTCGTCAACAGGGAGCCACCATTGATAGCAAAAAAGTGCCTCAGAGGGAGTCTGTAACATTTGGTGTACGACACTTTGCCTCAGCACTTTAAGGCCATCAGAGGATGGTTTTACTCCTATTCCATACACGCCCATTAAGTTAATGGGACAGAGGGTCGAAAGTAGAAACGAATGTTTCACTTTAATGTCAGGATCGTCATCAGTCAAGTCAGTGTGTACACACGTCATCGGAACAGAAAATCTTTCAGTTACAGTTAAGCCGGAGGCCCCTTGAGAGTATACAAAACGCCCACTCATCTTCTGATGAGGAAAATATTTCTGTTGAATCACAGAGTGAGTAGCTCCAGAATCTACTAAAAATGTTAATTCTCTCCCTTCCACAACTACCTTTGTAGTTGGCATATTTTTGTATGACTCTGATGAGAGCATTGAATAAGTGTGTGGTTGTGATGTAGATGCATTCACTTGCTGTTGCTCTAAGTGTGAAATGACACAAAGAAGAATGGATTGTTGTTCTGCAGTGTGCGTGCAAGGAAGCGTGTGTGCGTTGCAGTAAATGTGCGCGTTGTTTGTGCGTTCTGAGTCAGTGTGTGTTCTTATCTGTTCCGGAGCCGAGAGGGAGTCAGCTGCCTCCTGTCCACGTGCATCCCCACATCACCTACCCACATCACGTCAGTCGGAAGTGCCAAATTGTTGAGAGTCACCCCCTCCGTCCTCTCCGCGCTGTCGTCCACGTGGCTGTCGTCCACGTGGCTGTCGTCCACGTGGCTGTCGTCCACGTGGCTGTCGTCCACGTGGCTGTCGTCCACGTGGCTGTCGTCCACGTGGCTGTCGTGATTCGCTGTGTGTGTAGCGATAAGGGCAGTCTCTGGACCAATGTCCTGTTTCACCGCAGTTAAAACACTCGTTGGGCTGCACATGTGAAAGTCCTTCATTTCGGTTGTCTTGGAAGCGTCTTTGGCCCCTACCACGTCGCATTCCTCTTCCGCGCCCCCTCAGCTGGGCCCTCCCATAGCTGTTAGGTGGGTGGGTGGGTTGGTTTTGGCCTCCCTCATCTCCTCGTGTCATCTGTTGGACAGCTTGAAGCATCGCAAGCTGAGCTTTTTCACCCACTTGTTTACTGCGTTTCTCTTGCCTGGCCTGAGTGTCATTATACATTTTGCAGTTGTGCCGTGCGTGGTTTATCACCTCATCAAGTCTTTCATCCTCCAGGCCAATCACGGAGCGTTCGGTGACTGTTTTGATGTCTGGTAGCAGCCCGTTCATGAAAGCATTCTTGAGATGTGTTTCCCACACTGACATTGTTGTTCTGTCAGCTGGTTCTTCAATACCGCTGTGTGTTTGGAATGCAGACATGAGTCTTTGGTGATATGATGTCACATCTTCAGTTTTACCTTGCTTCGTGTTATTAATTAAAGCCATATTAACTTTCGATGGGAAAGCGGTCACTATAGCTTGGCAGACGGCTGTAATGAAAGTGGCGTAGGGCACGTTAGCTACGTCTCCCCAGGGAGGTTTTACCATAAGAGAGTCGCGGCCAGCACCTGTAACTGTGACCCTGATTTTGCTGAAGTCTGTTGGGCCAACATGCTTGACTAACAGGCGGTGAACCTCTGGGCCAGTAGGCATAAATTCCTTGCAGAATATCAGGAAGTCTTTTGCGAAAGCTGCGCCATTCTGGATGCTAGGCAGGTGAAGTGAAGCTTGCATGATGTCACCTTGCGTCCAGGGTCTGAACACGAGACCCGGAGCACCATCAGCTGGTCCTGGAACTTGAATCATGGGCCCCTGGAAAGTTTCGGATGTGTCGAGGTTGAAAGCTGGTGGGGGTGTGTCGGGGCTGAGCCAGTTGGCGACAGCGCCAGCTGCACCCCGCCAGCTACGCGGGTCTGCGTAGGACCATGGTGAGGTGGCAGGTGTCGATGTTGCAGCCGTCTGAGGAGAGACAAACGGGTTGTGGTGAGGCGAGGCTGGACCCTGTCGGAGCTCCTCGTTTGCCAGGCGAGCCTGTTCTTGCTGTTGTGTGAGGAGCCGGGTTGCTGGTCTGCTAGCCAGTGGTGCATCAGGGTATGGCGGAGGAGGTGGTGGAGGAGGTGCTGGTTGTGGTGGTGGTGGTTGTAGAACGCCATCCTGTGGGGAAGGTCGGTAACACGT
The DNA here is from genome assembly GCF_949748355.1 of Melanostigma gelatinosum. NCBI lineage: Eukaryota > Metazoa > Chordata > Actinopteri > Perciformes > Zoarcidae > Melanostigma > Melanostigma gelatinosum. The sequence goes on along the minus strand of NC_136648.1, from coordinate 4,949,314 downwards.
GTCCAGGAGAGGACCGCTCGCTCCTGTAAGGCTCGGATAGAGAGTGTGGGAAAAAACAGGGTTACTCAGTGTATCAGTTTCGTCTTTCTTCAAACAAGTCATTTGTTTAAGCATTTGCTTTCTTTCCCTACTTTCACTCTCATCTTCCCACTTAACCAAACACTTTTGGTTTTTCTCGATCATTTCTAAGTCTTTGACTCTGTCTTTCTTCGTACATTTAATCTGTTTCAATTTACCTTCTAAATCTCCTCTTAACATTTTGAGCTTAACGGCGCTCAATGAGCCGTTTTCAGGAAACCCAAACTCCCTTGACCAGTACGTGAGGCATTCTAAACACCCGTTTCCATATTTCTGTCGCATCATATCAATTATTGGGCCCGAGGGCTCTGCGCTTTTACTACTTTTTCCACCCATCTTTTCAGGCGTGGACACGTTAACGTTACCTTAACAATATAGTCGTCACCATACAGCGTATGTTTATTCTATCGAAGGAAAAACTTTTTGCAAAAAACCTCGTTTGAAATTCACGTTATGTTGTGAAAAACCACGATTCTTGTTTCAAACTTATTTGAAATTCACGTTAGTTATTTATCACAATTCTTATTCTATCAGGATAGAATTCACGTATTTGATCATTTTAACCACGGTTTTACAACGAACCAATTGTAGTCAAGCGATCTGTGTTCACGATCTCAAAATGTTTTTATTCTGAGTTAAATCATCACGTATAACACAATCCTATTTTCCACGTAAAAGCGTGTAACAGTGACATGTCAGAAAATGAGAAAGGGAGTTTACATGAACCACATTCGTAAAACGAAACCACGGACGTCAAAAACAATTGTGTTACCCAAATAAAAAACAAAAACAATTGTGCTACCCAAATAAAAAACAAAAACAATTGTGTTACCTAAATAAAAAACAAAAACAATTGTGTTACCCAACTAAAAATGACTACTTGACCATTCATCTATGTCTGTTAAATCATATGACCTTAGTATCATTTTACCATTACTTTTACAATTGGAATTTTAACTTTCTTACCCGTTTGTAGAAATTAATTATTTTTCGTTGGATTCGCGTGCCGTCAATCAGACACTCCCTCAGGTCTGCCGGTTCTCTCTCTCTCGTCTAATGAGGTATAAGACAGGAAACTTCAGTTTTGGATTCCTGGGAGAGGCCTCTCCTCCGGTCAGTCCCTCTGGAGCTCTGATAGACAGTCAGCGATCCTGCTCACAGCGCCTAGTTGTGGTGGAATATTTCTATGAATAGTCGGGAGAAGAGTGTCAAAGTGTTATCAAATCAATGTCAAATGAAACAGAGTCTGGATGAACGATCAAAGTTGTAAAAGTCTATTTATTTGCTTGCAAGCAAAGAGAACACAGTCTCACAGATACATCACCGTCATCTGCAAGAAGGTGCTCTGACAACATAGTCAAATGCATGGACATTTATACTCAGCCAGATGCTTCCTTTGATGTCACTGTGACCTGGTCAAAGTGTTAAGTCACAGTATGCAGAGACGGAATAACCCTGTGAACCATCACACATCATAAATACCTAAAGAGGGTCCCGCCCTTCCTCTAATGCTTATCAAAGGAAATACCGCATTCAAGACCCCTCTGTGTGTCCCCGTCTCCAATTTGGAGACAGACACAATACACAGGAACAAACATAACAAGATAAACAAGGTTTTGTGCCTGCACTTCCAAAGACTTACATTCTTTAACCCTAAAGCATAAGACTATGACATATTTTCCCACAACAACTTTGAATTACCTTGTTGAAATGTGCTGTACAAATAAACTTGCCTTGCAAAGTAGCTAGCAACTAATTTATTTGGAGGTCAAACTTGAAGGGAGTACTCCTGAAATGATTGTCGCGAGCTCAAAGCAGAAAACCGTATGTGCACACTTACAGCAAGCAAACTGAAGTCTGGGTTGTAGTCTTTTATTTAAAATAAGTATTTGACTTAAACGACCCCACCCAGCAGAGGCTGGTGTTCAGGCTTTGTACAGTATTTATACCTTTGTGTTCTTAGCCCGAGGGCCTGGTGAAAAACTTGTACATTGCCTATAAAAAGTATTCACCCCCCTTGGATGTTTTGAATGCTTTTATACATGAAATCAGGGTCGATATAATTTGACATTTGTAAAAAAGCTTTCATGTCAAAGTGGAAACAGATTTTTCCAAACTAATATCAAAAATGAATAGTGTAAAATAAGTGTTTGCATAAATATTCACCCCCTTTTAAAGTGACTGACCTAATTCAAAGGTCCAGCTAGTTGATGCCAGCAGTGTCACAAGTAGTGGAATGGAGAACACCTGAGTGCTGTCGATGTGTGTGATTGTAGTATACAAATGTGAGATAAATGGATTTTTGACGAACTCATTTTATATTGTAATGTGTGTTATAGTTAAAACGGCCAGCAGGTGTCGCCATCTCACCACTAGGGGGTTGTCTGTGCATGGTATTCACGCTTCCTTGTATACTTTCTCAGAAGAGCAAAAGAGTGTAAGTAGAGAACAGGCACCCTCAATAAAACATTTGTTTAAACTGTATTCAAGGTGAGATTTCGATATTAAAGGCAAACATTGTTTAAGTTAACTGTTGTGCTTGTTATCTAAGGCTAGTAAGAGATTGTAAGTCGCTGTTTGGTATAAAACGGTTGATAGGGCCGTTATTAGCATGAGTCTAACAAGCTAACCCGTTGGTGAATGTGACTGCATAGTTATTGTGGTATTGTTGCTGAGTTTGGACGTTACTAAAGTTTATGAGAAGAAGAACAGCAAGAGAAGAGTGTGACGTAGAGAACAGGCACCCTCAATAAAACTTTTGTTTAAACCAGTGGCGGGCCGTGCATTTTATACCTGGGCCTTCACCGCTGTCCTGCAGCTCAAATACCACTTTATAAACACATTGTGAAGCCACAGCTATTGTTCATTTTTAATGCTCTAACTATGCACATCTTCATATTAAACCGTTGGGTACTAGTCATTTGAATAACACTGGAGCATTTAGAAAATGCAAACGCCTACATGCAGGAAAATATAACATCCTCAGCTGGTCTGGCTGTGGGATCCACATCATTCCTTAATAACACACTGCGACCCAAAGAGATTGTCATAGGATTTTACTTTCACAACCTGAAAATTGAATGTACTGCTCTGCAATGTCTTTCCTTGGCTCAGCACCCTCTGTCATGGTGCAGCTCAACTCAGTCAGAATGCATTTTGATTGGCTAAGCTGCATGACCCATCACCCATCAGCCTCTGCTGGCTGTTAAGTTTCGGTTCACGATAGTCACGTGCTCGCCCACTGACCAATCACAGCACACTCTGCACCGAGCGGGAAAGCTACAGATGAATACTGAGCAGCATGTAATGCTGACGTCATTATAGGCCGGCTAGCAGGCGCTGACACGTCAAAGAATACGCCCAACATGTCAAACTAAAGATCTGATAGGTTGAACACTATGACAATCAACAATATTGTCCCCATTTACTTTAATCTGCACTGGCTGCAGGTGAGAGTCTGCAGGCCTCTATGTTCTTACCTAGAGACACAGAGGTGAGATCTGATTGGATAAAAGCTCTACTTAAAACAAGCTGCACTGGAAGCAGAGCAACTGAGGAAGACAGTAGCTGTGCAATGAGAAAATAAGATAATGGGGAAAAATATTTTTATAAATTATAATGAATCAGAATCAGAAACGGTTTATTGCCATTGTATGTTGAACATACAAGGAATTTGACATGACGGGAGGTGCGTAACATTTAACAAGCAACAATGCAAAGTAGAAACAAATTAAATTTACAGAAAATACAAGATGAAGTAAAATATAAAATAAAGTGGAATATAAAATTAAGTGAAGTCGAGTGCACAAACGAACAGATAACAGTACTATAAACCAGTGAGATGTACGTGTAGTGTGAAAGTGTCGAGTGTAATAGAAGGGATGTGCGGCGGAGTGACCGGTGGGAATTTGTATTGGGGATGACAGAGTCAGTGGGGGTCTGTTAATGAGCCCGACTGCCGACGGGAAGAAACTGTTCATGTGTCGTGAGGTCTTGGTCCTGATGGACCTCAGCCTCCTACCAGATGGAAGGGGCACAAACAGTTTTTGTCCAGGGTGAGAGGGGTCGCCTATACAATCCTTCTTGCTCGCTTCAGGGTTCTTAAAGTGAACAAGTCCTGGAGGGATGGCAGATTGCAGCCAATCACCCTCTCGGCAGAGCGAATGATGCGCTGCAGCCTGCCCTTGTCCTTGGCTGTGGCTGCAGCGTACCAGACCGTGATGGAGGAGCAGAGGATGGACTCAATGATGGCTCTGTAGAAATGCACCAACATTGTCTTTGGCAGGTTGAATTTCTTCAGCTGCCTCAGGAAGTACATCCTCTGCTGAGCCTTCTTGGTGATGGAGCTGATGTTCAGCTCGCACTTGAGGTCCTGGGATATGATGGAGCCCAGGAAGCGGAAGGACTCCACCACGTCGACGGGGGAGCCGCACACAGTGATCGGGGCTGGTGGGGCTACGTTCTTCCTGAACTCCACAACCATCTCCACTGTCTTTAGAGCGTTGAGCTCTAGGTTGTTCAGACCGCACCAGGTCACCAGATGGTCAGTCTCCCACCTGTAGGCGGACTCATCCCCACCAGAGATGAGTCCAATGAGGGTGGTGTCATCCGCGAACTTCAGGAGCTTGACGGACTGGTGACTGGAGGTGCAGCTGTTGGTGTACAGGGAGAAGAGAAGAGGGGAAAGAATGCAGCCTTGGGGGGAGCCGGTGCTGATGGTCCTGGAGGATGAGACGTGCTTTCCCAGCTTGACGTGCTGCTTCCTGTCAGACAGGAAGTCTGTGATCCACTTGCAGGTGGAGTTGGGCAAATCCTGATGGAGGATCGAATGACTTGTGGGGGTTGATTTTGGGATTTTAAAACTCAATGTATTAGAATTTTGCTATCTTTAACCCAACAACAAATGAAACAAAAGTGAAGAAGGTGTTGAAAACTAAATTCAGGCCGTCAAAATAAATTTCACTCATAACCTCAGTATTTCTAACATAACATCTTTGGCCCTGAATAGAGTGGAAGCAGATTAATTTGATTTTCAGGAGAAGAAGAACCATATCGAAGGGTTCAAATCACATCAACCGGCTTGTTTTACTCCAGTTTTATGACTTGTATGCAACTTTTTTGTACTTCAGTAACGAAGCACAATGTGTTTCACGTGTTAAAATTGATTTATCTGCATACAAGGATTTCAACTTTGAGGTATTGTACTTAACAGCTTTGGGAAAACAATACAGAACAAGAAGAAGCTTCGGACAACTTGAGTTTCCCTTTGAGATTTACTGGTTATTTCTCTGCATATTATCTTTATTGTTGGGGCCACAGTAGACCTATCGGTGCTGAAAGATCAAATGTTGACCTTTTTAACAATAGCCACTTTAAAGATGATGGTGTTTTTTTTACCACAAAAACAATGTTTCTCTTGTTTGTAAGGCAATGTCTTTTGGGGAATGAATTCTTAGTTTTCTATAGTTTCCCCCGGTTGTTGAGCAGAGATACGCCACGCTGTAAAGAACAGGTATCGACAAAAGAAACTTGATCAGTCTTGAGTCTCAGGAGACAGTTGAGAGTCCCACAATGGGACATCATTAAAGTCTAATAATCGATTGAATATTGGCACAGTTTTCTTCCAACTTCACCTTTTCTAATTTTAAGCATCTGGATTAATTGCTTTTATTGTTGAATTTCTTTTAACGCTCCATTGAAGGACATCAAAGTGTGTGGATTTATATGCTGTAATACTGCACCTAATACTGTTGTATTTGTGGCGTTGTTTTTTATATTCTGATGGAAACTATAAAGTAAAGTTCATATCCAGCAACTCATGGAAACAAATCAAAATGTCCTTTACTGTAAACACCAAACAGGTAACATGATCTGACAGGAATGTTGAACACGATGTTCTGCAGAATATGATTTGCATACTAGCAGACGATCACAGAGCTCACCGCAGGTGAAAATGCGCTCTTCATTTCATAAGATTGATCACAATGCAGTTTGAGTTACAGTAAACAAATGAATGTGTTATGAGTGAGTCAGTGACTCATCACTGGTTGAAGGAGAGCTATTGTAAACACTGTAAAAAAGTATAATTCTGCATTTTCTTTACTTTCACGACTGCATTTGTGTTGTATTTTATCTGATCTAATCTTCTTTTCTAATGCACTTATTCACCTTAAATAAATCACTTTAAATTGACTCTGGTGCCGATACAGATAAACCTCAACATGAGCTAAATGAAAACCACCGAAAATCACCGACTTCATGTTTAACGTGTGCAGATAATCATGTATTTTTTTCATTTTAAGATATTTCAAACTGTGATTATATAAATTTGTAATAGAATCCAAAAGTCTTTATTGGCCCTGAATAGAGTGGAAGCAGATTAATTCGATTTTCAGGACAAGAAGAACCATATCGAAGGGTTCAAATCACATCAACCGGCTTGTTTTACTCCAGTTTTATGACTTTTATGCAACTTTTTTGTACTTCAGTAACGAAGCACAATGTGTTTCATGTGTTAAAATTGATTTATCTGCGTACAAGGATTTCAACTTTGAGGTATTGTACTTAACAGCTTTGGGAAAACAATACAGAACAAGAAGAAGCTTCGGACAACTTGAGTTTCCCTTTGAGATTTACTGGTTATTTCTCTGCACATTATCTTTATTGTTGAGGCCACAGTAGACATATCGGTGCTGAAAAATCAAATGTTGACCTTTTTAACAATAGCCACTTTAAAGATGATGGTGTTTTTTAACCACAAAAACAATGTTTCTCTTGTTTGTAAGGAAATGTCTTTTGGGGAATGAATTCTTAGTTTTCTATAGTTTCCCCCGGTTGTTGAGCAGAGATACGCCACGCTGTAAAGAACAGGTATCGACAAAAGAAACTTGATCAGTCTTGAGTCTCAGGAGACAGTTGAGAGTCCCACAATGGGACATCATTAAAGTCTAATAATCGATTGAATATTGGCACAGTTTTCTTCCAACTTCACCTTTTCTAATTTTAAGCATCTGGATTAATTGCTTTTATTGTTGAATTTCTTTTAACGCTCCATTGAAGGACATCAAAGTGTGTGGATTTATATGCTGTAATACTGCACCTAATACTGTTGTATTTGTGGCGTTGTCTTTTATATTCTGATGGAAACTATAAAGTAAAGTTCATATCCAGCAACTCATGGAAACAAATCAAAATGTCCTTTACTGTAAACACCAAACAGGTAACATGATCTGACAGGAATGTTGATCACGATGTTCTGCAGAATATAATTTGCATACTAGCAGACGATCACAGAGCTCACCGCAGGTGAAAATGCGCTCTTCATTTCATAAGATTGATCACAATGCAGTTTGAGTTACAGTAAACAAATGAATGTGTTATGAGTGAGTCAGTGACTCATCACTGGTTGAAGGAGAGCTAGTGTAAACACTGTAAAAAAGTATAATTCTGCATTTTCTTTACTTTCACGACTGCATTTGTGTTGTATTTTATCTGATCTAATCTTATTTTCGAATGCACTTATTCACCTTAAATAAATCACTTTAAATTGACTCTGGTGCCGATACAGATAAACCTCAACATGAGCTAAATGAAAACCACCGAAAATCGACTTCATGTTTAACGTTTGCAGATAATCATGTATTTTTTTTCATTTTAAGATATTTCAAACTGTGATTATATAAATTTGTAATATAATCCACAAGTCTTTATTGGCCCTGAATAGAGTGGAAGCAGATTAATTCGATTTTCAGGACAAGAAGAACCATATCGAAGGGTTCAAATCACATCAACCGGCTTGTTTTACTCCAGTTTTACGACTTTTATGCAACTTTTTTGTACTTCAGTAACGAAGCACAATGTGTTTCATGTGTTAGAATTGATTTATCTGCGTACAAGGATTTCAACTTTGAGGTATTGTACTTAACAGCTTTGGGAAAACAATACAGAACAAGAAGAAGCTTCGGACAACTCGAGTTTCGCTTTGAGATTTACTGGTTCTTTCTCTGCATATTATCTTTATTGTTGAGGCCACAGTAGACCTATCGGTGCTGAAAAATCAAATGTTGACCTTTTTAACAATAGCCACTTTAAAGATGATGGTGTTTTTTAACCACAAAAACAATGTTTCTCTTGTTTGTAAGGAAATGTCTTTTGGGGAATGAATTCTTAGTTTTCTATAGTTTCCCCCGGTTGTTGAGCAGAGATACGCCACGCTGTAAAGAACAGGTATCGACAAAAGAAACTTGATCAGTCTTGAGTCTCAGGAGACAGTGGAGAGTCCCACAATGGGACATCATTGAAGTCTAATAATCGATTGAATATTGGCACAGTTTTCTTCCAACTTCACCTTTTCTAATTTTAAGCATCTGGATTAATTGCTTTTATTGTTGAATTTCTTTTAACGCTCCATTGAAGGACATCAAAGTGTGTGGATTTATATGCTGTAATACTGCACCTAATACTGTTGTATTTGTGGCGTTGTCTTTTATATTCTGATGGAAACTATAAAGTAAAGTTCATATCCAGCAACTCATGGAAACAAATCAAAATGTCCTTTACTGTAAACACCAAACAGGTAACATGATCTGACAGGAATGTTGATCACGATGTTCTGCAGAATATGATTTGCATACTAGCAGACGATCACAGAGCTCACCGCAAGTGAAAATGCGCTCTTCATTTCATAAGACTGATCACAATGCAGTTTGAGTTACAGTAAAGAAATGAATGTGTTATGAGTGAGTCAGTGACTCATCACTGGTTGAAGGAGAGCTATTGTAAACACTGTAAAAAAGTATAATTCTGCATTTTCTTTACTTTCACGACTGCATTTGTGTTGTATTTTATCTGATCTAATCTTATTTTCGAATGCACTTATTCACCTTAAATAAATCACTTTAAATTGACTCTGGTGCCGATACAGATAAACCTCAACATGAGCTAAATGAAAACCACCGAAAATCGACTTCATGTTTAACGTTTGCAGATAATCATGTATTTTTTTTCATTTTAAGATATTTCAAACTGTGATTATATAAATTTGTAATATAATCCACAAGTCTTTATTGGCCCTGAATAGAGTGGAAGCAGATTAATTCGATTTTCAGGACAAGAAGAACCATATCGAAGGGTTCAAATCACATCAACCGGCTTGTTTTACTCCAGTTTTACGACTTTTATGCAACTTTTTTGTACTTCAGTAACGAAGCACAATGTGTTTCATGTGTTAGAATTGATTTATCTGCGTACAAGGATTTCAACTTTGAGGTATTGTACTTAACAGCTTTGGGAAAACAATACAGAACAAGAAGAAGCTTCGGACAACTCGAGTTTCGCTTTGAGATTTACTGGTTCTTTCTCTGCATATTATCTTTATTGTTGAGGCCACAGTAGACCTATCGGTGCTGAAAAATCAAATGTTGACCTTTTTAACAATAGCCACTTTAAAGATGATGGTGTTTTTTAACCACAAAAACAATGTTTCTCTTGTTTGTAAGGAAATGTCTTTTGGGGAATGAATTCTTAGTTTTCTATAGTTTCCCCCGGTTGTTGAGCAGAGATACGCCACGCTGTAAAGAACAGGTATCGACAAAAGAAACTTGATCAGTCTTGAGTCTCAGGAGACAGTGGAGAGTCCCACAATGGGACATCATTGAAGTCTAATAATCGATTGAATATTGGCACAGTTTTCTTCCAACTTCACCTTTTCTAATTTTAAGCATCTGGATTAATTGCTTTTATTGTTGAATTTCTTTTAACGCTCCATTGAAGGACATCAAAGTGTGTGGATTTATATGCTGTAATACTGCACCTAATACTGTTGTATTTGTGGCGTTGTCTTTTATATTCTGATGGAAACTATAAAGTAAAGTTCATATCCAGCAACTCATGGAAACAAATCAAAATGTCCTTTACTGTAAACACCAAACAGGTAACATGATCTGACAGGAATGTTGATCACGATGTTCTGCAGAATATGATTTGCATACTAGCAGACGATCACAGAGCTCACCGCAAGTGAAAATGCGCTCTTCATTTCATAAGACTGATCACAATGCAGTTTGAGTTACAGTAAAGAAATGAATGTGTTATGAGTGAGTCAGTGACTCATCACTGGTTGAAGGAGAGCTATTGTAAACACTGTAAAAAAGTATAATTCTGCATTTTCTTTACTTTCACGACTGCATTTGTGTTGTATTTTATCTGATCTAATCTTCTTTTCTAATGCACTTATTCACCTTAAATAAATCACTTTAAATTGACTCTGGTGCCGATACAGATAAAACTCAACATGAGCTAAATGAAAACCACCGAAAATCACCGACTTCATGTTTAACGTTTGCAGATAATCATGTATTTTTTTTATTTTAAGATATTTCAAACTGTGATTATATAAATTTGTAATAGAATCCACAAGTCTTTATTGGCCCTGAATAGAGTGGAAGCAGATTAATTCGATTTTCAGGACAAGAAGAACCATATCGAAGGGTTCAAATCACATCAACCGGCTTGTTTTACTCCAGTTTTATGACTTTTATGCAACTTGTTTGTACTTCAGTAACAAAGCACAATGTGTTTCATGTGTTAAAATTGATTTATCTGCGTACAAGGATTTCAACTTTGAGGTATTGTACTTAACAGCTTTGGGAAAACAATACAGAACAAGAAGAAGCTTCGGACAACTTGAGTTTCCCTTTGAGATTTACTGGTTCTTTCTCTGCATATTATCTTTATTGTTGAGGCCACAGTAGACCTATCGGTGCTGAAAAATCAAATGTTGACCTTTTTAACAATAGCCACTTTAAAGATGATGGTGTTTGTTTTACCACAAAAACAATGTTTCTCTTGTTTGTAAGGAAATGTCTTTTGGGGAATGAATTCTTAGTTTTCTATAGTTTCCCCCGGTTGTTGAGCAGAGATACGCCACGCTGTAAAGAACAGGTATCGACAAAAGAAACTTGATCAGTCTTGAGTCTCAGGAGACAGTGGAGAGTCCCACAATGGGACATCATTAAAGTCTAATAATCGATTGAATATTGGCACAGTTTTCTTCCAACTTCACCTTTTCTAATTTTAAGCATCTGGATTAATTGCTTTTATTGTTGAATTTCTTTTAACGCTCCATTGAAGGACATCAAAGTGTGTGGATTTATATGCTGTAATACTGCACCTAATACTGTTGTATTTGTGGCGTTGTCTTTTATATTCTGATGGAAACTATAAAGTAAAGTTCATATCCATCAACTCATGGAAACAAATCAAAATGTCCTTTACTGTAAACACCAAACAGGTAACATGATCTGACAGGAATGTTGATCACGATGTTCTGCAGAATATGATTTGCATACTAGCAGACGATCACAGAGCTCACCGCAGGTGAAAATGCGCTCTTCATTTCATAAGATTGATCACAATGCAGTTTGAGTTACAGTAAACAAATGAATGTGTCATGAGTGAGTCAGTGACTCATCACTGGTTGAAGGAGAGCTATTGTAAACACTGTAAAAAAGTATAATTCTGCATTTTCTTTACTTTCACGACTGCATTTGTGTTGTATTTTATCTGATCTAATCTTCTTTTCTAATGCACTTATTCACCTTAAATAAATCACTTTAAATTGACTCTGGTGCCGATACAGATAAACCTCAACATGAGCTAAATGAAAACCACCGAAAATCACCGACTTCATGTTTAACGTTTGCAGATAATCATGTATTTTTTTTATTTTAAGATATTTCAAACTGTGATTATATAAATTTGTAATAGAATCCACAAGTCTTTATTGGCCCTGAATAGAGTGGAAGCAGATTAATTTGATTTTCAGGACAAGAAGAACCATATCGAAGGGTTCAAATCACATCAACCGGCTTGTTTTACTCCAGTTTTATGACTTGTATGCAACTTTTTTGTACTTCAGTAACGAAGCACAATGTGTTTCACGTGTTAAAATTGATTTATCTGCATACAAGGATTTCAACTTTGAGGTATTGTACTTAACAGCTTTGGGAAAACAATACAGAACAAGAAGAAGCTTCGGACAACTTGAGTTTCCCTTTGAGATTTACTGGTTATTTCTCTGCATATTATCTTTATTGTTGAGGCCACAGTAGACCTATCGGTGCTGAAAAATCAAATGTTGACCTTTTTAACAATAGCCACTTTAAAGATGATGGTGTTTGTTTTACCACAAAAACAATGTTTCTCTTGTTTGTAAGGAAATGTCTTTTGGGGAATGAATTCTTAGTTTTCTATAGTTTCCCCCGGTTGTTGAGCAGAGATACGCCACGCTGTAAAGAACAGGTATCGACAAAAGAAACTTGATCAGTCTTGAGTCTCAGGAGACAGTTGAGAGTCCCACAATGGGACATCATTAAAGTCTAATAATCGATTGAATATTGGCACAGTTTTCTTCCAACTTCACCTTTTCTAATTTTAAGCATCTGGATTAATTGCTTTTATTGTTGAATTTCTTTTAACGCTCCATTGAAGGACATCAAAGTGTGTGGATTTATATGCTGTAATACTGCACCTAATACTGTTGTATTTGTGGCGTTGTCTTTTATATTCTGATGGAAACTATGAAGTAAAGTTCATATCCAGCAACTCATGGAAACAAATCAAAATGTCCTTTACTGTAAACACCAAACAGGTAACATGATCTGACAGGAATGTTGATCACGATGTTCTGCAGAATATGATTTGCATACTAGCAGACGATCACAGAGCTCACCGCAGGTGAAAATGCGCTCTTCATTTCATAAGATTGATCACAATGCAGTTTGAGTTACAGTAAACAAATGAATGTGTTATGAGTGAGTCAGTGACTCATCACTGGTTGAAGGAGAGCTATTGTAAACACTGTAAAAAAGTATAATTCTGCATTTTCTTTACTTTCACGACTGCATTTGTGTTGTATTTTATCTGATCTAATCTTCTTTTCTAATGCACTTATTCACCTTAAATAAATCACTTTAAATTGACTCTGGTGCCGATACAGATAAACCTCAACATGAGCTAAATGAAAACCACCGAAAATCACAGACTTCATGTTTAACGTGTGCAGATAATCATGTATTTTTTTCATTTTAAGATATTTCAAACTGTGATTATATAAATTTGTAATAGAATCCACAAGTCTTTATTTTACTTTATACTTTATAGACAATAGTTCATAATTTGGGTACATCAAAAGATCACAGATTACATTTAAAGTAAATAACAAATTATCTGTCATCAAGTGGATGAATAATCGATCATCCGATCTCTGAACTACAGTTAACTATAGAATCGATTCTTAGCTGAGGTGTTTTGTGTGCAGCGAATGACAAATGTATTTCCCCTAAACAGTAAACAGGCTTGTTTGGCTCCTGGAATACACACCTTCCAGGTGGGAAGTGATTTGAGAGCCACACCCTCTTCAGGAACGCCCTCTGCAGCAGGAACACCCTCTGCAGCAGAAATCCCCTCCTCCCTCCTCCTGCATCACCACCTGTGGGTGGTTTGCTGATTAAAAAAATTCCGCAGCGATCGTATGCACATATAAAAGAGCAGAAACTGCTGAACAAAGAACATCCCTCCTGCTCAACACTTGACTTTCACAGCGCAGGTAAGTCTCTTAGGAAAACGTCATCCGGTTCTCTCTGAGTGATACTTTTATCTTTTTAGCTCATTTTAATTGTTTTAACAAGTTTAATTGAGGGGAATTGCTAGATGAAATCAATTTTGCTGTGTGATTTGAAAGACATTTGTACAACTCAAAACACGATGATTTAAGGTTAATATCCCCTGAAAGACAACTGGAATGCTCTGGTTTATAGATTATCAAAAATGTAAATGGTGGTTTTTAAGTTTGCTAACTTTGTCTAAAGAAGGAGATTTGCTGGAGTTAGTTCTTTGTTTCTTTTGATGGTTTTGTAGTTTATTTTATTTTTTTGTCTTTGCATAATTCAACATCTTTTCAGTCAACCAAATGTGTTTTTAGAAATACTTTGTTGTTGTGCTTAATTGATTGCTGATTGATTCAATGCAATCCATTTTGAACATGCTGAGACTTTAAATTTCTCTTTGCGTAATTAATATTTGCCAACTCAAACTGCAGTGTGTTGATAGACCGGCTCTCCAATCACACTTTTAATAACTATTCATTTTTTTGTTCATTTACTGACTTCCTTTAAAGAATGGCACGTGGATTGACCCTGTTGGTTGCAGCGCTGGTCTTTTATGTGACTCCGAGTGTCCAAGGAACGGCTTCGGTTGGTTTTCTTTCACTTAAATTCTGTGTAAATCATCACAACACCTGCTTGACCTTTGTAATTTAAACGGGTAATGTGTTTCCACCTTGAAATTCTGTCCCAGTCGGTTCGATCCCCGACTGGGACGTGCACGTGTCGAAGTGTACCTGAGCAATACACTGAACCCCCCCCCCCCCCGGCTCCCCTGGCGCCGATCAATGGCAGCCCACTGCTCCCTATATACAGGGATGGGTCAACTGCAGAGATACATTTTGTGTATGTGTAGAAATATATATGACAATAAAAATGGTTTCTTCTTTTCTTCTTTATTGTTAAATGTTTGTTTCCAAGAAGCGGCTGTAATCGTATACTTGAATGCATAACTTTGCTAAACAACAGAACATGATTCTGCTTTTAAAGGGCTACTTCAGTATAGCGCCTCCTTAAGGTTGGGGAACTCTCAGGGGATTTATTTTTATTCAATTGATGCACCAGAGGCCAAGCTATTCTGACTTAACGTCCCTAGGTGCCAGATCCTAACAACACTGGGTCCTATTTCCATCATGCAACTCTGACATTATATAACAGGCTGAGTATACTCGTCACCCTGTGTATACATGGAGGCATTAACTCTGCAAAGATATGCAGATAACGCAGCCTCTGGTTGACAATTTTACATAGTTTGCATTTTTTTCAAAACAAATAAAACTTCAGAATTAGTGACTCATAACTGCTCCAGAGGGCAGAAACGGTTTAGAAAATAACAGACTTTAGCTTCATTTACTGCACAAAATATTTTCATAGCCATGACGAATTTAGTCCACTGAGTTTTCTGTTTGTGTACCAGGTGGACATCACTCGCTCAGGTTGCGGAGTCGATAAACTGTGTGTAGAGACCCCAGATGACTGCGCTCCTGGAACAGTCGGCTGTCTGTTTGTGTCTGTGGTCGCCGCCGCCCCAGTGGCTCCCAACGGCGCTATGCTGTCCATCGAGCTCAGTGGAAACGCCGGCAGATTAATCGCACTGGGCCTCACTGCGAACGCCTCAGAGGTAACGCACACTATTTCAAACATCTTTTTGCTAAATTAGACACTCAACTTAATCTCATGCTGCTTTTTAAGCAGTAAAATACTTTTATACAAATGGTGGACAGGTTTGTGTCTGCGAAAAGATGCTGGTTTCCGGAGTAGAGATCCTTTTGACATGAGGCCAAAGTACACAGAGTATTGTTTCCTTTTCCCCAGAAACTTGTTAGGCAGCCGTTGCCTTGTAGAGTCAGAACTCGATGATACTATACTTGATTTACAAGTTTATGATAGGTTTATGTTATGTCCCGTTCCTTATTTATACTTTTCTGGATCTAGTTAATCAGTGACATGGAACCATCTCAATGAATGCATCTGTTAAATATGACTGGCATTTATTGACTCGAAACAATATTTATCTAGTTGATCAGGGCTGCCTGGATAGTCCATCAAACAGCTGGACAATGTGTCTCTTATCTCATACTGAAGGCTGTAAAGAATACAATATTGTGGCTTTCATAATTTGTGCAAAATAAGGCCATTTCTCCAACCATTAAGTCCATTATGATATCTTCTGTACAAACCCATGGACTTTGAGGATCCAGCCCTTGAATTGGGACATAGTGTGAAATATGTTGACGATGGCAACAGGTGCTATATGGCTGCTGTGTTTACACAGAAAAGTAACAAACTGGTGTCTTTATTACTGGATATTGAAATTACTTTGGAACAGTGATATCATCCTCAACATGAAATGTGTTTTTTTTTTTTTCTTTATTTTGGCTCCTACAGTGACTATAAATGAGAAATTATTCACGGCAACAAATCAGAATATTTAAACGTGTTCAAGCATATTGTGCAATGACTTTCCAAAATGATGTGACATGAACACAGAAACATGCAACAGGGAAGCGGAAGGAAAATGATAATACTGAGGAACGGATGAGTTGGAAACTAAACTCTGGACTGTTGACTCACTATGTTATTTCCAGCCTTAACAAAGACGCTGACTGTTGGAATTTGTCATGTGGTCACTTCAAGGTTGATGTATTACCCTTTAATCACTATTTTATTGTCTGCAGGGTACCACCATGCTCTTCGTTTGCGGTAATGCCAACGGGTTCGTCTTCAGTACAATGACACTGAACAACACAGACCGTGCGCTCACCGGAAATGAGGAGGTGAGGACTCGTATTTACTGTCGTATAGATGTTGGCGTAAGTAAATGCACTCGTTTCATGAAACAAGGGGTTAACAGAAAATAATACACATTTACATACATGCTGATAATTTAGTGTCTATACTGCGTATGCTAAAAAGAAATCCAAATATTCCAAAATTTAAAAAAAGTCTAAGTCACTTACTGAGCAGATACTTAATAAAGTTATAGATTCACAGCCTTAGAAACAACGATAGATCAAATGATAAGAACAGACATTAACTTATTTATACATTTCAAATACTTGTGTCCTTTTAGTTCCATTGCTTTCAGTAGGTTGTCTGGGGTGTCAGAAATCATGCTAAGAACTTTTGAGATCCTAAATCATTGTAGGTAATGGATTAAACATGTCACCAACAAAAGCTATAAAATGATCCTTTACATCAGGGGTCTCAAACATAAAAATATATATTTTTTTAAATTAGACTTGAAAATAAAAATATCCCCATAGTCGAAATTATGAGATGCCTAAACAGTCATAGAAGCAGCGCTTTGGCTTGTTGCTGTACACTTGAAATGTATTGTGAGTACATTGCCGACTTTAAATGTGACTTTAAACGCATGAAATACTTCATGTGGGATTGTGCAAACGCACCCTTGAAAGGATTTTAAGCGTTGAACAAAGTTAGTGTAATAACTTGATATTTGTCTTTTCTATTTTCTTTAATCGTTTGATCCAGTAATGTGAGTTTCTTAACCCTAAATGAAAAGGATTTAAATTATCGAAATGTGCTTAAATATATTTTTATATAACTATGTACAATATTTTTACACTTTAATAATCAAATGCAGAGTTATTTAACAATATGTTAGGAGTAGTTACATTTACAACCGGCCCTTTGTGGGCGACATGATGCTGATGTGGCCCGGCATGAAAATGAGTTTGAGACCCCTGCTTTACATCGGGTAAGACGGGAGTTTATTCACTGGACCATAATTGAGCAGCATCACAAATTAGTCAAATAAGTGAGGCAAATCTGTTAAATTAAAATGTTTTCTGTGAGTAAATGTGTTTATAAAAAAAAAAATTCTCTGAACTTATTTTACCGCACCATAACTTACTTTATGTCACGCAACCTTTCTAGCCAGTGTCAGATATCCGTGGCACGGTGAATGGAACTCAGATCGATTGTGAGTTCAACATTACAAGTGTGAACACCACCAGAAGCAGAAGCAGCGAGGCTACCACCTCCTCCATCATCCTCGGGATTGTTGACAGGAGTAAGTGGACACACAGTAACACACGCGTACATTAATATACAAGATTGCTTCACAACAGGATTTCCATGAAACCTGAATTTTTAAAACTAAAGTTGCACACGATTTTGTTTATTCATCTATTTCATCCTGAGTACACAGTATCGTAGGGGAATACTGTATGTTCTCTCGCGTTGGAAAGTAAATATACATTTACTAAAGTACTGTACTTGAGTCTTTATTTTCCTTATTTCTTCTCATTACAGTTCAGAAGGAAATATTTAACAGTTTAGTCCACTATATTAAATGACGGCTTATACTTTACAAAGTAAGACTTGAGTACAAAACCTATGAAGAGCTTCTAAAATGTAGTTTATATAATTTTAAAAAACAGTATATACAAATACAGCTGAAACATATTAGTCATGTGACTATTTTCCATGTGAAAATATTTTGTAGTTTCAGCTTCACACGTGAGAAATCAGATTTTAATAGCAGTTTTTTATTTTTATAAATGTTTGCAACAGTGGTTGTGAAGGTAATTTTGAAATTGGAGAGAAATGTTAGTATAACTTGAATGTACAGACAAAAACAGTGACGAGAACAAGTAGACCTTAAATGGAAAAATAACCTTTACTGCGTTTCTTCTTTTAGCTTAGCCTCTTTTCTCCAGATATACAGATGGATTTACTCCTTCCTCTTTCAAACTGGAAATGTTTATTTTACTGTGACTTTAACTGCTGCCCATGAGAACGTGTGTAACCGCCCACTGCTCTGTCAATCTTCAGTGGGTCGCCCCGTCTTCCTCACGTTTCTGAACAGCGGTCCTCTGAACCTCGCCGACCCGGCCAGCAACCCCAGCGTCAACGCAACAGCAGCACCCAGCGTCAACGCAACAGCAGCACCCAGCGTCAACGCAACAGCAGCACCCAGCGTCAACGCAACAGCAGCACCCAGCGTCAACGCAACAGCAGCACCCAGCGTCAACGCAACAGCAGCACCCAGCGGCAACGCAACAGCAGCACCCAGCGGCAACGCAACAGCAGCACCCAGCGGCAACGCAACAGCAGCACCCAGCGGCAACGCAACAGCAGCACCCAGCGGCAACGCAACAGCAGCACCCAGCGGCAACGCAACAGCAGCACCCA
Organism: Melanostigma gelatinosum; assembly: GCF_949748355.1. NCBI lineage: Eukaryota > Metazoa > Chordata > Actinopteri > Perciformes > Zoarcidae > Melanostigma > Melanostigma gelatinosum. The sequence continues at coordinate 4,930,415 of NC_136648.1, read as the reverse complement.
GCGGCAACGCAACAGCAGCACCCAGCGGCAACGCAACAGCAGCACCCACCAACACACCGATGCCCAACAGCGGTGGAGCTGTCCAGCCTCTTGGTAAACAAAACGCCACTGTTTATATATTTTCATTTTCGTTTTAAGTCTTCAGATACTGATGTCTGAGAACAATCCACAACAGCAGTAACTAAATAACAAGAGATGGAGGAACATCTCATTTTGTTGGTCATATAATATCCTAGACAGAAACGGGTACGTCATTTTAAATTGATAGGAAAGGTTCTTAATTTGGTCCGTTTAGTAGCTGTTCTGGAGCTTTCGATTGCATCAGATGATGGTTGTCAAGGAAATTGATATATGATCAAAAGCTCCAATAATGAGTTCTGAATATTAACTCTGCATGCAGTTTATAAACTCAATAAGTAAATGTATGCTGCTTGTGTACAGTGACTATAATTATTACAAAACACACTTTTGTTCTCACCTCTGGCCATGCAGATAATTTCTGTTTATTTGTTATAAAGATATTTGTCAGTTTCTGCCTCTACCCAGAAGCATTGGAGATGAATAAAGTGTTACATGTCTGTCCATAAATGTCTCCAATGAATACCGATGACCTGTTCAGAGTACCGGGGACATTGGAAAGAGATGAAGCTGTTGCGCTTCATCAGTGTAATTTGTCAATACAACACAAATCGATGTCCATTGATATTGTTGAGGCGTAAACCGCAGCAAATGAAATTTGATTTGTAGTCTCTGCACTGAGCCGCCATGTCATTACTGAATCGACAGAACAGACATTTAGTGATTAACTCCTTTTTGTCTCTTTCCTCACCAGCTGTGCTGCTCCTGCTGAGCGTCCTCTCGCTGGCGGTCATGCTGAGAGAAGGAAGTTGTGGCTAGTTGGATACAATGAAGACACAAAGTGTTTTTACTGCACTTCGATGTGTTTTAACTGTTTGTACTTTAAGCTGAAACTCATCACTTGTCTGTTAGTATATAATTATTCAGAAGACTCATATCTATCTATCCGGTTTGCATTTGTATAACTCTTTCCTACTAAACTTGATCTGCAAGTACAAATTGTAAGACTTTGGTTTGAGCGGTTTCTTGGCAGTTAACCTCAACTCTCAAACCTCCTTTATGGGAAACTCAAGGGAAGAGTAGTAGTTTTATTCTGAAATGTACTGTGACTGTAAAATATCTGTTCCTGGGATAACAAATAAGTTCCATCAAATCTAAATGAATAAAGTTGAAGCTATTTTTGTTTGTTGCATCACTTCGTTGACTGTTTTTCGCCACATCATGAATTGCACTGCCTCTCACGGTACATAACCAGCCATGACTTCAGGGCTGCAATTAATTATCTCAGTTAAGACATGAATAACAGACACTTTTCTAAGATGTGAATTGGCGTTTCAAAACTGAATGGTTTGCTTGAGGCTTTTTTTTTTTTTTTTTTTCCCCTAAATTACAGCTCTACATTAAATGACATGTTTGTACTTTACTCATACAGATAAATGTTACTAAAAGCTGCTCTATATATATAATTTTGTGACTTCAGATTGTTCACAACTAAAATTGCTCCTGAGGAAAAACATGGTGAAATCTTTAATCCAAAACAATGGTCATGAAATCAAACCATGACATTGTGTCATTTGTTTGGGGACTCTCTCATTTAGGGACATTCTCGGTGTGACTACAACTTCCAACGACAGACCAGAGTTTGGTACAAAACATTTCTGCAGCTTTGGCCATTGTATTCAAAGATATTGCTAAAAATCTGCAAACAAACGGAGCAACAAACTTGAGCAGTCAGACACTCTGATTGTAAAGAAACCAACGTTTTTGCAAGTTTTTCTGTTTGCTGCTGCGTTTAATTGAACCAGATTCAAGGTCATTAATCAATTCCTGCATTTTATTACTGTATTTTATTTCTTACACTGCTTTCTATTTTAATTACTTTTTAATGTTTACCGTCAATGGCCTCTTGGCGCAGAGGGTACTGGTGCTTGTGAGGCCGAAAATCAGAGCGCGGAGTGATGACAGGCTGACAGTTGTGAATCAGGCCAACGTCATACTTGTTCACCGCCCAGAGTGTCTGTGGAACAGAAGTAAGGGCGGGAGGAATAGATGCAGGTCTAGTTTAAAACGTTTTAATTTCTTCGTTAAGCTCATGAAACACAGACTGATCTGCAGGCAGGTGTTAAGAGCACACAAAACGTTCTGTGGAAGCCGGTAGACTGTGATCGCAGAATGAGTGGATCGCATGTCTTTTCCCAGTCGGTAAGCGCCTCGCATTGAGCGCCGAATGGACCCAAATCTCTCCACTCATCATCGCGTCCTTTTGACAGCGAGATGTGAGGAGCTGAATCTGGAACATCAAACAGTTCTTTCTGTGATGGAGACAGAGAAACAGATACAGCAGATTTATAAGTAGACCAAAACAGTGTGGAACAGGCGATTACATCATTAATGCCTTCAAAAAAATTGTCTTCATAGCAGACATCTTGTCCTTTAGAAATGTGTGAGGTGCAGTGTAGATGTTTGTAGTTCATGCGGTCGGCATGTGGTGAGACCCGTGCGTCTACTGTGTGACAAAGTCGTTCTGCGTCGTCAACAGGGAGCCACCATTGATAGCAAAAAAGTGCCTCAGAGGGAGTCTGTAACATTTGGTGTACGACTCTTTGCCTCAGCACTTTAAGGCCATCAGAGGATGGTTTTACTCCTATTCCATACACGCCCATTAAGTTAATGGGACAGAGGGTCGAAAGTAGAAACGAATGTTTCACTTTAATGTCAGGATCGTCATCAGTCAAGTCAGTGTGTACACACGTCATCGGAACAGAAAATCTTTCAGTTACAGTTAAGCCGGAGGCCCCTTGAGAGTATACAAAACGCCCACTCATCTTCTGATGAGGAAAATATTTCTGTTGAATCACAGAGTGAGTAGCTCCAGAATCTACTAAAAATGTTAATTCTCTCCCTTCCACAACTACCTTTGTAGTTGGCATATTTTTGTATGACTCTGATGAGAGCATTGAATAAGTGTGTGGTTGTGATGTAGATGCATTCACTTGCTGTTGCTCTAAGTGTGAAATGACACAAAGAAGAATGGATTGTTGTTCTGCAGTGTGCGTGCAAGGAAGCGTGTGTGCGTTGCAGTAAATGTGCGCGTTGTTTGTGCGTTCTGAGTCAGTGTGTGTTCTTATCTGTTCCGGAGCCGAGAGGGAGTCAGCTGCCTCCTGTCCACGTGCATCCCCACATCACCTCCCCACATCACGTCAGTCGGAAGTGCCAAATTGTTGAGAGTCACCCCCTCCGTCCTCTCCGCGCTGTCGTCCACGTGGCTGTCGTCCACGTGGCTGTCGTCCACGTGGCTGTCGTCCACGTGGCTGTCGTCCACGTGGCTGTCGTGATTCGCTGTGTGTGTAGCGATAAGGGCAGTCTCTGGACCAATGTCCTGTTTCACCGCAGTTAAAACACTCGTTGGGCTGCACATGTGAAAGTCCTTCATTTCGGTTGTCTTGGAAGCGTCTTTGGCCCCTACCACGTCGCATTCCTCTTCCGCGCCCCCTCAGCTGGGCCCTCCCATAGCTGTTACGTGGGTGGGTGGGTTGGTTTTGGCCTCCCTCATCTCCTCGTGTCATCTGTTGGACAGCTTGAAGCATCGCAAGCTGAGCTTTTTCACCCACTTGTTTACTGCGTTTCTCTTGCCTGGCCTGAGTGTCATTATACAGTTTGCAGTTGTGCCGTGCGTGGTTTATCACCTCATCAAGTCTTTCATCCTCCAGGCCAATCACGGAGCGTTCGGTGACTGTTTTGATGTCTGGTAGCAGCCCGTTCATGAAAGCATTCTTGAGATGTGTTTCCCACACTGACATTGTTGTTCTGTCAGCTGGTTCTTCAATACCGCTGTGTGTTTGGAATGCAGACATGAGTCTTTGGTGATATGATGTCACATCTTCAGTTTTACCTTGCTTCGTGTTATTAATTAAAGCCATATTAACTTTCGATGGGAAAGCGGTCACTATAGCTTGGCAGACGGCTGTAATGAAAGTGGCGTAGGGCACGTTAGCTACGTCTCCCCAGGGAGGTTTTACCATAAGAGAGTCGCGGCCAGCACCTGTAACTGTGACCCTGATTTTGCTGAAGTCTGTTGGGCCAACATGCTTGACTAACAGGCGGTGAACCTCTGGGCCAGTAGGCATAAATTCCTTGCAGAATATCAGGAAGTCTTTTGCGAAAGCTGCGCCATTCTGGATGCTAGGCAGGTGAAGTGAAGCTTGCATGATGTCACCTTGCGTCCAGGGTCTGAACACGAGACCCGGAGCACCATCAGCTGGTCCTGGAACTTGAATCATGGGCCCCTGGAAAGTTTCGGATGTGTCGAGGTTGAAAGCTGGTGGGGGTGTGTCGGGGCTGAGCCAGTTGGCGACAGCGCCAGCTGCATCCCGCCAGCTACGCGGGTCTGCGTAGGACCATGGTGAGGTGGCAGGTGTCGATGTTGCAGCCGTCTGAGGAGAGACAAACGGGTTGTGGTGAGGCGAGGCTGGACCCTGTCGGAGCTCCTCGTTTGCCAGGCGAGCCTGTTCTTGCTGTTGTGTGAGGAGCCGGGTTGCTGGTCTGCTAGCCAGTGGTGCATCAGGGTATGGCGGAGGAGGTGGTGGAGGAGGTGCTGGTTGTGGTGGTGGTGGTTGTAGAACGCCATCCTGTGGGGAAGGTCGGTAACACGTGTCCAGGAGAGGACCGCTCGCTCCTGTAAGGCTCGGATAGAGAGTGTGGGAAAAAACAGGGTTACTCAGTGTATCAGTTTCGTCTTTCTTCAAACAAGTCATTTGTTTAAGCATTTGCTTTCTTTCCCTACTTTCACTCTCATCTTCCCACTTAACCAAACACTTTTGGTTTTTCTCGATCATTTCTAAGTCTTTGACTCTGTCTTTCTTCGTACATTTAATCTGTTTCAATTTACCTTCTAAATCTCCTCTTAACATTTTGAGCTTAACGGCGCTCAATGAGCCGTTTTCAGGAAACCCAAACTCCCTTGACCAGTACGTGAGGCATTCTAAACACCCGTTTCCATATTTCTGTCGCATCATATCAATTATTGGGCCCGAGGGCTCTGCGCTTTTACTACTTTTTCCACCCATCTTTTCAGGCGTGGACACGTTAACGTTACCTTAACAATATAGTCGTCACCATACAGCGTATGTTTATTCTATCGAAGGAAAAACTTTTTGCAAAAAACCTCGTTTGAAATTCACGTTATGTTGTGAAAAACCACGATTCTTGTTTCAAACTTATTTGAAATTCACGTTAGTTATTTATCACAATTCTTATTCTATCAGGATAGAATTCACGTATTTGATCATTTTAACCACGGTTTTACAACAAACCAATTGTAGTCAAGCGATCTGTGTTCACGATCTCAAAATGTTTTTATTCTGAGTTAAATCATCACGTATAACACAATCCTATTTTCCACGTAAAAGCGTGTAACAGTGACATGTCAGAAAATGAGAAAGGGAGTTTACATGAACCACATTCGTAAAACGAAACCACGGACGTCAAAAACAATTGTGTTACCCAAATAAAAAACAAAAACAATTGTGCTACCCAAATAAAAAACAAAAACAATTGTGTTACCTAAATAAAAAACAAAAACAATTGTGTTACCCAACTAAAAATGACTACTTGACCATTCATCTATGTCTGTTAAATCATATGACCTTAGTATCATTTTACCATTACTTTTACAATTGGAATTTTAACTTTCTTACCCGTTTGTAGAAATTAATTATTTTTCGTTGGATTCGCGTGCCGTCAATCAGACACTCCCTCAGGTCTGCCGGTTCTCTCTCTCTCGTCTAATGAGGTATAAGACAGGAAACTTCAGTTTTGGATTCCTGGGAGAGGCCTCTCCTCCGGTCAGTCCCTCTGGAGCTCTGATAGACAGTCAGCGATCCTGCTCACAGCGCCTAGTTGTGGTGGAATATTTCTATGAATAGTCGGGAGAAGAGTGTCAAAGTGTTATCAAATCAATGTCAAATGAAACAGAGTCTGGATGAACGATCAAAGTTGTAAAAGTCTATTTATTTGCTTGCAAGCAAAGAGAACACAGTCTCACAGATACATCACCGTCATCTGCAAGAAGGTGCTCTGACAACATAGTCAAATGCATGGACATTTATACTCAGCCAGATGCTTCCTTTGATGTCACTGTGACCTGGTCAAAGTGTTAAGTCACAGTATGCAGAGACGGAATAACCCTGTGAACCATCACACATCATAAATACCTAAAGAGGGTCCCGCCCTTCCTCTAATGCTTATCAAAGGAAATACCGCATTCAAGACCCCTCTGTGTGTCCCCGTCTCCAATTTGGAGACAGACACAATACACAGGAACAAACATAACAAGATAAACAAGGTTTTGTGCCTGCACTTCCAAAGACTTACATTCTTTAACCCTAAAGCATAAGACTATGACATATTTTCCCACAACAACTTTGAATTACCTTGTTGAAATGTGCTGTACAAATAAACTTGCCTTGCAAAGTAGCTAGCAACTAATTTATTTGGAGGTCAAACTTGAAGGGAGTACTCCTGAAATGATTGTCGCGAGCTCAAAGCAGAAAACCGTATGTGCACACTTACAGCAAGCAAACTGAAGTCTGGGTTGTAGTCTTTTATTTAAAATAAGTATTTGACTTAAACGACCCCACCCAGCAGAGGCTGGTGTTCAGGCTTTGTACAGTATTTATACCTTTGTGTTCTTAGCCCGAGGGCCTGGTGAAAAACTTGTACATTGCCTATAAAAAGTATTCACCCCCCTTGGATGTTTTGAATGCTTTTATACATGAAATCAGGGTCGATATAATTTGACATTTGTAAAAAAGCTTTCATGTCAAAGTGGAAACAGATTTTTCCAAACTAATATCAAAAATGAATAGTGTAAAATAAATGTTTGCATAAATATTCACCCCCTTTTAAAGTGACTGACCTAATTCAAAGGTCCAGCTAGTTGATGCCAGCAGTGTCACAAGTAGTGGAATGGAGAACACCTGAGTGCTGTCGATGTGTGTGATTGTAGTATACAAATGTGAGATAAATGGATTTTTGACGAACTCATTTTATATTGTAATGTGTGTTATAGTTAAAACGGCCAGCAGGTGTCGCCATCTCACCACTAGGGGGTTGTCTGTGCATGGTATTCACGCTTCCTTGTATACTTTCTCAGAAGAGCAAAAGAGTGTAAGTAGAGAACAGGCACCCTCAATAAAACATTTGTTTAAACTGTATTCAAGGTGAGATTTCGATATTAAAGGCAAACATTGTTTAAGTTAACTGTTGTGCTTGTTATCTAAGGCTAGTAAGAGATTGTAAGTCGCTGTTTGGTATAAAACGGTTGATAGGGCCGTTATTAGCATGAGTCTAACAAGCTAACCCGTTGGTGAATGTGACTGCATAGTTATTGTGGTATTGTTGCTGAGTTTGGACGTTACTAAAGTTTATGAGAAGAAGAACAGCAAGAGAAGAGTGTGACGTAGAGAACAGGCACCCTCAATAAAACTTTTGTTTAAACCAGTGGCGGGCCGTGCATTTTATACCTGGGCCTTCACCGCTGTCCTGCAGCTCAAATACCACTTTATAAACACATTGTGAAGCCACAGCTATTGTTCATTTTTAATGCTCTAACTATGCACATCTTCATATTAAACCGTTGGGTACTAGTCATTTGAATAACACTGGAGCATTTAGAAAATGCAAACGCCTACATGCAGGAAAATATAACATCCTCAGCTGGTCTGGCTGTGGGATCCACATCATTCCTTAATAACACACTGCGACCCAAAGAGATTGTCATAGGATTTTACTTTCACAACCTGAAAATTGAATGTACTGCTCTGCAATGTCTTTCCTTGGCTCAGCACCCTCTGTCATGGTGCAGCTCAACTCAGTCAGAATGCATTTTGATTGGCTAAGCTGCATGACCCATCACCCATCAGCCTCTGCTGGCTGTTAAGTTTCGGTTCACGATAGTCACGTGCTCGCCCACTGACCAATCACAGCACACTCTGCACCGAGCGGGAAAGCTACAGATGAATACTGAGCAGCATGTAATGCTGACGTCATTATAGGCCGGCTAGCAGGCGCTGACACGTCAAAGAATACGCCCAACATGTCAAACTAAAGATCTGATAGGTTGAACACTATGACAATCAACAATATTGTCCCCATTTACTTTAATCTGCACTGGCTGCAGGTGAGAGTCTGCAGGCCTCTATGTTCTTACCTAGAGACACAGAGGTGAGATCTGATTGGATAAAAGCTCTACTTAAAACAAGCTGCACTGGAAGCAGAGCAACTGAGGAAGACAGTAGCTGTGCAATGAGAAAATAAGATAATGGGGAAAAATATTTTTATAAATTATAATGAATCAGAATCAGAAACGGTTTATTGCCATTGTATGTTGAACATACAAGGAATTTGACATGACGGGAGGTGCGTAACATTTAACAAGCAACAATGCAAAGTAGAAACAAATTAAATTTACAGAAAATACAAGATGAAGTAAAATATAAAATAAAGTGGAATATAAAATTAAGTGAAGTCGAGTGCACAAACGAACAGATAACAGTACTATAAACCAGTGAGATGTACGTGTAGTGTGAAAGTGTCGAGTGTAATAGAAGGGATGTGCGGCGGAGTGACCGGTGGGAATTTGTATTGGGGATGACAGAGTCAGTGGGGGTCTGTTAATGAGCCCGACTGCCGACGGGAAGAAACTGTTCATGTGTCGTGAGGTCTTGGTCCTGATGGACCTCAGCCTCCTACCAGATGGAAGGGGCACAAACAGTTTTTGTCCAGGGTGAGAGGGGTCGCCTATACAATCCTTCTTGCTCGCTTCAGGGTTCTTAAAGTGAACAAGTCCTGGAGGGATGGCAGATTGCAGCCAATCACCCTCTCGGCAGAGCGAATGATGCGCTGCAGCCTGCCCTTGTCCTTGGCTGTGGCTGCAGCGTACCAGACCGTGATGGAGGAGCAGAGGATGGACTCAATGATGGCTCTGTAGAAATGCACCAACATTGTCTTTGGCAGGTTGAATTTCTTCAGCTGCCTCAGGAAGTACATCCTCTGCTGAGCCTTCTTGGTGATGGAGCTGATGTTCAGCTCGCACTTGAGGTCCTGGGATATGATGGAGCCCAGGAAGCGGAAGGACTCCACCACGTCGACGGGGGAGCCGCACACAGTGATCGGGGCTGGTGGGGCTACGTTCTTCCTGAACTCCACAACCATCTCCACTGTCTTTAGAGCGTTGAGCTCTAGGTTGTTCAGACCGCACCAGGTCACCAGATGGTCAGTCTCCCACCTGTAGGCGGACTCATCCCCACCAGAGATGAGTCCAATGAGGGTGGTGTCATCCGCGAACTTCAGGAGCTTGACGGACTGGTGACTGGAGGTGCAGCTGTTGGTGTACAGGGAGAAGAGAAGAGGGGAAAGAATGCAGCCTTGGGGGGAGCCGGTGCTGATGGTCCTGGAGGATGAGACGTGCTTTCCCAGCTTGACGTGCTGCTTCCTGTCAGACAGGAAGTCTGTGATCCACTTGCAGGTGGAGTTGGGCAAATCCTGATGGAGGATCGAATGACTTGTGGGGGTTGATTTTGGGATTTTAAAACTCAATGTATTAGAATTTTGCTATCTTTAACCCAACAACAAATGAAACAAAAGTGAAGAAGGTGTTGAAAACTAAATTCAGGCCGTCAAAATAAATTTCACTCATAACCTCAGTATTTCTAACATAACATCTTTGGCCCTGAATAGAGTGGAAGCAGATTAATTTGATTTTCAGGAGAAGAAGAACCATATCGAAGGGTTCAAATCACATCAACCGGCTTGTTTTACTCCAGTTTTATGACTTGTATGCAACTTTTTTGTACTTCAGTAACGAAGCACAATGTGTTTCACGTGTTAAAATTGATTTATCTGCATACAAGGATTTCAACTTTGAGGTATTGTACTTAACAGCTTTGGGAAAACAATACAGAACAAGAAGAAGCTTCGGACAACTTGAGTTTCCCTTTGAGATTTACTGGTTATTTCTCTGCATATTATCTTTATTGTTGGGGCCACAGTAGACCTATCGGTGCTGAAAGATCAAATGTTGACCTTTTTAACAATAGCCACTTTAAAGATGATGGTGTTTTTTTTACCACAAAAACAATGTTTCTCTTGTTTGTAAGGCAATGTCTTTTGGGGAATGAATTCTTAGTTTTCTATAGTTTCCCCCGGTTGTTGAGCAGAGATACGCCACGCTGTAAAGAACAGGTATCGACAAAAGAAACTTGATCAGTCTTGAGTCTCAGGAGACAGTTGAGAGTCCCACAATGGGACATCATTAAAGTCTAATAATCGATTGAATATTGGCACAGTTTTCTTCCAACTTCACCTTTTCTAATTTTAAGCATCTGGATTAATTGCTTTTATTGTTGAATTTCTTTTAACGCTCCATTGAAGGACATCAAAGTGTGTGGATTTATATGCTGTAATACTGCACCTAATACTGTTGTATTTGTGGCGTTGTTTTTTATATTCTGATGGAAACTATAAAGTAAAGTTCATATCCAGCAACTCATGGAAACAAATCAAAATGTCCTTTACTGTAAACACCAAACAGGTAACATGATCTGACAGGAATGTTGAACACGATGTTCTGCAGAATATGATTTGCATACTAGCAGACGATCACAGAGCTCACCGCAGGTGAAAATGCGCTCTTCATTTCATAAGATTGATCACAATGCAGTTTGAGTTACAGTAAACAAATGAATGTGTTATGAGTGAGTCAGTGACTCATCACTGGTTGAAGGAGAGCTATTGTAAACACTGTAAAAAAGTATAATTCTGCATTTTCTTTACTTTCACGACTGCATTTGTGTTGTATTTTATCTGATCTAATCTTCTTTTCTAATGCACTTATTCACCTTAAATAAATCACTTTAAATTGACTCTGGTGCCGATACAGATAAACCTCAACATGAGCTAAATGAAAACCACCGAAAATCACCGACTTCATGTTTAACGTGTGCAGATAATCATGTATTTTTTTCATTTTAAGATATTTCAAACTGTGATTATATAAATTTGTAATAGAATCCAAAAGTCTTTATTGGCCCTGAATAGAGTGGAAGCAGATTAATTCGATTTTCAGGACAAGAAGAACCATATCGAAGGGTTCAAATCACATCAACCGGCTTGTTTTACTCCAGTTTTATGACTTTTATGCAACTTTTTTGTACTTCAGTAACGAAGCACAATGTGTTTCATGTGTTAAAATTGATTTATCTGCGTACAAGGATTTCAACTTTGAGGTATTGTACTTAACAGCTTTGGGAAAACAATACAGAACAAGAAGAAGCTTCGGACAACTTGAGTTTCCCTTTGAGATTTACTGGTTATTTCTCTGCACATTATCTTTATTGTTGAGGCCACAGTAGACATATCGGTGCTGAAAAATCAAATGTTGACCTTTTTAACAATAGCCACTTTAAAGATGATGGTGTTTTTTAACCACAAAAACAATGTTTCTCTTGTTTGTAAGGAAATGTCTTTTGGGGAATGAATTCTTAGTTTTCTATAGTTTCCCCCGGTTGTTGAGCAGAGATACGCCACGCTGTAAAGAACAGGTATCGACAAAAGAAACTTGATCAGTCTTGAGTCTCAGGAGACAGTTGAGAGTCCCACAATGGGACATCATTAAAGTCTAATAATCGATTGAATATTGGCACAGTTTTCTTCCAACTTCACCTTTTCTAATTTTAAGCATCTGGATTAATTGCTTTTATTGTTGAATTTCTTTTAACGCTCCATTGAAGGACATCAAAGTGTGTGGATTTATATGCTGTAATACTGCACCTAATACTGTTGTATTTGTGGCGTTGTCTTTTATATTCTGATGGAAACTATAAAGTAAAGTTCATATCCAGCAACTCATGGAAACAAATCAAAATGTCCTTTACTGTAAACACCAAACAGGTAACATGATCTGACAGGAATGTTGATCACGATGTTCTGCAGAATATGATTTGCATACTAGCAGACGATCACAGAGCTCACCGCAGGTGAAAATGCGCTCTTCATTTCATAAGATTGATCACAATGCAGTTTGAGTTACAGTAAACAAATGAATGTGTTATGAGTGAGTCAGTGACTCATCACTGGTTGAAGGAGAGCTAGTGTAAACACTGTAAAAAAGTATAATTCTGCATTTTCTTTACTTTCACGACTGCATTTGTGTTGTATTTTATCTGATCTAATCTTATTTTCGAATGCACTTATTCACCTTAAATAAATCACTTTAAATTGACTCTGGTGCCGATACAGATAAACCTCAACATGAGCTAAATGAAAACCACCGAAAATCGACTTCATGTTTAACGTTTGCAGATAATCATGTATTTTTTTTCATTTTAAGATATTTCAAACTGTGATTATATAAATTTGTAATATAATCCACAAGTCTTTATTGGCCCTGAATAGAGTGGAAGCAGATTAATTCGATTTTCAGGACAAGAAGAACCATATCGAAGGGTTCAAATCACATCAACCGGCTTGTTTTACTCCAGTTTTACGACTTTTATGCAACTTTTTTGTACTTCAGTAACGAAGCACAATGTGTTTCATGTGTTAGAATTGATTTATCTGCGTACAAGGATTTCAACTTTGAGGTATTGTACTTAACAGCTTTGGGAAAACAATACAGAACAAGAAGAAGCTTCGGACAACTCGAGTTTCGCTTTGAGATTTACTGGTTCTTTCTCTGCATATTATCTTTATTGTTGAGGCCACAGTAGACCTATCGGTGCTGAAAAATCAAATGTTGACCTTTTTAACAATAGCCACTTTAAAGATGATGGTGTTTTTTAACCACAAAAACAATGTTTCTCTTGTTTGTAAGGAAATGTCTTTTGGGGAATGAATTCTTAGTTTTCTATAGTTTCCCCCGGTTGTTGAGCAGAGATACGCCACGCTGTAAAGAACAGGTATCGACAAAAGAAACTTGATCAGTCTTGAGTCTCAGGAGACAGTGGAGAGTCCCACAATGGGACATCATTGAAGTCTAATAATCGATTGAATATTGGCACAGTTTTCTTCCAACTTCACCTTTTCTAATTTTAAGCATCTGGATTAATTGCTTTTATTGTTGAATTTCTTTTAACGCTCCATTGAAGGACATCAAAGTGTGTGGATTTATATGCTGTAATACTGCACCTAATACTGTTGTATTTGTGGCGTTGTTTTTTATATTCTGATGGAAACTATAAAGTAAAGTTCATATCCAGCAACTCATGGAAACAAATCAAAATGTCCTTTACTGTAAACACCAAACAGGTAACATGATCTGACAGGAATGTTGAACACGATGTTCTGCAGAATATGATTTGCATACTAGCAGACGATCACAGAGCTCACCGCAGGTGAAAATGCGCTCTTCATTTCATAAGATTGATCACAATGCAGTTTGAGTTACAGTAAACAAATGAATGTGTTATGAGTGAGTCAGTGACTCATCACTGGTTGAAGGAGAGCTATTGTAAACACTGTAAAAAAGTATAATTCTGCATTTTCTTTACTTTCACGACTGCATTTGTGTTGTATTTTATCTGATCTAATCTTCTTTTCTAATGCACTTATTCACCTTAAATAAATCACTTTAAATTGACTCTGGTGCCGATACAGATAAACCTCAACATGAGCTAAATGAAAACCACCGAAAATCACCGACTTCATGTTTAACGTGTGCAGATAATCATGTATTTTTTTCATTTTAAGATATTTCAAACTGTGATTATATAAATTTGTAATAGAATCCAAAAGTCTTTATTGGCCCTGAATAGAGTGGAAGCAGATTAATTCGATTTTCAGGACAAGAAGAACCATATCGAAGGGTTCAAATCACATCAACCGGCTTGTTTTACTCCAGTTTTATGACTTTTATGCAACTTTTTTGTACTTCAGTAACGAAGCACAATGTGTTTCATGTGTTAAAATTGATTTATCTGCGTACAAGGATTTCAACTTTGAGGTATTGTACTTAACAGCTTTGGGAAAACAATACAGAACAAGAAGAAGCTTCGGACAACTTGAGTTTCCCTTTGAGATTTACTGGTTATTTCTCTGCACATTATCTTTATTGTTGAGGCCACAGTAGACATATCGGTGCTGAAAAATCAAATGTTGACCTTTTTAACAATAGCCACTTTAAAGATGATGGTGTTTTTTAACCACAAAAACAATGTTTCTCTTGTTTGTAAGGAAATGTCTTTTGGGGAATGAATTCTTAGTTTTCTATAGTTTCCCCCGGTTGTTGAGCAGAGATACGCCACGCTGTAAAGAACAGGTATCGACAAAAGAAACTTGATCAGTCTTGAGTCTCAGGAGACAGTTGAGAGTCCCACAATGGGACATCATTAAAGTCTAATAATCGATTGAATATTGGCACAGTTTTCTTCCAACTTCACCTTTTCTAATTTTAAGCATCTGGATTAATTGCTTTTATTGTTGAATTTCTTTTAACGCTCCATTGAAGGACATCAAAGTGTGTGGATTTATATGCTGTAATACTGCACCTAATACTGTTGTATTTGTGGCGTTGTCTTTTATATTCTGATGGAAACTATAAAGTAAAGTTCATATCCAGCAACTCATGGAAACAAATCAAAATGTCCTTTACTGTAAACACCAAACAGGTAACATGATCTGACAGGAATGTTGATCACGATGTTCTGCAGAATATGATTTGCATACTAGCAGACGATCACAGAGCTCACCGCAGGTGAAAATGCGCTCTTCATTTCATAAGATTGATCACAATGCAGTTTGAGTTACAGTAAACAAATGAATGTGTTATGAGTGAGTCAGTGACTCATCACTGGTTGAAGGAGAGCTAGTGTAAACACTGTAAAAAAGTATAATTCTGCATTTTCTTTACTTTCACGACTGCATTTGTGTTGTATTTTATCTGATCTAATCTTATTTTCGAATGCACTTATTCACCTTAAATAAATCACTTTAAATTGACTCTGGTGCCGATACAGATAAACCTCAACATGAGCTAAATGAAAACCACCGAAAATCGACTTCATGTTTAACGTTTGCAGATAATCATGTATTTTTTTTCATTTTAAGATATTTCAAACTGTGATTATATAAATTTGTAATATAATCCACAAGTCTTTATTGGCCCTGAATAGAGTGGAAGCAGATTAATTCGATTTTCAGGACAAGAAGAACCATATCGAAGGGTTCAAATCACATCAACCGGCTTGTTTTACTCCAGTTTTACGACTTTTATGCAACTTTTTTGTACTTCAGTAACGAAGCACAATGTGTTTCATGTGTTAGAATTGATTTATCTGCGTACAAGGATTTCAACTTTGAGGTATTGTACTTAACAGCTTTGGGAAAACAATACAGAACAAGAAGAAGCTTCGGACAACTCGAGTTTCGCTTTGAGATTTACTGGTTCTTTCTCTGCATATTATCTTTATTGTTGAGGCCACAGTAGACCTATCGGTGCTGAAAAATCAAATGTTGACCTTTTTAACAATAGCCACTTTAAAGATGATGGTGTTTTTTAACCACAAAAACAATGTTTCTCTTGTTTGTAAGGAAATGTCTTTTGGGGAATGAATTCTTAGTTTTCTATAGTTTCCCCCGGTTGTTGAGCAGAGATACGCCACGCTGTAAAGAACAGGTATCGACAAAAGAAACTTGATCAGTCTTGAGTCTCAGGAGACAGTGGAGAGTCCCACAATGGGACATCATTGAAGTCTAATAATCGATTGAATATTGGCACAGTTTTCTTCCAACTTCACCTTTTCTAATTTTAAGCATCTGGATTAATTGCTTTTATTGTTGAATTTCTTTTAACGCTCCATTGAAGGACATCAAAGTGTGTGGATTTATATGCTGTAATACTGCACCTAATACTGTTGTATTTGTGGCGTTGTCTTTTATATTCTGATGGAAACTATAAAGTAAAGTTCATATCCAGCAACTCATGGAAACAAATCAAAATGTCCTTTACTGTAAACACCAAACAGGTAACATGATCTGACAGGAATGTTGATCACGATGTTCTGCAGAATATGATTTGCATACTAGCAGACGATCACAGAGCTCACCGCAAGTGAAAATGCGCTCTTCATTTCATAAGACTGATCACAATGCAGTTTGAGTTACAGTAAAGAAATGAATGTGTTATGAGTGAGTCAGTGACTCATCACTGGTTGAAGGAGAGCTATTGTAAACACTGTAAAAAAGTATAATTCTGCATTTTCTTTACTTTCACGACTGCATTTGTGTTGTATTTTATCTGATCTAATCTTATTTTCGAATGCACTTATTCACCTTAAATAAATCACTTTAAATTGACTCTGGTGCCGATACAGATAAACCTCAACATGAGCTAAATGAAAACCACCGAAAATCGACTTCATGTTTAACGTTTGCAGATAATCATGTATTTTTTTTCATTTTAAGATATTTCAAACTGTGATTATATAAATTTGTAATATAATCCACAAGTCTTTATTGGCCCTGAATAGAGTGGAAGCAGATTAATTCGATTTTCAGGACAAGAAGAACCATATCGAAGGGTTCAAATCACATCAACCGGCTTGTTTTACTCCAGTTTTACGACTTTTATGCAACTTTTTTGTACTTCAGTAACGAAGCACAATGTGTTTCATGTGTTAGAATTGATTTATCTGCGTACAAGGATTTCAACTTTGAGGTATTGTACTTAACAGCTTTGGGAAAACAATACAGAACAAGAAGAAGCTTCGGACAACTCGAGTTTCGCTTTGAGATTTACTGGTTCTTTCTCTGCATATTATCTTTATTGTTGAGGCCACAGTAGACCTATCGGTGCTGAAAAATCAAATGTTGACCTTTTTAACAATAGCCACTTTAAAGATGATGGTGTTTTTTAACCACAAAAACAATGTTTCTCTTGTTTGTAAGGAAATGTCTTTTGGGGAATGAATTCTTAGTTTTCTATAGTTTCCCCCGGTTGTTGAGCAGAGATACGCCACGCTGTAAAGAACAGGTATCGACAAAAGAAACTTGATCAGTCTTGAGTCTCAGGAGACAGTGGAGAGTCCCACAATGGGACATCATTGAAGTCTAATAATCGATTGAATATTGGCACAGTTTTCTTCCAACTTCACCTTTTCTAATTTTAAGCATCTGGATTAATTGCTTTTATTGTTGAATTTCTTTTAACGCTCCATTGAAGGACATCAAAGTGTGTGGATTTATATGCTGTAATACTGCACCTAATACTGTTGTATTTGTGGCGTTGTCTTTTATATTCTGATGGAAACTATAAAGTAAAGTTCATATCCAGCAACTCATGGAAACAAATCAAAATGTCCTTTACTGTAAACACCAAACAGGTAACATGATCTGACAGGAATGTTGATCACGATGTTCTGCAGAATATGATTTGCATACTAGCAGACGATCACAGAGCTCACCGCAAGTGAAAATGCGCTCTTCATTTCATAAGACTGATCACAATGCAGTTTGAGTTACAGTAAAGAAATGAATGTGTTATGAGTGAGTCAGTGACTCATCACTGGTTGAAGGAGAGCTATTGTAAACACTGTAAAAAAGTATAATTCTGCATTTTCTTTACTTTCACGACTGCATTTGTGTTGTATTTTATCTGATCTAATCTTCTTTTCTAATGCACTTATTCACCTTAAATAAATCACTTTAAATTGACTCTGGTGCCGATACAGATAAAACTCAACATGAGCTAAATGAAAACCACCGAAAATCACCGACTTCATGTTTAACGTTTGCAGATAATCATGTATTTTTTTTATTTTAAGATATTTCAAACTGTGATTATATAAATTTGTAATAGAATCCACAAGTCTTTATTGGCCCTGAATAGAGTGGAAGCAGATTAATTCGATTTTCAGGACAAGAAGAACCATATCGAAGGGTTCAAATCACATCAACCGGCTTGTTTTACTCCAGTTTTATGACTTTTATGCAACTTGTTTGTACTTCAGTAACAAAGCACAATGTGTTTCATGTGTTAAAATTGATTTATCTGCGTACAAGGATTTCAACTTTGAGGTATTGTACTTAACAGCTTTGGGAAAACAATACAGAACAAGAAGAAGCTTCGGACAACTTGAGTTTCCCTTTGAGATTTACTGGTTCTTTCTCTGCATATTATCTTTATTGTTGAGGCCACAGTAGACCTATCGGTGCTGAAAAATCAAATGTTGACCTTTTTAACAATAGCCACTTTAAAGATGATGGTGTTTGTTTTACCACAAAAACAATGTTTCTCTTGTTTGTAAGGAAATGTCTTTTGGGGAATGAATTCTTAGTTTTCTATAGTTTCCCCCGGTTGTTGAGCAGAGATACGCCACGCTGTAAAGAACAGGTATCGACAAAAGAAACTTGATCAGTCTTGAGTCTCAGGAGACAGTGGAGAGTCCCACAATGGGACATCATTAAAGTCTAATAATCGATTGAATATTGGCACAGTTTTCTTCCAACTTCACCTTTTCTAATTTTAAGCATCTGGATTAATTGCTTTTATTGTTGAATTTCTTTTAACGCTCCATTGAAGGACATCAAAGTGTGTGGATTTATATGCTGTAATACTGCACCTAATACTGTTGTATTTGTGGCGTTGTCTTTTATATTCTGATGGAAACTATAAAGTAAAGTTCATATCCATCAACTCATGGAAACAAATCAAAATGTCCTTTACTGTAAACACCAAACAGGTGACATGATCTGACAGGAATGTTGATCACGATGTTCTGCAGAATATGATTTGCATACTAGCAGACGATCACAGAGCTCACCGCAGGTGAAAATGCGCTCTTCATTTCATAAGATTGATCACAATGCAGTTTGAGTTACAGTAAACAAATGAATGTGTCATGAGTGAGTCAGTGACTCATCACTGGTTGAAGGAGAGCTATTGTAAACACTGTAAAAAAGTATAATTCTGCATTTTCTTTACTTTCACGACTGCATTTGTGTTGTATTTTATCTGATCTAATCTTCTTTTCTAATGCACTTATTCACCTTAAATAAATCACTTTAAATTGACTCTGGTGCCGATACAGATAAACCTCAACATGAGCTAAATGAAAACCACCGAAAATCACCGACTTCATGTTTAACGTTTGCAGATAATCATGTATTTTTTTTATTTTAAGATATTTCAAACTGTGATTATATAAATTTGTAATAGAATCCACAAGTCTTTATTGGCCCTGAATAGAGTGGAAGCAGATTAATTTGATTTTCAGGACAAGAAGAACCATATCGAAGGGTTCAAATCACATCAACCGGCTTGTTTTACTCCAGTTTTATGACTTGTATGCAACTTTTTTGTACTTCAGTAACGAAGCACAATGTGTTTCACGTGTTAAAATTGATTTATCTGCATACAAGGATTTCAACTTTGAGGTATTGTACTTAACAGCTTTGGGAAAACAATACAGAACAAGAAGAAGCTTCGGACAACTTGAGTTTCCCTTTGAGATTTACTGGTTATTTCTCTGCATATTATCTTTATTGTTGAGGCCACAGTAGACCTATCGGTGCTGAAAAATCAAATGTTGACCTTTTTAACAATAGCCACTTTAAAGATGATGGTGTTTGTTTTACCACAAAAACAATGTTTCTCTTGTTTGTAAGGAAATGTCTTTTGGGGAATGAATTCTTAGTTTTCTATAGTTTCCCCCGGTTGTTGAGCAGAGATACGCCACGCTGTAAAGAACAGGTATCGACAAAAGAAACTTGATCAGTCTTGAGTCTCAGGAGACAGTTGAGAGTCCCACAATGGGACATCATTAAAGTCTAATAATCGATTGAATATTGGCACAGTTTTCTTCCAACTTCACCTTTTCTAATTTTAAGCATCTGGATTAATTGCTTTTATTGTTGAATTTCTTTTAACGCTCCATTGAAGGACATCAAAGTGTGTGGATTTATATGCTGTAATACTGCACCTAATACTGTTGTATTTGTGGCGTTGTCTTTTATATTCTGATGGAAACTATGAAGTAAAGTTCATATCCAGCAACTCATGGAAACAAATCAAAATGTCCTTTACTGTAAACACCAAACAGGTAACATGATCTGACAGGAATGTTGATCACGATGTTCTGCAGAATATGATTTGCATACTAGCAGACGATCACAGAGCTCACCGCAGGTGAAAATGCGCTCTTCATTTCATAAGATTGATCACAATGCAGTTTGAGTTACAGTAAACAAATGAATGTGTTATGAGTGAGTCAGTGACTCATCACTGGTTGAAGGAGAGCTATTGTAAACACTGTAAAAAAGTATAATTCTGCATTTTCTTTACTTTCACGACTGCATTTGTGTTGTATTTTATCTGATCTAATCTTCTTTTCTAATGCACTTATTCACCTTAAATAAATCACTTTAAATTGACTCTGGTGCCGATACAGATAAACCTCAACATGAGCTAAATGAAAACCACCGAAAATCACAGACTTCATGTTTAACGTGTGCAGATAATCATGTATTTTTTTCATTTTAAGATATTTCAAACTGTGATTATATAAATTTGTAATAGAATCCACAAGTCTTTATTTTACTTTATACTTTTATAGACAATAGTTCATAATTTGGGTACATCAAAAGATCACAGATTACATTTAAAGTAAATAACAAATTATCTGTCATCAAGTGGATGAATAATCGATCATCCGATCTCTGAACTACAGTTAACTATAGAATCGATTCTTAGCTGAGGTGTTTTGTGTGCAGCGAATGACAAATGTATTTCCCCTAAACAGTAAACAGGCTTGTTTGGCTCCTGGAATACACACCTTCCAGGTGGGAAGTGATTTGAGAGCCACACCCTCTTCAGGAACGCCCTCTGCAGCAGGAACACCCTCTGCAGCAGAAATCCCCTCCTCCCTCCTCCTGCATCACCACCTGTGGGTGGTTTGCTGATTAAAAAAATTCCGCAGCGATCGTATGCACATATAAAAGAGCAGAAACTGCTGAACAAAGAACATCCCTCCTGCTCAACACTTGACTTTCACAGCGCAGGTAAGTCTCTTAGGAAAACGTCATCCGGTTCTCTCTGAGTGATACTTTTATCTTTTTAGCTCATTTTAATTGTTTTAACAAGTTTAATTGAGGGGAATTGCTAGATGAAATCAATTTTGCTGTGTGATTTGAAAGACATTTGTACAACTCAAAACACGATGATTTAAGGTTAATATCCCCTGAAAGACAACTGGAATGCTCTGGTTTATAGATTATCAAAAATGTAAATGGTGGTTTTTAAGTTTGCTAACTTTGTCTAAAGAAGGAGATTTGCTGGAGTTAGTTCTTTGTTTCTTTTGATGGTTTTGTAGTTTATTTTATTTTTTTGTCTTTGCATAATTCAACATCTTTTCAGTCAACCAAATGTGTTTTTAGAAATACTTTGTTGTTGTGCTTAATTGATTGCTGATTGATTCAATGCAATCCATTTTGAACATGCTGAGACTTTAAATTTCTCTTTGCGTAATTAATATTTGCCAACTCAAACTGCAGTGTGTTGATAGACCGGCTCTCCAATCACACTTTTAATAACTATTCATTTTTTTGTTCATTTACTGACTTCCTTTAAAGAATGGCACGTGGATTGACCCTGTTGGTTGCAGCGCTGGTCTTTTATGTGACTCCGAGTGTCCAAGGAACGGCTTCGGTTGGTTTTCTTTCACTTAAATTCTGTGTAAATCATCACAACACCTGCTTGACCTTTGTAATTTAAACGGGTAATGTGTTTCCACCTTGAAATTCTGTCCCAGTCGGTTCGATCCCCGACTGGGACGTGCACGTGTCGAAGTGTACCTGAGCAATACACTGAACCCCCCCCCCCCCCCCCCCCCCCCCCCCCGGCTCCCCGGGCGCCGATCAATGGCAGCCCACTGCTCCCTATATACAGGGATGGGTCAACTGCAGAGATACATTTTGTGTATGTGTAGAAATATATATGACAATAAAAATGGTTTCTTCTTTTCTTCTTTATTGTTAAATGTTTGTTTCCAAGAAGCGGCTGTAATCGTATACTTGAATGCATAACTTTGCTAAACAACAGAACATGATTCTGCTTTTAAAGGGCTACTTCAGTATAGCGCCTCCTTAAGGTTGGGGAACTCTCAGGGGATTTATTTTTATTCAATTGATGCACCAGAGGCCAAGCTATTCTGACTTAACGTCCCTAGGTGCCAGATCCTAACAACACTGGGTCCTATTTCCATCATGCAACTCTGACATTATATAACAGGCTGAGTATACTCGTCACCCTGTGTATACATGGAGGCATTAACTCTGCAAAGATATGCAGATAACGCAGCCTCTGGTTGACAATTTTACATAGTTTGCATTTTTTTCAAAACAAATAAAACTTCAGAATTAGTGACTCATAACTGCTCCAGAGGGCAGAAACGGTTTAGAAAATAACAGACTTTAGCTTCATTTACTGCACAAAATATTTTCATAGCCATGACGAATTTAGTCCACTGAGTTTTCTGTTTGTGTACCAGGTGGACATCACTCGCTCAGGTTGCGGAGTCGATAAACTGTGTGTAGAGACCCCAGATGACTGCGCTCCTGGAACAGTCGGCTGTCTGTTTGTGTCTGTGGTCGCCGCCGCCCCAGTGGCTCCCAACGGCGCTATGCTGTCCATCGAGCTCAGTGGAAACGCCGGCAGATTAATCGCACTGGGCCTCACTGCGAACGCCTCAGAGGTAACGCACACTATTTCAAACATCTTTTTGCTAAATTAGACACTCAACTTAATCTCATGCTGCTTTTTAAGCAGTAAAATACTTTTATACAAATGGTGGACAGGTTTGTGTCTGCGAAAAGATGCTGGTTTCCGGAGTAGAGATCCTTTTGACATGAGGCCAAAGTACACAGAGTATTGTTTCCTTTTCCCCAGAAACTTGTTAGGCAGCCGTTGCCTTGTAGAGTCAGAACTCGATGATACTATACTTGATTTACAAGTTTATGATAGGTTTATGTTATGTCCCGTTCCTTATTTATACTTTTCTGGATCTAGTTAATCAGTGACATGGAACCATCTCAATGAATGCATCTGTTAAATATGACTGGCATTTATTGACTCGAAACAATATTTATCTAGTTGATCAGGGCTGCCTGGATAGTCCATCAAACAGCTGGACAATGTGTCTCTTATCTCATACTGAAGGCTGTAAAGAATACAATATTGTGGCTTTCATAATTTGTGCAAAATAAGGCCATTTCTCCAACCATTAAGTCCATTATGATATCTTCTGTACAAACCCATGGACTTTGAGGATCCAGCCCTTGAATTGGGACATAGTGTGAAATATGTTGACGATGGCAACAGGTGCTATATGGCTGCTGTGTTTACACAGAAAAGTAACAAACTGGTGTCTTTATTACTGGATATTGAAATTACTTTGGAACAGTGATATCATCCTCAACATGAAATGTGTTTTTTTTTTTTTCTTTATTTTGGCTCCTACAGTGACTATAAATGAGAAATTATTCACGGCAACAAATCAGAATATTTAAACGTGTTCAAGCATATTGTGCAATGACTTTCCAAAATGATGTGACATGAACACAGAAACATGCAACAGGGAAGCGGAAGGAAAATGATAATACTGAGGAACGGATGAGTTGGAAACTAAACTCTGGACTGTTGACTCACTATGTTATTTCCAGCCTTAACAAAGACGCTGACTGTTGGAATTTGTCATGTGGTCACTTCAAGGTTGATGTATTACCCTTTAATCACTATTTTATTGTCTGCAGGGTACCACCATGCTCTTCGTTTGCGGTAATGCCAACGGGTTCGTCTTCAGTACAATGACACTGAACAACACAGACCGTGCGCTCACCGGAAATGAGGAGGTGAGGACTCGTATTTACTGTCGTATAGATGTTGGCGTAAGTAAATGCACTCGTTTCATGAAACAAGGGGTTAACAGAAAATAATACACATTTACATACATGCTGATAATTTAGTGTCTATACTGCGTATGCTAAAAAGAAATCCAAATATTCCAAAATTTAAAAAAAGTCTAAGTCACTTACTGAGCAGATACTTAATAAAGTTATAGATTCACAGCCTTAGAAACAACGATAGATCAAATGATAAGAACAGACATTAACTTATTTATACATTTCAAATACTTGTGTCCTTTTAGTTCCATTGCTTTCAGTAGGTTGTCTGGGGTGTCAGAAATCATGCTAAGAACTTTTGAGATCCTAAATCATTGTAGGTAATGGATTAAACATGTCACCAACAAAAGCTATAAAATGATCCTTTACATCAGGGGTCTCAAACATAAAAATATATATTTTTTTAAATTAGACTTGAAAATAAAAATATCCCCATAGTCGAAATTATGAGATGCCTAAACAGTCATAGAAGCAGCGCTTTGGCTTGTTGCTGTACACTTGAAATGTATTGTGAGTACATTGCCGACTTTAAATGTGACTTTAAACGCATGAAATACTTCATGTGGGATTGTGCAAACGCACCCTTGAAAGGATTTTAAGCGTTGAACAAAGTTAGTGTAATAACTTGATATTTGTCTTTTCTATTTTCTTTAATCGTTTGATCCAGTAATGTGAGTTTCTTAACCCTAAATGAAAAGGATTTAAATTATCGAAATGTGCTTAAATATATTTTTATATAACTATGTACAATATTTTTACACTTTAATAATCAAATGCAGAGTTATTTAACTATGTTAGGAGTAGTTACATTTACAACCGGCCCTTTGTGGGCGACATGATGCTGATGTGGCCCGGCATGAAAATGAGTTTGAGACCCCTGCTTTACATCGGGTAAGACGGGAGTTTATTCACTGGACCATAATTGAGCAGCATCACAAATTAGTCAAATAAGTGAGGCAAATCTGTTAAATTAAAATGTTTTCTGTGAGTAAATGTGTTTATAAAAAAAAAAATTCTCTGAACTTATTTTACCGCACCATAACTTACTTTATGTCACGCAACCTTTCTAGCCAGTGTCAGATATCCGTGGCACGGTGAATGGAACTCAGATCGATTGTGAGTTCAACATTACAAGTGTGAACACCACCAGAAGCAGAAGCAGCGAGGCTACCACCTCCTCCATCATCCTCGGGATTGTTGACAGGAGTAAGTGGACACACAGTAACACACGCGTACATTAATATACAAGATTGCTTCACAACAGGATTTCCATGAAACCTGAATTTTTAAAACTAAAGTTGCACACGATTTTGTTTATTCATCTATTTCATCCTGAGTACACAGTATCGTAGGGGAATACTGTATGTTCTCTCGCGTTGGAAAGTAAATATACATTTACTAAAGTACTGTACTTGAGTCTTTATTTTCCTTATTTCTTCTCATTACAGTTCAGAAGGAAATATTTAACAGTTTAGTCCACTATATTAAATGACGGCTTATACTTTACAAAGTAAGACTTGAGTACAAAACCTATGAAGAGCTTCTAAAATGTAGTTTATATAATTTTAAAAAACAGTATATACAAATACAGCTGAAACATATTAGTCATGTGACTATTTTCCATGTGAAAATATTTTGTAGTTTCAGCTTCACACGTGAGAAATCAGATTTTAATAGCAGTTTTTTATTTTTATAAATGTTTGCAACAGTGGTTGTGAAGGTAATTTTGAAATTGGAGAGAAATGTTAGTATAACTTGAATGTACAGACAAAAACAGTGACGAGAACAAGTAGACCTTAAATGGAAAAATAACCTTTACTGCGTTTCTTCTTTTAGCTTAGCCCTCTTTTCTCCAGATATACAGATGGATTTACTCCTTCCTCTTTCAAACTGGAAATGTTTATTTTACTGTGACTTTAACTGCTGCCCATGAGAACGTGTGTAACCGCCCACTGCTCTGTCAATCTTCAGTGGGTCGCCCCGTCTTCCTCACGTTTCTGAACAGCGGTCCTCTGAACCTCGCCGACCCGGCCAGCAACCCCAGCGTCAACGCAACAGCAGCACCCAGCGTCAACGCAACAGCAGCACCCAGCGTCAACGCAACAGCAGCACCCAGCGTCAACGCAACAGCAGCACCCAGCGTCAACGCAACAGCAGCACCCAGCGTCAACGCAACAGCAGCACCCAGCGTCAACGCAACAGCAGCACCCAGCGGCAACGCAACAGCAGCACCCAGCGGCAACGCAACAGCAGCACCCAGCGGCAACGCAACAGCAGCACCCAGCGGCAACGCAACAGCAGCACCCAGCGGCAACGCAACAGCAGCACCCAGCGGCAACGCAACAGCAGCACCCAGCGGCAACGCAACAGCAGCACCCAGCGGCAACGCAACAGCAGCACCCACCAACACACCGATGCCCAACAGCGGTGGAGCTGTCCAGCCTCTTGGTAAACAAAACGCCACTGTTTATATATTTTCATTTTCGTTTTAAGTCTTCAGATACTGATGTCTGAGAACAATCCACAACAGCAGTAACTAAATAACAAGAGATGGAGGAACATCTCATTTTGTTGGTCATATAATATCCTAGACAGAAACGGGTACGTCATTTTAAATTGATAGGAAAGGTTCTTAATTTGGTCCGTTTAGTAGCTGTTCTGGAGCTTTCGATTGCATCAGATGATGGTTGTCAAGGAAATTGATATATGATCAAAAGCTCCAATAATGAGTTCTGAATATTAACTCTGCATGCAGTTTATAAACTCAATAAGTAAATGTATGCTGCTTGTGTACAGTGACTATAATTATTACAAAACACACTTTTGTTCTCACCTCTGGCCATGCAGATAATTTCTGTTTATTTGTTATAAAGATATTTGTCAGTTTCTGCCTCTACCCAGAAGCATTGGAGATGAATAAAGTGTTACATGTCTGTCCATAAATGTCTCCAATGAATACCGATGACCTGTTCAGAGTACCGGGGACATTGGAAAGAGATGAAGCTGTTGCGCTTCATCAGTGTAATTTGTCAATACAACACAAATCGATGTCCATTGATATTGTTGAGGCGTAAACCGCAGCAAATGAAATTTGATTTGTAGTCTCTGCACTGAGCCGCCATGTCATTACTGAATCGACAGAACAGACATTTAGTGATTAACTCCTTTTTGTCTCTTTCCTCACCAGCTGTGCTGCTCCTGCTGAGCGTCCTCTCGCTGGCGGTCATGCTGAGAGAAGGAAGTTGTGGCTAGTTGGATACAATGAAGACACAAAGTGTTTTTACTGCACTTAGATGTGTTTTAACTGTTTGTACTTTAAGCTGAAACTCATCACTTGTCTGTTAGTATATAATTATTCAGAAGACTCATATCTATCTATCTATCTATCCGGTTTGCATTTGTATAACTCTTTCCTACTAAACTTGATCTGCAAGTACAAATTGTAAGACTTTGGTTTGAGCGGTTTCTTGGCAGTTAACCTCAACTCTCAAACCTCCTTTATGGGAAACTCAAGGGAAGAGTAGTAGTTTTATTCTGAAATGTACTGTGACTGTAAAATATCTGTTCCTGGGATAACAAATAAGTTCCATCAAATCTAAATGAATAAAGTTGAAGCTATTTTTGTTTGTTGCATCACTTCGTTGACTGTTTTTCGCCACATCATGAATTGCACTGCCTCTCACGGTACATAACCAGCCATGACTTCAGGGCTGCAATTAATTATCTCAGTTAAGACATGAATAACAGACACTTTTCTAAGATGTGAATTGGCGTTTCAAAACTGAATGGTTTGCTTGAGGCTTTTTTTTTTTTTTTTTTTTCCCTAAATTACAGCTCTACATTAAATGACATGTTTGTACTTTACTCATACAGATAAATGTTACTAAAAGCTGCTCTATATATATAATTTTGTGACTTCAGATTGTTCACAACTAAAATTGCTCCTGAGGAAAAACATGGTGAAATCTTTAATCCAAAACAATGGTCATGAAATCAAACCATGACATTGTGTCATTTGTTTGGGGACTCTCTCATTTAGGGACATTCTCGGTGTGACTACAACTTCCAACGACAGACCAGAGTTTGGTACAAAACATTTCTGCAGCTTTGGCCATTGTATTCAAAGATATTGCTAAAAATCTGCAAACAAACGGAGCAACAAACTTGAGCAGTCAGACACTCTGATTGTAAAGAAACCAACGTTTTTGCAAGTTTTTCTGTTTGCTGCTGCGTTTAATTGAACCAGATTCAAGGTCATTAATCAATTCCTGCATTTTATTACTGTATTTTATTTCTTACACTGCTTTCTATTTTAATTACTTTTTAATGTTTACCGTCAATGGCCTCTTGGCGCAGAGGGTACTGGTGCTTGTGAGGCCGAAAATCAGAGCGCGGAGTGATGACAGGCTGACAGTTGTGAATCAGGCCAACGTCATACTTGTTCACCGCCCAGAGTGTCTGTGGAACAGAAGTAAGGGCGGGAGGAATAGATGCAGGTCTAGTTTAAAACGTTTGAATTTCTTCGTTAAGCTCATGAAACACAGACTGATCTGCAGGCAGGTGTTAAGAGCACACAAAACGTTCTGTGGAAGCCGGTAGACTGTGATCGCAGAATGAGTGGATCGCATGTCTTTTCCCAGTCGGTAAGCGCCTCGCATTGAGCGCCGAATGGACCCAAATCTCTCCACTCATCATCGCGTCCTTTTGACAGCGAGATGTGAGGAGCTGAATCTGGAACATCAAACAGTTCTTTCTGTGATGGAGACAGAGAAACAGATACAGCAGATTTATAAGTAGACCAAAACAGTGTGGAACAGGCGATTACATCATTAATGCCTTCAAAAAAATTGTCTTCATAGCAGACATCTTGTCCTTTAGAAATGTGTGAGGTGCAGTGTAGATGTTTGTAGTTCATGCGGTCGGCATGTGGTGAGACCCGTGCGTCTACTGTGTGACAAAGTCGTTCTGCGTCGTCAACAGGGAGCCACCATTGATAGCAAAAAAGTGCCTCAGAGGGAGTCTGTAACATTTGGTGTACGACTCTTTGCCTCAGCACTTTAAGGCCATCAGAGGATGGTTTTACTCCTATTCCATACACGCCCATTAAGTTAATGGGACAGAGGGTCGAAAGTAGAAACGAATGTTTCACTTTAATGTCAGGATCGTCATCAGTCAAGTCAGTGTGTACACACGTCATCGGAACAGAAAATCTTTCAGTTACAGTTAAGCCGGAGGCCCCTTGAGAGTATACAAAACGCCCACTCATCTTCTGATGAGGAAAATATTTCTGTTGAATCACAGAGTGAGTAGCTCCAGAATCTACTAAAAATGTTAATTCTCTCCCTTCCACAACTACCTTTGTAGTTGGCATATTTTTGTATGACTCTGATGAGAGCATTGAATAAGTGTGTGGTTGTGATGTAGATGCATTCACTTGCTGTTGCTCTAAGTGTGAAATGACACAAAGAAGAATGGATTGTTGTTCTGCAGTGTGCGTGCAAGGAAGCGTGTGTGCGTTGCAGTAAATGTGCGCGTTGTTTGTGCGTTCTGAGTCAGTGTGTGTTCTTATCTGTTCCGGAGCCGAGAGGGAGTCAGCTGCCTCCTGTCCACGTGCATCCCCACATCACCTCCCCACATCACGTCAGTCGGAAGTGCCAAATTGTTGAGAGTCACCCCCTCCGTCCTCTCCGCGCTGTCGTCCACGTGGCTGTCGTCCACGTGGCTGTCGTCCACGTGGCTGTCGTCCACGTGGCTGTCGTCCACGTGGCTGTCGTGATTCGCTGTGTGTGTAGCGATAAGGGCAGTCTCTGGACCAATGTCCTGTTTCACCGCAGTTAAAACACTCGTTGGGCTGCACATGTGAAAGTCCTTCATTTCGGTTGTCTTGGAAGCGTCTTTGGCCCCTACCACGTCGCATTCCTCTTCCGCGCCCCCTCAGCTGGGCCCTCCCATAGCTGTTACGTGGGTGGGTGGGTTGGTTTTGGCCTCCCTCATCTCCTCGTGTCATCTGTTGGACAGCTTGAAGCATCGCAAGCTGAGCTTTTTCACCCACTTGTTTACTGCGTTTCTCTTGCCTGGCCTGAGTGTCATTATACAGTTTGCAGTTGTGCCGTGCGTGGTTTATCACCTCATCAAGTCTTTCATCCTCCAGGCCAATCACGGAGCGTTCGGTGACTGTTTTGATGTCTGGTAGCAGCCCGTTCATGAAAGCATTCTTGAGATGTGTTTCCCACACTGACATTGTTGTTCTGTCAGCTGGTTCTTCAATACCGCTGTGTGTTTGGAATGCAGACATGAGTCTTTGGTGATATGATGTCACATCTTCAGTTTTACCTTGCTTCGTGTTATTAATTAAAGCCATATTAACTTTCGATGGGAAAGCGGTCACTATAGCTTGGCAGACGGCTGTAATGAAAGTGGCGTAGGGCACGTTAGCTACGTCTCCCCAGGGAGGTTTTACCATAAGAGAGTCGCGGCCAGCACCTGTAACTGTGACCCTGATTTTGCTGAAGTCTGTTGGGCCAACATGCTTGACTAACAGGCGGTGAACCTCTGGGCCAGTAGGCATAAATTCCTTGCAGAATATCAGGAAGTCTTTTGCGAAAGCTGCGCCATTCTGGATGCTAGGCAGGTGAAGTGAAGCTTGCATGATGTCACCTTGCGTCCAGGGTCTGAACACGAGACCCGGAGCACCATCAGCTGGTCCTGGAACTTGAATCATGGGCCCCTGGAAAGTTTCGGATGTGTCGAGGTTGAAAGCTGGTGGGGGTGTGTCGGGGCTGAGCCAGTTGGCGACAGCGCCAGCTGCACCCCGCCAGCTACGCGGGTCTGCGTAGGACCATGGTGAGGTGGCAGGTGTCGATGTTGCAGCCGTCTGAGGAGAGACAAACGGGTTGTGGTGAGGCGAGGCTGGACCCTGTCGGAGCTCCTCGTTTGCCAGGCGAGCCTGTTCTTGCTGTTGTGTGAGGAGCCGGGTTGCTGGTCTGCTAGCCAGTGGTGCATCAGGGTATGGCGGAGGAGGTGGTGGAGGAGGTGCTGGTTGTGGTGGTGGTGGTTGTAGAACGCCATCCTGTGGGGAAGGTCGGTAACACGTGTCCAGGAGGGGACCGCTCGCTCCTGTAAGGCTCGGATAGAGAGTGTGGGAAAAAACAGGGTTACTCAGTGTATCAGTTTCGTCTTTCTTCAAATAAGTCATTTGTTTAAGCATTTGCTTTCTTTCCCTACTTTCACTCTCATCTTCCCACTTAACCAAACACTTTTGGTTTTTCTCGATCATTTCTAAGTCTTTGACTCTGACTTTCTTCGTACATTTAATCTGTTTCAATTTACCTTTTAAATCCCCTCTTAGCATTTTGAGCTTAACGGCGCTCAATGAGCCGTTTTCAGGAAACCCAAACTCCCTTGACCAGTACGTGAGGCATTCTAAACACCCGTTTCCATATTTCTGTCGCATCATATCAATTATTGGGCCCGAGGGCTCTGCGCTTTTACTACTTTTTCCACCCATCTTTTCAGGCGTGGACACGTTAACGTTACCTTAACAATATAGTCGTCACCATACAGCGTATGTTTATTCTATCGAAGGAAAAACTTTTTGCAAAAAACCTCGTTTGAAATTCACGTTATGTTGTGAAAAACCACGATTCTTGTTTCAAACTTATTTGAAATTCACGTTAGTTATTTATCACAATTCTTATTCTATCAGCATAGAATTCACGTATTTGATAATTTTAACCACGGTTTTACAACAAACCAATTGTAGTCAAGCGATCTGTGTTCACGATCTCAAAATGTTTTTATTCTGAGTTAAATCATCACGTATAACACAATCCTATTTTCCACGTAAAAGCGTGTAACAGTGACACGTCAGAAAATGAGAAAGGGAGTTTACATGAACCACATTCGTAAAACGAAACCACGGACGTCAAAAACAATTGTGTTACCCAAATAAAAAACAAAAACAATTGTGTTACCCAACTAAAAATGACTACTTGACCATTCATCTGTGTCTGTTAAATCATATGACCTTAGTATCATTTTACCATTACTTTTACAATTGGAATTTTAACTTTCTTACCCGTTTGTAGAAATTAATTATTTTTCGTTGGATTCGCGTGCCGTCAATCAGACACTCCCTCAGGTCTGCCGGTTCTCTCTCTCTCGTCTAATGAGGTATAAGACAGGAAACTTCAGTTTTGGATTCCTGGGAGAGGCCTCTCCTCCGGTCAGTCCCTCTGGAGCTCTGATAGACAGTCAGCGATCCTGCTCACAGCGCCAAGTTGTTGTGGAATATTTCTATGAATAGTCGGGAGAAGAGTGTCAAAGTGTTATCAAATCAATGTCAAATGAAACAGAGTCTGGATGAACGATCAAAGTTGTAAAAGTCTATTTATTTGCTTGCAAGCAAAGAGAACACAGTCTCACAGATACATCACCGCCATCTGCAAGAAGGTGCTCTGACAACATAGTCAAATGCATGGACATTTATACTCAGCCAGATGCTTCCTTTGATGTCACTGTGACCTGGTCAAAGTGTTAAGTCACAGTATGCAGAGACGGAATAACCCTGTGAACCATCACACATCATAAATACCTAAAGAGGGTCCCGCCCTTCCTCTAATGCTTATCAAAGGAAATACCGTATTCAAGACCCCTCTGTGTGTCCCCGTCTCCAATTTGGAGACAGACACAATACACAGGAACAAACATAACAAGATAAACAAGGTTTTGTGCCTGCACTTCCAAAGACTTACATTCTTTAACCCTAAAGCATAAGACTATGACATATTTTCCCACAACAACTTTGAATTACCTTGTTGAAATGTGCTGTACAAATAAACTTGCCTTGCAAAGTAGCTAGCAACTAATTTATTTGGAGGTCAAACTTGAAGGGAGTACTCCTGAAATGATTGTCGCAAGCTCAAAGCAGAAAACCGTATGTGCACACTTACAGCAAGCAAACTGAAGTCTGGGTTGTAGTCTTTTATTTAAAATAAGTATTTGACTTAAACGACCCCACCCAGCAGAGGCTGGTGTTCAGGCTTTGTACAGTATTTATACCTTTGTGTTCTTAGCCCAAGGGCCTGGTGAAAAACTTGTACATTGCCTATAAAAAGTATTCACCCCCCTTGGATGTTTCCCCCTTTTGCTGCTTTTATACATGAAATCAGGGTCGATATAATTTGACATTTGTAAAAAAGCTTTCATGTCAAAGTGGAAACAGATTTTTCCAAACTAATATCAAAAATGAATAGTGTAAAATAAGTGTTTGCATAAATATTCACCCCCTTTTAAAGTGACTGACCTAATTCAAAGGTCCAGCTAGTTGATGCCAGCAGTGTCACAAGTAGTGGAATGGAGAACACCTGAGTGCTGTCGATGTGTGTGATTGTAGTATACAAATGTGAGATGAATGGATTTTTGACGAACTCATTTTATATTGTAATGTGTGTTATAGTTAAAACGGCCAGCAGGTGTCGCCATCTCACCACTAGGTGGTTGTCTGTGCATGGTATTCACGCTTCCTTGTATACTTTCTCAGAAGAGCAAGAGAAGAGTGTAAGTAGAGAACAGGCACCCTCAATAAAACATTTGTTTAAACTGTATTCAAGGTGAGATTTCGATATTAAAGGCAAACATTGTTTAAGTTAACTGTTGTGCTTGTTATCTAAGGCTAGTAAGAGATTGTAAGTAGCTGTTTGGTATAAAACGGTTGATAGGGCCGTTATTAGCATGAGTCTAACAAGCTAACCCGTTGGTGAATGTGACCGCATAGTTATTGTGGTATTGTTGCTGAGTTTGGACGTTACTAAAGTTTATGAGAAGAAGAACAGCAAGAGAAGAGTGCGACATAGAGAACAGGCACCCTCAATAAAACTTTTGTTTAAACCAGTGGCGGGCCGTGCATTTTATACCTGGGCCTTCACCGCTGTCCTGCAGCTCAAATACCACCTTATAAACACATTGTGAAGCCACAGCTATTGTTCATTTTTAATGCTCTAACTATGCACATCTTCATATTAAACCGTTGGGTACTAGTCATTTGAATAACACTGGAGCATTTAGAAAATGCAAACACCTACATGCAGGAAAATATAACATCCTCAGCTGGTCTGGCTGTGGGATCCACATCATTCCTTAATAACACACTGCGACCCAAAGAGATTGTCATAGGATTTTACTTTCACAACCTGAACATTGAATGTACTGGTCTGCAATTTCTTTCCTTGGCTCAGCACCCTCTGTCATGGTGCAGCTCAACTCGGTCAGAATGCATTTTGATTGGCTGAGCTGCATGACCCATCACCCATCACCCATCAGCCTCTGCTGGCTGTTAAGTTTCGGTTCACGATAGTCACGTGCTCGCCCACTGACCAATCACAGCACACTCTGCACCGAGCGGGAAAGCTACAGATGAATACTGAGCAGCATGTAATGCTGACGTCATTATAGGCCGGCTAGCAGGCGCTGACACGTCAAAGAATACGCCCAAGACGTCAAACTAAAGATCTGATAGGTTGAACACTGTGACAATCAACAATATTGTCCCCATTTACTTTAATCTGCACTGGCTGCAGGTGAGAGTCTGCAGGCCTCTATGTTCTTACCTAGAGACACAGAGGTGAGATCTGATTGGATAAAAGCTCTACTTAAAACAAGCTGCACTGGAAGCAGAGCAACTGAGGAAGACAGTAGCTGTGCAATGAGAAAATAAGATAATGGGGAAAAATATTTTTATAAATTATAATGAATCAGAATCAGAAACGGTTTATTGCCATTGTATGTTGAACATACAAGGAATTTGACATGACGGGAGGTGCGTAACATTTAACAAGCTACAATGCAAAGTAGAAACAAATTAAATTTACAGAAAATACAAGATGAAGTAAAATATAAAATAAAGTGGAATATAAAATTAAGTGAAGTCGAGTGCACAAACAAACAGATAACAGGACTATAAACCAGTGAGATGTACGTGTAGTGTGAAAGTGTCGAGTGTAATAGAAGGGATGTGCGGCGGAGTGACCGGTGGGAATTTGTATTGGGGATGACAGAGTCAGTGGGGGTCTGTTAATGAGCCCGACTGCCGACGGGAAGAAACTGTTCATGTGTCGTGAGGTCTTGGTCCTGATGGACCTCAGCCTCCTACCAGATGGAAGGGGCACAAACAGTTTTTGTCCAGGGTGAGAGGGGTCGCCTATACAATCCTTCTTGCTCGCTTCAGGGTTCTTAAAGTGAACAAGTCCTGGAGGGATGGCAGATTGCAGCCAATCACCCTCTCGGCAGAGCGAATGATGCGCTGCAGCCTGCCCTTGTCCTTGGCTGTGGCTGCAGCGTACCAGACCGTGATGGAGGAGCAGAGGATGGACTCAATGATGGCTCTGTAGAAATGCACCAACATTGTTTTTGGCAGGTTGAATTTCTTCAGCTGCCTCAGGAAGTACATCCTCTGCTGAGCCTTCTTGGTGATGGAGCTGATGTTCAGCTCGCACTTGAGGTCCTGGGATATGATGGAGCCCAGGAAGCGGAAGGACTCCACCACGTCGACGGGGGAGCCGCACACAGTGATCGGGGCTGGTGGGGCTACGTTCTTCCTGAACTCCACAACCATCTCCACTGTCTTTAGAGCGTTGAGCTCTAGGTTGTTCAGGCCGGTGCTGATGGTCCTGGAGGATGAGACGTGCTTTCCCAGCTTGACGTGCTGCTTCCTGTCAGACAGGAAGTCTGTGATCCACTTGCAGGTGGAGTTGGGCACCTGCAGCTGGGAGAGCTTGCTATGCAGCATACATGTAGTGTATTTAAGAAAAATTATTAAATTATAAAAATAGATTTTTTTTTTTTTTTAAATATATGTAGCTTTGTCATTCTGTTTAGGCCAGCAGAGAAGGCCTTGCAGGCCCTGACGGCCCGCCACTGGTTTAAACTGTATTCAAGGTGTCTGCTGTCGTTCTTTGGTGCGCCTGTCATCACACTGACCGGAGGGCAACGCATACAATACTGAACCATTAAAGTAATGGACACATTCATGTTTGGGAAAAAAAATAGTCTAATCAACCAACAATTTCGCGGACCCCTGTGAGGGCTGAAACTCACCCCACAGAGAAGGAGGCCAGAGCACACGTGTGTCCGCTGCTTTTATAGTCGACACGCTGCAAATAATAACTCTACCAAAACTGGTTTACAGTTAAAATGATTTAATCCCACTGATGCAAGTACGATTACAGTTAAACATTGGAGTACATACTCCTATGAAATATTACAATATTAACCCACTTTGGAAAAAACTACCTCTGGTCCCAGGACACAGCCGTCCCAGGCAACCACACGCTAAAAAGAGGCAGAAAAACACTTCTATCCCCGCCCACATATTCGTTTGCGACTCCTCCCCTCCCGTCTATCTCAATTTCTATTGGCTAACTTCTCTACACACTTCTGTAAACGCCTATCTCCACATCTCTCTCTCCCTGAGCAGCTAACACATTCAATGACGGTCAGTTATTGCTTAATGCCTTCTATGCTAATCCTTCAGTATAAAAGCTAAACTTCTGCAACTTGGCAGAAGCTTCATGTCTCATTAGCTACTAATCCTACAACCCTTTATGTTTATCTTAATTATGCATTCCCAAAACCCTTATGATTATGACTAATTATGAATTCTTAATTATGAATCATTAAACACTTTTATTATATCTACTAAACACACCGTTTTTTGCTCAAATTTCTTACACCCCCTGTTGAAGACCTCTGTTCTAAACGAAACCTTCAACAGATCTCAGGCTGCAGAGAAAAAACAAATCAGTATCAGTGACGTCTGGCACAGGTTTCGCAAAGACCGGTTTAAACCTGTGGGACATGTTTGCACTCATTAGAGCCAGGAACATTTGCATATGGGCCAAGGAGAGGTGGAGTTTGTGATTGTGATAGTTTAATGTTATTGTTAAATGTTATGCACCACCCGCCACGACAAATTCCTTGTAGGTGCAAACTTCCTTAGCAATAAACGATTCTGATTCTGATTCTGAGTTGAAGCATGGCGAGACTCCGATAAGTCAAGCAAACATGAGTCTGAATTTATTTCTCTTTCATGTTTTTTTGGATAAAATCATG
Source organism: Melanostigma gelatinosum (assembly GCF_949748355.1). Taxonomy (NCBI): domain Eukaryota; kingdom Metazoa; phylum Chordata; class Actinopteri; order Perciformes; family Zoarcidae; genus Melanostigma; species Melanostigma gelatinosum. Next base: position 4,893,281 of record NC_136648.1, on the reverse strand, counting down.
TTTAAGGCCTTTTTGAAGAAAGGTTTTCATGAAGCTGCTCGGGGACATCTGGGGTCGATGAGGTCAAATCCTGATGGAGGATCGAATGACTTGTGGGGGTTGATTTTGGGATTTTAAAACTCAATGTATTAGAATTTTGCTATCTTTAACCCAACAACAAATGAAACAAAAGTGAAGAAGGTGTTGAAAACTAAATTCAGGCCGTCAAAATAAATTTCACTCATAACCTCAGTATTTCTAACATAACATCTTTGGCCCTGAATAGAGTGGAAGCAGATTAATTTGATTTTCAGGAGAAGAAGAACCATATCGAAGGGTTCAAATCACATCAACCGGCTTGTTTTACTCCAGTTTTATGACTTGTATGCAACTTTTTTGTACTTCAGTAACGAAGCACAATGTGTTTCACGTGTTAGAATTGATTTATCTGCGTACAAGGATTTCAACTTTGAGGTATTGTACTTAACAGCTTTGGGAAAACAATACAGAACAAGAAGAAGCTTCGGACAACTTGAGTTTCCCTTTGAGATTTACTGGTTATTTCTCTGCATATTATCTTTATTGTTGGGGCCACAGTAGACCTATCGGTGCTGAAAAATCAAATGTTGACCTTTTTAACAATAGCCACTTTAAAGATGATGGTGTTTTTTTTACCACAAAAACAATGCTTCTCTTGTTTGTAAGGAAATGTCTTTTGGGGAATGAATTCTTAGTGTTCTATAGTTTCCCCCGGTTGTTGAGCAGAGATACGCCACGCTGTAAAGAACAGGTATCGACAAAAGAAACTTGATCAGTCTTGAGTCTCAGGAGACAGTGGAGAGTCCCACAATGGGACATCATTAAAGTCTAATAATCGATTGAATATTGGCACAGTTTTCTTCCAACTTCACCTTTTCTAATTTTAAGCATCTGGATTAATTACTTTTATTGTTGAATTTCTTTTATCGCTCCATTGAAGGACATCAAAGTGTGTGGATTTATATGCTGTAATACTGCACCTAATACTGTTGTATTTGTGGCGTTGTCTTTTATATTCTGATGGAAACTATAAAGTAAAGTTCATATCCAGCAACTCATGGAAACAAATCAAAATGTCCTTTACTGTAAACACCAAACAGGTAACATGATCTGACAGGAATGTTGATCACGATGTTCTGCAGAATATGATTTGCATACTAGCAGACGATCAAAGAGCTCACCGCAGGTGAAAATGCACTCTTCATTTCATAAGACTGATCACAATGCAGTTTGAGTTACAGTAAACAAATGAATGTGTTATGAGTGAGTCAGTGACTCATCACTGGTTGAAGGAGAGCTATTGTAAACACTGTAAAAAAATATAATTCTGCATTTTCTTTACTTTCACTGCTGCATTTGTGTTGTATTTTATCTGATCTAATCTTCTTTTCTAATGCACTTATTCACCTTAAATAAATCACTTTAAATTGACTCTGGTGCCGATACAGATAAACCTCAACATGAGCTAAATGAAAACCACCGAAAATCACCGACTTCATGTTTAACGTGTGCAGATAATCATGTATTTTTTTCATTTTAAGATATTTCAAACTGTGATTATATAAATTTGTAATAGAATCCACAAGTCTTTATTTTACTTTATACTTTTATAGACAATAGTTCATAATTTGGGTACATCAAAAGTTCACAGATTACATTTAAAGTAAATAACAAATTATCTGTCATCAAGTGGATGAATAATCGATCATCCGATCTCTGAACTACAGTTAACTATAGAATCGATTCTTAGCTGAGGTGTTTTGTGTGCAGCGAATGACAAATGTATTTCCCCTAAACAGTAAACAGGCTTGTTTGGCTCCTGGAATACACACCTTCCAGGTGGGAAGTGATTTGAGAGCCACACCCTCTTCAGGAACGCCCTCTGCAGCAGAAATCCCCTCCTCCCTCCTCCTGCATCACCACCTGTGGGTGGTTTGCTGATTAAAAAAATTCCGCAGCGATCGTATGCACATATAAAAGAGCAGAAACTGCTGAACAAAGAACATCCCTCCTGCTCAACACTTCACTTTCACAGCTCAGGTAAGTCTCTTAGGAAAACGTCATCCGGTTCTCTCTGAGTGATACTTTTATCTTTTTAGCTCATTTTAATTGTTTTAACAAGTTTAATTGAGGGGAATTGCCAGATGAAATCTATTTTGCTGTGTGATTTGAAAGACTTTTGTACAACTCAAAACACGATGATTTAAGGTTAATATCCCCTGAAAGACACCTGGAATGCTCTGGTTTATAGATTATCAAAAATGTAAATGGTGGTTTTTAAGTTTGCTAACTTTGTCTAAAGAAGGCGAGTTGCTGGAGTTAGTTCTGTTTCTTTTGATGGTTTTGTAGTTTATTTAAATTTTTATTTTTATTTTTTTGTCTTTGCATAATTCAACATCTTTTCAGTCAACCAAATGTGTTTTTAGAAATACTTTGTTGTTGTTCTTAATTGATTGCTGATTGATTCAATGCAATCCATTTTGAATATGCTGAGACTTTAAACTTCTCTTTGCGTAATTAATATTTGCCAACTCAAACTGCAGTGTGTTGATGATAGACCGGCTCTCCAATCACACTTTTAATAACTATTCATTTTTTTGTACATTTACTGTCTTCCTTTAAAGAATGGCACGTGGATTGACCCTGTTGGTTGCAGCGCTGGTCTTTTATGTGACTCCGAGTGTCCAAGGAACGTCTCATCTGTCCTTTTCCAATGCTTCGGTTGGTTTTCTTTCACTTAAATTCTGTGTAAATCATCACAACACCTGCGTGACCTTTGTAATTTAAACGGGTAATGTGTTTCCGCCTTGAAATTCTGTTTTTAAAATGAAATGCCAGGTTTGAAGGCTAATTAAGTAAAAGGGAGAGAACACCAGCTATTTTTTTCACCACCACTTTTTTTTTTTTTTTAAAGTAATGGCTAACCAATATAAGGGTTTATGTCTGGGTCTTTAGAGCTGTTAACTGATGATCATTTCCTGTGTTTGGACTTCTCTCTACTCTTTATTGTTAAATGTTTGTTTCCAAGAAGCGGCTGTAATCGTATACTTGAATGCATAACTTTGCTAAACAACAGAACATGATTCTGCTTTTAAAGGGCTACTCCAGCATTTCAGTATAGCACCTCCTTAAGGTTGGGGAACTCTCAGGGGATTTATTTTTATTCAATTGATGCACCAGAGGCCAAGATATTCTGACTTAAAGTCCCTAGGTGCCAGATCCTAAAAACACTGGGTCCTATTTCCATCATGCAACTCTGACATTATATAACAGGCTGAGTATACTCGTCACCCTGTGTATACATGGAGGCATTAACTCTGCAAAGATATGCAGATAACGCAGCCGCTGGTTGACAATTTTAAATAGTTTGCGTTTTTTTTCAAAACAAATAAAACTTCAGAATCAGTGACTCATTATAACTGCTCCGAGGGCAGAAACGGTTTAGAAAATAACAGACTTTAGCTTCATTTACTGCACAAAATATTTTCATAGCCATGAAGAATTTAGTCCACTGAGTTTTCTGTTTGTGTACCAGGTGGACATCACTCGCTCAGGTTGCGGAGTCGATAAACTGTGTGTAGAGAACCCAGATGACTGCGCTCCTAATGGACCAGACCGCTGTCTGTTTGGGTCTGTGGTCGCCGCCGCCCCAGTGGCTCCCAACGGCGCTATGCTGTCCATCGAGCTCAGTGGAGGGGTCGTAGGATTCATCGCACTGGGCCTCACTGCGAACGCCTCAGAGGTAACGCACACTATTTCAAACATCTTTTTGCTAAATTAGACACTCAACTTAATCTCATGCTGCTTTTTAAGCAGTAAAATACTTTTATACAAATGGTGGACAGGTTTGTGTCTGCGAAAAGATGCTGGTTTCCGGAGTAGAGATCCTTTTGACATGAGGCCAAAGTACAGAGTATTGTTTCCTCTTCCCCAGAAACTTGTTAGGCAGCCGTTGCCTTGTAGAGTCAGAACTCGATGATACTATACTTGATTTACAAGTTTATGATAGGTTTATGTTATGTCCCGTTCCTTATTTATACTTTTCTGGATCTAGTTAATCAGTGACATGGAACCATCTCAATGAATGCATCTGTTAAATATGACTGGCATTTATTGACTCGAAACAATATTTATCTAGTTGATCAGGGCTGCCTGGATAGTCCATCAAACAGCTGGACAATGTGTCTCTTAGCTCATACTGAAGGCTGTAAAGAATACAATATTGTGGCTTTCATAATTTGTGCAAAATAAGGCTATTTCTCCAACCATTAAGTCCATTATGATATCTTCTGAATAAACCCATGGACTTTGAGGATCCAGCCCTTGAATTGGGACATAGTGTGAAATATGTTGACGATGGCAACAGGTGCTATATGGCTGCTGTGTTTACACAGAAAAGTAACAAACTGGTGTCTATTACTGGATTTTGAAATTACTTTGGAACAGTGATATCATCCTCAACATGACATGTGTTTTTTTTTGTTTGTTTTTTATTTTGGCTCCTACAGTGACTATAAATGAGAAATTATTCACGGCAACAAATCAGAATATTTAAACGTGTTCAAGCATATTGTGCAATGACTTTCCAAAATGATGTGACATGAACACAGAAACATGCAACAGGGAAGCGGAAGGAAAATGATAATACTGAGGAACGGATGAGTTGGAAACTAAACTCTGGACTGTTGACTCACTATGTTATTTCCAGCCTTAACAAAGACGCTGACTGTTGGAATTTGTCATGTGGTCACTTCAAGGTTGATGTATTACCCTTTAATCACTATTTTATTTTCTGCAGGGTACCACCATGCTCTTCGTTTGCGGTAATGCCAACGGGTTCTTCTTCAGGACAATGACACTGAACAACACAGACGCTGCGCTCACCGTAAATGAGGAGGTGAGGACTCGTATTTACTGTCGTATAGATGTTGGCGTAAGTAAATGCACTCGTTTCATGAAACAAGGGGTTAACAGAAACTAATACACATTCATACATGCTGATAATTTAGTGTCTATACTGCGTATGCTAAAAATAAATCCAAATATTCCAAAATTTAAAAAAAGTCTAAGTCACTTACTGAGCAGATACTTAAAGTTATAGATTCACAGCCTTAGAAACAACGATAGATCAAATGATAAGAACAGACATTAACTTATTTATACATTTCAAATACTTGTGTCCTTTAGTTCCATTGCTTTCAGTAGGTTGTCTGGGGTGTCAGAAATCATGCTAAGAACTTTTGAGATCCTAAATCATTGTAGGTAATGGATTAAACATGTCACCAACAAAAGCTATAAAATGATCCTTTACATCAGGGGTCTCAAACATAAAAATATATTTTTTTTAAATTAGACTTGAAAATAAAAATATCCCGATAGTCGAAATTATGAGATGCCTAAACAGTCATAGAAGCAGCGCTTTGGCTTGTTGCTGTACACTTGAAATGTATTGTGAGTACATTGCCGACTTTAAATGTGACTTTAAACGCATGAAATACTTCATGTGGGATTGTGCAAACGCACCCTTGAAAGGATTTTAAGCATTGAACAAAGTTAATGTAATAACTTGATATTTGTCTTTGCTATTTTCTTTAATCGTTTGATCCAGTAATGTGAGTTTCTTAACCCGAAATTAAAAGGATTTAAATTATTATCGAAATGTGCTTAAATATATTTTTATATAACTATGTACAATATTTTTACACTTTAGTAATCAAATTCAGAGTTATTTAACAATATGTTAGGAGTAGTTACATTTACAACCGGCCCTTTGTGGGCGACATGATGTGGCCCGGCATGAAAATGAGTTTGAGACTCCTGCTTTACATCGGGTAAAACAGGAGTTTATTCACTGGACCATAATTGAGCAGCATCACAAATTAGTCAAATAAGTGAGGCAAATCTGTTAAATTAAAATGTTTTCTGTGAGTAAATGTGTTTATAAAAAAAAAAAAAATTTTCTCTGAACTTATTTTACCGCACCATAACTTACTTTATGTCACGCAACCTTTCTAGCAAGTGTCAGATATCCGTGGCACGGTGAATGGAACTCAGATCGATTGTGAGTTCAACATTCCAAGTGTGAACACCACCAGAAGCAGAAGCAGCGAGGCTACCACCTCCTCCATCATCCTCGGGCGTGGGCTTGTTAACGGGAGTAAGTGGACACACAGTAACACACGCGTACATTAATATACAAGATTGCTTCACAACAGGCTTTCCATGTAGAAACCTGAATTCTTAAAACTAAAGTTGCACAGCATTTTGTTTATTCATCTATTTCATCCTGAGTACACAGTATCGTAGGGGAATACTGTATGTTCTCTCGCGTTGGAAAGTAAATATGCATTTACTAAAGTACTGTACTTGAGTCTTTATTTTCCTTATTTCGTCTCATTACAGTTCAGAAGGAAATATTTAACAGTTTAGTCCACTATATTAAATGACGGCTTATACTTTACAAAGTAAGACTTGAGTACAAAACCTATGAAGAGCTTCTAAAATGTAGTTTATATAATTAAAAAACAACAGTATAGACAAATGCAGCTGAAACATATTCGTCATGTGACTATTTTCCATGTGAAAATATTTTGTAGTTTCAGCTTCACACGTGAGAAATCAGATTTTAATAGCGGTTTTTTGTTTTTATAAATGTTTGCAACAGTGGTTGTGAAGGTAATTTTGAAATTGGAGAGAAATGTTAGTATAACTTGACTGTACAGACAAAAACAGTGACGAGAACAAGTAGACCTTAAATGGAAAAATAACCTTTACTACGTGTCTTCTTTTAGCTTAGCCTCTTTTCTCCAGATATACAGATGGATTTACTCCTTCCTCTTTCAAACTGGAAATGTTTATTTTACTGTGACTTTAACTGCTGCCCATGAGAACGTGTGTAACCGCCCACTGCTCTGTCAATCTTCAGTGGCTGTCAACAACTTCATCGAGTTTCTGAACAGCGGTCCTCTGAACCTCGCCGACCCGGCCAGCAACCTCATCAGAACCACAACAGCAGCACCCAGCGTCAACGCAACAGCAGCACCCAGCGTCAACGCAACAGCAGCACCCAGCGTCAACGCAACAGCAGCACCCAGCGTCAACGCAACAGCAGCACCCAGCGTCAACGCAACAGCAGCACCCAGCGTCAACGCAACAGCAGCACCCAGCGTCAACGCAACAGCAGCACCCAGCGTCAACGCAACAGCAGCACCCAGCGTCAACGCAACAGCAGCACCCAGCGTCAACGCAACAGCAGCACCCACCAACACACCGATGCCCAACAGCGGTGGAGCTGTCCAGCCTCTTGGTAAACAAAACGCCACTGTTTATATATTTTCATTTTCGTTTTAGGTCTTCAGATACTGATGTCTGAGAACAATCCACAACAGCAGTAACTAAATAACGAGAGATGGAGGAACATCTCATTTTCTTGGTCATATAATATCCTAGACAGAAACGGGTACATCATTTTAAATTGATAGGAAAGGTTCTTAATTTGGTCCGTTTAGTAGCTGTTCTGGAGCTTTCGATTGCATCAGATGATGGTTGTCAAGGAAATTGATATATGATCAAAAGCTCCAATAATGAGTTCTGAATATTAACTCTGCATGCAGTTTATAAGCTCAATAAGTAAATGTATGCTGCTTATGTACAGTGACTATAATTATTACAAAACACACTTTTGTTCTCTGGCGATGCAGATAATTTCTGTGTATTTGTTATAAAGATATTTGTCAGTTTCTGCCTCTACCCAAAAGCATTGGAGATGAATAAAGTGTTACATGTCTGTCCATAAATGTCTCCAATGAATACCGATGACTTGTTCAGAGTACCGGGGACGTTGGAAAGAGATGAAGCTTTTGCGCTTCATCAGTGTAATTTGTCAATACATCACAAATCGATGTCCATTGATGATATTGTTGAGGCGTAAACCGCAGCAAATGAAATCAAAAGAAATTTGATTTGTAGTCTCTGCACTGAGCCGCCATGTCATTACTGAATCGACAGAACAAACATTTAGTGATTAACTCCTTTTTGTCCCTTTCCTCACCAGCTGTGCTGCTCCTGCTGAGCGTCCTCTCGCTGGCGGTCATGCTGAGAGAAGGAGGTTGTGGCTAGTTGGATACAATGAAGACACAAAGTGTTTTTACTGCACTTAGATGTGTTTTAACTGTTTGTACTTTAAGCTGAAACTCATCACTTGTCTGTTAGTATATAATTATTCAGAAGACTCATATCTATCTATCTATCTATCCGGTTTGCATTTGTATAACTCTTTCCTACTAAACTTGATCTGCAAGTACAAATTGTAAGACTTTGGTTTGAGCGGTTTCTTGGCAGTTAACCGCAACTCTCAAACCTCCTTTATGGGAAACTCAAGGGAAGAGTAGTAGTTTTATTCTGAAATGTACTGTGACTGTAAAATATCTGTTCCTGGGATAACAAATAAGTTCCATCAAATCTAAATGAATAAAGTTGAAACTATTTTTGTTTGTTGCGTCACTTCGTTGATGGTTTTTTGCCACATCATGAATTGCACTGCCTCTCACGGTACATAACCAACCATGACTTCAGGGCTGCAACTAATTATCTCCGTTAAGACATGAATAACAAACACTTTTCTAAGAGGTGAATTGGCGTTTCAAAACTGAATGGTTTGCTTGAGACTTTTCTGTCAATTACAGCTCTACATTAAATGACATGTTTGTACTTTACTCATACAGAGAAATGTTACTAAAAGCTGCTCTATATATATAATTTTGTGACTTCAGATTGTTCACAACTAAAATTGCTCCTGAGGAAAAACATGGTGAAATCTTTAATCCAAAACAATGGTCATGAAATCAAACCATGACATTGTGTCATTTGTTTGGGGACTCTCTCATTTAGGGACATTCTCGGTGTGACTACAACTTCCAACGACAGACCAGAGTTTGGTACAAAACATTTCTGCAGCTTTGGCCATTGTATTCAAAGATATTGCTAAAAATCTGCAAACAAACGGAGCAACAAACTTGAGCAGTCAGACACTGATTGTAAAGAAACCAACGTTTTTGCAAGTTTTTCTGTTTGCTGCTGTGTTTAATTGAACCAGATTCAAGTTATTAATCAATTCCTGCATTTTATTACTGTATTTTATTTCTTACACTGCTTTCTATTTTAATTGCTTTTTAACGTATGTTTTTTAAATCTCCTTTACTTTTGCCTTGTGTTTTAATGGTTTTAAGTGAAGCACTTTGTTGTGGAATATTTCTATGAATAGTCGGGAGAAGAGTGTCAACGTTATCAAATCAATGTCAAATGAAACTGTCTGGATGAACGATCAAAGTTGTAATAGTCAATTTATTTGCTTGCAAGCAAAGATAACACAGTCTCACAGATACATCACCGTCATCTGCAAGAAGGTGCTCTGACAACATGGTCAAATGCATTTTTATCCAAATTATTTTTAAGACGGGTGTAATACCGTCAATGGCCTCTTGGCGCAGAGGGTACTGGTGCTTGTGATGCCGAAAATCAGAGCGCGGAGTGATGACAGGCTGACAGTTGTGAATCAGGCCAACGTCATACTTGTTCACCGCCCAGAGTGTCTGTGGAACAGAAGTAAGGGCGGGAGGAATAGATGCAGCTTTAGTTTAAAACGTTTGAATTTCTTCGTTAAGCTCATGAAACACAGACTGATCTGCAGGCAGGTGTTAAGAGCACACAAACCGTTCTGTGGAAGCCGGTAGACTGTGATCGCAGAATGAGTGGATCGCATGTCTTTTCCCAGTCGGTAAGCGCCTCGCATTGAGCGACGAATGGACCCAAATCTCTCCACTCATCATCGCGTCCTTTTGACAGCGAGATGTGAGGAGCTGAATCTGGAACATCAAACAGTTCTTTCTGTGATGGAGACAGAGAAACAGATACAGCAGATTTATAAGTAGACCAAAACAGTCTGGAACAGGCGATTACATCATTAATGCCTTCAAAAAAATTGTCTTCATAGCAGACATCTTGTCCTTTAGAAATGTGTGAGGTGCAGTGTAGATGTTTGTAGTTCATGCGGTCGGCATGTGGTGAGACCCGTGCGTCTACTGTGTGACAAAGTCATTCTGCGTCGTCAACAGGGAGCCACCATTGATAGCAAAAAAGTGCCTCAGAGGGAGTCTGTAACATTTGGTGTACGACTCTTTGCCTCAGCACTTTAAGGCCATCAGAGGATGGTTTTACTCCTATTCCATACACGCCCATTAAGTTAATGGGACAGAGGGTCGAAAGTAGAAACGAATGTTTCACTTTAATGTCAGGATCGTCATCAGTCAAGTCAGTGTGTACACACGTCATCGGAACAGAAAATCTTTCAGTTACAGTTAAGCCGGAGGCCCCTTGAGAGTATACAAAACGCCCACTCATCTTCTGATGAGGAAAATATTTCTGTTGAATCACAGAGTGAGTAGCTCCAGAATCTACTAAAAATGTTAATTCTCTCCCTTCCACAACTACCTTTGTAGTTGGCATATTTTTGTATGACTCTGATGAGAGCATTGAATAAGTGTGTGGTTGTGATGTAGATGCATTCACTTGCTGTTGCTCTAAGTGTGAAATGACACAAAGAAGAATGGATTGTTGTTCTGCAGTGTGCGTGCAAGGAAGCGTGTGTGCGTTGCAGTAAATGTGCGCGTTGTTTGTGCGTTCTGAGTCAGTGTGTGTTCTTATCTGTTCCGGAGCCGAGAGGGAGTCAGCTGCCTCCTGTCCACGTGCATCCCCACATCACGTCAGTCGGAAGTGCCAAATTGTTGAGAGTCACCCCTTCCGTCCTCTCCGCGCTGTCGTCCACGTGGCTGTCGTCCACGTGGCTGTCGTCCACGTGGCTGTCGTCCACGTGGCTGTCGTCCACGTGGCTGTCGTGATTCGCTGTGTGTGTAGCGATAAGGGCAGTCTCTGGACCAATGTCCTGTTTCACCGCAGTTAAAACACTCGTTGGGCTGCACATGTGAAAGTCCTTCATTTCGGTTGTCTTGGAAGCATCTTTGGCCCCTACCACGTCGCATTCCTCTTCCGCGCCCCCTCAGCTGGGCCCTCCCATAGCTGTTACGTGGGTGGGTGGGTTGGTTTTGGCCTCCCTCATCTCCTCGTGTCATCTGTTGGACAGCTTGAAGCATCGCAAGCTGAGCTTTTTCACCCACTTGTTTACTGCGTTTCTCTTGCCTGGCCTGAGTGTCATTATACATTTTGCATTTGTGCCGTGCGTGGTTTATCACCTCATCAAGTCTTTCATCCTCCAGGCCAATCACGGAGCGTTCGGTGACTGTTTTGATGTCTGGTAGCAGCCCGTTCATGAAAGCATTCTTGAGATGTGTTTCCCACACTGACATTGTTGTTCTGTCAGCTGGTTGTTCAATACCGCTGTGTGTTTGGAATGCAGACATGAGTCTTTGGTGATATGATGTCACATCTTCAGTTTTACCTTGCTTCGTGTTATTAATTAAAGCCATATTAACTTTCGATGGGAAAGCGGTCACTATAGCTTGGCAGACGGCTGTAATGAAAGTGGCGTAGGGCACGTTAGCTACGTCTCCCCAGGGAGGTTTTACCATAAGAGAGTCGCGGCCAGCACCTGTAACTGTGACCCTGATTTTGCTGAAGTCTGTTGGGCCAACATGCTTGACTAACAGGCGGTGAACCTCTGGGCCAGTAGGCATAAATTCCTTGCAGAATATCAGGAAGTCTTTTGCGAAAGCTGCGCCATTCTGGATGCTTGGCAGGTGAAGTGAAGCTTGCATGATGTCACCTTGCGTCCAGGGTCTGAACACGAGACCCGGCGCACCATCAGCTGGTCCTGGAACTTGAATCATGGGCCCCTGGAAAGTTTCGGATGTGTCGAGGTTGAAAGCTGGTGGGGGTGTGTCGGGGCTGAGCCAGTTGGCGACAGCGCCAGCTGCACCCCGCCAGCTACGCGGGCCTGCGTAGGACCATGGTGAGGTGGCAGGTGTCGATGTTGCAGCCATCTGAGGAGAGACAAACGGGTTGTGGTGAGGCGAGGCTGGACCCTGTCGGAGCTCCTCGTTTGCCAGGCGAGCCTGTTCTTGCTGTTGTGTGAGGAGCCGGGTTGCTGGTCTGCTAGCCAGTGGTGCATCAGGGTATGGCGGAGGAGGTGGTGGAGGAGGTGCTGGTTGTGGTGGTGGTGGTTGTAGAACGCCATCCTGTGGGGAAGGTCGGTAACACGTGTCCAGGAGGGGACCGCTCGCTCCTGTAAGGCTCGGATAGAGAGTGTGGGAAAAAACAGGGTTACTCAGTGTATCAGTTTCGTCTTTCTTCAAATAAGTCATTTGTTTAAGCATTTGCTTTCTTTCCCTACTTTCACTCTCATCTTCCCACTTAACCAAACACTTTTGGTTTTTCTCGATCATTTCTAAGTCTTTGACTCTGACTTTCTTCGTACATTTAATCTGTTTCAATTTACCTTTTAAATCTCCTCTTAACATTTTGAGCTTAACGGCGCTCAATGAGCCGTTTTCAGGAAACCCAAACTCCCTTGACCAGTACATGAGGCATTCTAAACACCCGTTTCCATATTTCTGTCGCATCATATCAATTATTGGGCCCGAGGGCTCTGCGCTTTTACTACTTTTTCCACCCATCTTTTCAGGCGTGGACACGTTAACGTTACCTTAACAATATAGTCGTCACCATACAGCGTATGTTTATTCTATCGAAGGAAAAACTTTTTGCAAAAAACCTCGTTTGAAATTCACGTTATGTTGTGAAAAACCACGATTCTTGTTTCAAACTTATTTGAAATTCACGTTAGTTATTTATCACGATTCTTATTCTATCAGGATAGAATTCACGTATTTGATCATTTTAACCACGGTTTTACAACGAACCAATTGTAGTCAAGCGATCTGTGTTCACGATCTCAAAATGTTTTTATTCTGAGTTAAATCATCACGTATAACACAATCCTATTTTCCACGTAAAAGCATGTAACAGTGACACGTCAGAAAATGAGAAAGGGAGTTTACATGAACCACATTCGTAAAACGAAACCACGGACGTCAAAAACAATTGTGTTACCCAAATAAAAAACAAAAACAATTGTGCTACCCAAATAAAAAACAAAAACAATTGTGTTACCTAAATAAAAAACAAAAACAATTGTGTTACCCAACTAAAAATGACTACTTGACCATTCATCTGTGTCTGTTAAATCATATGACCTTAGTATCATTTTACCATTACTTTTACAATTGGAATTTTAACTTTCTTACCCGTTTGTAGAAATTAATTATTTTTCGTTGGATTCGCGTGCCGTCAATCAGACACTCCCTCAGGTCTGCCGGTTCTCTCTCTCTCGTCTAATGAGGTATAAGACAGGAAACTTCAGTTTTGGATTCCTGGGAGAGGCCTCTCCTCCGGTCAGTCCCTCTGGAGCTCTGATAGACAGTCAGCGATCCTGCTCACAGCGCCTAGTTGTGGTGGAATATTTCTATGAATAGTCGGGAGAAGAGTGTCAAAGTGTTATCAAATCAATGTCAAATGAAACAGAGTCTGGATGAACGATCAAATTTGTAAAAGTCAATTTATTTGCTTGCAAGCAAAGAGAACACTGTAAGAAATTTGAGTAAAAAACTGTAGTTAGTAGATATAATAAAAGTGTTTAATAATTCATAATTAATAATTCATAGTTAGTCATAATCATAAGGGTTTTGAGAATGCATAATTAAGATAAACATAAACATGCAGAAGCATGAAGCTTCTGCCAAGTGCAGAATACACTCCTGGAAGGTAGCCAATAGCAATTGAGATAGACGGAAGGGGAGGTGTGTCGAACAGGGGTGGGAGGTTTAATTCAAAGTCTTTTTCTCGCTCACCTGGATGCTCGCAGAGGACAGACGTGTTTAACCCTGAGGAGCTGAGTAGAGTTTTTTGCAAATGGGGTTTTATTGTTTTAATATTTCATAGGAGTATATACTCCAATGTATAACTGTAATCGTACTTACATCAGTGGAATTAAATTCCTTATAATTGTAAACCAGTCTTGGTAGCGTTATTATTGCAGCGTGTCGACGGCACAAGGCAGTCACATGTGCTCCGGCCTCCTCTTTGTTGTGAGGTAACTTCTACCATAACAAATTTGGCAAACACACGAAGGGACAGTCTTACCGGCCTCGCTGTGTGTGCTGAAGGCAGCGTTGGTCAAGCAGACATCCTGGGCCCATAATATCGGTAGGCAGAGCCGTTTCATGAAATCTGTGAGTTAGCTTGTAGGACATTTAGGGGAATTTCTGCTTGGCTAAGCGTTGCTAACGGCTAGCGCGGTGTTGCTGGTGAGGACGTTCCACGAGGAGGCCACGTTCCACTGAGGTAAGCTACGATTTACTGTCTGAAGTATGATGAACTAAGAGATTAGTCCAGAAGTATAAGGATCCTAAGAATAAAGAAATTAAAGGCAGACAGCGCTGTAATTAAATCATCACATTGGTATCAAGCAGTTGTTTGGCTAAAGCGGACTAGGGTTGCACATACTGGGAGACCCTCTGGCTCGGTGAGTGCAATTTTGGGCTTTTGTTGACAACTAGTTCAAAAGCAGGTATGTAACTTGGCGGACTGAAATATTGTGACATTCCGGCCCAGGCGTGCAACCCTTCGCGGGTCTTGTTCATGACTTTTCAGGTCTCGAAGCGTACGCTGTGTAGCGTAGCTAGGCTAGCGGGAGTTAGCTTCTGAGGCTGCGGCTCCAGGAAAGACACTCTCGCTTGTTTTGGCTGTGAATGGATAAAATAGTGGGTCGTGTGGATGATTCAGAAGACGGAGAATAATGGGCTTTTGGTGGTGCTAGGCAGACTGGGTGAGTGGTTGTGGCGTTGGCAGTGAATAACTCGCGTTTCATATACGTAACAGTGAACTCGGGTCTGGAGGAGCTAATAGCCTGTTAACCGGAGGTTTAAGGTGTAATAAAACCGGACAATAAGTCCAATAATACGTGTGACTAGTCTGTGTTTTAGCAGCGTGGAAATACGTTTAAACTGATGGACAATAAGTCCAATAATACGTGTGACTAGTCTGTGTTTTAGCAGCGTGGAAATACGTTTAAAATGATGAATAACATTGCATGATCTGTAGCCGCGCTGGAGGAGCTAACGCTAGCTACGTGTAGCTCCGGTGTTGCGGTACTCTGTATGTAAAATAAGTGCTTATAAAATAAAATAACCAGTAGAGTGTGAGAGGAGACAGAGGGCGTACCAGTGGAATTAAAGTGTGGGATTTTGGTGATACTTGTGTGTGCGTATGCTTTATTAGAAGCTCCGTTTTTGTCGTTAGCATTGCGGTTAGCATATCCGTTATAAAAGCAGCCAGTTTCAGGACAACTTCCGGTTCGGCGCAGAACAACTTCCGGTTCGGCGCAGAAGGCAAGGCAAGGCAAGTTTATTTGTATAGCACATTTCAACAACAAGGTAATTCAAAGTGCTTCACATAAAACCATTAAAAGCATCAAAACATAAGGCAAAAGAAAAGGAGATTTAAAAACAATTAAACAGAAGAAGGAGTAACTGCAGATAACCGTAAATAAGTGTTTAGAATCTGTAAATTTTTCAGAGATTCATTGTCTAAGAGCTGTGAGCTTATATCCTGACCTTAGTTTTAATTAAGCATTATAACTTTAGTCGTTGACTTTGGTTTTAATTCAGCATTTTAACAAAGATTAATGGTTTCAGTTGTTCTTCAATTCTTGAACTTAATTGTGATTCATTATTGTGCAGACCAGAGTGTAAGTGCAGTTCAACAGTTTGACTTGCATTGGTATTTCTGATTGAATATCTTTGAACACAGTTATTGATTTTAAAGTTGAATTTAATATTTAATTGATTAATTATTCATTGTTTTTTAATTTCATTTTACTTCCAATTTTAAACCTTTCGAATTCTGATTTGGAACTGGATTGTGATTGTGATTCTGATTTAGATGTTGAGTTTGATTTCGGAATTCTAGCTTCAATTTTGGATTCGAGATTCCTTCACATATCCAGTATTGACTAATTTTGGTACATTTACTATTTTACATCGTTCCTAAGAATCAATTTTGACACGGACGGCGCAAACATATTTGAGAGATCGTTGACCTCTCTTACACTACAGACGTATGCTAACATTTACTGCTGAACTTTTGGCAGTTTTGTGTTTGTTTTAGTCAAGGTGCGTGGTTGAGTGGGTCCAGATCTGGGAAGTGAAGCAGTGGATCCCAGTTTTGGAGTCAACGGCCACACGCCATACAGCACAGAGGGTGAGTTGACTTTGATTCATGTGATGACAAGCGTGCACATTTAATACACACATTTGAATACTCCTAGGCTGCATAATGTTTACATTAAAGAAGCAGAGTAAGGAAGTAGGAGCACTGGTAAGAAGACTAAAATGTGAAGTAACAGAAGTAGAACGCATCAGAAAAGATTTGCAACAGCAGATAGAGGAAATACGAGCAGAAAGTAAAGAAGACGAGGAGATAAGGAGAATGCAGCGGCGACTGCTGAAACTGCAAGTAGCAGAGGTCGACAGAGAAATCAGCAGAAAACATCTGGCCAAGAAACAGATGGCCGTAGCCAAGGCTCAGGCCTCACAACAGCCCCAATATCCAGCTGCACCCCCGACCTCATACCAACCAAATCCAGCAGTACCAGCCCACACAGTGGTGTACTACCAACCTCCACTACATTATAGAGGCAGAGGACGTGCACGAGCATCCAACAGAGGGAGAGGTAACTACAGAGGAGAGTATGAAAGACCTGTAGGTAGAGGGAAGTGCTACGTATGTGGGAGAGAAGGTCATTGGGTGAGAGATTGCCCACATAAAAGAAGAGGAAGACAGCCCAATGCACCACCACAACATGCTCCGTTCCCACCACAACATCAGCAGCACCTAAGACCAGGTCCAGCTGGACCTCCTCCCATGAGACATCAACAGATGCCCATGCTGTCACCAGGACCATGGGGAGGTTCAGTGTATAGCCAAGATACATAGATGATTGCCATGTGATCCCTTACAGCAGAGATATCGAGGTGAAGGGGAGATATGGTAAGGTGTCAAACATTTTTTGTAGATCCACATTTAGAATAGTTTTCAGTAAAGGTGCTACTCACAATTTTTGAGATTTAATAACGTCATGATAAACCACAACTAGACTTGCTAACTCTAGAAATTGAGAAATATACGGGAGCTCTAACTAACATGAGACGAGTTTTGTTTTCTCAGGTGACAAACGCAGAAGCAGCAGCTGACGAAAGGAAGCAGGCTGACGTGTCACCAGGCAGTCTGGTGTGGATAAGAGTCCATGAGCGCAGGTGGAGTGAACCAAGGTGGACCGGTCCATGGGAGGTAGTATTGGCAACCTCACATGCAGAAAAGATAAAATGGGAGCGACTTGGCACCACCTCACTCACTGTGCAGCAGCGAAGGTAACGAGTGAGACACTCGCAGAGACAGGATTGAACATCAAACAGGAAAATTTGAAGCCAAAGACACCTCAAAAGAGGGGTTTAGACAGTACTGAAGATGACGTTTCCCCCACAGTTTAAGCGAGGGCGTCCATTAGGAGACTCTAGGGTCAGTGGGTTATGGAAGTCTGTAATTATTTTATTCCTGAGTTCAGTAGCTTCCCTCTTAGTATGGGGAATTAACCACAGACAGGAACCAGATCACATGCATGACTACATCAGGATTCGACATTTAGCCTCAGTAGCTAATCAAACCGATCTCAGACCACGTAGAGAGGCTTCTCTGACGACACTCACCTATGAAAATGTAACTCTCACTCTTATGTTCAAAGAAGGTACAACATCAACGGTCCAGTTCGACTTCTGTGAAGTAGTTTCCTGTCCCAAGTATGAACACACCTACGGGTGGATGTCCAAAACCTTGTGCATCATAACTGACGAGTGTGGGCCTGCCACACATAAGTATGGGAAGCTGTTATCATATTATGCCTGTGATGTGTACAAAGGGGGTGGGTAGATGTAATCCTTTAAGAGTCAGTAGTACAGATTGTATTGTGTGTTCAGGACCTAGCAACTGCTAGCAACACCAGTTCCTTCAAGATTCAGACTCATAAGTCCTGAATTTAGTTGTATTTTAACTCTGTTTACTGATGACACTTTGCCCCTCCATCACACTTGTCAGAGGCTACACTGAGATTACCCACCTGTATAATATAATACCCCACCTCTGTTCAAGGTTACAGAGGGTCCATTTGATTGTATAGTCTCAGATACCGCTAAGGGCCCAATGTAGGTAGTATTATTGCAAATTATTGCAAATTGTAGCAACAGTCACAATGCTAGCAACTATCTATATAACAGTGTGTTAAGACAGACAGCACCTAGAGCTGATTTATGATGGTGGTGTGGAGGAAGAACCATATATCCAATCCAGCCTAAAGATTGGACAGGTAGATGTGCGTTGATGCAACTTATATTGTCATTCTATATCCTGCCTGTCACTGATGCACCTTATGGAGAACTCATCTCTCCACGCCCACATGCTAACAGAAGATCCAAAAGAGATGCCGGTGGCCCGAAGGGAGCCTTTGATGACCAAGTGTACATAAGATGTCATAAGACTGCCAAGGGGGGTGTCTAATGACTTTCAAGCCAGAAATCAAATAGCAGCAGATTTAGAATCTGTTTTCTCTCAGAGGGTGATGATTAATAAAAATGTCGATTGGATCAACTACATTTACTATAACCAACAGCGTTTTGTAAACTTCACCAGTGACGCCATATCAGGACTGCATGCACAGCTGGCGAAGACTAGTTTAATGACCTTGCAGAACAGAATGGCATTAGATATGATTTAGCAGAGAAAAGTGGCGTGTGCCAGATGTTTGGGTCTGCGTGCTGTACTTTCATTCCAAATAACACAGCTCCTGATGGATCGGTGACCAGGGCTCTGGAGGGACTGACAGCACTCAGCCAAGAGCTAGCAGACAACTCTGGTGTCACGAATCCATTCACCGACTGGTTGGGAAGTATGCTTGGCCAGTGAAAACATACATTTTTGGCAATCGTAATTATTCTGTGTGCTGTCGTCATAGACCGCCGAGTTGTCTGTGGATGGGGGTTCCCTTGCATCCGTGGACCTCTACAGGGGTTTATTGCTTCACCGATGAGCCAGACACCAGTCCAGGGCAACCAGTTATGTGACGAGGATGAGGGAGAATTGGAGCTTCTGATGGCCACAGTCTAGATGAGGCCACCAGCGGTGCCATAGCAGAACTTCACAAGCGGTTCCTGACCATCCTCTCGGAGATCCTGAAGGACCTGAGAAAGGCCCAGATGGACTTCTAAAACATCCAGTGAGATGTTGGAAATTTGGGAAATAGACGGATTGTTTTGGATGAGTATTTGGAGATTAAATTTTTTGTTTAATTGGGTTATAAAGGGATTTTAAGGTGTAAAGATTAAGAAATGTAATTTTGTCGTGTAAAAGAACAGTCAAGGCTTCTCAGTATGTGTTCTCTAGCCTACAGGCTGTATCCTGATCCTGCCAGCCCCAAGACATGGAAGGCAGTGATTTTCAACGCACTCTATTTTGAAACGAACTGAACAGAAATACTTGAAATGATATCTGTATGCATGAATTGTTTGCCTCTGTTTAGATAGATAGGGAGCCTCTCCTTGGATTGAGTAGGGGTGAGGTCTCCAGGGACATTTGAATAACTAACTACATTTGAGTAGCTAACTCACAGTGAACTGTGAGTTAGGGGGGAATTGTAAGAAATTTGAGTAAAAAACTGTAGTTAGTAGATATAATAAAAGTGTTTAATAATTCATAATTAATAATTCATAGTTAGTCATAATCATAAGGGTTTTGAGAATGCATAATTAAGATAAACATAAACATGCAGAAGCATGAAGCTTCTGCCAAGTGCAGAATACACTCCTGGAAGGTAGCCAATAGCAATTGAGATAGACGGAAGGGGAGGTGTGTCGAACAGGGGTGGGAGGTTTAATTCAAAGTCTTTTTCTCGCTCACCTGGATGCTCGCAGATGACAGACGTGTTTAACCCTGAGGAGCTGAGTAGAGTTTTTTGCAAATGGGGTTTTATTGTTTTAATATTTCATAGGAGTATATACTCCAATGTATAACTGTAATCATACTTACATCAGTGGAATTAAATTCCTTATAATTGTAAACCAGTCTTGGTAGCGTTATTATTGCAGCGTGTCGACGGCACAAGGCAGTCACATGTGCTCCGGCCTCCTCTTTGTTGTGAGGTAACTTCTACCATAACAACACAGTCTCACAGATACATCACCGTCATCTGCAAGAAGGTGCTCTGACAACATAGTCAAATGCATGGACATTTATACTCAGCCAGATGCTTCCTTTGATGTCACTGTGACCTGGTCAAAGTGTTAAGTCACAGTATGCAGAGACGGAATAACCCTGTGAACCATCACACATCATAAATACCTAAAGAGGGTCCCGCCCTTCCTCTAATGCTTATCAAAGGAAATACCGTATTCAAGACCCCTCTGTGTGTCCCCGTCTCCAATTTGGAGACAGACACAATACACAGGAACAAACATAACAAGATAAACAAGCTTTTGTGCCTGCACTTCCAAAGACTTACATTCTTTAACCCTAAAGCATAAGACTATGACATATTTTCCCACAACTACTTTGAATTACCTTGTTGAAATGTGCTGTACAAATAAACTTGCCTTGCAAAGTAGCTAGCAACTAATTTATTTGGAGGTCAAACTTGAAGGGAGTACTCCTGAAATGATTGTCGCAAGCTCAAAGCAGAAAACCGTATGTGCACACTTACAGCAAGCAAACTGAAGTCTGGGTTGTAGTCTTTTATTTAAAATAAGTATTTGACTTAAACGACCCCACCCAGCAGAGGCTGGTGTTCAGGCTTTGTACAGTATTTATACCTTTGTGTTCTTAGCCCAAGGGCCTGGTGAAAAACTTGTACATTGCCTATAAAAAGTATTCACCCCCCTTGGATGTTTCCCCCTTTTGCTGCTTTTATACATGAAATCAGGGTCGATATAATTTGACATTTGTAAAAAAGCTTTCATGTCAAAGTGGAAACAGATTTTTCCAAACTAATATCAAAAATGAATAGTGTAAAATAAGTGTTTGCATAAATATTCACCCCCTTTTAAAGTGACTGACCTAATTCAAAGGTCCAGCTAGTTGATGCCAGCAGTGTCACAAGTAGTGGAATGGAGAACACCTGAGTGCTGTCGATGTGTGTGATTGTAGTATACAAATGTGAGATGAATGGATTTTTGACTAACTCATTTTATATTGTAATGTGTGTTATAGTTAAAACGGCCAGCAGGTGTCGCCATCTCACCACTAGGGGGTTGTCTGTGCATGGTATTCACGCTTCCTTGTATACTTTCTCAGAAGAGCAAGAGAAGAGTGTAAGTAGAGAACAGGCACCCTCAATAAAACATTTGTTTAAACTGTATTCAAGGTGAGATTTCGATATTAAAGGCAAACATTGTTTAAGTTAACTGTTGTGCTTGTTATCTAAGGCTAGTAAGAGATTGTAAGTCGCTGTTTGGTATAAAACGGTTGATAGGGCCGTTATTAGCATGAGTCTAACAAGCTAACCCGTTGGTGAATGTGACCGCATAGTTATTGTGGTATTGTTGCTGAGTTTGGACTGTTACGTGATATCTGGGGGGTGACCCCTCACGATTTTTTAATCCAATAATAAAAAAATTGAAAAATTAATTAATTAATTAATTAATTTTTTTTTTTTTTATTAGAACAAGTATCAGTGTGGTTTGGGCATTTCAAGAATGCCATCAGTAATGTACCGAGCTGGATCAAACACAACTTACCTCAGGGGATGAAGGGGATCCGCTGAGGCGTAACCCCTCCTCTGGGCTGGCTCGTCAGGAAAATATGAAGAAATGGAGTCGATTGAAGAAACTAATTCGTTATTTATTTATTTGCATTTAAATCAAAGTATAGTCTCTTGGTCCAAAATGCAGAGGAAAATCGTTAACTGAAAAATATAAGAAAACATCACCTAAGTATTCAAAAACCCCTTCAGAGCAGTTTACAGACAAAGGATCTGTAAAAAGCTGACTCAGCCTGCAGACGGGCTGGCTGTGTAGCTTACGGAGGAAAAAGTTAATGATTCACCCAGCGCAGGACTGGACAGAGTGAGCTTTCTCTCCTGTTTCGACTTCAAAAAACCTTCTAAGTTTTCTCAAAAACTAGATTCTCAAAGTCCGGAGATGCTGTAAAAAGTTAAAGTTTCACCCCGTGCAGGCAGGAGGCCGCACGGGGTTAGAGCCTCCTTCTCCAAAAGCGTCTTCCAGGTCCTGCTCCAAGTGTGTCAAAGTTTCACCCCGTGCAGGCAGGAGGCCGCACGGGGTTAGAGACTCCGTCCAACTCCTTCTCCAAAGCTCTTTTGCTGTTTCAAAACTGCTGGTATTTATACTAATACGGGCTTCAGATGTCTGACTTCCAACGGATTCCTACCCTTCACCTCACTTGATTGATGACACAAAAACCCTTACTTCAGCGTAATCTTTGAAAGCCAGGTCTGCCTTCGTGGTCCATATGGACCCGTCAGCATTTTTAGCGACGCCACTGTCAAGGCTAAGTTTATTTATGGGTGCCCCCGAGGCTACTCTTCCTCTAGCTTCTCCCTGAAACCGCTGACTCCGTCTTGTTCACTTTGTCTGGGAATTCCCCTTCCTTTCTTCTCTAGACTAATGATTAACGAGGTCTCATGCCTCACACTGCCTCCGGCCTCCCGGACTTCACGGGGGTGCGATGGCTGCCCCCCCCCCCCCCTCCTTCTCCCCTAGACTAGGTGGCGTCTCAGTAATTTGCTGGCTCAGCTTTTGGACTTCCCCATGAACCGAGGAGAGCATCGGGGGGGGGGGGTTGAGGGTGTGTGTGTGTGTGTGTGTGAATGAGTGTGCGCCCACCCGTACACATCAGTGCAACAGGGGTTTTGCACAACACAAACCTGTCTGTCTACCCGGTGCAATATTATAAGAGCCTCAGAGTCATATGCCTGATTTAAACAACGGCTTTGCTGGAAGAGACATCACTACTTCGCAAAATCTCCACCGTGTTCAACACCCTCTCTTGCGAATCGTGACTTGTCTCTACCTCCGTTCTTGTATCACACAAAAGGTAGCTACCAGGATTAATTGAGGCTAAAACCTTTGACAATGTCTATCTCAGTGAACGGAAGATCAACCATTTTCTTTGCGATCTGGGCCAATTCGCCACATCGCCTAACACCCTCTCTCGAATTGCACCAGATACACGAAAAATAGAACATCTCATACTCTCACAGTAGAGGTCCATCATAACTTCTGTATCGTCAAAAATGCACAAAAGCAGGTATTCCCAGAAAAACAATGGGAATCTGAATCATATTGAAACACAACACATGAAATTATATCATTGAAATAAAGACAGGAAAAAGAAAATGAATCCTATCTGAAAACATAGTTTAAAAGAAGAAAAAGCAACGCTAAAAAGTAAAACACTCCCCATCCCCAAAAACAAAATCCACCTCTCAAAGATATCATAAAAGTACAGGATACAAAACGTTGAACATATCAGAAAACACAAAATACCCCCACAACCTCTTTGTTTTTGTGTTTTTTCCTTTTCTTCTCTCTCCTAGAGCAGAAAAGTCAATGTCCAGAGTCACATGCGAGCCACGCCAGTACCCATCACTGTCGATAGTTCAGCATCTTCCGTCCAAGACGCCACCTGTCTCAGCCCGCTTTCTGTCCCAGAGGACATATTCCTCTACCCCCTGGTCGTTAGAGTCGATGCAGGCCCCCGGGCCCACGGAAAGTCCAGTTTCAGTATTTGGATACTGATAAGGACCCAGGTCAGCGTAGGCCGGTTCTCCCCCGATGGGCTGATGGTCCCTCAGGTCCGTTGCATCACGTAAGGGCCCGTACACGTTTCGGGGATCGATTTCTTCGTCCACAGAGTGGACAGAGGTCAGGGTCATGTTGACGTTGGGAGACAGAGAGGGAGAGATAGCAGTGGGTGATTCTGCCGAGTCCGACAGTGGTACAACCCGCCGGTCCAACTGGACCTGCCCCGAGCTTGGAGATTTGGTGTGGTTAACCTGGAGACCTCAGGGATGAGAGGTTAAACCCAATATATCCAGGGGATGAGGATAAAAGTATTCAACAAAAATAGCAGTAAAGTATCAACGAAAGAGAAAACCTTAAATGACTACCTGTTTCAACCTGTCCTTTCTAGACTGAGGCGTGCTATCTCGCAGCCGATTAAGTTTTATACAATCGTGAAGGATATTGTTAGCTGCTGTTGCCCTCGCCCTTCTGTATGCCATATGAAAGCACAGCTCAGGATCATAGATCGTTGGGCTGGGCCAGTCATCTGGTCCAAGATTCATTTTCACATAATGACCAGGGTAGAAATCGTGTAGAAATCAAAACATAAAAATCTGAAAAGGCTCTCTCCTTCCTTAACTAGAATATTCAACTTAAAAGTTTGAAAAAGTTTTAAAACTAAAAATAAATGCTCAGTCCGTAACAACTGCATAAAACACTCAAACGATGTGTATATAATCCCTACTTAATATAAAGGATAAGATCGTAAAAAATATAAAATAAGAAATGAACAAACTGTCCTCACAGGAGAAACTGAAAAATCATAGAAGCTCGTGTAAAATATACGGCTGATAAGAATTGAACTGGTAAAGTAACAAACAAAAAATGATATACTTTTAAAGGATTAAAGACCCTAACTATATTTAGAGAAACGGTGATTTTGGAGTTCCCCTGAATGCCAATAGATGGCTGTCCAGGCTCATTCTAGGCAAAATCATGTCCCCTGAGGCGTTGATGACCCAGCCGGCTTGTGGAATGTAACGTGTGAGGTCACAGAAGTCAACGTGAGGCCCATGCCTGATGGGATACTGGCTTGCCTTTTTTATTTTTATTTTTTCCTGGCGTAGCTGTCTTGAAGCCATCAACCATCGTTCACTGTTGACCCGTGACGTCACTTTGTGTTGGATGTGTTCTAAGGTTAGGAAGAGGAACTAGATTTTGTTTAAAAAAACCTATTGACCTTGTCGTGTCCCTCATTTCGTAATCCCTCATGCATATTGGTCCCTATTCGAGAGGTTTGTTCAAGCAGGACCTCAGTGAGTGCATCATTCCCTCTCCACCCTGAAGGAAAGATAAGGGAAGGTTCAGCCATTTTCGGACTGGCTTGGGCCATTTAGTCTGCTTGTGTGGGCGAGCGGTTTGCTTTTTTCTCTTATTCTAGCTCATTCTGAGCTGCCTTGAAAGCAAGGGAAGGAGGGGCTGCCCCTCCTCCCCTGATCGCTCCCTCTCCTCTGAACAAGGAGGGAGCGTTTTTGACTTTAACCTGAGAGACACACAATCTGATCCCCTATTTTACACCTTTAGTGTTTTAGGGCCTAAGGCCTCTCAGGTATCCAGCCATGCAATAATATAACAGTGATATTATTACGATTTTAACGCAAGAGAGAAAATCTGATCCCCTATGTTACACATTCTCGTGTTTTAGGGCCTAATCTCTCTCGAGTCTCTGCTTTTTTCTTTCTTCGCAGTCAAGACACCTTCCAAAATAGCTGTCACCTGTGACATTGTCATGAGTTCACAAGAGCCCGCCCACGTCAACCAGAGGCAGCGACCAGAGCAGCCATAGCTGATGACGAAGGACCGAGTACTTCCGTTAGATTTTCGCTGGAACTTAACCGCTGAACAAAGAGGGGGGGGGGGGGGGGGAGCTGCCTCCCCTCCCCTGCCTGCTCTCCCTGCTAGGAGCAAAAAGGAGGGGGCCGCCCCTCCTTCCCTGCTCGCTCTCTCTCCTCTGAGCAAAAAGGAGGGGGCCGCCCCTCCTTCCCTGCTCGCTCTCTCTCCTCTGAGCAAAAAGGAGGGGGCCGCCCCTCCTTCCCTGCTCTCTCTGCTAGGAGCAAGGGGGGGGGCTTTTTAAATTTTGCAACAATAAATATTAACTAAAATCAACACTGTAATACTACCCCACCCTAGGCATGCGATAATATAACAGTGATATTATTACGAACAACAATTGGTAGGGAAGGTTGCATCACTGTTCTTTTATCCTCGGGAGGATCCGTGTACTTTAACCCGAGAGGGAACCGCTGTTCTACCTAGAATACACGTTCTAGTGTTTCTAGGATCTAATCCCTCTCGAGTCCCTGTTCGGGCGCCATGTTACGTGATATCGGGGGGTGACCCCTCACGATTTTTTAATCCAATAATAAAAAAATTGAAAAATTAATTAATGAATTAATTTTTTTTTATTTTTTTTTATTAGAACAAGTATCAGTGTGGTTTGGGCATTTCAAGAATGCCATCAGTAATGTACCGAGCTGGATCAAACACAACTTACCTCAGGGGATGAAGGGGATCCGCTGAGGCGTAACCCCTCCTCTGGGCTGGCTCGTCAGGAAAATATGAAGAAATGGAGTCGATTGAAGAAACTAATTCGTTATTTATTTATTTGCATTTAAATCAAAGTATAGTCTCTTGGTCCAAAATGCAGAGGAAAATCGTTAACTGAAAAATATAAGAAAACATCACCTAAGTATTCAAAAACCCCTTCAGAGCAGTTTACAGACAAAGGATCTGTAAAAAGCTGACTCAGCCTGCAGACGGGCTGGCTGTGTAGCTTACGGAGGAAAAAGTTAATGATTCACCCAGCGCAGGACTGGACAGAGTGAGCTTTCTCTCCTGTTTCGACTTCAAAAAACCTTCTAAGTTTTCTCAAAAACTAGATTCTCAAAGTCCGGAGATGCTGTAAAAAGTTAAAGTTTCACCCCGTGCAGGCAGGAGGCCGCACGGGGTTAGAGCCTCCTTCTCCAAAAGCGTCTTCCAGGTCCTGCTCCAAGTGTGTCAAAGTTTCACCCCGTGCAGGCAAGAGGCCGCACGGGGTTAGAGACTCCGTCCAACTCCTTCTCCAAAGCTCTTTTGCTGTTTCAAAACTGCTGGTATTTATACTAATACGGGCTTCAGATGTCTGACTTCCAACGGATTCCTACCCTTCACCTCACTTGATTGATGACACAAAAACCCTTACTTCAGCGTAATCTTTGAAAGCCAGGTCTGCCTTCGTGGTCCATATGGACCCGTCAGCATTTTTAGCGACGCCACTGTCAAGGCTAAGTTTATTTATGGGTGCCCCCGAGGCTACTCTTCCTCTAGCTTCTCCCTGAAACCGCTGACTCCGTCTTGTTCACTTTGTCTGGGAATTCCCCTTCCTTTCTTCTCTAGACTAATGATTAACGAGGTCTCATGCCTCACACTGCCTCCGGCCTCCCGGACTTCACGGGGGTGCGATGGCTGCCCCCCCCCCCCTCCTTCTCCCCTAGACTAGGTGGCGTCTCAGTAATTTGCTGGCTCAGCTTTTGGACTTCCCCATGAACCGAGGAGAGCATCGGGGGGGGGGGTTGAGGGTGTGTGTGTGTGTGTGTGTGAATGAGTGTGCGCCCACCCGTACACATCAGTGCAACAGGGGTTTTGCACAACACAAACCTGTCTGTCTACCCGGTGCAATATTATAAGAGCCTCAGAGTCATATGCCTGATTTAAACAACGGCTTTGCTGGAAGAGACATCACTACTTCGCAAAATCTCCACCGTGTTCAACAGGACGTTACTAAAGTTTATGAGAAGAAGAACAGCAAGAGAAGAGTGCGACATAGAGAACAGGCACCCTCAATAAAACTTTTGTTTAAACCAGTGGCGGGCCGTGCATTTTATACCTGGGCCTTCACCGCTGTCCTGCAGCTCAAATACCACCTTATAAACACATTGTGAAGCCACAGCTATTGTTCATTTTTAATGCTCTAACTATGCACATCTTCATATTAAACCGTTTGGTACTAGTCATTTGAATAACACTGGAGCATTTAGAAAATGCAAACGCCTACATGCAGGAAAATATAACATCCTCAGCTGGTCTGGCTGTGGGATCCACATCATTCCTTAATAACACACTGCAAACAAAAGAGATTGTCATAGGATTTTACTTTCACAACCTGAACATTGAATGTACTGCTCTGCAATGTCTTTCCTTGGCTCAGCACCCTCTGTCATGGTGCAGCTCAACTCAGTCAGAATGCATTTTGATTGGCTGAGCTGCATGACCCATCACCCATCAGCCTCTGCTGGCTGTTAAGTTTCGTTTCACGATAGTCACGTGCTCGCCCACTGACCAATCACAGCACACTCTGCACCGAGCGGGAAAGCTACAGATGAATACTGAGCAGCATGTAATGCTGACGCCATTATAGGCCGGCTAGCAGGCGCTGACACGTCAAAGAATACGCCCAACATGTCAAACTAAAGATCTGATAGGTTGAACACTGTGACAATCAACAATATTGTCCCCATTTACTTTAATCTGCACTGGCTGCAGGTGAGAGTCTGCAGGCCTCTATGTTGTTGGGGTCTGGCCATATGGCTTAAACATGTGCTGTGGACAAAGAGAATCGGGCCTTCACTGTTTCAAGCAAAGGTCTCATCCTGACCTGTAGTTTGATGAGAACAAGCCTCCTCTGGGTGAAATTTCACACTCAGGTGTGAATTCCCCCTCCCCCCCCAAAAAAACCATGGTAACCGCTGCAGTCTCATTGGCCGAAGGCCAGGCGAACCCAGGACCCCTGTGGTTCGACATCTGTTCTATAAAACTATCTGCTTCCCCCAACTCTAGGCTTTTTCCCTTCGACCTCCGTCGAACAGGGAGCACACCGCGCTCTCTTCGCCCGGACCCCCCCCCTGTCCAGGCCACAGAAGAACCAGCTTTCCCCCCACGAGGGAGCCCCTCGAACCCTCATCAAACCCTGACAGGTCACGAGCCATTTCGCTGGACGAAACAGCCCGCGATAACGAATCTGCATCAGCATTCGTTCAGTGCTTTCTGCTTCTTTTTATTTTGTGCACAAACCGGCACAGAGGAGCCGACGAAGACTCGCTCCTCTCCTGACCGATGATTACCGGGAGACCTACGGACCACGTCGTCTCAGCCGAAGTTAAACTGTCCTCCCTGCAGCGAGGACAGATCACGTCTGCGTTTGCTCCAGAGCGAGCTGCGCCACGACAGACCGAAACAGCGCCGCTGCAAAGCCCGCTGCAAGCAGCCCCCCCCCCCGTCCCCCTTCCCGACGAGGAAGACGGACCACTTTGCCACAAACACTTCCACGTTGCAACGAAGCATCTACAAGTAAGATTCTTGGCATTTGGGCATAGCTTAGCTTAAATTAACGTAAGTTTAATTCAGGCCATTCATTTATATGTTGATATTCCCGTGTTTTGTGTGTTTAAATTACTGTCGCGTGATATCGAGATATTGCGCAATCATTACGGAACAGAGAAGTTCCGTTGTATTTGTGTATCAACTATGACTGTTTGCTTGGGATTTGTTTGATTTCTTTTCATTCATTGTCTTCCACTCCGGGTGGAAGTTCTCGTTTCATTAACTCGACTCGGTGAGTGAGCTGAGGTGCGTGGCTTATCACGGCATAAGTTACCGGCAGTTCAAAGACGACAGCGGTATATTCATGCATGATAGAACCAGCAAGCAGGCTCCCTACCACATCGCACGCCGAAGCGTGATTCACTTCGAGTTCTCGCTCCTTTTTTCTCTTTCCTCCTTTCACGAAACACACACACATACAGCAGCCTAACTGCCATTTTGGTCCGCGTCACTCGACTCCGCCATCTTTGTAGTTTTTAGCTGTAGTTCTTAAGGCCCCTCCCCTTTGGCCAGCGTCACTCGACGCCGCCATCTTTGTAGTCTTTAGCGTAGCTGTAAGACTCCTTCCTGTTCACCCACAGACCCACACACACACATACACATACACACACAGACATACACCCTCATCCACTTTATTCATTCTTTAGTTTAGGCATATAAAATTGTATGATAACGTTTGTTGGTTGCAATATTAATTGATTTGATCATTTATTATTTTGATTCAATAAACTCTGTTATACTTTCAGGAGCAGTCGTCTGTGATTACTTGTGCATATGTATTTGATAAGACTGTATGTAGTAGCCTGTGCTCGAACTTAAAACCTTCACTGTCACTGAATGTATAGTCATACGCAGACTATTGACATTATGAGTGACTACTAATTATGAGACTTAGTTTTATCATTTGGTTATTGGTCCCTGTTCGCAGGGTGGTGCCCCGTTTATATTAATAATCATTAATAATTGTTACATACATCAATAATTCTATTGATGTCAAGAATTCAGTTTCTTAAATGCTGATAACCCAAACACGCTCCTTTAGATCCCAACATAATGGTGCCCCGTGTGAGGGTACGTTATTCCAGTTCTGTTACAGTATATATGCACAGTAATCCATAATTATTTTTGAATAATTCATTTTCCAAAAAAAATATTTTTTTCGAAAAATTATTTTTTTTCTTCTTTTGAATGATCCAAATTCCTGGAACTTATTTCCCAAAATAGGTAGGCTTTGATCTTCAAAATCTTGTCTTATTGTAATTAAATTTTTGATTTTAAATCCAGATTTTTAATCTTAATCTTTAATTCCCTTCTCGAAATTTTATTTCGTTTCCAGGTTTAATTATTCGTTTCATTTCTTAAAACTAACAGCCAGCTGTGTAGTAGATTTGATTGTTTATTTGTAATACCTTGCTTGCTTTCTTAAATCCCTCAAAGAAGTTACACACAGCTGTCACAGGCCCAAAGTGCTAAACCACATTAGCATTTTCGCACCTCTGGCTGCAAAGCAGTAGTGATACCTCAGAGCAGCAACAGTAGAAACGTAAGTCACAGAGCTAGACATTTCACTGTGCGCCTGCATGAACCGTAACACTAACAGTAATTAACATCTAACAGTAGAAACGTAAGTCACAGAACTAGACATTTCACTGAGAACCGTAAATACTAACAGTTTCCGTTCTAACACTAGGGAATTAACAACCATTGGGAGTCGCACTCATTAGAGAGAATGAGCGACGAGAAATTCCCCATTCCTGGAGCTGTAGCTCCAGAAGACACCGCATTACGAGATGCGGTGGCTGATGTCCTCGGACTCACAGCAAAGGAAAGAGAGTACTTTGCAAAATACACTGCTGTCCTATGTGACGAGCAATTAGAGCAGCTGGTGGCTTATGTAAATAACCCAGCAGGTAACAGAGAGCGCCTGATTCAGGACGTAATCGGCGAAATACTGCTCATCTACCATCAGAAAATGCAGCTGCAAGCTGCCCGAACCCGGGCACAGAGCGACGAGCAGCAATGCGAGATCTGGACACTCCGAACAGAGGTTCAGGAGTTGTCACGTGACTGTAGAGCCCTACAGTCAGAAAATAGTAGCCTGCGCAGTGACCTCAGAGAGGTCAACCTAGAACTCTCTAAAGCATCAGAGAGTGATGACAAACTGAAAGCGCTTCAAGGTGTTCCAGCAACCCCGGTAGGTACTGCTACCCCCTACCGAGCCTTTCAGCCCAGTCATTTCTTGGTCTCGGCTCCCTCATTCCCCGAGACCCGAACCACCTTGCATTTCTTGAAAGCGACATCCCCAACCAGGAGGAGAGAGGACCAACACCAGGTCCTAGTCGGCCCAGGTGGCTTCAAAACCACCTCAGGCGAACGAGATCCTCCACGCAGTTCACGAGCGCGACAAGAACTGACCCCATCCCCCTCAGGGAGGGAGGATGATCGTCGTTACCACCATCGTGAGTATGGAGACTCAGACGACTCGGACGGCCCAGGCCCCATCAACCTTGGAGGCCTGCGCACTCGACAGATTGAGTCTCTGGCAAAAGACGTAGAGCGCTTCAATCCCGATAATCACGACTCGAGCATCGATGACTACCTAAGGGAGATCGATCGCTGCCTCCTCGACCTATCGCGCGAAAAGCTAAAGCTAGTGTGGAAAACCACTGCGCGAAGCGTCCACGCTTTCATTGAAACGCTCCAGCCGAGCATCCGCGACTGCTATTCATCCCTTTGTCACGCCCTTAGGGAGGAGTACTCCCTGTACTCTAACCCAGCTTCTGCCACCCTCTTCGCCTTTGCCATTTCCCAGGAAAGGCTAGAGTCTCCGAGAGACTACTTCAGGCGCTTGAGATCTGCGTACTTCCAAGGATGTAACGCCCCAGGTCTAGAAGAAGACCATGCCTTCAAGTCGCTTTTCTTGCACAATCTCCACGACAACGTGAGATACGATGTTACTATGCACTGCAGAACGAGTAACCTCACCATGCCAGAGATTAGGAAATACGCGCAACTTGCATGGGAGACACGCGGACGGCCGACAAATCGGTACGAAGACACCGCCATAGTCTTAGGCATCCAACAGTCGAGCGACTCCGACCTAGCGTCGGAAGACGACGAGAGGACTTGGCCTAGCGAGCCCTGGTCACCCCCGAGGAACAGACGACCCTGGCGGTCGAAAGACCAACGGAACCAGGGGGGTGAAAGACACCCTCAAGGGCAACACATCAGGTAACGCTGACTCGCAGCCCACCTGACTAAGCCAAGTGACCTTTCCCCCTGCTTCCAAGTCAACGTGGTAGGGGGCGGGAAGAGAACTCAGCACACTTCCGGAAACGACCACTCCCATTTCGCACCTCGTTCTTCAACCTTCTTGGGCGACCTTGCTCGCAAAGGCAATGCCCGTTATGTATATCTCTATACATATTCTTCAGTCTTACTGGGGGGTCATAACACTCTTGCTCTACCCGACTCCGGGTCAGAAACGAGCCTCATGTGTTCCCCCACCTTTTCGCATACACCTCTAGGGTGCCACAACCTTAGAGGCCCTTCGAGCACCCTAGCTCGTAAGATCTTTTGTCAAATAAGCCTTGTTCTCCTGCTCTGTCAGCATGATCCACCTCCAGCTTGTTCAACGAAACCACCGCCTTCTTTCAGCCGAGTCATCACCCGGGCCTGTCAAGTCGCCAGTGCCGTAGGTAACTGAACTTGACCTGTGCGCCGGACCTGTCTCCATCTCTAATTAGGAGGGTGGGGGGAGGGAGATATCACCAGCCCGCCATGACACACTCCAGAGTGAAACTGTTCGCGACGTTTCCCTGAGTGCTGACGAACGTGGGATATCTGCCCTCGCCACTCAAACAGCGCGAGGGGGGTGGGATCTCTGACAACAGAAACTTAGAGAGATGCACTTCACAGGAAGTACACTCTAATCTCGCCAGTGCCGAAACCAACCGGCAGAATGGCAGCTTACTATTGACTACTAACGTTTAACTGCATGCTCCAACTCACCCTGTAGACATGCACTAACCGCTAACACATCCAACTTCAACCAGAACAGTTGCATGACCTGAAAAACCATTGTGACTGTAAACTGATGCTCCACTCTCATAGAGAACCCTTTGCATGCTGTATAGACTCTACCAGAAGTAACCAAAGAAGACATAACCTCTGCCGTAGCAGTCAGATTTAACCCAGGACCTCATCCGAGAAGGCTCAGCTGTCAACAGCTGGAGCAGCGAGAGACCAGCCTAGCTAGTCACACTAGCCGTGCTAACGAAATCTGTAAATCTGCTACCACTACTGTTATGCAACCCTCACAGGTACCTCTGGCCTATAGTCTTGGCAACACAACTCCAATATCGATAGATTCTAAAACTTAGACACAGGACTCGCTCTAAATCTACCGATCAGAGAGAGATAGATGCACATATCATGTACTAATAGATCCAGAAGCGACAGACTAACTGGATTCCCTCCTATTCATAACACCACGTAGCCAACCTACGACTGCTCCGCCGACGGACTCCAGTCCTGTCTAGGAGTTGAACCAGTAACCACTGTTTGCCCCTCACCTGCTTCTTGTCTTTCTATTCTTTCCTTCTCTCTCTTTTGTTTTGTAATTTGGGTTGGTACTTTCTTTGACACTGTGCCACAATGCTAGAATATCACAACATCATAATAGCGATTGAATTATTTGGGAATAATGTTTTGCTCACCTATGATTTGAATTGTGTATGATAGTAGATGTAGGTAGAAGTAGTTAAAGTCATCTGCCCAGATGCCACCTTAGTCATCTGCCCAGATGCCAATGAACTCTGAACTTGAACACCATGAACTTGACCACTATGAACCTTGAACTCTATGAACAATGAACACTGCCTGTTTTAACCACTGCTTTTGGTCTCAGGAACACTTGGACTGTCTCACCTCTTCAGGTTTCCCCACCACATGGATGCACACGCCAGCCCTTGGTTTGCTCTAAAGACCGAAGCCAACACCTCGCTCTTCAGAACAAAGGGGGGATGTTGGGGTCTGGCCATATGGCTTAAACATGTGCTGTGGACAAAGAGAATCGAGCCTTCACTGTTTCAAGCAAAGGTCTCATCCTGACCTGTAGTTTGATGAGAACAAGCCTCCTCTGGGTGAAATTTCACACTCAGGTGTGAATTCCCCCTCCCCCCCCAAAAAAACCATGGTAACCGCTGCAGTCTCATTGGCCGAAGGCCAGGCGAACCCAGGACCCCTGTGGTTCGACATCTGTTCTATAAAACTATCTGCTTCCCCCAACTCTAGGCTTTTTCCCTTCGACCTCCGTCGAACAGGGAGCACACCGCGCTCTCTTCGCCCGGACCCCCCCCCCTGTCCAGGCCACAGAAGAACCAGCTTTCCCCCCACGAGGGAGCCCCTCGAACCCTCATCAAACCCTGACAGGTCACGAGCCATTTCGCTGGACGAAACAGCCCGCGATAACGAATCTGCATCAGCATTCGTTCAGTGCTTTCTGCTTCTTTTTATTTTGTGCACAAACCGGCACAGAGGAGCCGACGAAGCCTCGCTCCTCTCCTGACCGATGATTACCGGGAGACCTACGGACCACGTCGTCTCAGCCGAAGTTAAACTGTCCTCCCTGCAGCGAGGACAGATCACGTCTGCGTTTGCTCCAGAGCGAGCTGCGCCACGACAGACCGAAACAGCGCCGCTGCAAAGCCCGCTGCAAGCAGCCCCCCCCCCGTCCCCCTTCCCGACGAGGAAGACGGACCACTTTGCCACAAACACTTCCACGTTGCAACGAAGCATCTACAAGTAAGATTCTTGGCATTTGGGCATAGCTTAGCTTAAATTAACGTAAGTTTAATTCAGGCCATTCATTTATATGTTGATATTCCCGTGTTTTGTGTGTTTAAATTACTGTCGCGTGATATCGAGATATTGCGCAATCATTACGGAACAGAGAAGTTCCGTTGTATTTGTGTATCAACTATGACTGTTTGCTTGGGATTTGTTTGATTTCTTTTCATTCATTGTCTTCCACTCCGGGTGGAAGTTCTCGTTTCATTAACTCGACTCGGTGAGTGAGCTGAGGTGCGTGGCTTATCACGGCATAAGTTACCGGCAGTTCAAAGACGACAGCGGTATATTTATGCATGATAGAACCAGCAAGCAGGCTCCCTACCACATCGCACGCCGAAGCGTGATTCACTTCGAGTTCTCGCTCCTTTTTTCTCTTTCCTCCTTTCACGAAACACACACACATACAGCAGCCTAACTGCCATTTTGGTCCGCGTCACTCGACTCCGCCATCTTTGTAGTTTTTAGCTGTAGTTCTTAAGGCCCCTCCCCTTTGGCCAGCGTCACTCGACGCCGCCATCTTTGTAGTCTTTAGCGTAGCTGTAAGACTCCTTCCTGTTCACCCACAGACCCACACACACACATACACATACACACACAGACATACACCCTCATCCACTTTATTCATTCTTTAGTTTAGGCATATAAAATTGTATGATAACGTTTGTTGGTTGCAATATTAATTGATTTGATCATTTATTATTTTGATTCAATAAACTCTGTTATACTTTCAGGAGCAGTCGTCTGTGATTACTTGTGCATATGTATTTGATAAGACTGTATGTAGTAGCCTGTGCTCGAACTTAAAACCTTCACTGTCACTGAATGTATAGTCATACGCAGACTATTGACATTATGAGTGACTACTAATTATGAGACTTAGTTTTATCATTTGGTTATTGGTCCCTGTTCGCAGGGTGGTGCCCCGTTTATATTAATAATCATTAATAATTGTTACATACATCAATAATTCTATTGATGTCAAGAATTCAGTTTCTAAAATGCTGATAACCCAAACACGCTCCTTTAGATCCCAACAATGTTCTTACCTAGAGACACAGAGGTGAGATCTGATTGGATAAAAGCTCTACTTAAAACAAGCTCGTGTGTCGTGAGGTATTGGTCCTGATGGACCTCAGCCTCCTACCAGATGGAAGGGGCACAAACAGTTTTTGTCCAGGGTGAGAGGGGTCGCCTATACAATCCTTCTTGCTCGCTTCAGGGTTCTTAAAGTGAACAAGTCCTGGAGGGATGGCAGATTGCAGCCAATCACCCTCTCGGCAGAGCGAATGATGCGCTGCAGCCTGCCCTTGTCCTTGGCTGTGGCTGCAGCGTACCAGACCGTGATGGAGGAGCAGAGGATGGACTCAATGATGGCTCTGTAGAAATGCACCAACATTGTCTTTGGCAGGTTGAATTTCTTCAGCTGCCTCAGGAAGTCCATCCTCTGCTGAGCCTTCTTGGTGATGGAGCTGATGTTCAGCTCGCACTTGAAGTCCTGGGATATGATGGAGCCCAGGAAGCGGAAGGACTCCACCACGTCGACGGGGGAGCCGCACACAGTGATCGGGGCTGGTGGGGCTACGTTCTTCCTGAACTCCACAACCATCTCCACTGTCTTTACAGCGTTGAGCTCTAGGTTGTTCAGACCGCACCAGGTCACCAGATGGTCAGTCTCCCACCTGTAGGCGGACTCATCCCCACCAGAGATGAGTCCAATGCTTTCCCAGCTTGACGTGCTGCTTCCTGTCAGACAGGAAGTCTGTGATCCACTTGCAGGTGGAGTCGGCACCTGCAGCTGGGAGAGCTTGCTATGCAGCATACATGTAGTGTATTTAAGAAAAATTATTAAATTATAAAAATATATATATATATATTTTTTTAAATATATGTAGCTTTGTCATTCTGTTTAGGCCAGCAGAGAAGGCCTTGCAGGCCCTGACGGCCCGCCACTGGTTTAAACTGTATTCAAGGTGTCTGCTGCCGTTCTTTGGTGCGCCTGTCATCACACTGACGGGAGGGCAACGCATACAATACTGAACCATTAAAGTAATGGACACATTCATGTTTGGGAAAAAAAATAGTCTAATCAACCAACAATTTCGCGGACCCCTGTGAGGGCTGAAACTCACCCCACAGAGAAGGAGGCCAGAGCACACGTGTGTCCGCTGCTTTTACAGTCGACACGCTGCAAATAATAACTCTACCAAAACTGGTTTACAGTTAAAAGGATTTAATCCCACTGATGCAAGTATTTACAGTTAAACATTGGAGTACATACTCCTATGAAATATTACAATATTAACCCACTTTGGAAAAAACTACCTCTGGTCCCAGGACACAGCCGTCCCAGGCAACCACACGCTAAAAAGAGGCAGAAAAACACTTCTATCCCCGCCCACATATTCGTTTGCGACTCCTCCCCTCCCGTCTATCTCAATTTCTATTGGCTAACTTCTCTACACACTTCTGTAAACGCCTATCTCCACATCTCTCTCTCCCTGAGCAGCTAACACATTCAATGACGGTCAGTTATTGCTTAATGCCTTCTATGCTAATCCTTCAGTATAAAAGCTAAACTTCTGCAACTTGGCAGAAGCTTCATGTCTCATTAGCTACTAATCCTACAACCCTTTATGTTTATCTTAATTATGCATTCCCAAAACCCTTATGATTATGACTAATTATGAATTCTTAATTATGAATCATTAAACACTTTTATTATATCTACTAAACACACCGTTTTTTGCTCAAATTGCTTACACCCCCTGTTGAAGACCTCTGTTCTAAACGAAACCTTCAACAGATCTCAGGCTGCAGAGAAAAAACAAATCAGTATCAGTGACGTCTGGCACAGGTTTCGCAAAGACCGGTTTAAACCTGTGGGACATGTTTGCACTCATTAGAGCCAGGAACATTTGCATATGGGCCAAGGAGAGGTGGAGTTTGTGATTGTGATAGTTTAATGTTATTGTTAAATGTTATGCACCACCCGCCACGACAAATTCCTTGTAGGTGCAAACTTCCTTAGCAATAAACGATTCTGATTCTGATTCTGAGTTGAAGCATGGCGAGACTCCGATAAGTCAAGCAAACATGAGTCTGAATTTATTTCTCTTTCATGTTTTTTTGGATAAAATCATGTTTAAGGCCTTTTTGAAGAAAGGTTTTCATGAAGCTGCTCGGGGACATCTGGGGTCGATGAGGTCAAATCCTGATGGAGGATCGAATGACTTGTGGGGGTTGATTTTGGGATTTTAAAACTCCATGTATTAGAATTTTGCTATCTTTAACCCAACAACAAATGAAACAAAAGTGAAGAAGGTGTTGAAAACTAAATTCAGGCCGTCAAAATAAATTTCACTCATAACCTCAGTATTTCTAACATAACATCTTTGGCCCTGAATAGAGTGGAAGCAGATTAATTTGATTTTCAGGAGAAGAAGAACCATATCGAAGGGTTCAAATCACATCAACCGGCTTGTTTTACTCCAGTTTTATGACTTGTATGCAACTTTTTTGTACTTCAGTAACGAAGCACAATGTGTTTCACGTGTTAGAATTGATTTATCTGGTACAAGGATTTCAACTTTGAGGTATTGTACTTAACAGCTTTGGGAAAACAATACAGAACAAGAAGAAGCTTCGGACAACTTGAGTTTCCCTTTGAGATTTACTGGTTATTTCTCTGCATATTATCTTTATTGTTGGGGCCACAGTAGACCTATCGGTGCTGAAAAATCAAATGTTGACCTTTTTAACAATAGCCACTTTAAAGATGATGGTGTTTGTTTTACCACAAAAACAATGTTTCTCTTGTTTGTAAGGAAATGTCTTTTGGGGAATGAATTCTTAGTTTTCTATAGTTTCCCCCGGTTGTTGAGCAGAGATACGCCACGCTGTAAAGAACAGGTATCGACAAAAGAAACTTGATCAGTCTTGAGTCTCAGGAGACAGTTGAGAGTCCCACAATGGGACATCATTAAAGTCTAATAATCGATTGAATATTGGCACAGTTTTCTTCCAACTTCACCTTTTCTAATTTTAAGCATCTGGATTAATTGCTTTTATTGTTGAATTTCTTTTAACGCTCCATTGAAGGACATCAAAGTGTGTGGATTTATATGCTGTAATACTGCACCTAATACTGTTGTATTTGTGGCGTTGTCTTTTATATTCTGATGGAAACTATAAAGTAAAGTTCATATCCAGCAACTCATGGAAACAAATCAAAATGTCCTTTACTGTAAACACCAAACAGGTAACATGATCTGACAGGAATGTTGATCACGATGTTCTGCAGAATATGATTTGCATACTAGCAGACGATCACAGAGCTCACCGCAGGTGAAAATGCGCTCTTCATTTCATAAGATTGATCACAATGCAGTTTGAGTTACAGTAAACAAATGAATGTGTCATGAGTGAGTCAGTGACTCATCACTGGTTGAAGGAGAGCTATTGTAAACACTGTAAAAAAGTATAATTCTGCATTTTCTTTACTTTCACGACTGCATTTGTGTTGTATTTTATCTGATCTAATCTTCTTTTCTAATGCACTTATTCACCTTAAATAAATCACTTTAAATTGACTCTGGTGCCGATACAGATAAACCTCAACATGAGCTTAATGAAAACCACCGAAAATCACCGACTTCATGTTTAACGTGTGCAGATAATCATGTATTTTTTTCATTTTAAGATATTTCAAACTGTGATTATATAAATTTGTAATAGAATCCACAAGTCTTTATTGGTCCTGAATAGAGTGGAAGCAGATTAATTCGATTTTCAGGACAAGAAGAACCATATCGAAGGGTTCAAATCACATCAACCGGCTTGTTTTACTCCAGTTTTATGACTTTTATGCAACTTTTTTGTACTTCAGTAACGAAGCACAATGTGTTTCATGTGTTAAAATTGATTTATCTGAGTACAAGGATTTCAACTTTGAGGTATTGTACTTAACAGCTTTGGGAAAACAATACAGAACAAGAAGAAGCTTCGGACAACTTGAGTTTCCCTTTGAGATTTACTGGTTCTTTCTCTGCATATTATCTTTATTGTTGAGGCCACAGTAGACCTATCGGTGCTGAAAAATCAAATGTTGACCTTTTTAACAATAGCCACTTTAAAGATGATGGTGTTTTTTTTTACCACAAAAACAATGTTTCTCTTGTTTGTAAGGAAATGTCTTTTGGGGAATGAATTCTTAGTTTTCTATAGTTTCCCCCGGTTGTTGAGCAGAGATACGCCACGCTGTAAAGAACAGGTATCGACAAAAGAAACTTGATCAGTCTTGAGTCTCAGGAGACAGTTGAGAGTCCCACAATGGGACATCATTAAAGTCTAATAATCGATTGAATATTGGCACAGTTTTCTTCCAACTTCACCTTTTCTAATTTTAAGCATCTGGATTAATTGCTTTTATTGTTGAATTTCTTTTAACGCTCCATTGAAGGACATCAAAGTGTGTGGATTTATATGCTGTAATACTGCACCTAATACTGTTGTATTTGTGGCGTTGTCTTTTATATTCTGATGGAACTATAAAGTAAAGTTCATATCCAGCAACTCATGGAAACAAATCAAAATGTCCTTTACTGTAAACACCAAACAGGTAACATGATCTGACAGGAATGTTGATCACGATGTTCTGCAGAATATGATTTGCATACTAGCAGACGATCACAGAGCTCACCGCAGGTGAAAATGCGCTCTTCATTTCATAAGACTGATCACAATGCAGTTTGAGTTACAGTAAACAAATGAATGTGTTATGAGTGAGTCAGTGACTCATCACTGGTTGAAGGAGAGCTATTGTAAACACTGTAAAAAAGTATAATTCTGCATTTTCTTTACTTTCACTGCTGCATTTGTGTTGTATTTTATCTGATCTAATCTTCTTTTCTAATGCACTTATTCACCTTAAATAAATCACTTTAAATTGACTCTGGTGCCGATACAGATAAACCTCAACATGAGCTAAATGAAAACCACCGAAAATCACCGACTTCATGTTTAACGTGTGCAGATAATCATGTATTTTTTTCATTTTAAGATATTTCAAACTGTGATTATATAAATTTGTAATATAATCCACAAGTCTTTATTTTACTTTATACTTTTATAGACAATAGTTCATAATTTGGGTACATCAAAAGATCACAGATTACATTTAAAGTAAATAACAAATTATCTGTCATCAAGTGGATGAATAATCGATCATCCGATCTCTGAACTACAGTTAACTATAGAATCGATTCTTAGCTGAGGTGTTTTGTGTGACAAATGACAAATGTATTTCCCCTAAACAGTAAACAGGCTTGTTTGGCTCCTGGAATACACACCTTCCAGGTGGGAAGTGATTTGAGAGCCACACCCTCTTCAGGAACACCCTCTGCAGCAGAAATCCCCTCCTCCCTCCTCCTGCATCACCACCTGTGGGTGGTTTGCTGATTAAAAAAATTCCGCAGCGATCGTATGCACATATAAAAGAGCAGAAACTGCTGAACAAAGAACATCCCTCCTGCTCAACACTTGACTTTCACAGCTCAGGTAAGTCTCTTAGGAAAACGTCATCCGGTTCTCTCTGAGTGATACTTTTATCTTTTTAGCTCATTTTAATTGTTTTAACAAGTTTAATTGAGGGGAATTGCTAGATGAAATCTATTTTGCTGTGTGATTTGAAAGACTTTTGTACAACTCAAAACACGATGATTTAAGGTTAATATCCCCTGAAAGACAACTGGAATGCTCTGGTTTATAGATTATCAAAAATGTAAATGGTGGTTTTTAAGTTTGCTAACTTTGTCTAAAGAAGGAGAGTTGCTGGAGTTAGTTCTTTGTTTCTTTTGATGGTTTTGTAGTTTATTTTAATTTTAATTTTAATTTTTTGGTCTTTGCATAATTCAACATCTTTTCAGTCAACCAAATGTGTTTTTAGAAATACTTTGTTGTTGTGCTTAATTGATTGCTGATTGATTCAATGCAATCCATTTTGAACATGCTGAGACTTTAAATTTCTCTTTGCGTAATTAATATTTGCCAACTCAAACTGCAGTGTGTTGATAGACCGGCTCTCCAATCACACTTTTAATAACTATTCATTTTTTTGTTCATTTACTGTCTTCCTTTAAAGAATGGCACGCGGATTGACCCTGTTGGTTGCAGCGCTGGTCTTTTATGTGACTCAGAGTGTCCAAGGAACGTCTCATCTGTCCTTTTCCAATGCTTCGGTTGGTTTTCTTTCACTTAAATTCTGTGTAAATCATCACAACACCTGCTTGACCTTTGTAATGTGTTTCCACCTTGAAATTCTGTTTTTAAAATGAAATGCCAGGTTTGAAGGCTAATTAAGTAAAAGGGAGGAAACACCAGCTATTTTTGTTCACCACCACTTTTTTTTTTTTTTAAGTAATGGCTAACCAATACAAGGGTTTATGTCTGGGTCTTTAGAGCTGTTAACTGATGATCATTTCCTGTGTTTGGACTTCTCTCTACTCTTTATTGTTAAATGTTTGTTTCCAAGAAGCGGCTGTAATCGAATACTTGAATGCATAACTTTGCTAAACAACAGAACATGATTCTGCTTTTAAAGGGCTACTCCAGCACTTCAGTATAGCACCTCCTTAAGGTTGGGGAACTCTCAGGGGATTTATTTTTATTCAATTGATGCACCAGAGGCCAAGATATTCTGACTTAAAGTCCCTAGGTGCCAGATCCTAACAACACTGGGTCCTATTTCCATCATGCAACTCTGACATTATATAACAGGCTGAGTATACTCGTCACCCTGTGTATACGTGGAGGCATTAACTCTGCAAAGATATGCAGATAACGCAGCCTCTGGTTGACAATTTTACATCGTTTGCTTTTTTTTTCAGAACAAATAAAACTTCAGAATTAGTGACTCATTATAACTGCTCCAGAGGGCAGAAACGGTTTAGAAAATAACAGACTTTAGCTTCATTTACTGCACAAAATATTTTCATAGCCATGAAGAATTTAGTCCACTGAGTTTTCTGTTTGTGTACCAGGTGGACATCACTCGCTCAGGTTGCGGAGTCGATAAACTGTGTCTAGAGACCCCAGATGACTGCGTTCCTTTAACAGGCAACTGTCTGTTTGTGTCTGTGGTCGCCGCCGCCCCAGTGGCTCCCAACGGCGCTATGCTGTCCATCGAGCTCAGTGGAAACACCGCCGGATACATCGCACTGGGCCTCACTGCGAACGCCTCAGAGGTAACGCACACTATTTCAAACATCTTTTTGCTAAATTAGACACTCAACTTAATCTCATGCTGCTTTTTAAGCAGTAAAATACTTTTATACAAATGGTGGACAGGTTTGTGTCTGCGAGAAGATGCTGGTTTCCAGAGTAGAGATCCTTTTGACATGAGGCCAAAGTACACAGAGTATTGTTTCCTCTTCCCCAGAAACTTGTTAGGCAGCCGTTGCCTTGTAGAGTCAGAACTCGATGATACTATACTTGATTTACAAGTTTATGATAGGTTTATGTTATGTCCCGTTCCTTATTTATACTTTTCTGGATCTAGTTAATCAGTGACATGGAACCATCTCAATGAATGCATCTGTTAAATATGACTGGCATTTATTGACTCGAAACAATATTTATCTAGTTGATCAGGGCTGCCTGGATAGTCCATCAAACAGCTGGACAATGTGTCTCTTATCTCATACTGAAGGCTGTAAAGAATACAATATTGTGGCTTTCATAATTTGTGCAAAATAAGGCCATTTCTCCAACCATTAAGTCCATTATGATATCTTCTGTATAAACCCATGGACTTTGAGGATCCAGCCCTTGAATTGGGACATAGTGTGAAATATGTTGACGATGGCAACAGGTGCTATATGGCTGCTGTGTTTACACAGAAAAGTAACAAACTGGTGTCTTTATTACTGGATTTTGAAATTACTTTGGAACAGTGATATCATCCTCAACATGAAATGTGTTTATTTTTATTTTTTTTTGGGCTCCTACAGTGACTATAATTGAGAAATTATTCACGGCAACAAATCAGAATATTTAAACGTGTTCAAGCATATTGTGCAATGACTTTCCAAAATGATGTGACATGAACACAGAAACATGCAACAGGGAAGCGGAAGGAAAATGATAATACTGAGGAACGGATGAGTTGGAAACTAAACTCCGGACTGTTGACTCACTGTTATTTCCAGCCTTAACAAAGATGCTGACTGTTGGAATTTGTCATGTGGTCACTTCAAGGTTGATGTATTACCCTTTAATCACTATTTTATTTTCTGCAGGGTACCACCATGCTCTTCATTTGTAGTCGATT
Source organism: Melanostigma gelatinosum (assembly GCF_949748355.1). Taxonomy (NCBI): domain Eukaryota; kingdom Metazoa; phylum Chordata; class Actinopteri; order Perciformes; family Zoarcidae; genus Melanostigma; species Melanostigma gelatinosum. The sequence continues at coordinate 4,848,818 of NC_136648.1, read as the reverse complement.
CGGCGTGAACCAAATCTTCAGTACAATGACACTGAACAACACAGACGGTGCGCTCACCGTAAATGAGGAGGTGAGGACTCGTATTTACTGTCGTATAGATGTTGGCGTAAGTAAATGCACTCGTTTCATGAAACAAGGGGTTAACAGAAACTAATACACATTTACATACATGCTGATAATTTAGTGTCTATACTGCGTATGCTAAAAAGAAATCCAAATATTCCAAAATTTAAAAAAAGTCTAAGTCACTTACTGAGCAGATACTTAATAAAGTTATAGATTCACAGCCTTAAACAACGATAGAGCAAATGATAAGAACAGACATTAACTTATTTATACATGTCAAATACTTGTGTCCTTTAGTTCCATTGCTTTCAGTAGGTTGTCTGGGGTGTCAGAAATCATGCTAAGAACTTTTGAGATCCTAAATCATTGTAGGTAATGGATTAAACATGTCGCCAACAAACGCTATAAAATGATCCTTTACATCAGGGGTCTCAAACATAAAAATATGTATTTTTTTAAATTAGACTTGAAAATAAAAAATCCCCATAGTCGAAATTATGAGATGCCTAAACAGTCATAGAAGCAGCGCTTTGGCTTGTTGCTGTACACTTGAAATGTATTGTGAGTACATTGAAGACTTTAAATTTGACTTTAAACGCATGAAATACTTCATTTGGGATTGTGCAAACACACCCTTGACAGGATTTTAAGCATTGAACAAAGTTAATGTAATAACTTGATATTTGTCTTTGCTATTTTCTTTAATAGTTTGATCCAGTAATGTGAGTTTCTTAACCCGAAATTAAAAGGATTTAAATTATTATCGAAATGTGCTTAAATATATTTTTATATAACTATGTACAATATTTTTACACTTTAATAATCAAATTCAGAGTTATTTAACAATATGTTAGGAGTAGTTACATTTACAACCGGCCCTTTGTGGCCGACATGATGTGGCCCGGCATGAAAATGAGTTTGAGACCCCTGCTTTACATCCGGTAAGACAGGAGTTTATTCACTGGACCATAATTGAGCAGCATCACAAATTAGTCAAATAAGTGAGGCAAATCTGTTAAATTAAAATGTTTTCTGTGAGTAAATGTGTTTATAAAAAAAACTTTTCTGAAACTTATTTTACCGCACCATAACTTACTTTATGTCACGCAACCTTTCTAGCCAGTGTCAGATATCCGTGGCCGGGTGATTGTAACTCAGATAAGGTGTGCGTTCAACATCACAAGTGTGAACACCACCAGAAGCAGAAGCGGCGAGGCTACCACCACCTCCATCATCCTCGGGGCTGGGAATGCTGACGCGAGTAAGTGGACACACAGTAACACACGCGTACATTAATATACAAGATTGCTTCACAACAGGATTTCCATGTAGAAACCTGAATTCTTAAAACTAAAGTTGCACAGCATTTTGTTTATTCAGCTATTTCATCCTGAGTACACAGTATCGTAGGGGAATACTGTATGTTCTCTCGCGTTGGAAAGTAAATATACATTTACTAAAGTACTGTATTTGAGTCTTTATTTTCCTTATTTCTTCTCATTACAGTTCAGAAGGAAATATTTAACAGTTTAGTCCACTATATTAAATGACGGCTTATACTTTACAAAGTAAGACTTGAGTACAAAACCTATGAAGAGCTTCTAAAATGTAGTTTATATAATTAAAAAACAACAGTATAGACAAATACAGCTGAAACATATTCGTCATGTGACTATTTTCCATGTGAAAATATTTTGTAGTTTCAGCTTCACACGTGAGAAATCAGATTTTAATAGCAGTTTTTTATTTTGATAAATGTTTGCAACAGTGGTTGTGAAGGTAATTTTGAAATTGGAGAGAAATGTTAGTATAACTTGAATGTACAGACAAAAACAGTGACGAGAACAAGTAGACCTTAAATGGAAAAATAACCTTTACTACGTGTCTTCTTTTAGCTTAGCCCTCTTTTCTCCAGATATACAGATGGATTTACTCCTTCCTCTTTCAAACTGGAAATGTTTATTTTACTGTGACTTTAACTGCTGCCCATGAGAACGTGTGTAACCGCCCACTGCTCTGTCAATCTTCAGTGGGTTTCAACGACTTCAACGAGTTTCTGAACAGCGGTCCTCTGAACCTCGCCGACCCGGCCAGCAACCTCATCAGAAACACAACAGCAGCACCCAGCGTCAACGCAACAGCAGCACCCAGCGTCAACGCAACAGCAGCACCCAGCGTCAACGCAACAGCAGCACCCAGCGTCAACGCAACAGCAGCACCCAGCGTCAACGCAACAGCAGCACCCAGCGTCAACGCAACAGCAGCACCCAGCGTCAACGCAACAGCAGCACCCAGCGTCAACGCAACAGCAGCACCCAGCGTCAACGCAACAGCAGCACCCAGCGTCAACGCAACAGCAGCACCCAGCGTCAACGCAACAGCAGCACCCACCAACACACCGATGCCCAACAGCGGTGGAGCTGTCCAGCCTCTTGGTAAACAAAACGCCACTGTTTATATATTTTCATTTTCGTTTTAGGTCTTCAGATACTGATGTCTGAGAACAATCCACAACAGCAGTAACTAAATAACGAGAGATGGAGGAACATCTCATTTTGTTGGTCATATAATATCCTAGACAGAAACGGGTACGTCATTTTAAATTGATAGGAAAGGTTCTTAATTTGGTCCGTTTAGTAGCTGTTCTGGAGCTTTCGATTGCATCAGATGATGGTTGTCAAGGAAATTGATATATGATCAAAAGCTCCAATAATGAGTTCTGAATATTAACTCTGCATGCAGTTTATAAACTCAATAAGTAAATGTATGCTGCTTGTGTACAGTGACTATAATTATTACAAAACACAGTTTTGTTCTCACCTCTGGCCATGCAGATAATTTCTGTTTATTTGTTATAAAGATATTTGTCAGTTTCTGCCTCTACCCAGAAGCATTGGAGATGAATAAAGTGTTACATGTCTGTCCATAAATGTCTCCAATGAATACCGATGACCTGTTCAGAGTACCGGGGACATCGGAAAGAGATGAAGCTGTTGCGCTTCATCAGTATAATTTGTCAATACATCACAAATCGATGTCCATTGATGATATTGTTGAGGCGTAAACCGCAGCAAATGAAATCAAAAGAAATTTGATTTGTAGTCTCTGCACTGAGCCGCCATGTCATTACTGAAGCGACAGAACAAACATTTAGTGATTAACTCCTTTTGTCTCTTTCCTCACCAGCTGTGCTGCTCCTGCTGAGCGTCCTCTCGCTGGCGGTCATGCTGAGAGAAGGAGGTTGTGGCTAGTTGGATACAATGAAGACACAAAGTGTTTTTACTGCACTTAGATGTGTTTTAACTGTTTGTACTTTAAGCTGAAACTCATCACTTGTCTGTTAGTATATAATTATTCAGAAGACTCATATCTATCTATCTATCTATCCGGTTTGCATTTGTATAACTCTTTCCTACTAAACTTGATCTGCAAGTACAAATTGTAAGACTTTGGTTTGAGCGGTTTCTTGGCAGTTAACCTCAACTCTCAAACCTCCTTTATGGGAAACTCAAGGGAAGAGTAGTAGTTTTATTCTGAAATGTACTGTGACTGTAAAATATCTGTTCCTGGGATAACAAATAAGTTCCATCAAATCTAAATGAATAAAGTTGAAACTATTTTTGTTTGTTGCGTCACTTCGTTGATGGTTTTTCGCCACATCATGAATTGCACTGCCTCTCACGGTACATAACCAACCATGACTTCAGGGCTGCAATTAATTATCTCCGTTAAGACATGAATAACAGAAACACTTTTCTAAGAGGTGAATTGGCGTTTCAGAACTGACTGGTTTGCTTGAGACTTTTCTGTCAATTACAGCTCTACATTAAATGACATGTTTGTACTTTACTCATACAGAGAAATGTTACTAAAAGCTGCTCTATATGTATATAATTTTGTGACTTCAGATTGTTCACAACTAAAATTGATCCTGAGGAAAAACATGGTGAAATCTTTAATCCAAAACAATGGTCATGAAATCAAACCATGACATTGTGTCATTTGTTTGGGGACTCTCTCATTTAGGGACATTCTCGGTGTGACTACAACTTCCAACGACAGACCAGAGTTTGGTACAAAACATTTCTGCAGCTTTAGCCATTGTATTCAAAGATATTGCTAAAAATCTGCAAACAAACTAGAGCAGTCAGACACTGATTGTAAAGAAACCAACGTTTTTGCAAGTTTTTCTGTTTGCTGCTAAGTTTAATTGAACCAGATTCAAGGTTATTAATCAATTCCTGCATTTTATTACTGTATTTTATTTCTTACACTGCTTTCTATTTTAATTACTTTTTAATGTTTCAATGAATGTTTTTTGAATCTTTACTTTTGCCTTGTGTTTTAATGGTTTTAAGTGAAGCACTTTGTTGTGGAATATTTCTATGAATAGTCGGGAGAAGAGTGTCAACGTTATCAAATCAATGTCAAATAAAACAGTCTGGATGAACGATCAAAGTTGTAATAGTCTATTTATTTGCTTGCAAGCAAAGATAACACAGTCTCACAGATACATCACCGTCATCTGCAAGAAGGTGCTCTGACAACATGGTCAAATGCATTTTTATCCAAATTATTTTTAAGACAGGTGTAATACCGTCAATGGCCTCTTGGCGCAGAGGGTACTGGTGCTTGTGAGGCCGAAAATCAGAGCGCGGAGTGATGACAGGCTGACAGTTGTGAATCAGGCCAACGTCATACTTGTTCACCGCCCAGAGTGTCTGTGGAACAGAAGTAAGGGCGGGAGGAATAGATGCAGGTTTAGTTTAAAACGTTTGAATTTCTTCGTTAAGCTCATGAAACACAGACTGATCTGCAGGCAGGTGTTAAGAGCACACAAAACGTTCTGTGGAAGCCGGTAGACTGTGATCGCAGAATGAGTGGATCGCATGTCTTTTCCCAGTCGGTAAGCGCCTCGCATTGAGCGACGAATGGACCCAAATCTCTCCACTCATCATCGCGTCCTTTTGACAGCGAGATGTGAGGAGCTGAATCTGGAACATCAAACAGTTCTTTCTGTGATGGAGACAGAGAAACAGATACAGCAGATTTATAAGTAGACCAAAACAGTGTGGAACAGGCGATTACATCATTAATGACTTCAAAAAAAATTGTCTTCATAGCAGACATCTTGTCCTTTAGAAATGTGTGAGGTGCAGTGTAGATGTTTGTAGTTCATGCGGTCGGCATGTGGTGAGACCCGTGCGTCTACTGTGTGACAAAGTCGTTCTGCGTCGTCAACAGGGAGCCACCATTGATAGCAAAAAAGTGCCTCAGAGGGAGTCTGTAACATTTGGTGTACGACTCTTTGCCTCAGCACTTTAAGGCCATCAGAGGATGGTTTTACTCCTATTCCATACACGCCCATTAAGTTAATGGGACAGAGGGTCGAAAGTAGAAACGAATGTTTCACTTTAATGTCAGGATCGTCATCAGTCAAGTCAGTGTGCACTCACGTCATCGGAACAGAAAATCTTTCAGTTACAGTTAAGCCGGAGGCCCCTTGAGAGTATACAAAACGCCCACTCATCTTCTGACGAGGAAAATATTTCTGTTGAATCACAGAGTGAGTAGCTCCAGAATCTACTAAAAATGTTAATTCTCTCCCTTCCACAACTACCTTTGTAGTTGGCATATTTTTGTATGTCTCTGATGAGAGCATTGAATAAGTGTGTGGTTGTGATGTAGATGCATTCACTTGCTGTTGCTCTAAGTGTGAAAGTACACAAAGAAGAATGGATTGTTGTTCTGCAGTGTGCGTGCAAGGAAGCGTGTGTGCGTTGCAGTAAATGTGCGCGTTGTTTGTGCGTTCTGAGTCAGTGTGTGTTCTTATCTGTTCCGGAGCCGAGAGGGAGTCAGCTGCCTCCTGTCCACGTGCATCCCCACATCACGTCAGTCGGAAGTGCCAAATTGTTGAGAGTCACCCCCTCCGTCCTCTCCGCGCTGTCGTCCACGTGGCTGTCGTCCACGTGGCTGTCGTCCACGTGGCTGTCGTCCACGTGGCTGTCGTCCACGTGGCTGTCGTCCACGTGGCTGTCGTCCACGTGGCTGTCGTGATTCGCTGTGTGTGTAGCGATAAGGGCAGTCTCTGGACCAATGTCCTGTTTCACCGCAGTTAAAACACTCGTTGGGCTGCACATGTGAAAGTCCTTCATTTCGGTTGTCTTGGAAGCGTCTTTGGCCCCTACCACGTTGCATTCCTCTTCCGCGCCCCCTCAGCTGGGCCCTCCCATAGCTGTTACGTGGGTGGGTGGGTTGGTTTTGGCCTCCCTCATCTCCTCGTGTCATCTGTTGGACAGCTTGAAGCATCGCAAGCTGAGCTTTTTCACCCACTTGTTTACTGCGTTTCTCTTGCCTGGCCTGAGTGTCATTATACATTTTGCAGTTGTGCCGTGCGTGGTTTATCACCTCATCAAGTCTTTCATCCTCCAGGCCAATCACGGAGCGTTCGGTGACTGTTTTGATGTCTGGTAGCAGCCCGTTCATGAAAGCATTCTTGAGATGTGTTTCCCACACTGACATTGTTGTTCTGTCAGCTGGTTGTTCAATACCGCTGTGTGTTTGGAATGCAGACATGAGTCTTTGGTGATATGATGTCACATCTTCAGTTTTACCTTGCTTTGTGTTATTAATTAAAGCCATATTAACTTTCGATGGGAAAGCGGTCACTATAGCTTGGCAGACGGCTGTAATGAAAGTGGCGTAGGGCACGTTAGCTACGTCTCCCCAGGGAGGTTTTACCATAAGAGAGTCGCGGCCAGCACCTGTAACTGTGACCCTGATTTTGCTGAAGTCTGTTGGGCCACCATGCTTGACTAACAGGCGGTGAACCTCTGGGCCAGTAGGCATAAATTCCTTGCAGAATATCAGGAAGTCTTTTGCGAAAGCTGCGCCATTCTGGATGCTAGGCAGGTGAAGTGAAGCTTGCATGATGTCACCTTGCGTCCAGGGTCTGAACACGAGACCCGGAGCACCATCAGCTGGTCCTGGAACTTGAATCATGGGCCCCTGGAAAGTTTCGGATGTGTCGAGGTTGAAAGCTGGTGGGGGTGTGTCGGGGCTGAGCCAGTTGGCGACAGCGCCAGCTGCACCCCGCCAGCTACGCGGGTCTGCGTAGGACCATGGTGAGGTGGCAGGTGTCGATGTTGCAGCCGTCTGAGGAGAGACAAACGGGTTGTGGTGAGGCGAGGCTGGACCCTGTCGGAGCTCCTCGTTTGCCAGGCGAGCCTGTTCTTGCTGTTGTGTGAGGAGCCGGGTTGCTGGTCTGCTAGCCAGTGGTGCATCAGGGTATGGCGGAGGAGGTGGTGGAGGAGGTGCTGGTTGTGGTGGTGGTGGTTGTAGAACGCCATCCTGTGGGGAAGGTCGGTAACACGTGTCCAGGAGGGGACCGCTCGCTCCTGTAAGGCTCGGATAGAGAGTGTGGGATAAAACAGGGTTACTCAGTGTATCAGTTTCGTCTTTCTTCAAATAAGTCATTTGTTTAAGCATTTGCTTTCTTTCCCTACTTTCACTCTCATCTTCCCACTTAACCAAACACTTTTGGTTTTTCTCGATCATTTCTAAGTCTTTGACTCTGACTTTCTTCGTACATTTAATCTGTTTCAATTTACCTTCTAAATCTCCTCTTAACATTTTGAGCTTAACGGCGCTCAATGAGCCGTTTTCAGGAAACCCAAACTCCCTTGACCAGTACGTGAGGCATTCTAAACACCCGTTTCCATATTTCTGTCGCATCATATCAATTATTGGGCCCGAGGGCTCTGCGCTTTTACTACTTTTTCCACCCATCTTTTCAGGCGTGGACACGTTAACGTTACCTTAACAATATAGTCGTCACCATACAGCGTATGTTTATTCTATCGAAGGAAAAACTTTTTGCAAAAAACCTCGTTTGAAATTCACGTTATGTTGTGAAAAACCACGATTCTTGTTTCAAACTTATTTGAAATTCACGTTAGTTATTTATCACGATTCTTATTCTATCAGGATAGAATTCACGTATTTGATCATTTTAACCACGGTTTTACAACAAACCAATTGTAGTCAAGCGATCTGTGTTCACGATCTCAAAATGTTTTTATTCTGAGTTAAATCATCACGTATAACACAATCCTATTTTCCACGTAAAAGCGTGTAACAGTGACATGTCAGAAAATGAGAAAGGGAGTTTACATGAACCACATTCGTAAAACGAAACCACGGACGTCAAAAACAATTGTGTTACCCAAATAAAAAACAAAAACAATTGTGTTACCTAAATAAAAAACAAAAACAATTGTGTTACCCAACTAAAAATGACTACTTGACCATTCATCTGTGTCTGTTAAATCATATGACCTTAGTATCATTTTACCATTACTTTTACAATTGGAATTTTAACTTTCTTACCCGTTTGTAGAAATTAATTATTTTTCGTTGGATTCGCGTGCCGTCAATCAGACACTCCCTCAGGTCTGCCGGTTCTCTCTCTCTCTCGTCTAATGAGGTATAAGACAGGAAACTTCAGTTTTGGATTCCTGGGAGAGGCCTCTCCTCCGGTCAGTCCCTCTGGAGCTCTGATAGACAGTCAGCGATCCTGCTCACAGCGCCAAGTTGTTGTGGAATATTTCTATGAATAGTCGGGAGAAGAGTGTCAAAGTGTTATCAAATCAATGTCAAATGAAACAGAGTCTGGATGAACGATCAAAGTTGTAAAAGTCTATTTATTTGCTTGCAAGCAAAGAGAACACAGTCTCACAGATACATCACCGTCATCTGCAAGAAGGTGCTCTGACAACATGGTCAAATGCATGGACATTTATACTCAGGCAGATGCTTCCGTTGATGTCACTGTGACCTGGTCAAAGTGTTAAGTCACAGTATGCAGAGACGGAATAACCCTGTGAACCATCACACATCATAAATACCTAAAGAGGGTCCCGCCCTTCCTCTAATGCTTATCAAAGGAAATACCGTATTCAAGACCCATCTGTGTGTCCCCGTCTCCAATTTGGAGACAGACACAATACACAGGAACAAACATAACAAGATAAACAAGGTTTTGTGCCTGCACTTCCAAAGACTTACATTCTTTAACCCTAAAGCATAAGACTATGACATATTTTCCCACAACAACTTTGAATTACCTTGTTGAAATGTGCTGTACAAACAAACTTGCCTTGCAAAGTAGCTAGCAACTAATTTATTTGGAGGTCAAACTTGAAGGGAGTACTCCTGAAATGATTGTCGCGAGCTCAAAGCAGAAAACCGTATGTGCACACTTACAGCAAGCAAACTGAAGTCTGGGTTGTAGTCTTTTATTTAAAATAAGTATTTGACTTAAACGACCCCACCCAGCAGAGGCTGGTGTTCAGGCTTTGTACAGTATTTATACCTTTGTGTTCTTAGCCCGAGGGCCTGGTGAAAAACTTGTACATTGCCTATAAAAAGTATTCACCCCCCTTGGATGTTTCCCCCTTTTGCTGCTTTTATACATGAAATCAGGGTCGATATAATTTGACATTTGTAAAAAAGCTTTCATGTCAAAGTGGAAACTGATTTTTCCAAACTAATATCAAAAATGAATAGTGTAAAATAAGTGTTTGCATAAATATTCACCCCCTTTTAAAGTGACTGACCTAATTCAAAGGTCCAGCTAGTTGATGCCAGCAGTGTCACAAGTAGTGGAATGGAGAACACCTGAGTGCTGTCGATGTGTGTGATTGTAGTATACAAATGTGAGATGAATGGATTTTTGACGAACTCATTTTATATTGTAATGTGTGTTATAGTTAAAACGGCCAGCAGGTGTCGCCATCTCACCACTAGGGGGTTGTCTGTGCATGGTATTCACGCTTCCTTGTATACTTTCTCAGAAGAGCAAGAGAAGAGTGTAAGTAGAGAACAGGCACCCTCAATAAAACATTTGTTTAAACTGTATTCAAGGTGAGATTTCGATATTAAAGGCAAACATTGTTTAAGTTAACTGTTGTGCTTGTTATCTAAGGCTAGTAAGAGATTGTAAGTCGCTGTTTGGTATAAAACGGTTGATAGGGCCGTTATTAGCATGAGTCTAACAAGCTAACCCGTTGGTGAATGTGACCGCATAGTTATTGTGGTATTGTTGCTGAGTTTGGACGTTACTAAAGTTTATGAGAAGCAGAACAGCAAGAGAAGAGTGTGACGTAGAGAACAGGCACCCTCAATAAAACTTTTGTTTAAACCAGTGGCGGGCCGTGCATTTTATACCTGGGCCTTCACCGCTGTCCTGCAGCTCAAATACCACCTTATAAACACATTGTGAAGCCACAGCTTTTGTTCATTTTTAATGCTCTAACTATGCACATCTTCATATTAAACCGTTGGGTGCTATTCGTTTCAATAACACTGGAGCATTTAGAAAATGCAAACGCCTACATGCAGGAAAATATAACATCCTCAGCTGGCCTGGCTGTGGGATCCACATCATTCCTTAATAACACACTATGACCCAAAGAGATTTTCATAGGATTTTACTTTCACACCCTGAACATTGAATGTACTGCTCTGCAATGTCTTTCCTTGGCTCAGCACCCTCTGTCATGGTGCAGCTCAACTCAGTCAGAATGCATTTTGATTGGCTGAGCTGCATGACCCATCACCCATCACCCATCAGCCTCTGCTGGCTGTTAAGTTTCGGTTCACGATAGTCACATGCTCGCCCACTGACCAATCACAGCACACTCTGCACCGAGCGGGAAAGCTACAGATGAACACTGAGCAGCATGTAATGCTGACGTGATTATAGGCCGGCTAGCAGGCGCTGACACGTCAAAGAATACGCCCAACATGTCAAACTAAAGATCTGATAGGTTGAACACTGTGACAATCAACAATATTGTCCCCATTTACTTTAATCTGCACTGGCTGCAGGTGAGAGTCTGCAGGCCTCTATGTTCTTACCTAGACACACAGAGGTGAGATCTGATTGGATAAAAGCTCTACTTAAAACAAGCTGCACTGGAAGCAGAGCAACTGAGGAAGACAGTAGCTGTGCAATGAGAAAATAAGATAATGGAGAAAAATATTTTTATAAATTATAATGAATCAGAATCAGAAACGGTTTATTGCCATTGTATGTTGAACATACAAGGAATTTGACATGACGGGAGGTGCGTAACATTTAACAAGCAACAATGCAAAGTAGAAACAAATTAAATTTACAGAAAATATAAGATGAAGTAAAATATAAAATAAAGTGAAGTCGAGTGCACAAACGAACAGATAACAGGACTATAAACCAGTGAGATGTACGTGTAGTGTGAAAGTGTCGAGTGTAATAGAAGGGATGTGCGGGGGAGTGACCGGTGGGAATTTGTATTGGGGATGACAGAGTCAGTGGGGGTCTGTTAATGAGCCCGACTGCCGACGGGAAGAAACTGTTCATGTGTCGTGAGGTCTTGGTCCTGATGGACCTCAGCCTCCTACCAGATGGAAGGGGCACAAACAGTTTTTGTCCAGGGTGAGAGGGGTCGCCTATACAATCCTTCTTGCTCGCTTCAGGGTTCTTAAAGTGAACAAGTCCTGGAGGGATGGCAGATTGCAGCCAATCACCCTCTCGGCAGAGCGAATGATGCGCTGCAGCCTGCCCTTGTCCTTGGCTGTGGCTGCAGCGTACCAGACCGTGATGGAGGAGCAGAGGATGGACTCAATGATGGCTCTGTAGAAATGCACCAACATTGTCTTTGGCAGGTTGAATTTCTTCAGCTGCCTCAGGAAGTACATCCTCTGCTGAGCCTTCTTGGTGATGGAGCTGATGTTCAGCTCGCACTTGAGGTCCTGGGATATGATGGAGCCCAGGAAGCGGAAGGACTCCACCACGTCGACGGGGGAGCCGCACACAGTGATCGGGGCTGGTGGGGCTACGTTCTTCCTGAACTCCACAACCATCTCCACTGTCTTTAGAGCGTTGAGCTCTAGGTTGTTCAGACCGCACCAGGTCACCAGATGGTCAGTCTCCCACCTGTAGGCGGACTCATCCCCACCAGAGATGAGTCCAATGAGGGTGGTGTCATCCGCGAACTTCAGGAGCTTGACGGACTGGTGACTGGAGGTGCAGCTGTTGGTGTACAGGGAGAAGAGAAGAGGGGAAAGAATGCAGCCTTGGGGGGAGCCGGTGCTGATGGTCCTGGAGGATGAGACGTGCTTTCCCAGCTTGACGTGCTGCTTCCTGTCAGACAGGAAGTCTGTGATCCACTTGCAGGTGGAGTTGGGCACCTGCAGCTGGGAGAGCTTGCTATGCAGCATACATGTAGTGTATTTAAGAAAAATTATTAAATTATAAAAATAGATTTTTTTTTTTTTTTTTAAATATATGTAGCTTTGTCATTCTGTTTAGGCCAGCAGAGAAGGCCTTGCCGGCCCTGACGGCCCGCCACTGGTTTAAACTGTATTCAAGGTGTCTGCTGCCGTTCTTTGGTGCGCCTGTCATCACACTGACGGGAGGGCAACACATACAATACTGAACCATTAAAGTAATGGACACATTCATGTTTGGGAAAAAAAATAGTCTAATCAACCAACAATTCCGCGGACCCCTGTGAGGGCTGAAACTCACCCCACAGAGAAGGAGGCCAGAGCACACGTGTGTCCGCTGCTTTTACAGTCGACACGCTGCAAATAATAACTCTACCAAAACTGGTTTACAGTTAAAAGGATTTAATCCCACTGATGCAAGTACGATTACAGTTAAACATTGGAGTACATACTCCTATCACACACACTCACACACACACACATGTGATGTGATCATGTTGGCGGCGCGAGCAGTCGCAGCGGCCCCTCGCGGCCCCGGAAAAACAGTGTTTTCGTCTTTTTCGTCTTTTTCGTCTAGTTTGTCTAGTCTGCCGCTGTGTTCGTCATGCCCGACGGACTTATATCGCAAAACACAACAATACAGCCGTGAGTTTCTTCTTGGAAAAAGTACAACTTTCTTCAACTTGGAAGCCAAACTCTCCGTGGATCTTAGCAGCCTGGGACTTCTCTGCTCCCCCCATTGTGTCAACCCCCACCCGGTAAGGAGACCGCGCAAGCGGTGCGAGAGGAAGCAAAAGCGGGGAAAGCGTGGAGGTATCCGGGCTAGGCTAGCGGCTAGCCCACACAAGCCGGCAATTCCAACATTACTCATGGCAAATGTCCGTTCACTGGACAACAAGATGGACAATATACGGCTACTCAGAACCAAGCGTGAGGCGAGGGACTGCTGTGTTTACGTGTTCACGGAAACATGGCTCCACCACAACATCCCGGACTCCGCTATTCAACTGGACAAGCTAACATGCTACCGAGCAGACAGAGACATAGTTAGCGTGGGAAAGTCCCGCGGCGGCGGTGTGTGTGTTTACATCAGTGATGCTTGGTGTCGAGACGCTATTGTTGTTAACCAACACTGTTCCCCGCTGGTGGAGTTTATGGTTTTAAAGTGCCGTCCTTTTTACCTGCCGAGGGAGTTTTCAGCCATTCTACTGGTGGCTGTTTATATACCTCCGAGCCCCAACAACAAGGACAGAGAGGAGGCACTCAGTGAACTTTACAGAGCCATCAGTGAGCAACAGACAGCACACCCAGACGGCATTCTCATCGTTGCTGGAGACTTCAACCATGCTAACCTAAAAACTGTTCTGCCTAAAATATACCAGCATGTTGATTTTCCAACCAGGGAAAACAACAAATTAGACCTAGTCTACACATCGATCAAGGGAGCGTACAAGGCGTCCCCCCTCCCCCACATTGGCCTCTCCGACCACCTCACTGTCTTGCTGGAACCGGCCTACAGAGCAAGGGTAAAGGTTACCAAACCGGTTTCAAAACAGGTACGGGTGTGGCCAGAGGACAGTACTGCTGCACTTCAGGACTGCTTTGGTACTACAGACTGGGACATGTTCAAGCAGGCAGCCACCTACAACCATCACATTAACATTCAAGAATACACAGAGACAGTCACAGGTTACATCACCAAGTGCATTGATGATGTAACTACCACCAGAGCCATCACCATCCGAGCCAACCAGAAGCCATGGCTGACAGGGGAGGTCCGCACACTGCTCAAGGCTCGCGACACCGCCTTCAGAGCTGGAGACCCAGCTGGGCTGGGAGCAGCCAGGGCTGACCTGTGCCGTGGCATCAGGAAAGCTAAACGACTGTACACCAGGAAAATCACAGGACATTTCAAAGACAGCAGGGACTCACGGAGCCTGTGGCAGGGCATTAGGACCATAACGGACTACAAACTACCGCCACAGACCTGTGACAGTCACACCTCCCTGCTTAACAACCTCAATGGCTTCTTTGCACGCTTCGAAGCACAGAACAACACACCTGCGCAGAAAACCACCCCCCCCACCGACGACCAGGCTCTGTGCCTGTCCCCAGCCAGTGTGAGGAGCACACTGCTGAGGATTAATACCCGCAAGGCTGCTGGACCTGACAACATTCCTGGTCGTGTGCTGAGGGACTGCGCAGAGGAGCTCACGGATGTCCTCACCGACATCTTTAACACCTCCCTGAGCCAGGCTGTTGTTCCCACGTGCTTCAAGGAAACCACCATCATTCCTGTGCCGAAGAAGTCATCTCCAGCCTGCTTCAACGACTACCGCCCCGTCGCATTGACTTCTACCATCATGAAGTGTTTCGAAAGGCTGGTCATGAAGCAGATCAAATCCACCCTTCCTCCCTCCCTGGATCCGTTTCAGTTTGCTTACCGAACTAAACGGTCCACAGAGGATGCAATCTCCTCCGCTCTACACCCAGCCCTCACACACCTGGACACTAAGAACTCCTACGTCAGAATGCTGTTCATAGATTTCAGCTCAGCATTCAATACAATCATCCCCCAGCAGCTTGTGTGTAAACTTACAGACCTGGGCCTCAGCCCCTCTCTCTGCAACTGGTTGTTGGACTTCCTCACAGAGAGACCACAAGCTGTTCGGGTCAACAACAACACTTCGAACACACTAACACTGAGTACGGGGGCCCCCCAAGGTTGTGTGCTCAGCCCCCTTCTCTTCACCCTGCTGACCCATGAGTGTAAACCCAACTACAGCTCCAACCACATCGTGAAGTTCGCTGACGACACTACCGTGGTAGGTCTCATCAGCCACAACGATGAGACTAACTACAGGAAGGAAGTGAACCAGCTGGTCCGTTGGTGCCAAAATAACAATCTCTTCCTCAATGTGGGGAAAACAAAGGAGATTGTTGTTGACTTCAGGAGAACCCACTCCCAACCCCCCCTCCCTCTGACCATCAATGGTGCTGCTGTGGAGCAGGTGAGCAGCACCAAATTCCTGGGTGTGACAATCACAGATGACCTCACCTGGAACAGCAACACCACTGCACTGGCAAAGAAGGCCCAGCAACGCCTGTACTTCATCAGGAAGCTCAAGCGAGCAGGAGCCCCCCCCCCCATCATGCTCTCATTCTACCGAGGCGCCACTGAGAGCATCCTCAGCAGCTGCATCACGCTGTGGTTCGGAAGCTGCACCGCCTCCAACCGCAAGAGCCTGCAGCGCATTGTGAACTCTGCCCAGAGGATCATCGGAGTCTCACTCCCTACACTACAGGACATTTACAACACCCGCCTCACCCGCAAAGCACTCGGCATTGCGGGTGACCCCACCCACCCCTCCAACAGCCTCTTCAGCCTCCTGCCTTCAGGGAGAAGGTTCCGCAGTCTCCGTTCGAGCTCTACCCGGCTGAGGAACAGCTTCTTCCACCAGGCGGTCAGGATGCTGAACTCTCTCCCTCCCTCTCTCCTCTCGCTCCCCCTCTCTCCCCCCCTGCCATCTCTCCCCTGACCTCTCTACCCTCCCCTCACCCACCTTTCCCCACTGCCTCAAATGGAACATACCAGGACATCTACTCCCCCTCACACCCCTTCCCTCATCCAGCACCAGTCACTTTTTCTATTTATTTATTTTAATTTTTTATTCTCTGCTGCTACGAACAAATACCCCCCTCACACACCCTTCCCTCATCCAGCACCAGTCACTTTTTATTCTCTGCTGCTACTTGTTAATCCTTTATCTAGGCCCTTATGTTCTTAACTTTATTCTATTTTTTCTATTATATGTTATATGTTCATGTCTATATTACACTGTGGGACTGCGAGAAACGGCATTTCGAATTTTCTGTATGCATAACACATGTGGAAACTTTGACAATAAAGTGAACTTTGAACTTTGAACTTGAACTATGAAATATTACAATATTAACCCACTTTGGAAAAAACTACCTCTGGTCCCAGGACACAGCCGTCCCAGGCAACCACACGCTAAAAAGAGGCAGAAAAACACTTCTATCCCCGCCCACATATTCGTTTGCGACTCCTCCCCTCCCGTCTATCTCAATTTCTATTGGCTAACTTCTCTACACACTTCTGTAAACGCCTATCTCCACATCTCTCTCTCCCTGAGCAGCTAACACATTCAATGACGGTCAGTTATTGCTTATTGATTAGCATAGAAGGCATTAGCCTTCTATGCTAATCCTTCAGTATAAAAGCTAAACTTCTGCAACTTGGCAGAAGCTTCATGTCTCATTAGCTACTAATCCTACAACCCTTTATGTTTATCTTAATTATGCATTCCCAAAACCCTTATGATTATGACTAATTATGAATTCTTAATTATGAATCATTAAACACTTTTATTATATCTACTAAACACACCGTTTTTTGCTCAGGTTGAAGACCTCTGTTCTAAACGAAACCTTCAACAGATCTCAGGCTGCAGAGAAAAAACAAATCAGTATCAGTGACGTCTGGCACAGGTTTCGCAAAGACCGGTTTAAACCTGTGGGACATGTTTGCACTCATTAGAGCCAGGAACATTTGCATATGGGCCAAGGAGAGGTGGAGTTTGTGATTGTGATAGTTTAATGTTATTGTTAAATGTTATGCACCACCCGCCACGACAAATTCCTTGTAGGTGCAAACGTCCTTAGCAATAAACGATTCTGATTCTGATTCTGAGTTGAAGCATGGCGAGACTCCGATAAGTCAAGCAAACATGAGTCTGAATTTATTTCTCTTTCATGTTTTTTTGGATAAAATCATGTTTAAGGCCTTTTTGAAGAAAGGTTTTCATGAAGCTGCTCGGGGACATCTGGGGTCGATGAGGTCAAATCCTGATGGAGGATCGAATGACTTGTGGGGGTTGATTTTGGGATTTTAAAACTCCATGTATTAGAATTTTGCTATCTTTAACCCAACAACAAATGAAACAAAAGTGAAGAAGGTGTTGAAAACTAAATTCAGGCCGTCAAAATAAATTTCACTCATAACCTCAGTATTTCTAACATAACATCATTGGCCCTGAATAGAGTGGAAGCAGATTCATTTGATTTTCAGGAAAAGAAGAACCATATCGAAGGGTTCAAATCACATCAACCGGCTTGTTTTACTCCAGTTTTATGACTTGTATGCAACTTTTTTGTACTTCAGTAACGAAGCACAATGTGTTTCACGTGTTAGAATTGATTTATCTGCGTACAAGGATTTCAACTTTGAGGTATTGTACTTAACAGCTTTGGGAAAACAATACAGAACAAGAAGAAGCTTCGGACAACTTGAGTTTCCCTTTGAGATTTACTGGTTATTTCTCTGCATATTATCTTTATTGTTGGGGCCACAGTAGACCTATCGGTGCTGAAAAATCAAATGTTGACCTTTTTAACAATAGCCACTTTAAAGATGATGGTGTTTGTTTTACCACAAAAACAATGTTTCTCTTGTTTGTAAGGAAATGTCTTTTGGGGAATGAATTCTTAGTTTTCTATAGTTTCCCCCGGTTGTTGAGCAGAGATACGCCACGCTGTAAAGAACAGGTATCGACAAAAGAAACTTGATCAGTCTTGAGTCTCAGGAGACAGTTGAGAGTCCCACAATGGGACATCATTAAAGTCTAATAATCGATTGAATATTGGCACAGTTTTCTTCCAACTTCACCTTTTCTAATTTTAAGCATCTGGATTAATTGCTTTTATTGTTGAATTTCTTTTAACGCTCCATTGAAGGACATCAAAGTGTGTGGATTTATATGCTGTAATACTGCACCTAATACTGTTGTATTTGTGGCGTTGTCTTTTATATTCTGATGGAAACTATAAAGTAAAGTTCATATCCAGCAACTCATGGAAACAAATCAAAATGTCCTTTACTGTAAACACCAAACAGGTAACATGATCTGACAGGAATGTTGATCACGATGTTCTACAGAATATGATTTGCATACTAGCAGACGATCACAGAGCTCACCGCAGGTGAAAATGCGCTCTTCATTTCATAAGACTGATCACAATGCAGTTTGAGTTACAGTAAACAAATGAATGTGTTATGAGTGAGTCAGTGACTCATCACTGGTTGAAGGAGAGCTATTGTAAACACTGTAAAAAAGTATAATTCTGCATTTTCTTTACTTTCACGACTGCATTTTTGTTGTATTTTATCTGATCTAATCTTCTTTTCTAATGCACTTATTCACCTTAAATAAATCACTTTAAATTGACTCTGGTGCCGATACAGATAAACCTCAACATGAGCTAAATGAAAACCACCGAAAATCACCGACTTCATGTTTAACGTGTGCAGATAATCATGTATTTTTTTCATTTTAAGATATTTCAAACTGTGATTATATAAATTTGTAATAGAATCCACAAGTCTTTATTTTACTTTATACTTTTATAGACAATAGTTCATAATTTGGGTACATCAAAAGTTCACAGATTACATTTAAAGTAAATAACAAATTATCTGTCATCAAGTGGATGAATAATCGATCATCCGATCTCTGAACTACAGTTAACTATAGAATCGATTCTTAGCTGAGGTGTTTTGTGTGCAGCGAATGACAAATGTATTTCCCCTAAACAGTAAACAGGCTTGTTTGGCTCCTGGAATACACACCTTCCAGGTGGGAAGTGATTTGAGAGCCACACCCTCTTCAGGAACGCCCTCTGCAGCAGAAATCCCCTCCTCCCTCCTCCTGCATCACCACCTGTGGGTGGTTTGCTGATTAAAAAAATTCCGCAGCGATCGTATGCACATATAAAAGAGCAGAAACTGCTGAACAAAGAACATCCCTCCTGCTCAACACTTCACTTTCACAGCTCAGGTAAGTCTCTTAGGAAAACGTCATCCGGTTCTCTCTGAGTGATACTTTTATCTTTTTAGCTCATTTTAATTGTTTTAACAAGTTTAATTGAGGGGAATTGCTAGATGAAATCTATTTTGCTGTGTGATTTGAAAGACTTTTGTACAACTCAAAACACGATGATTTAAGGTTAATATCCCCTGAAAGACACCTGGAATGCTCTGGTTTATAGATTATCAAAAATGTAAATGGTGGTTTTTAAGTTTGCTAACTTTGTCTAAAGAAGGCGAGTTGCTGGAGTTAGTTCTGTTTCTTTTGATGGTTTTGTAGTTTATTTAAATTTTTATTTTTATTTTTTTGTCTTTGCATAATTCAACATCTTTTCAGTCAACCAAATGTGTTTTTAGAAATACTTTGTTGTTGTTCTTAATTGATTGCTGATTGATTCAATGCAATCCATTTTGAATATGCTGAGACTTTAAATTTCTCTTTGCGTAATTAATATTTGCCAACTCAAACTGCAGTGTGTTGATGATAGACCGACTCTCCAATCACACTTTTAATAACTATTCATTTTTTTGTACATTTACTGTCTTCCTTTAAAGAATGGCACGTGGATTGACCCTGTTGGTTGCAGCGCTGGTCTTTTATGTGACTCCGAGTGTCCAAGGAACGTCTCATCTGTCCTTTTCCAATGCTTCGGTTGGTTTTCTTTCACTTAAATTCTGTGTAAATCATCACAACACCTGCTTGACCTTTGTAATTTAAACGGGTAATGTGTTTCCGCCTTGAAATTCTGTTTTTAAAATGAAATGCCAGGTTTGAAGGCTAATTAAGTAAAAGGGAGAAAACACCAGCTATTTTTTTCACCACCACTTTTTTTTTTTTTTTTAAGTAATGGCTAACCAATACAAGGGTTTATGTCTGGGTCTTTAGAGCTGTTAACTGATGATCATTTCCTGTGTTTGGACTTCTCTCTACTCTTTATTGTTAAATGTTTGTTTCCAAGAAGCGGCTGTAATCGTATACTTGAATGCATAACTTTGCTAAACAACAGAACATGATTCTGCTTTTAAAGGGTTACTCCAGCACTTCAGTATAGCACCTCCTTAAGGTTGGGGAACTCTCAGGGGATTTATTTTTATTCAATTGATGCACCAGAGGCCAAGATATTCTGGCTTAAAGTCCCTAGGTGCCAGATCCTAAAAACACTGGGTCCTATTTCCATCATGCAACTCTGACATTATATAACAGGCTGAGTATACTCGTCACCCTGTGTATACATGGAGGCATTAACTCTGCAAAGATATGCAGATAACGCAGCCGCTGGTTGACAATTTTAAATAGTTTGCGTTTTTTTTCAAAACAAATAAAACTTCAGAATCAGTGACTCATTATAACTGCTCCGAGGGCAGAAACGGTTTAGAAAATAACAGACTTTAGCTTCATTTACTGCACAAAATATTTTCATAGCCATGAAGAATTTAGTCCACTGAGTTTTCTGTTTGTGTACCAGGTGGACATCACTCGCTCAGGTTGCGGAGTCGATAAACTGTGTGTAGAGAACCCAGATGACTGCGCTCCTAATGGACCAGACCGCTGTCTGTTTGGGTCTGTGGTCGCCGCCGCCCCAGTGGCTCCCAACGGCGCTATGCTGTCCATCGAGCTCAGTGGAGGGGTCGTAGGATTCATCGCACTGGGCCTCACTGCGAACGCCTCAGAGGTAACGCACACTATTTCAAACATCTTTTTGCTAAATTAGACACTCAACTTAATCTCATGCTGCTTTTTAAGCAGTAAAATACTTTTATACAAATGGTGGACAGGTTTGTGTCTGCGAAAAGATGCTGGTTTCCGGAGTAGAGATCCTTTTGACATGAGGCCAAAGTACAGAGTATTGTTTCCTCTTCCCCAGAAACTTGTTAGGCAGCCGTTGCCTTGTAGAGTCAGAACTCGATGATACTATACTTGATTTACAAGTTTATGATAGGTTTATGTTATGTCCCGTTCCTTATTTATACTTTTCTGGATCTAGTTAATCAGTGACATGGAACCATCTCAATGAATGCATCTGTTAAATATGACTGGCATTTATTGACTCGAAACAATATTTATCTAGTTGATCAGGGCTGACTGGATAGTCCATCAAACAGCTGGACAATGTGTCTCTTATCTCATACTGAAGGCTGTAAAGAATACAATATTGTGGCTTTCATAATTTGTGCAAAATAAGGCCATTTCTCCAAACATTAAGTCCATTATGATATCTTCTGTATAAACCCATGGACTTTGAGGATCCAGCCCTTGAATTGGGACATAGTGTGAAATATGTTGATGATGGCAACAGGTGCTATATGGCTGCTGTGTTTACACAGAAAAGTAACAAACTGGTGTCTTTATTACTGGATTTTGAAATTACTTTGGAACAGTGATATCATCCTCAACATGACATGTGTTTTTTTTTTTTTCTTTATTTTGGCTCCTACAGTGACTATAAATGAGAAATTATTCACGGCAACAAATCAGAATATTTAAACGTGTTCAAGCATATTGTGCAATGACTTTCCAAAATGATGTGACATGAACACAGAAACATGCAACAGGGAAGCGGAAGGAAAATGATAATACTGAGGAACGGATGAGTTGGAAACTAAACTCTGGACTGTTGACTCACTATGTTATTTCCAGCCTTAACAAAGACGCTGACTGTTGGAATTTGTCATGTGGTCACTTCAAGGTTGATGTATTACCCTTTAATCACTATTTTATTTTCTGCAGGGTACCACCATGCTCTTCGTTTGCGGTAATGACAAAGGGTTCTTCTTCAGGACAATGACACTGAACAACACAGACGCTGCGCTCACCGTAAATGAGGAGGTGAGGACTCGTATTTACTGTCGTATAGATGTTGGCGTAAGTAAATGCACTCGTTTCATGAAACAAGGGGTTAACAGAAACTAATACACATTCATACATGCTGATAATTTAGTGTCTATACTGCGTATGCTAAAAATAAATCCAAATATTCCAAAATTTAAAAAAAGTCTAAGTCACTTACTGAGCAGATACTTAATAAAGTTATAGATTCACAGCCTTAGAAACAACGATAGATCAAATGATAAGAACAGACATTAACTTATTTATACATTTCAAATACTTGTGTCTTTTAGTTTCCATTGCTTTCAGTAGGTTGTCTGGGGTGTCAGAAATCATGCTAAGAACTTTTGAGATCCTAAATCATTGTAGGTAATGGATTAAACATGTCACCAACAAAAGCTATAAAATGATCCTTTACATCAGGGGTCTCAAACATAAAAATATATTTTTTTTTAAATTAGACTTGAAAATAAAAATATCCCCATAGTCGAAATTATGAGATGCCTAAACAGTCATAGAAGCAGCGCTTTGGCTTGTTGCTGTACACTTGAAATGTATTGTGAGTACATTGCCGACTTTAAATGTGACTTTAAACGCATG
Source organism: Melanostigma gelatinosum (assembly GCF_949748355.1). Taxonomy (NCBI): domain Eukaryota; kingdom Metazoa; phylum Chordata; class Actinopteri; order Perciformes; family Zoarcidae; genus Melanostigma; species Melanostigma gelatinosum. The sequence continues at coordinate 4,826,166 of NC_136648.1, read as the reverse complement.
AAATACTTCATGTGGGATTGTGCAAACGCACCCTTGAAAGGATTTTAAGCATTGAACAAAGTTAATGTAATAACTTGATATTTGTCTTTGCTATTTTCTTTAATCGTTTGATCCAGTAATGTGAGTTTCTTAACCCGAAATTAAAAGGATTTAAATTATTATCGAAATGTGCTTAAATATATTTTTATATAACTATGTACAATATTTTTACACTTTAGTAATCAAATTCAGAGTTATTTAACAATATGTTAGGAGTAGTTACATTTACAACCGGCCCTTTGTGGGCGACATGATGCTGATGTGGCCCGGCATGAAAATGAGTTTGAGACTCCTGCTTTACATCGGGTAAGACAGGAGTTTATTCACTGGACCATAATTGAGCAGCATCACAAATTAGTCAAATAAGTGAGGCAAATCTGTTAAATTAAAATGTTTTCTGTGAGTAAATGTGTTTATAAAAAAAAAAAATTCTCTGCGCTTATTTTACCGCACCATAACTTACTTTATGTCACGCAACCTTTCTAGCAAGTGTCAGATATCCGTGGCACGGTGAATGGAACTCAGATCGATTGTGAGTTCAACATTCCAAGTGTGAACACCACCAGAAGCAGCGAGGCTACCACCGCCTCCATCATCCTCGGGCGTGGGCTTGTTAACGGGAGTAAGTGGACACACAGTAACACACGCGTACATTAATATACAAGATTGCTTCACAACAGGATTTCCATGTAGAAACCTGAATTCTTAAAACTAAAGTTGCACAGCATTTTGTTTATTCATCTATTTCATCCTGAGTACACAGTATCGTAGGGGAATACTGTATGTTCTCTCGCGTTGGAAAGTAAATATACATTTACTAAAGTACTGTACTTGAGTCTTTATTTTCCTTATTTCTTCTCATTACAGTTCAGAAGGAAATATTTAACAGTTTAGTCCACTATATTAAATGACGGCTTATACTTTACAAAGTAAGACTTGAGTACAAAACCTATGAAGAGCTTCTAAAATGTAGTTTATATAATTAAAAAACAACAGTATAGACAAATGCAGCTGAAACATATTCGTCATGTGACTATTTTCCATGTGAAAATATTTTGTAGTTTCAGCTTCACACGTGAGAAATCAGATTTTAATAGCGGTTTTTTATTTTTATAAATGTTTGCAACAGTGGTTGTGAAGGTAATTTTGAAATTGGAGAGAAATGTTAGTATAACTTGACTGTACAGACAAAAACAGTGACGAGAACAAGTAGACCTTAAATGGAAAAATAACCTTTACTACGTGTCTTCTTTTAGCTTAGCCCTCTTTTCTCCAGATATACAGATGGATTTACTCCTTCCTCTTTCAAACTGGAAATGTTTATTTTACTGTGACTTTAACTGCTGCCCATGAGAACGTGTGTAACCGCCCACTGCTCTGTCAATCTTCAGTGGCTGTCAACAACTTCATCGAGTTTCTGAACAGCGGTCCTCTGAACCTCGCCGACCCGGCCAGCAACCTCATCAGAACCACAACAGCAGCACCCAGCGTCAACGCAACAGCAGCACCCAGCGTCAACGCAACAGCAGCACCCAGCGTCAACGCAACAGCAGCACCCAGCGTCAACGCAACAGCAGCACCCAGCGTCAACGCAACAGCAGCACCCAGCGTCAACGCAACAGCAGCACCCAGCGTCAACGCAACAGCAGCACCCAGCGTCAACGCAACAGCAGCACCCAGCGTCAACGCAACAGCAGCACCCAGCGTCAACGCAACAGCAGCACCCAGCGTCAACGCAACAGCAGCACCCACCAACACACCGATGCCCAACAGCAGTGGAGCTGTCCAGCCTCTTGGTAAACAAAACGCCACTGTTTATATATTTTCATTTTCGTTTTAGGTCTTCAGATACTGATGTCTGAGAACAATCCACAACAGCAGTAACTAAATAACGAGAGATGGAGGAACATCTCATTTTCTTGGTCATATAATATCCTAGACAGAAACGGGTACGTCATTTTAAATTGATAGGAAAGGTTCTTAATTTGGTCCGTTTAGTAGCTGTTCTGGAGCTTTCGATTGCATCAGATGATGGTTGTCAAGGAAATTGATATATGATCAAAAGCTCCAATAATGAGTTCTGAATATTAACTCTGCATGCAGTTTATAAGTAAATGTATGCTGCTTATGTACAGTGACTATAATTATTACAAAACACACTTTTGTTCTCTGGCGATGCAGATAATTTCTGTGTATTTGTTATAAAGATATTTGTCAGTTTCTGCCTCTACCCAAAAGCATTGGAGATGAATAAAGTGTTACATGTCTGTCCATAAATGTCTCCAATGAATACCGATGACTTGTTCAGAGTACCGGGGACGTTGGAAAGAGATGAAGCTTTTGCGCTTCATCAGTGTAATTTGTCAATACATCACAAATCGATGTCCATTGATGATATTGTTGAGGCGTAAACCGCAGCAAATGAAATCAAAAGAAATTTGATTTGTAGTCTCTGCACTGAGCCGCCATGTCATTACTGAATCGACAGAACAAACATTTAGTGATTAACTCCTTTTTGTCCCTTTCCTCACCAGCTGTGCTGCTCCTGCTGAGCGTCCTCTCGCTGGCGGTCATGCTGAGAGAAGGAGGTTGTGGCTAGTTGGATACAATGAAGACACAAAGTGTTTTTACTGCACTTAGATGTGTTTTAACTGTTTGTACTTTAAGCTGAAACTCATCACTTGTCTGTTAGTACATAATTATTCAGAAGACTCATATCTATCTATCTATCCGGTTTGCATTTGTATAACTCTTTCCTACTAAACTTGATCTGCAAGTACAAATTGTAAGACTTTGGTTTGAGCGGTTTCTTGGCAGTTAACCTCAACTCTCAAACCTCCTTTATGGGAAACTCAAGGGAAGAGTAGTAGTTTTATTCTGAAATGTACTGTGACTGTAAAATATCTGTTCCTGGGATAACAAATAAGTTCCATCAAATCTAAATGAATAAAGTTGAAACTATTTTTGTTTGTTGCGTCACTTCGTTGATGGTTTTTTGCCACATCGTGAATTGCACTGCCTCTCACGGTACATAACCAACCATGACTTCAGGGCTGCAACTAATTATCTCCGTTAAGACATGAATAACAAACACTTTTCTAAGAGGTGACTTGGCGTTTCAAAACTGACTGGTTTGCTTGAGACTTTTCTGTCAATTACAGCTCTACATTAAATGACATGTTTGTACTTTACTCATACAGAGAAATGTTACTAAAAGCTGCTCTATATATATAATTTTGTGACTTCAGATTGTTCACAACTAAAATTGCTCCTGAGGAAAAACATGGTGAAATCTTTAATCCAAAACAATGGTCATGAAATCAAACCATGACATTGTCATTTGTTTGGGGACTCTCTCATTTAGGGACATTCTCGGTGTGACTACAACTTCCAACGACAGACCAGAGTTTGGTACAAAACATTTCTGCAGCTTTGGCCATTGTATTCAAAGATATTGCTAAAAATCTGCAAACAAACGGAGCAACAAACTTGAGCAGTCAGACACTGATTGTAAAGAAACCAACGTTTTTGCAAGTTTTTCTGTTTGCTGCTGTGTTTAATTGAACCAGATTCAAGTTATTAATCAATTCCTGCATTTTATTACTGTATTTTATTTCTTACACTGCTTTCTATTTTAATTACTTTTTAACGTATGTTTTTTAAATCTCCTTTACTTTTGCCTTGTGTTTTAATGGTTTTAAGTGAAGCACTTTGTTGTGGAATATTTCTATGAATAGTCGGGAGAAGAGTGTCAACGTTATCAAATCAATGTCAAATGAAACTGTCTGGATGAACGATCAAAGTTGTAATAGTCAATTTATTTGCTTGCAAGCAAAGATAACACAGTCTCACAGATACATCACCGTCATCTGCAAGAAGGTGCTCTGACAACATGGTCAAATGCATTTTTATCCAAATTATTTTTAAGACGGGTGTAATACCGTCAATGGCCTCTTGGCGCAGAGGGTACTGGTGCTTGTGATGCCGAAAATCAGAGCGCGGAGTGATGACAGGCTGACAGTTGTGAATCAGGCCAACGTCATACTTGTTCACCGCCCAGAGTGTCTGTGGAACAGAAGTAAGGGCGGGAGGAATAGATGCAGCTTTAGTTTAAAACGTTTGAATTTCTTCGTTAAGCTCATGAAACACAGACTGATCTGCAGGCAGGTGTTAAGAGCACACAAACCGTTCTGTGGAAGCCGGTAGACTGTGATCGCAGAATGAGTGGATCGCATGTCTTTTCCCAGTCGGTAAGCGCCTCGCATTGAGCGACGAATGGACCCAAATCTCTCCACTCATCATCGCGTCCTTTTGACAGCGAGATGTGAGGAGCTGAATCTGGAACATCAAACAGTTCTTTCTGTGATGGAGACAGAGAAACAGATACAGCAGATTTATAAGTAGACCAAAACAGTCTGGAACAGGCGATTACATCATTAATGCCTTCAAAAAAATTGTCTTCATAGCAGACATCTTGTCCTTTAGAAATGTGTGAGGTGCAGTGTAGATGTTTGTAGTTCATGCGGTCGGCATGTGGTGAGACCCGTGCGTCTACTGTGTGACAAAGTCATTCTGCGTCGTCAACAGGGAGCCACCATTGATAGCAAAAAAGTGCCTCAGAGGGAGTCTGTAACATTTGGTGTACGACTCTTTGCCTCAGCACTTTAAGGCCATCAGAGGATGGTTTTACTCCTATTCCATACACGCCCATTAAGTTAATGGGACAGAGGGTCGAAAGTAGAAACGAATGTTTCACTTTAATGTCAGGATCGTCATCAGTCAAGTCAGTGTGTACACACGTCATCGGAACAGAAAATCTTTCAGTTACAGTTAAGCCGGAGGCCCCTTGAGAGTATACAAAACGCCCACTCATCTTCTGATGAGGAAAATATTTCTGTTGAATCACAGAGTGAGTAGCTCCAGAATCTACTAAAAATGTTAATTCTCTCCCTTCCACAACTACCTTTGTAGTTGGCATATTTTTGTATGACTCTGATGAGAGCATTGAATAAGTGTGTGGTTGTGATGTAGATGCATTCACTTGCTGTTGCTCTAAGTATGAAATGACACAAAGAAGAATGGATTGTTGTTCTGCAGTGTGCGTGCAAGGAAGCGTGTGTGCGTTGCAGTAAATGTGCGCGTTGTTTGTGCGTTCTGAGTCAGTGTGTGTTCTTATCTGTTCCGGAGCCGAGAGGGAGTCAGCTGCCTCCTGTCCACGTGCATCCCCACATCACGTCAGTCGGAAGTGCCAAATTGTTGAGAGTCACCCCTTCCGTCCTCTCCGCGCTGTCGTCCACGTGGCTGTCGTCCACGTGGCTGTCGTCCACGTGGCTGTCGTCCACGTGGCTGTCGTCCACGTGGCTGTCGTCCACGTGGCTGTCGTCCACGTGGCTGTCGTGATTCGCTGTGTGTGTAGCGATAAGGGCAGTCTCTGGACCAATGTCCTGTTTCACCGCAGTTAAAACACTCGTTGGGCTGCACATGTGAAAGTCCTTCATTTCGGTTGTCTTGGAAGCATCTTTGGCCCCTACCACGTCGCATTCCTCTTCCGCGCCCCCTCAGCTGGGCCCTCCCATAGCTGTTACGTGGGTGGGTGGGTTGGTTTTGGCCTCCCTCATCTCCTCGTGTCATCTGTTGGACAGCTTGAAGCATCGCAAGCTGAGCTTTTTCACCCACTTGTTTACTGCGTTTCTCTTGCCTGGCCTGAGTGTCATTATACATTTTGCATTTGTGCCGTGCGTGGTTTATCACCTCATCAAGTCTTTCATCCTCCAGGCCAATCACGGAGCGTTCGGTGACTGTTTTGATGTCTGGTAGCAGCCCGTTCATGAAAGCATTCTTGAGATGTGTTTCCCACACTGACATTGTTGTTCTGTCAGCTGGTTGTTCAATACCGCTGTGTGTTTGGAATGCAGACATGAGTCTTTGGTGATATGATGTCACATCTTCAGTTTTACCTTGCTTCGTGTTATTAATTAAAGCCATATTAACTTTCGATGGGAAAGCGGTCACTATAGCTTGGCAGACGGCTGTAATGAAAGTGGCGTAGGGCACGTTAGCTACGTCTCCCCAGGGAGGTTTTACCATAAGAGAGTCGCGGCCAGCACCTGTAACTGTGACCCTGATTTTGCTGAAGTCTGTTGGGCCAACATGCTTGACTAACAGGCGGTGAACCTCTGGGCCAGTAGGCATAAATTCCTTGCAGAATATCAGGAAGTCTTTTGCGAAAGCTGCGCCATTCTGGATGCTTGGCAGGTGAAGTGAAGCTTGCATGATGTCACCTTGCGTCCAGGGTCTGAACACGAGACCCGGCGCACCATCAGCTGGTCCTGGAACTTGAATCATGGGCCCCTGGAAAGTTTCGGATGTGTCGAGGTTGAAAGCTGGTGGGGGTGTGTCGGGGCTGAGCCAGTTGGCGACAGCGCCAGCTGCACCCCGCCAGCTACGCGGGCCTGCGTAGGACCATGGTGAGGTGGCAGGTGTCGATGTTGCAGCCATCTGAGGAGAGACAAACGGGTTGTGGTGAGGCGAGGCTGGACCCTGTCGGAGCTCCTCGTTTGCCAGGCGAGCCTGTTCTTGCTGTTGTGTGAGGAGCCGGGTTGCTGGTCTGCTAGCCAGTGGTGCATCAGGGTATGGCGGAGGAGGTGGTGGAGGAGGTGCTGGTTGTGGTGGTGGTGGTTGTAGAACGCCATCCTGTGGGGAAGGTCGGTAACACGTGTCCAGGAGGGGACCGCTCGCTCCTGTAAGGCTCGGATAGAGAGTGTGGGAAAAAACAGGGTTACTCAGTGTATCAGTTTCGTCTTTCTTCAAATAAGTCATTTGTTTAAGCATTTGCTTTCTTTCCCTACTTTCACTCTCATCTTCCCACTTAACCAAACACTTTTGGTTTTTCTCGATCATTTCTAAGTCTTTGACTCTGACTTTCTTCGTACATTTAATCTGTTTCAATTTACCTTTTAAATCTCCTCTTAACATTTTGAGCTTAACGGCGCTCAATGAGCCGTTTTCAGGAAACCCAAACTCCCTTGACCAGTACATGAGGCATTCTAAACACCCGTTTCCATATTTCTGTCGCATCATATCAATTATTGGGCCCGAGGGCTCTGCGCTTTTACTACTTTTTCCACCCATCTTTTCAGGCGTGGACACGTTAACGTTACCTTAACAATATAGTCGTCACCATACAGCGTATGTTTATTCTATCGAAGGAAAAACTTTTTGCAAAAAACCTCGTTTGAAATTCACGTTATGTTGTGAAAAACCACGATTCTTGTTTCAAACTTATTTGAAATTCACGTTAGTTATTTATCACAATTCTTATTCTATCAGCATAGAATTCACGTATTTGATAATTTTAACCACGGTTTTACAACAAACCAATTGTAGTCAAGCGATCTGTGTTCACGATCTCAAAATGTTTTTATTCTGAGTTAAATCATCACGTATAACACAATCCTATTTTCCACGTAAAAGCGTGTAACAGTGACACGTCAGAAAATGAGAAAGGGAGTTTACATGAACCACATTCGTAAAACGAAACCACGGACGTCAAAAACAATTGTGTTACCCAAATAAAAAACAAAAACAATTGTGTTACCCAACTAAAAATGACTACTTGACCATTCATCTGTGTCTGTTAAATCATATGACCTTAGTATCATTTTACCATTACTTTTACAATTGGAATTTTAACTTTCTTACCCGTTTGTAGAAATTAATTATTTTTCGTTGGATTCGCGTGCCGTCAATCAGACACTCCCTCAGGTCTGCCGGTTCTCTCTCTCTCGTCTAATGAGGTATAAGACAGGAAACTTCAGTTTTGGATTCCTGGGAGAGGCCTCTCCTCCGGTCAGTCCCTCTGGAGCTCTGATAGACAGTCAGCGATCCTGCTCACAGCGCCAAGTTGTTGTGGAATATTTCTATGAATAGTCGGGAGAAGAGTGTCAAAGTGTTATCAAATCAATGTCAAATGAAACAGAGTCTGGATGAACGATCAAAGTTGTAAAAGTCTATTTATTTGCTTGCAAGCAAAGAGAACACAGTCTCACAGATACATCACCGCCATCTGCAAGAAGGTGCTCTGACAACATAGTCAAATGCATGGACATTTATACTCAGCCAGATGCTTCCTTTGATGTCACTGTGACCTGGTCAAAGTGTTAAGTCACAGTATGCAGAGACGGAATAACCCTGTGAACCATCACACATCATAAATACCTAAAGAGGGTCCCGCCCTTCCTCTAATGCTTATCAAAGGAAATACCGTATTCAAGACCCCTCTGTGTGTCCCCGTCTCCAATTTGGAGACAGACACAATACACAGGAACAAACATAACAAGATAAACAAGGTTTTGTGCCTGCACTTCCAAAGACTTACATTCTTTAACCCTAAAGCATAAGACTATGACATATTTTCCCACAACAACTTTGAATTACCTTGTTGAAATGTGCTGTACAAATAAACTTGCCTTGCAAAGTAGCTAGCAACTAATTTATTTGGAGGTCAAACTTGAAGGGAGTACTCCTGAAATGATTGTCGCAAGCTCAAAGCAGAAAACCGTATGTGCACACTTACAGCAAGCAAACTGAAGTCTGGGTTGTAGTCTTTTATTTAAAATAAGTATTTGACTTAAACGACCCCACCCAGCAGAGGCTGGTGTTCAGGCTTTGTACAGTATTTATACCTTTGTGTTCTTAGCCCAAGGGCCTGGTGAAAAACTTGTACATTGCCTATAAAAAGTATTCACCCCCCTTGGATGTTTCCCCCTTTTGCTGCTTTTATACATGAAATCAGGGTCGATATAATTTGACATTTGTAAAAAAGCTTTCATGTCAAAGTGGAAACAGATTTTTCCAAACTAATATCAAAAATGAATAGTGTAAAATAAGTGTTTGCATAAATATTCACCCCCTTTTAAAGTGACTGACCTAATTCAAAGGTCCAGCTAGTTGATGCCAGCAGTGTCACAAGTAGTGGAATGGAGAACACCTGAGTGCTGTCGATGTGTGTGATTGTAGTATACAAATGTGAGATGAATGGATTTTTGACAAACTCATTTTATATTGTAATGTGTGTTATAGTTAAAACGGCCAGCAGGTGTCGCCATCTCACCACTAGGTGGTTGTCTGTGCATGGTATTCACGCTTCCTTGTATACTTTCTCAGAAGAGCAAGAGAAGAGTGTAAGTAGAGAACAGGCACCCTCAATAAAACATTTGTTTAAACTGTATTCAAGGTGAGATTTCGATATTAAAGGCAAACATTGTTTAAGTTAACTGTTGTGCTTGTTATCTAAGGCTAGTAAGAGATTGTAAGTAGCTGTTTGGTATAAAACGGTTGATAGGGCCGTTATTAGCATGAGTCTAACAAGCTAACCCGTTGGTGAATGTGACCGCATAGTTATTGTGGTATTGTTGCTGAGTTTGGACGTTACTAAAGTTTATGAGAAGAAGAACAGCAAGAGAAGAGTGCGACATAGAGAACAGGCACCCTCAATAAAACTTTTGTTTAAACCAGTGGCGGGCCGTGCATTTTATACCTGGGCCTTCACCGCTGTCCTGCAGCTCAAATACCACCTTATAAACACATTGTGAAGCCACAGCTATTGTTCATTTTTAATGCTCTAACTATGCACATCTTCATATTAAACCGTTGGGTACTAGTCATTTGAATAACACTGGAGCATTTAGAAAATGCAAACACCTACATGCAGGAAAATATAACATCCTCAGCTGGTCTGGCTGTGGGATCCACATCATTCCTTAATAACACACTGCAAACAAAAGAGATTGTCATAGGATTTTACTTTCACAACCTGAACATTGAATGTACTGGTCTGCAATTTCTTTCCTTGGCTCAGCACCCTCTGTCATGGTGCAGCTCAACTCGGTCAGAATGCATTTTGATTGGCTGAGCTGCATGACCCATCACCCATCACCCATCAGCCTCTGCTGGCTGTTAAGTTTCGGTTCACGATAGTCACGTGCTCGCCCACTGACCAATCACAGCACACTCTGCACCGAGCGGGAAAGCTACAGATGAATACTGAGCAGCATGTAATGCTGACGTCATTATAGGCCGGCTAGCAGGCGCTGACACGTCAAAGAATACGCCCAAGACGTCAAACTAAAGATCTGATAGGTTGAACACTGTGACAATCAACAATATTGTCCCCATTTACTTTAATCTGCACTGGCTGCAGGTGAGAGTCTGCAGGCCTCTATGTTCTTACCTAGAGACACAGAGGTGAGATCTGATTGGATAAAAGCTCTACTTAAAACAAGCTGCACTGGAAGCAGAGCAACTGAGGAAGACAGTAGCTGTGCAATGAGAAAATAAGATAATGGGGAAAAATATTTTTATAAATTATAATGAATCAGAATCAGAAACGGTTTATTGCCATTGTATGTTGAACATACAAGGAATTTGACATGACGGGAGGTGCGTAACATTTAACAAGCTACAATGCAAAGTAGAAACAAATTAAATTTACAGAAAATACAAGATGAAGTAAAATATAAAATAAAGTGGAATATAAAATTAAGTGAAGTCGAGTGCACAAACAAACAGATAACAGGACTATAAACCAGTGAGATGTACGTGTAGTGTGAAAGTGTCGAGTGTAATAGAAGGGATGTGCGGCGGAGTGACCGGTGGGAATTTGTATTGGGGATGACAGAGTCAGTGGGGGTCTGTTAATGAGCCCGACTGCCGACGGGAAGAAACTGTTCATGTGTCGTGAGGTCTTGGTCCTGATGGACCTCAGCCTCCTACCAGATGGAAGGGGCACAAACAGTTTTTGTCCAGGGTGAGAGGGGTCGCCTATACAATCCTTCTTGCTCGCTTCAGGGTTCTTAAAGTGAACAAGTCCTGGAGGGATGGCAGATTGCAGCCAATCACCCTCTCGGCAGAGCGAATGATGCGCTGCAGCCTGCCCTTGTCCTTGGCTGTGGCTGCAGCGTACCAGACCGTGATGGAGGAGCAGAGGATGGACTCAATGATGGCTCTGTAGAAATGCACCAACATTGTTTTTGGCAGGTTGAATTTCTTCAGCTGCCTCAGGAAGTACATCCTCTGCTGAGCCTTCTTGGTGATGGAGCTGATGTTCAGCTCGCACTTGAGGTCCTGGGATATGATGGAGCCCAGGAAGCGGAAGGACTCCACCACGTCGACGGGGGAGCCGCACACAGTGATCGGGGCTGGTGGGGCTACGTTCTTCCTGAACTCCACAACCATCTCCACTGTCTTTAGAGCGTTGAGCTCTAGGTTGTTCAGGCCGGTGCTGATGGTCCTGGAGGATGAGACGTGCTTTCCCAGCTTGACGTGCTGCTTCCTGTCAGACAGGAAGTCTGTGATCCACTTGCAGGTGGAGTTGGGCACCTGCAGCTGGGAGAGCTTGCTATGCAGCATACATGTAGTGTATTTAAGAAAAATTATTAAATTATAAAAATAGATTTTTTTTTTTTTTTAAATATATGTAGCTTTGTCATTCTGTTTAGGCCAGCAGAGAAGGCCTTGCAGGCCCTGACGGCCCGCCACTGGTTTAAACTGTATTCAAGGTGTCTGCTGTCGTTCTTTGGTGCGCCTGTCATCACACTGACCGGAGGGCAACGCATACAATACTGAACCATTAAAGTAATGGACACATTCATGTTTGGGAAAAAAAATAGTCTAATCAACCAACAATTTCGCGGACCCCTGTGAGGGCTGAAACTCACCCCACAGAGAAGGAGGCCAGAGCACACGTGTGTCCGCTGCTTTTATAGTCGACACGCTGCAAATAATAACTCTACCAAAACTGGTTTACAGTTAAAATGATTTAATCCCACTGATGCAAGTACGATTACAGTTAAACATTGGAGTACATACTCCTATGAAATATTACAATATTAACCCACTTTGGAAAAAACTACCTCTGGTCCCAGGACACAGCCGTCCCAGGCAACCACACGCTAAAAAGAGGCAGAAAAACACTTCTATCCCCGCCCACATATTCGTTTGCGACTCCTCCCCTCCCGTCTATCTCAATTTCTATTGGCTAACTTCTCTACACACTTCTGTAAACGCCTATCTCCACATCTCTCTCTCCCTGAGCAGCTAACACATTCAATGACGGTCAGTTATTGCTTAATGCCTTCTATGCTAATCCTTCAGTATAAAAGCTAAACTTCTGCAACTTGGCAGAAGCTTCATGTCTCATTAGCTACTAATCCTACAACCCTTTATGTTTATCTTAATTATGCATTCCCAAAACCCTTATGATTATGACTAATTATGAATTCTTAATTATGAATCATTAAACACTTTTATTATATCTACTAAACACACCGTTTTTTGCTCAAATTTCTTACACCCCCTGTTGAAGACCTCTGTTCTAAACGAAACCTTCAACAGATCTCAGGCTGCAGAGAAAAAACAAATCAGTATCAGTGACGTCTGGCACAGGTTTCGCAAAGACCGGTTTAAACCTGTGGGACATGTTTGCACTCATTAGAGCCAGGAACATTTGCATATGGGCCAAGGAGAGGTGGAGTTTGTGATTGTGATAGTTTAATGTTATTGTTAAATGTTATGCACCACCCGCCACGACAAATTCCTTGTAGGTGCAAACTTCCTTAGCAATAAACGATTCTGATTCTGATTCTGAGTTGAAGCATGGCGAGACTCCGATAAGTCAAGCAAACATGAGTCTGAATTTATTTCTCTTTCATGTTTTTTTGGATAAAATCATGTTTAAGGCCTTTTTGAAGAAAGGTTTTCATGAAGCTGCTCGGGGACATCTGGGGTCGATGAGGTCAAATCCTGATGGAGGATCGAATGACTTGTGGGGGTTGATTTTGGGATTTTAAAACTCAATGTATTAGAATTTTGCTATCTTTAACCCAACAACAAATGAAACAAAAGTGAAGAAGGTGTTGAAAACTAAATTCAGGCCGTCAAAATAAATTTCACTCATAACCTCAGTATTTCTAACATAACATCTTTGGCCCTGAATAGAGTGGAAGCAGATTAATTTGATTTTCAGGAGAAGAAGAACCATATCGAAGGGTTCAAATCACATCAACCGGCTTGTTTTACTCCAGTTTTATGACTTGTATGCAACTTTTTTGTACTTCAGTAACGAAGCACAATGTGTTTCACGTGTCAGAATTGATTTATCTGCGTACAAGGATTTCAACTTTGAGGTATTGTACTTAACAGCTTTGGGAAAACAATACAGAACAAGAAGAAGCTTCGGACAACTTGAGTTTCCCTTTGAGATTTACTGGTTATTTCTCTGCATATTATCTTTATTGTTGGGGCCACAGTAGACCTATCGGTGCTGAAAAATCAAATGTTGACCTTTTTAACAATAGCCACTTTAAAGATGATGGTGTTTTTTTTACCACAAAAACAATGCTTCTCTTGTTTGTAAGGAAATGTCTTTTGGGGAATGAATTCTTAGTGTTCTATAGTTTCCCCCGGTTGTTGAGCAGAGATACGCCACGCTGTAAAGAACAGGTATCGACAAAAGAAACTTGATCAGTCTTGAGTCTCAGGAGACAGTGGAGAGTCCCACAATGGGACATCATTAAAGTCTAATAATCGATTGAATATTGGCACAGTTTTCTTCCAACTTCACCTTTTCTAATTTTAAGCATCTGGATTAATTACTTTTATTGTTGAATTTCTTTTATCGCTCCATTGAAGGACATCAAAGTGTGTGGATTTATATGCTGTAATACTGCACCTAATACTGTTGTATTTGTGGCGTTGTCTTTTATATTCTGATGGAAACTATAAAGTAAAGTTCATATCCAGCAACTCATGGAAACAAATCAAAATGTCCTTTACTGTAAACACCAAACAGGTAACATGATCTGACAGGAATGTTGATCACGATGTTCTGCAGAATATGATTTGCATACTAGCAGACGATCAAAGAGCTCACCGCAGGTGAAAATGCGCTCTTCATTTCATAAGACTGATCACAATGCAGTTTGAGTTACAGTAAACAAATGAATGTGTTATGAGTGAGTCAGTGACTCATCACTGGTTGAAGGAGAGCTATTGTAAACACTGTAAAAAAGTATAATTCTGCATTTTCTTTACTTTCACGACTGCATTTGTGTTGTATTTTATCTGATCTAATCTTCTTTTCTAATGCACTTATTCACCTTAAATAAATCACTTTAAATTGACTCTGGTGCCGATACAGATAAACCTCAACATGAGCTAAATGAAAACCACCGAAAATCACCGACTTCATGTTTAACGTGTGCAGATAATCATGTATTTTTTTCATTTTAAGATATTTCAAACTGTGATTATATAAATTTGTAATAGAATCCACAAGTCTTTATTTTACTTTATACTTTTATAGACAATAGTTCATAATTTGGGTACATCAAAAGTTCACAGATTACATTTAAAGTAAATAACAAATTATCTGTCATCAAGTGGATGAATAATCGATCATCCGATCTCTGAACTACAGTTAACTATAGAATCGATTCTTAGCTGAGGTGTTTTGTGTGCAGCGAATGACAAATGTATTTCCCCTAAACAGTAAACAGGCTTGTTTGGCTCCTGGAATACACACCTTCCAGGTGGGAAGTGATTTGAGAGCCACACCCTCTTCAGGAACGCCCTCTGCAGCAGAAATCCCCTCCTCCCTCCTCCTGCATCACCACCTGTGGGTGGTTTGCTGATTAAAAAAATTCCGCAGCGATCGTATGCACATATAAAAGAGCAGAAACTGCTGAACAAAGAACATCCCTCCTGCTCAACACTTCACTTTCACAGCTCAGGTAAGTCTCTTAGGAAAACGTCATCCGGTTCTCTCTGAGTGATACTTTTATCTTTTTAGCTCATTTTAATTGTTTTAACAAGTTTAATTGAGGGGAATTGCTAGATGAAATCTATTTTGCTGTGTGATTTGAAAGACTTTTGTACAACTCAAAACACGATGATTTAAGGTTAATATCCCCTGAAAGACACCTGGAATGCTCTGGTTTATAGATTATCAAAAATGTAAATGGTGGTTTTTAAGTTTGCTAACTTTGTCTAAAGAAGGCGAGTTGCTGGAGTTAGTTCTGTTTCTTTTGATGGTTTTGTAGTTTATTTAAATTTTTATTTTTATTTTTTTGTCTTTGCATAATTCAACATCTTTTCAGTCAACCAAATGTGTTTTTAGAAATACTTTGTTGTTGTTCTTAATTGATTGCTGATTGATTCAATGCAATCCATTTTGAATATGCTGAGACTTTAAACTTCTCTTTGCGTAATTAATATTTGCCAACTCAAACTGCAGTGTGTTGATGATAGACCGGCTCTCCAATCACACTTTTAATAACTATTCATTTTTTTGTACATTTACTGTCTTCCTTTAAAGAATGGCACGTGGATTGACCCTGTTGGTTGCAGCGCTGGTCTTTTATGTGACTCCGAGTGTCCAAGGAACGTCTCATCTGTCCTTTTCCAATGCTTCGGTTGGTTTTCTTTCACTTAAATTCTGTGTAAATCATCACAACACCTGCGTGACCTTTGTAATTTAAACGGGTAATGTGTTTCCGCCTTGAAATTCTGTTTTTAAAATGAAATGCCAGGTTTGAAGGCTAATTAAGTAAAAGGGAGAGAACACCAGCTATTTTTTTCACCACCACTTTTTTTTTTTTTTTAAAGTAATGGCTAACCAATATAAGGGTTTATGTCTGGGTCTTTAGAGCTGTTAACTGATGATCATTTCCTGTGTTTGGACTTCTCTCTACTCTTTATTGTTAAATGTTTGTTTCCAAGAAGCGGCTGTAATCGTATACTTGAATGCATAACTTTGCTAAACAACAGAACATGATTCTGCTTTTAAAGGGCTACTCCAGCATTTCAGTATAGCACCTCCTTAAGGTTGGGGAACTCTCAGGGGATTTATTTTTATTCAATTGATGCACCAGAGGCCAAGATATTCTGACTTAAAGTCCCTAGGTGCCAGATCCTAAAAACACTGGGTCCTATTTCCATCATGCAACTCTGACATTATATAACAGGCTGAGTATACTCGTCACCCTGTGTATACATGGAGGCATTAACTCTGCAAAGATATGCAGATAACGCAGCCGCTGGTTGACAATTTTAAATAGTTTGCGTTTTTTTTCAAAACAAATAAAACTTCAGAATCAGTGACTCATTATAACTGCTCCGAGGGCAGAAACGGTTTAGAAAATAACAGACTTTAGCTTCATTTACTGCACAAAATATTTTCATAGCCATGAAGAATTTAGTCCACTGAGTTTTCTGTTTGTGTACCAGGTGGACATCACTCGCTCAGGTTGCGGAGTCGATAAACTGTGTGTAGAGAACCCAGATGACTGCGCTCCTAATGGACCAGACCGCTGTCTGTTTGGGTCTGTGGTCGCCGCCGCCCCAGTGGCTCCCAACGGCGCTATGCTGTCCATCGAGCTCAGTGGAGGGGTCGTAGGATTCATCGCACTGGGCCTCACTGCGAACGCCTCAGAGGTAACGCACACTATTTCAAACATCTTTTTGCTAAATTAGACACTCAACTTAATCTCATGCTGCTTTTTAAGCAGTAAAATACTTTTATACAAATGGTGGACAGGTTTGTGTCTGCGAAAAGATGCTGGTTTCCGGAGTAGAGATCCTTTTGACATGAGGCCAAAGTACAGAGTATTGTTTCCTCTTCCCCAGAAACTTGTTAGGCAGCCGTTGCCTTGTAGAGTCAGAACTCGATGATACTATACTTGATTTACAAGTTTATGATAGGTTTATGTTATGTCCCGTTCCTTATTTATACTTTTCTGGATCTAGTTAATCAGTGACATGGAACCATCTCAATGAATGCATCTGTTAAATATGACTGGCATTTATTGACTCGAAACAATATTTATCTAGTTGATCAGGGCTGCCTGGATAGTCCATCAAACAGCTGGACAATGTGTCTCTTAGCTCATACTGAAGGCTGTAAAGAATACAATATTGTGGCTTTCATAATTTGTGCAAAATAAGGCTATTTCTCCAACCATTAAGTCCATTATGATATCTTCTGAATAAACCCATGGACTTTGAGGATCCAGCCCTTGAATTGGGACATAGTGTGAAATATGTTGACGATGGCAACAGGTGCTATATGGCTGCTGTGTTTACACAGAAAAGTAACAAACTGGTGTCTTTATTACTGGATTTTGAAATTACTTTGGAACAGTGATATCATCCTCAACATGACATGTGTTTTTTTTTGTTTGTTTTTTATTTTGGCTCCTACAGTGACTATAAATGAGAAATTATTCACGGCAACAAATCAGAATATTTAAACGTGTTCAAGCATATTGTGCAATGACTTTCCAAAATGATGTGACATGAACACAGAAACATGCAACAGGGAAGCGGAAGGAAAATGATAATACTGAGGAACGGATGAGTTGGAAACTAAACTCTGGACTGTTGACTCACTATGTTATTTCCAGCCTTAACAAAGACGCTGACTGTTGGAATTTGTCATGTGGTCACTTCAAGGTTGATGTATTACCCTTTAATCACTATTTTATTTTCTGCAGGGTACCACCATGCTCTTCGTTTGCGGTAATGCCAACGGGTTCTTCTTCAGGACAATGACACTGAACAACACAGACGCTGCGCTCACCGTAAATGAGGAGGTGAGGACTCGTATTTACTGTCGTATAGATGTTGGCGTAAGTAAATGCACTCGTTTCATGAAACAAGGGGTTAACAGAAACTAATACACATTCATACATGCTGATAATTTAGTGTCTATACTGCGTATGCTAAAAATAAATCCAAATATTCCAAAATTTAAAAAAAGTCTAAGTCACTTACTGAGCAGATACTTAAAGTTATAGATTCACAGCCTTAGAAACAACGATAGATCAAATGATAAGAACAGACATTAACTTATTTATACATTTCAAATACTTGTGTCCTTTAGTTCCATTGCTTTCAGTAGGTTGTCTGGGGTGTCAGAAATCATGCTAAGAACTTTTGAGATCCTAAATCATTGTAGGTAATGGATTAAACATGTCACCAACAAAAGCTATAAAATGATCCTTTACATCAGGGGTCTCAAACATAAAAATATATTTTTTTTAAATTAGACTTGAAAATAAAAATATCCCGATAGTCGAAATTATGAGATGCCTAAACAGTCATAGAAGCAGCGCTTTGGCTTGTTGCTGTACACTTGAAATGTATTGTGAGTACATTGCCGACTTTAAATGTGACTTTAAACGCATGAAATACTTCATGTGGGATTGTGCAAACGCACCCTTGAAAGGATTTTAAGCATTGAACAAAGTTAATGTAATAACTTGATATTTGTCTTTGCTATTTTCTTTAATCGTTTGATCCAGTAATGTGAGTTTCTTAACCCGAAATTAAAAGGATTTAAATTATTATCGAAATGTGCTTAAATATATTTTTATATAACTATGTACAATATTTTTACACTTTAGTAATCAAATTCAGAGTTATTTAACAATATGTTAGGAGTAGTTACATTTACAACCGGCCCTTTGTGGGCGACATGATGTGGCCCGGCATGAAAATGAGTTTGAGACTCCTGCTTTACATCGGGTAAAACAGGAGTTTATTCACTGGACCATAATTGAGCAGCATCACAAATTAGTCAAATAAGTGAGGCAAATCTGTTAAATTAAAATGTTTTCTGTGAGTAAATGTGTTTATAAAAAAAAAAAAAATTTCTCTGAACTTATTTTACCGCACCATAACTTACTTTATGTCACGCAACCTTTCTAGCAAGTGTCAGATATCCGTGGCACGGTGAATGGAACTCAGATCGATTGTGAGTTCAACATTCCAAGTGTGAACACCACCAGAAGCAGAAGCAGCGAGGCTACCACCTCCTCCATCATCCTCGGGCGTGGGCTTGTTAACGGGAGTAAGTGGACACACAGTAACACACGCGTACATTAATATACAAGATTGCTTCACAACAGGCTTTCCATGTAGAAACCTGAATTCTTAAAACTAAAGTTGCACAGCATTTTGTTTATTCATCTATTTCATCCTGAGTACACAGTATCGTAGGGGAATACTGTATGTTCTCTCGCGTTGGAAAGTAAATATGCATTTACTAAAGTACTGTACTTGAGTCTTTATTTTCCTTATTTCGTCTCATTACAGTTCAGAAGGAAATATTTAACAGTTTAGTCCACTATATTAAATGACGGCTTATACTTTACAAAGTAAGACTTGAGTACAAAACCTATGAAGAGCTTCTAAAATGTAGTTTATATAATTAAAAAACAACAGTATAGACAAATGCAGCTGAAACATATTCGTCATGTGACTATTTTCCATGTGAAAATATTTTGTAGTTTCAGCTTCACACGTGAGAAATCAGATTTTAATAGCGGTTTTTTGTTTTTATAAATGTTTGCAACAGTGGTTGTGAAGGTAATTTTGAAATTGGAGAGAAATGTTAGTATAACTTGACTGTACAGACAAAAACAGTGACGAGAACAAGTAGACCTTAAATGGAAAAATAACCTTTACTGCGTTTCTTCTTTTAGCTTAGCCTCTTTTCTCCAGATATACAGATGGATTTACTCCTTCCTCTTTCAAACTGGAAATGTTTATTTTACTGTGACTTTAACTGCTGCCCATGAGAACGTGTGTAACCGCCCACTGCTCTGTCAATCTTCAGTGGCTGTCAACAACTTCATCGAGTTTCTGAACAGCGGTCCTCTGAACCTCGCCGACCCGGCCAGCAACCTCATCAGAACCACAACAGCAGCACCCAGCGTCAACGCAACAGCAGCACCCAGCGTCAACGCAACAGCAGCACCCAGCGTCAACGCAACAGCAGCACCCAGCGTCAACGCAACAGCAGCACCCAGCGTCAACGCAACAGCAGCACCCAGCGTCAACGCAACAGCAGCACCCAGCGTCAACGCAACAGCAGCACCCAGCGTCAACGCAACAGCAGCACCCAGCGTCAACGCAACAGCAGCACCCAGCGTCAACGCAACAGCAGCACCCAGCGTCAACGCAACAGCAGCACCCACCAACACACCGATGCCCAACAGCGGTGGAGCTGTCCAGCCTCTTGGTAAACAAAACGCCACTGTTTATATATTTTCATTTTCGTTTTAGGTCTTCAGATACTGATGTCTGAGAACAATCCACAACAGCAGTAACTAAATAACGAGAGATGGAGGAACATCTCATTTTCTTGGTCATATAATATCCTAGACAGAAACGGGTACATCATTTTAAATTGATAGGAAAGGTTCTTAATTTGGTCCGTTTAGTAGCTGTTCTGGAGCTTTCGATTGCATCAGATGATGGTTGTCAAGGAAATTGATATATGATCAAAAGCTCCAATAATGAGTTCTGAATATTAACTCTGCATGCAGTTTATAAGCTCAATAAGTAAATGTATGCTGCTTATGTACAGTGACTATAATTATTACAAAACACACTTTTGTTCTCTGGCGATGCAGATAATTTCTGTGTATTTGTTATAAAGATATTTGTCAGTTTCTGCCTCTACCCAAAAGCATTGGAGATGAATAAAGTGTTACATGTCTGTCCATAAATGTCTCCAATGAATACCGATGACTTGTTCAGAGTACCGGGGACGTTGGAAAGAGATGAAGCTTTTGCGCTTCATCAGTGTAATTTGTCAATACATCACAAATCGATGTCCATTGATGATATTGTTGAGGCGTAAACCGCAGCAAATGAAATCAAAAGAAATTTGATTTGTAGTCTCTGCACTGAGCCGCCATGTCATTACTGAAGCGACAGAACAAACATTTAGTGATTAACTCCTTTTTGTCCCTTTCCTCACCAGCTGTGCTGCTCCTGCTGAGCGTCCTCTCGCTGGCGGTCATGCTGAGAGAAGGAGGTTGTGGCTAGTTGGATACAATGAAGACACAAAGTGTTTTTACTGCACTTAGATGTGTTTTAACTGTTTGTACTTTAAGCTGAAACTCATCACTTGTCTGTTAGTACATAATTATTCAGAAGACTCATATCTATCTATCTATCTATCCGGTTTGCATTTGTATAACTCTTTCCTACTAAACTTGATCTGCAAGTACAAATTGTAAGACTTTGGTTTGAGCGGTTTCTTGGCAGTTAACCTCAACTCTCAAACCTCCTTTATGGGAAACTCAAGGGAAGAGTAGTAGTTTTATTCTGAAATGTACTGTGACTGTAAAATATCTGTTCCTGGGATAACAAATAAGTTCCATCAAATCTAAATGAATAAAGTTGAAACTATTTTTGTTTGTTGCGTCACTTCGTTGATGGTTTTTTGCCACATCATGAATTGCACTGCCTCTCACGGTACATAACCAACCATGACTTCAGGGCTGCAACTAATTATCTCCGTTAAGACATGAATAACAAACACTTTTCTAAGAGGTGAATTGGCGTTTCAGAACTGACTGGTTTGCTTGAGACTTTTCTGTCAATTACAGCTCTACATTAAATGACATGTTTGTACTTTACTCATACAGAGAAATGTTACTAAAAGCTGCTCTATATATATAATTTTGTGACTTCAGATTGTTCACAACTAAAATTGCT
The DNA here is from genome assembly GCF_949748355.1 of Melanostigma gelatinosum. Lineage (NCBI taxonomy): Eukaryota > Metazoa > Chordata > Actinopteri > Perciformes > Zoarcidae > Melanostigma > Melanostigma gelatinosum. The sequence continues at coordinate 4,804,560 of NC_136648.1, read as the reverse complement.
CCTGAGGAAAAACATGGTGAAATCTTTAATCCAAAACAATGGTCATGAAATCAAACCATGACATTGTGTCATTTGTTTGGGGACTCTCTCATTTAGGGACATTCTCGGTGTGACTACAACTTCCAACGACAGACCAGAGTTTGGTACAAAACATTTCTGCAGCTTTGGCCATTGTATTCAAAGATATTGCTAAAAATCTGCAAACAAACGGAGCAACAAACTTGAGCAGTCAGACACTGATTGTAAAGAAACCAACGTTTTTGCAAGGGGTTCTGTTTGCTGCTGTGTTTAATTGAACCAGATTCAAGTTATTAATCAATTCCTGCATTTTATTACTGTATTTTATTTCTTACACTGCTTTCTATTTTAATTGCTTTTTAACGTATGTTTTTTAAATCTCCTTTACTTTTGCCTTGTGTTTTAATGGTTTTAAGTGAAGCACTTTGTTGTGGAATATTTCTATGAATAGTCGGGAGAAGAGTGTCAACGTTATCAAATCAATGTCAAATGAAACTGTCTGGATGAACGATCAAAGTTGTAATAGTCAATTTATTTGCTTGCAAGCAAAGATAACACAGTCTCACAGATACATCACCGTCATCTGCAAGAAGGTGCTCTGACAACATGGTCAAATGCATTTTTATCCAAATTATTTTTAAGACGGGTGTAATACCGTCAATGGCCTCTTGGCGCAGAGGGTACTGGTGCTTGTGATGCCGAAAATCAGAGCGCGGAGTGATGACAGGCTGACAGTTGTGAATCAGGCCAACGTCATACTTGTTCACCGCCCAGAGTGTCTGTGGAACAGAAGTAAGGGCGGGAGGAATAGATGCAGCTTTAGTTTAAAACGTTTGAATTTCTTCGTTAAGCTCATGAAACACAGACTGATCTGCAGGCAGGTGTTAAGAGCACACAAACCGTTCTGTGGAAGCCGGTAGACTGTGATCGCAGAATGAGTGGATCGCATGTCTTTTCCCAGTCGGTAAGCGCCTCGCATTGAGCGACGAATGGACCCAAATCTCTCCACTCATCATCGCGTCCTTTTGACAGCGAGATGTGAGGAGCTGAATCTGGAACATCAAACAGTTCTTTCTGTGATGGAGACAGAGAAACAGATACAGCAGATTTATAAGTAGACCAAAACAGTCTGGAACAGGCGATTACATCATTAATGCCTTCAAAAAAATTGTCTTCATAGCAGACATCTTGTCCTTTAGAAATGTGTGAGGTGCAGTGTAGATGTTTGTAGTTCATGCGGTCGGCATGTGGTGAGACCCGTGCGTCTACTGTGTGACAAAGTCGTTCTGCGTCGTCAACAGGGAGCCACCATTGATAGCAAAAAAGTGCCTCAGAGGGAGTCTGTAACATTTGGTGTACGACTCTTTGCCTCAGCACTTTAAGGCCATCAGAGGATGGTTTTACTCCTATTCCATACACGCCCATTAAGTTAATGGGACAGAGGGTCGAAAGTAGAAACGAATGTTTCACTTTAATGTCAGGATCGTCATCAGTCAAGTCAGTGTGTACACACGTCATCGGAACAGAAAATCTTTCAGTTACAGTTAAGCCGGAGGCCCCTTGAGAGTATACAAAACGCCCACTCATCTTCTGATGAGGAAAATATTTCTGTTGAATCACAGAGTGAGTAGCTCCAGAATCTACTAAAAATGTTAATTCTCTCCCTTCCACAACTACCTTTGTAGTTGGCATATTTTTGTATGACTCTGATGAGAGCATTGAATAAGTGTGTGGTTGTGATGTAGATGCATTCACTTGCTGTTGCTCTAAGTGTGAAATGACACAAAGAAGAATGGATTGTTGTTCTGCAGTGTGCGTGCAAGGAAGCGTGTGTGCGTTGCAGTAAATGTGCGCGTTGTTTGTGCGTTCTGAGTCAGTGTGTGTTCTTATCTGTTCCGGAGCCGAGAGGGAGTCAGCTGCCTCCTGTCCACGTGCATCCCCACATCACGTCAGTCGGAAGTGCCAAATTGTTGAGAGTCACCCCTTCCGTCCTCTCCGCGCTGTCGTCCACGTGGCTGTCGTCCACGTGGCTGTCGTCCACGTGGCTGTCGTCCACGTGGCTGTCGTCCACGTGGCTGTCGTGATTCGCTGTGTGTGTAGCGATAAGGGCAGTCTCTGGACCAATGTCCTGTTTCACCGCAGTTAAAACACTCGTTGGGCTGCACATGTGAAAGTCCTTCATTTCGGTTGTCTTGGAAGCATCTTTGGCCCCTACCACGTCGCATTCCTCTTCCGCGCCCCCTCAGCTGGGCCCTCCCATAGCTGTTACGTGGGTGGGTGGGTTGGTTTTGGCCTCCCTCATCTCCTCGTGTCATCTGTTGGACAGCTTGAAGCATCGCAAGCTGAGCTTTTTCACCCACTTGTTTACTGCGTTTCTCTTGCCTGGCCTGAGTGTCATTATACATTTTGCATTTGTGCCGTGCGTGGTTTATCACCTCATCAAGTCTTTCATCCTCCAGGCCAATCACGGAGCGTTCGGTGACTGTTTTGATGTCTGGTAGCAGCCCGTTCATGAAAGCATTCTTGAGATGTGTTTCCCACACTGACATTGTTGTTCTGTCAGCTGGTTGTTCAATACCGCTGTGTGTTTGGAATGCAGACATGAGTCTTTGGTGATATGATGTCACATCTTCAGTTTTACCTTGCTTCGTGTTATTAATTAAAGCCATATTAACTTTCGATGGGAAAGCGGTCACTATAGCTTGGCAGACGGCTGTAATGAAAGTGGCGTAGGGCACGTTAGCTACGTCTCCCCAGGGAGGTTTTACCATAAGAGAGTCGCGGCCAGCACCTGTAACTGTGACCCTGATTTTGCTGAAGTCTGTTGGGCCAACATGCTTGACTAACAGGCGGTGAACCTCTGGGCCAGTAGGCATAAATTCCTTGCAGAATATCAGGAAGTCTTTTGCGAAAGCTGCGCCATTCTGGATGCTTGGCAGGTGAAGTGAAGCTTGCATGATGTCACCTTGCGTCCAGGGTCTGAACACGAGACCCGGCGCACCATCAGCTGGTCCTGGAACTTGAATCATGGGCCCCTGGAAAGTTTCGGATGTGTCGAGGTTGAAAGCTGGTGGGGGTGTGTCGGGGCTGAGCCAGTTGGCGACAGCGCCAGCTGCACCCCGCCAGCTACGCGGGCCTGCGTAGGACCATGGTGAGGTGGCAGGTGTCGATGTTGCAGCCATCTGAGGAGAGACAAACGGGTTGTGGTGAGGCGAGGCTGGACCCTGTCGGAGCTCCTCGTTTGCCAGGCGAGCCTGTTCTTGCTGTTGTGTGAGGAGCCGGGTTGCTGGTCTGCTAGCCAGTGGTGCATCAGGGTATGGCGGAGGAGGTGGTGGAGGAGGTGCTGGTTGTGGTGGTGGTGGTTGTAGAACGCCATCCTGTGGGGAAGGTCGGTAACACGTGTCCAGGAGGGGACCGCTCGCTCCTGTAAGGCTCGGATAGAGAGTGTGGGAAAAAACAGGGTTACTCAGTGTATCAGTTTCGTCTTTCTTCAAATAAGTCATTTGTTTAAGCATTTGCTTTCTTTCCCTACTTTCACTCTCATCTTCCCACTTAACCAAACACTTTTGGTTTTTCTCGATCATTTCTAAGTCTTTGACTCTGACTTTCTTCGTACATTTAATCTGTTTCAATTGACCTTTTAAATCTCCTCTTAACATTTTGAGCTTAACGGCGCTCAATGAGCCGTTTTCAGGAAACCCAAACTCCCTTGACCAGTACATGAGGCATTCTAAACACCCGTTTCCATATTTCTGTCGCATCATATCAATTATTGGGCCCGAGGGCTCTGCGCTTTTACTACTTTTTCCACCCATCTTTTCAGGCGTGGACACGTTAACGTTACCTTAACAATATAGTCGTCACCATACAGCGTATGTTTATTCTATCGAAGGAAAAACTTTTTGCAAAAAACCTCGTTTGAAATTCACGTTATGTTGTGAAAAACCACGATTCTTGTTTCAAACTTATTTGAAATTCACGTTAGTTATTTATCACGATTCTTATTCTATCAGGATAGAATTCACGTATTTGATAATTTTAACCACGGTTTTACAACGAACCAATTGTAGTCAAGCGATCTGTGTTCACGATCTCAAAATGTTTTTATTCTGAGTTAAATCATCACGTATAACACAATCCTATTTTCCACGTAAAAGCGTGTAACAGTGACACGTCAGAAAATGAGAAAGGGAGTTTACATGAACCACATTCGTAAAACGAAACCACGGACGTCAAAAACAATTGTGTTACCCAAATAAAAAACAAAAACAATTGTGTTACCCAACTAAAAATGACTACTTGACCATTCATCTGTGTCTGTTAAATCATATGACCTTAGTATCATTTTACCATTACTTTTACAATTGGAATTTTAACTTTCTTACCCGTTTGTAGAAATTAATTATTTTTCGTTGGATTCGCGTGCCGTCAATCAGACACTCCCTCAGGTCTGCCGGTTCTCTCTCTCTCGTCTAATGAGGTATAAGACAGGAAACTTCAGTTTTGGATTCCTGGGAGAGGCCTCTCCTCCGGTCAGTCCCTCTGGAGCTCTGATAGACAGTCAGCGATCCTGCTCACAGCGCCTAGTTGTGGTGGAATATTTCTATGAATAGTCGGGAGAAGAGTGTCAAAGTGTTATCAAATCAATGTCAAATGAAACAGAGTCTGGATGAACGATCAAAGTTGTAAAAGTCTATTTATTTGCTTGCAAGCAAAGAGAACACAGTCTCACAGATACATCACCGTCATCTGCAAGAAGGTGCTCTGACAACATAGTCAAATGCATGGACATTTATACTCAGCCAGATGCTTCCTTTGATGTCACTGTGACCTGGTCAAAGTGTTAAGTCACAGTATGCAGAGACGGAATAACCCTGTGAACCATCACACATCATAAATACCTAAAGAGGGTCCCGCCCTTCCTCTAATGCTTATCAAAGGAAATACCGCATTCAAGACCCCTCTGTGTGTCCCCGTCTCCAATTTGGAGACAGACACAATACACAGGAACAAACATAACAAGATAAACAAGGTTTTGTGCCTGCACTTCCAAAGACTTACATTCTTTAACCCTAAAGCATAAGACTATGACATATTTTCCCACAACAACTTTGAATTACCTTGTTGAAATGTGCTGTACAAATAAACTTGCCTTGCAAAGTAGCTAGCAACTAATTTATTTGGAGGTCAAACTTGAAGGGAGTACTCCTGAAATGGTTGTCGCAAGCTCAAAGCAGAAAACCGTATGTGCACACTTACAGCAAGCAAACTGAAGTCTGGGTTGTAGTCTTTTATTTAAAATAAGTATTTGACTTAAACGACCCCACCCAGCAGAGGCTGGTGTTCAGGCTTTGTACAGTATTTATACCTTTGTGTTCTTAGCCCAAGGGCCTGGTGAAAAACTTGTACATTGCCTATAAAAAGTATTCACCCCCCTTGGATGTTTCCCCCTTTTGCTGCTTTTATACATGAAATCAGGGTAGATATAATTTGACATTTGTAAAAAAGCTTTCATGTCAAAGTGGAAACAGATTTTTCCAAACTAATATCAAAAATGAATAGTGTAAAATAAGTGTTTGCATAAATATTCACCCCCTTTTAAAGTGACTGACCTAATTCAAAGGTCCAGCTAGTTGATGCCAGCAGTGTCACAAGTAGTGGAATGGAGAACACCTGAGTGCTGTCGATGTGTGTGATTGTAGTATACAAATGTGAGATGAATGGATTTTTGACGAACTCATTTTATATTGTAATGTGTGTTATAGTTAAAACGGCCAGCAGGTGTCGCCATCTCACCACTAGGTGGTTGTCTGTGCATGGTATTCACGCTTCCTTGTATACTTTCTCAGAAGAGCAAGAGAAGAGTGTAAGTAGAGAACAGGCACCCTCAATAAAACATTTGTTTAAACTGTATTCAAGGTGAGATTTCGATATTAAAGGCAAACATTGTTTAAGTTAACTGTTGTGCTTGTTATCTAAGGCTAGTAAGAGATTGTAAGTAGCTGTTTGGTATAAAACGGTTGATAGGGCCGTTATTAGCATGAGTCTAACAAGCTAACCCGTTGGTGAATGTGACCGCATAGTTATTGTGGTATTGTTGCTGAGTTTGGACGTTACTAAAGTTTATGAGAAGAAGAACAGCAAGAGAAGAGTGCGACATAGAGAACAGGCACCCTCAATAAAACTTTTGTTTAAACCAGTGGCGGGCCGTGCATTTTATACCTGGGCCTTCACCGCTGTCCTGCAGCTCAAATACCACCTTATAAACACATTGTGAAGCCACAGCTATTGTTCATTTTTAATGCTCTAACTATGCACATCTTCATATTAAACCGTTGGGTACTAGTCATTTGAATAACACTGGAGCATTTAGAAAATGCAAACACCTACATGCAGGAAAATATAACATCCTCAGCTGGTCTGGCTGTGGGATCCACATCATTCCTTAATAACACACTGCGACCCAAAGAGATTGTCATAGGATTTTACTTTCACAACCTGAACATTGAATGTACTGGTCTGCAATTTCTTTCCTTGGCTCAGCACCCTCTGTCATGGTGCAGCTCAACTCGGTCAGAATGCATTTTGATTGGCTGAGCTGCATGACCCATCACCCATCACCCATCAGCCTCTGCTGGCTGTTAAGTTTCGGTTCACGATAGTCACGTGCTCGCCCACTGACCAATCACAGCACACTCTGCACCGAGCGGGAAAGCTACAGATGAATACTGAGCAGCATGTAATGCTGACGTCATTATAGGCCGGCTAGCAGGCGCTGACACGTCAAAGAATACGCCCAAGACGTCAAACTAAAGATCTGATAGGTTGAACACTGTGACAATCAACAATATTGTCCCCATTTACTTTAATCTGCACTGGCTGCAGGTGAGAGTCTGCAGGCCTCTATGTTCTTACCTAGAGACACAGAGGTGAGATCTGATTGGATAAAAGCTCTACTTAAAACAAGCTGCACTGGAAGCAGAGCAACTGAGGAAGACAGTAGCTGTGCAATGAGAAAATAAGATAATGGGGAAAAATATTTTTATAAATTATAATGAATCAGAATCAGAAACGGTTTATTGCCATTGTATGTTGAACATACAAGGAATTTGACATGACGGGAGGTGCGTAACATTTAACAAGCTACAATGCAAAGTAGAAACAAATTAAATTTACAGAAAATACAAGATGAAGTAAAATATAAAATAAAGTGGAATATAAAATTAAGTGAAGTCGAGTGCACAAACAAACAGATAACAGGACTATAAACCAGTGAGATGTACGTGTAGTGTGAAAGTGTCGAGTGTAATAGAAGGGATGTGCGGCGGAGTGACCGGTGGGAATTTGTATTGGGGATGACAGAGTCAGTGGGGGTCTGTTAATGAGCCCGACTGCCGACGGGAAGAAACTGTTCATGTGTCGTGAGGTCTTGGTCCTGATGGACCTCAGCCTCCTACCAGATGGAAGGGGCACAAACAGTTTTTGTCCAGGGTGAGAGGGGTCGCCTATACAATCCTTCTTGCTCGCTTCAGGGTTCTTAAAGTGAACAAGTCCTGGAGGGATGGCAGATTGCAGCCAATCACCCTCTCGGCAGAGCGAATGATGCGCTGCAGCCTGCCCTTGTCCTTGGCTGTGGCTGCAGCGTACCAGACCGTGATGGAGGAGCAGAGGATGGACTCAATGATGGCTCTGTAGAAATGCACCAACATTGTTTTTGGCAGGTTGAATTTCTTCAGCTGCCTCAGGAAGTACATCCTCTGCTGAGCCTTCTTGGTGATGGAGCTGATGTTCAGCTCGCACTTGAGGTCCTGGGATATGATGGAGCCCAGGAAGCGGAAGGACTCCACCACGTCGACGGGGGAGCCGCACACAGTGATCGGGGCTGGTGGGGCTACGTTCTTCCTGAACTCCACAACCATCTCCACTGTCTTTAGAGCGTTGAGCTCTAGGTTGTTCAGGCCGGTGCTGATGGTCCTGGAGGATGAGACGTGCTTTCCCAGCTTGACGTGCTGCTTCCTGTCAGACAGGAAGTCTGTGATCCACTTGCAGGTGGAGTTGGGCACCTGCAGCTGGGAGAGCTTGCTATGCAGCATACATGTAGTGTATTTAAGAAAAATTATTAAATTATAAAAATAGATTTTTTTTTTTTTTTAAATATATGTAGCTTTGTCATTCTGTTTAGGCCAGCAGAGAAGGCCTTGCAGGCCCTGACGGCCCGCCACTGGTTTAAACTGTATTCAAGGTGTCTGCTGTCGTTCTTTGGTGCGCCTGTCATCACACTGACCGGAGGGCAACGCATACAATACTGAACCATTAAAGTAATGGACACATTCATGTTTGGGAAAAAAAATAGTCTAATCAACCAACAATTTCGCGGACCCCTGTGAGGGCTGAAACTCACCCCACAGAGAAGGAGGCCAGAGCACACGTGTGTCCGCTGCTTTTATAGTCGACACGCTGCAAATAATAACTCTACCAAAACTGGTTTACAGTTAAAATGATTTAATCCCACTGATGCAAGTACGATTACAGTTAAACATTGGAGTACATACTCCTATGAAATATTACAATATTAACCCACTTTGGAAAAAACTACCTCTGGTCCCAGGACACAGCCGTCCCAGGCAACCACACGCTAAAAAGAGGCAGAAAAACACTTCTATCCCCGCCCACATATTCGTTTGCGACTCCTCCCCTCCCGTCTATCTCAATTTCTATTGGCTAACTTCTCTACACACTTCTGTAAACGCCTATCTCCACATCTCTCTCTCCCTGAGCAGCTAACACATTCAATGACGGTCAGTTATTGCTTAATGCCTTCTATGCTAATCCTTCAGTATAAAAGCTAAACTTCTGCAACTTGGCAGAAGCTTCATGTCTCATTAGCTACTAATCCTACAACCCTTTATGTTTATCTTAATTATGCATTCCCAAAACCCTTATGATTATGACTAATTATGAATTCTTAATTATGAATCATTAAACACTTTTATTATATCTACTAAACACACCGTTTTTTGCTCAAATTTCTTACACCCCCTGTTGAAGACCTCTGTTCTAAACGAAACCTTCAACAGATCTCAGGCTGCAGAGAAAAAACAAATCAGTATCAGTGACGTCTGGCACAGGTTTCGCAAAGACCGGTTTAAACCTGTGGGACATGTTTGCACTCATTAGAGCCAGGAACATTTGCATATGGGCCAAGGAGAGGTGGAGTTTGTGATTGTGATAGTTTAATGTTATTGTTAAATGTTATGCACCACCCGCCACGACAAATTCCTTGTAGGTGCAAACTTCCTTAGCAATAAACGATTCTGATTCTGATTCTGAGTTGAAGCATGGCGAGACTCCGATAAGTCAAGCAAACATGAGTCTGAATTTATTTCTCTTTCATGTTTTTTTGGATAAAATCATGTTTAAGGCCTTTTTGAAGAAAGGTTTTCATGAAGCTGCTCGGGGACATCTGGGGTCGATGAGGTCAAATCCTGATGGAGGATCGAATGACTTGTGGGGGTTGATTTTGGGATTTTAAAACTCAATGTATTAGAATTTTGCTATCTTTAACCCAACAACAAATGAAACAAAAGTGAAGAAGGTGTTGAAAACTAAATTCAGGCCGTCAAAATAAATTTCACTCATAACCTCAGTATTTCTAACATAACATCTTTGGCCCTGAATAGAGTGGAAGCAGATTAATTTGATTTTCAGGAGAAGAAGAACCATATCGAAGGGTTCAAATCACATCAACCGGCTTGTTTTACTCCAGTTTTATGACTTGTATGCAACTTTTTTGTACTTCAGTAATGAAGCACAATGTGTTTCACGTGTTAAAATTGATTTATCTGCATACAAGGATTTCAACTTTGAGGTATTGTACTTAACAGCTTTGGGAAAAGAATACAGAACAAGAAGAAGCTTCGGACAACTTGAGTTTCCCTTTGAGATTTACTGGTTATTTCTCTGCATATTATCTTTATTGTTGGGGCCACAGTAGACCTATCGGTGCTGAAAGATCAAATGTTGACCTTTTTAACAATAGCCACTTTAAAGATGATGGTGTTTTTTTTACCACAAAAACAATGTTTCTCTTGTTTGTAAGGCAATGTCTTTTGGGGAATGAATTCTTAGTTTTCTATAGTTTCCCCCGGTTGTTGAGCAGAGATACGCCACGCTGTAAAGAACAGGTATCGACAAAAGAAACTTGATCAGTCTTGAGTCTCAGGAGACAGTTGAGAGTCCCACAATGGGACATCATTAAAGTCTAATAATCGATTGAATATTGGCACAGTTTTCTTCCAACTTCACCTTTTCTAATTTTAAGCATCTGGATTAATTGCTTTTATTGTTGAATTTCTTTTAACGCTCCATTGAAGGACATCAAAGTGTGTGGATTTATATGCTGTAATACTGCACCTAATACTGTTGTATTTGTGGCGTTGTTTTTTATATTCTGATGGAAACTATAAAGTAAAGTTCATATCCAGCAACTCATGGAAACAAATCAAAATGTCCTTTACTGTAAACACCAAACAGGTAACATGATCTGACAGGAATGTTGATCACGATGTTCTGCAGAATATGATTTGCATACTAGCAGACGATCACAGAGCTCACCGCAGGTGAAAATGCGCTCTTCATTTCATAAGATTGATCACAATGCAGTTTGAGTTACAGTAAACAAATGAATGTGTTATGAGTGAGTCAGTGACTCATCACTGGTTGAAGGAGAGCTATTGTAAACACTGTAAAAAAGTATAATTCTGCATTTTCTTTACTTTCACGACTGCATTTGTGTTGTATTTTATCTGATCTAATCTTATTTTCGAATGCACTTATTCACCTTAAATAAATCACTTTAAATTGACTCTGGTGCCGATACAGATAAACCTCAACATGAGCTAAATGAAAACCACCGAAAATCACCGACTTCATGTTTAACGTGTGCAGATAATCATGTATTTTTTTCATTTTAAGATATTTCAAACTGTGATTATATAAATTTGTAATAGAATCCACAAGTCTTTATTGGCCCTGAATAGAGTGGAAGCAGATTAATTTGATTTTCAGGACAAGAAGAACCATATCGAAGGGTTCAAATCACATCAACCGGCTTGTTTTACTCCAGTTTTATGACTTGTATGCAACTTTTTTGTACTTCAGAAACGAAGCACAATGTGTTTCACGTGTTAGAATTGATTTATCTGCGTACAAGGATTTCAACTTTGAGGTATTGTACTTAACAGCTTTGGGAAAACAATACAGAACAAGAAGAAGCTTCGGACAACTTGAGTTTCCCTTTGAGATTTACTGGTTCTTTCTCTGCATATTATCTTTATTGTTGAGGCCACAGTAGACCTATCGGTGCTGAAAAATCAAATGTTGACCTTTTTAACAATAGCCACTTTAAAGATGATGGTGTTTTTTAACCACAAAAACAATGTTTCTCTTGTTTGTAAGGAAATGTCTTTTGGGGAATGAATTCTTAGTTTTCTATAGTTTCCCCCGGTTGTTGAGCAGAGATACGCCACGCTGTAAAGAACAGGTATCGACAAAAGAAACTTGATCAGTCTTGAGTCTCAGGAGACAGTTGAGAGTCCCACAATGGGACATCATTAAAGTCTAATAATCGATTGAATATTGGCACAGTTTTCTTCCAACTTCACCTTTTCTAATTTTAAGCATCTGGATTAATTGCTTTCATTGTTGAATTTCTTTTAACGCTCCATTGAAGGACATCAAAGTGTGTGGATTTATATGCTGTAATACTGCACCTAATACTGTTGTATTTGTGGCGTTGTCTTTTATATTCTGATGGAAACTATAAAGTAAAGTTCATATCCAGCAACTCATGGAAACAAATCAAAATGTCCTTTACTGTAAACACCAAACAGGTAACATGATCTGACAGGAATGTTGATCACGATGTTCTGCAGAATATGATTTGCATACTAGCAGACGATCACAGAGTTCACCGCAGGTGAAAATGCGCTCTTCATTTCATAAGATTGATCACAATGCAGTTTGAGTTACAGTAAAGAAATGAATGTGTTATGAGTGAGTCAGTGACTCATCACTGGTTGAAGGAGAGCTATTGTAAACACTGTAAAAAAGTATAATTCTGCATTTTCTTTACTTTCACTGCTGCATTTGTGTTGTATTTTATCTGATCTAATCTTCTTTTCTAATGCACTTATTCACCTTAAATAAATCACTTTAAATTGACTCTGGTGCCGATACAGATAAACCTCAACATGAGCTAAATGAAAACCACCGAAAATCACCGACTTCATGTTTAACGTGTGCAGATAATCATGTATTTTTTTCATTTTAAGATATTTCAAACTGTGATTATATAAATTTGTAATAGAATCCACAAGTCTTTATTGGCCCTGAATAGAGTGGAAGCAGATTAATTTGATTTTCAGGACAAGAAGAACCATATCGAAGGGTTCAAATCACATCAACCGGCTTGTTTTACTCCAGTTTTATGACTTGTATGCAACTTTTTTGTACTTCAGAAACGAAGCACAATGTGTTTCACGTGTTAGAATTGATTTATCTGCGTACAAGGATTTCAACTTTGAGGTATTGTACTTAACAGCTTTGGGAAAACAATACAGAACAAGAAGAAGCTTCGGACAACTTGAGTTTCCCTTTGAGATTTACTGGTTCTTTCTCTGCATATTATCTTTATTGTTGAGGCCACAGTAGACCTATCGGTGCTGAAAAATCAAATGTTGACCTTTTTAACAATAGCCACTTTAAAGATGATGGTGTTTTTTAACCACAAAAACAATGTTTCTCTTGTTTGTAAGGAAATGTCTTTTGGGGAATGAATTCTTAGTTTTCTATAGTTTCCCCCGGTTGTTGAGCAGAGATACGCCACGCTGTAAAGAACAGGTATCGACAAAAGAAACTTGATCAGTCTTGAGTCTCAGGAGACAGTTGAGAGTCCCACAATGGGACATCATTAAAGTCTAATAATCGATTGAATATTGGCACAGTTTTCTTCCAACTTCACCTTTTCTAATTTTAAGCATCTGGATTAATTGCTTTTATTGTTGAATTTCTTTTAACGCTCCATTGAAGGACATCAAAGTGTGTGGATTTATATGCTGTAATACTGCACCTAATACTGTTGTATTTGTGGCGTTGTCTTTTATATTCTGATGGAAACTATAAAGTAAAGTTCATATCCAGCAACTCATGGAAACAAATCAAAATGTCCTTTACTGTAAACACCAAACAGGTAACATGATCTGACAGGAATGTTGATCACGATGTTCTGCAGAATATGATTTGCATACTAGCAGACGATCACAGAGGTCACCGCAGGTGAAAATGCGCTCTTCATTTCATAAGATTGATCACAATGCAGTTTGAGTTACAGTAAACAAATGAATGTGTTATGAGTGAGTCAGTGACTCATCACTGGTTGAAGGAGAGCTATTGTAAACACTGTAAAAAAGTATAATTCTGCATTTTCTTTACTTTCACTGCTGCATTTGTGTTGTATTTTATCTGATCTAATCTTATTTTCGAATGCACTTATTCACCTTAAATAAATCACTTTAAATTGACTCTGGTGCCGATACAGATAAACCTCAACATGAGCTAAATGAAAACCACCGAAAATCACCGACTTCATGTTTAACGTTTGCAGATAATCATGTATTTTTTTCATTTTAAGATATTTCAAACTGTGATTATATAAATTTGTAATAGAATCCACAAGTCTTTATTGGCCCTGAATAGAGTGGAAGCAGATTAATTCGATTTTCAGGACAAGAAGAACCATATCGAAGGGTTCAAATCACATCAACCGGCTTGTTTTACTCCAGTTTTATGACTTGTATGCAACTTTTTTGTACTTCAGTAACGAAGCACAATGTGTTTCATGTGTTAGAATTGATTTATCTGCGTACAAGGATTTCAACTTTGAGGTATTGTACTTAACAGCTTTGGGAAAACAATACAGAACAAGAAGAAGCTTCGGACAACTTGAGTTTCCCTTTGAGATTTACTGGTTCTTTCTCTGCATATTATCTTTATTGTTGAGGCCACAGTAGACCTATCGGTGCTGAAAAATCAAATGTTGACCTTTTTAACAATAACCACTTTAAAGATGATGGTGTTTTTTAACCACAAAAACAATGTTTCTCTTGTTTGTAAGGAAATGTCTTTTGGGGAATGAATTCTTAGTTTTCTATAGTTTCCCCCGGTTGTTGAGCAGAGATACGCCACGCTGTAAAGAACAGGTATCGACAAAAGAAACTTGATCAGTCTTGAGTCTCAGGAGACAGTTGAGAGTCCCACAATGGGACATCATTAAAGTCTAATAATCGATTGAATATTGGCACAGTTTTCTTCCAACTTCACCTTTTCTAATTTTAAGCATCTGGATTAATTGCTTTTATTGTTGAATTTCTTTTAACGCTCCATTGAAGGACATCAAAGTGTATGGATTTATATGCTGTAATACTGCACCTAATACTGTTGTATTTGTGGCGTTGTCTTTTATATTCTGATGGAAACTATAAAGTAAAGTTCATATCCAGCAACTCATGGAAACAAATCAAAATGTCCTTTACTGTAAACACCAAACAGGTAACATGATCTGACAGGAATGTTGATCACGATGTTCTACAGAATATGATTTGCATACTAGCAGACGATCACAGAGCTCACCGCAGGTGAAAATGCGCTCTTCATTTCATAAGACTGATCACAATGCAGTTTGAGTTACAGTAAACAAATGAATGTGTTATGAGTGAGTCAGTGACTCATCACTGGTTGAAGGAGAGCTATTGTAAACACTGTAAAAAAGTATAATTCTGCATTTTCTTTACTTTCACTGCTGCATTTGTGTTGTATTTTATCTGATCTAATCTTCTTTTCTAATGCACTTATTCACCTTAAATAAATCACTTTAAATTGACTCTGGTGCCGATACAGATAAACCTCAACATGAGCTAAATGAAAACCACCGAAAATCACAGACTTCATGTTTAACGTTTGCAGATAATCATGTATTTTTTTCATTTTAAGATATTTCAAACTGTGATTATATAAATTTGTAATAGAATCCACAAGTCTTTATTGGCCCTCAATAGAGTGGAAGCAGATTAATTCGATTTTCAGGACAAGAAGAACCATATCGAAGGGTTCAAATCACATCAACCGGCTTGTTTTACTCCAGTTTTACGACTTGTATGCAACTTTTTTGTACTTCAGTAACGAAGCACAATGTGTTTCATGTGTTAGAATTGATTTATCTGCGTACAAGGATTTCAACTTTGAGGTATTGTACTTAACAGCTTTGGGAAAACAATACAGAACAAGAAGAAGCTTCGGACAACTTGAGTTTCCCTTTGAGATTTACTGGTTCTTTCTCTGCATATTATCTTTATTGTTGAGGCCACAGTAGACCTATCGGTGCTGAAAAATCAAATGTTGACCTTTTTAACAATAGCCACTTTAAAGATGATGGTGTTTTTTAACCACAAAAACAATGTTTCTCTTGTTTGTAAGGAAATGTCTTTTGGGGAATGAATTCTTAGTTTTCTATAGTTTCCCCCGGTTGTTGAGCAGAGATACGCCACGCTGTAAAGAACAGGTATCGACAAAAGAAACTTGATCAGTCTTGAGTCTCAGGAGACAGTTGAGAGTCCCACAATGGGACATCATTAAAGTCTAATAATCGATTGAATATTGGCACAGTTTTCTTCCAACTTCACCTTTTCTAATTTTAAGCATCTGGATTAATTGCTTTTATTGTTGAATTTCTTTTAACGCTCCATTGAAGGACATCAAAGTGTGTGGATTTATATGCTGTAATACTGCACCTAATACTGTTGTATTTGTGGCGTTGTCTTTTATATTCTGATGGAAACTATAAAGTAAAGTTCATATCCAGCAACTCATGGAAACAAATCAAAATGTCCTTTACTGTAAACACCAAACAGGTAACATGATCTGACAGGAATGTTGATCACGATGTTCTGCAGAATATGATTTGCATACTAGCAGACGATCACAGAGCTCACCGCAAGTGAAAATGCGCTCTTCATTTCATAAGACTGATCACAATGCAGTTTGAGTTACAGTAAAGAAATGAATGTGTTATGAGTGAGTCAGTGACTCATCACTGGTTGAAGGAGAGCTATTGTAAACACTGTAAAAAAGTATAATTCTGCATTTTCTTTACTTTCACTGCTGCATTTGTGTTGTATTTTATCTGATCTAATCTTCTTTTCTAATGCACTTATTCACCTTAAATAAATTACTTTAAATTGACTCTGGTGCCGATACAGATAAACCTCAACATGAGCTAAATGAAAACCACCGAAAATCACAGACTTCATGTTTAACGTGTGCAGATAATCATGTATTTTTTTCATTTTAAGATATTTCAAACTGTGATTATATAAATTTGTAATATAATCCACAAGTCTTTATTGGCCCTGAATAGAGTGGAAGCAGATTAATTCGATTTTCAGGACAAGAAGAACCATATCGAAGGGTTCAAATCACATCAACCGGCTTGTTTTACTCCAGTTTTATGACTTTTATGCAACTTTTTTGTACTTCAGTAACGAAGCACAATGTGTTTCACGTGTTAGAATTGATTCATCTGCGTACAAGGATTTCAACTTTGAGGTATTGTACTTAACAGCTTTGGGAAAACAATACAGAACAAGAAGAAGCTTCGGACAACTTGAGTTTCCCTTTGAGATTTACTGGTTCTTTCTCTGCATATTATCTTTATTGTTGAGGCCACAGTAGACCTATCGGTGCTGAAAAATCAAATGTTGACCTTTTTAACAATAGCCACTTTAAAGATGATGGTGTTTTTTAACCACAAAAACAATGTTTCTCTTGTTTGTAAGGAAATGTCTTTTGGGGAATGAATTCTTAGTTTTCTATAGTTTCCCCCGGTTGTTGAGCAGAGATACGCCACGCTGTAAAGAACAGGTATCGACAAAAGAAACTTGATCAGTCTTGAGTCTCAGGAGACAGTTGAGAGTCCCACAATGGGACATCATTAAAGTCTAATAATCGATTGAATATTGGCACAGTTTTCTTCCAACTTCACCTTTTCTAATTTTAAGCATCTGGATTAATTGCTTTTATTGTTGCATTTCTTTTAACGCTCCATTGAAGGACATCAAAGTGTGTGGATTTATATGCTGTAATACTGCACCTAATACTGTTGTATTTGTGGCGTTGTCTTTTATATTCTGATGGAAACTATGAAGTAAAGTTCATATCCAGCAACTCATAGAAACAAATCAAAACGTCCTTTACTGTAAACACCAAACAGGTAACATGATCTGACAGGAATGTTGATCACGATGTTCTGCAGAATATGATTTGCATACTAGCAGACGATCACAGAGTTCACCGCAGGTGAAAATGCGCTCTTAATTTCATAAGACTGATCACAATGCAGTTTGAGTTACAGTAAACAAATGAATGTGTTATGAGTGAGTCAGTGACTCATCACTGGTTGAAGGAGAGCTATTGTAAACACTGTAAAAAAGTATAATTCTGCATTTTCTTTACTTTCACGACTGCATTTGTGTTGTATTTTATCTGATCTAATCTTCTTTTCTAATGCACTTATTCACCTTAAATAAATCACTTTAAATTGACTCTGGTGCCGATACAGATAAACCTCAACATGAGCTAAATGAAAACCACCGAAAATCACAGACTTCATGTTTAACGTGTGCAGATAATCATGTATTTTTTTCATTTTAAGATATTTCAAACTGTGATTATATAAATTTGTAATAGAATCCACAAGTCTTTATTGGCCCTGAATAGAGTGGAAGCAGATTAATTTGATTTTCAGGACAAGAAGAACCATATCGAAGGGTTCAAATCACATCAACCGGCTTGTTTTACTCCAGTTTTATGACTTGTATGCAACTTTTCCCTCCTCCTGCGTCACCACCTGTGGGTGGTTTGCTGATTAAAAAAATTCCTCAGCGATCGTATGCACATATAAAAGAGCAGAAACTGCTGAACAAAGAACATCCCTCCTGCTCAACACTTGACTTTCACAGCTCAGGTAAGTCTCTTAGGAAAACGTCATCCGGTTCTCTCTGAGTGATACTTTTATCTTTTTAGCTCATTTTAATTGTTTTAACAAGTTTAATTGAGGGGAATTGCTAGATGAAATCTATTTTGCTGTGTGATTTGAAAGACTTTTGTACAACTCAAAACACGATGATTTAAGGTTAATATCCCCTGAAAGACAACTGGAATGCTCTGGTTTATAGATTATCAAAAATGTAACTGGTGGTTTTTAAGTTAGCTAACTTTGTCTAAAGAAGGAGAGTTGCTGGAGTTAGTTCTTTGTTTCTTTTGATGGTTTTGTAGTTTATTTTCATTTTAATTTTAATTTTTTGGTCTTTGCATAATTCAACATCTTTTCAGTCAACCAAATGTGTTTTTAGAAATACTTTGTTGTTGTGCTTAATTGATTGCTGATTGATTCAATGCAATCCATTTTGAACATGCTGAGACTTTAAATTTCTCTTTGCGTAATTAATATTTGCCAACTCAAACTGCAGTGTGTTGATGATAGACCGGCTCTCCAATCACACTTTTAATAACTATTCGTTTTTTTGTTCATTTACTGTCTTCCTTTAAAGAATGGCACGTGGATTGACCCTGTTGGTTGCAGCGCTGGTCGTTTATGTGACTCAGAGTGTCCAAGGAACGTCTCACCTGTCCTTTTCCAATGCTTCGGTTGGTTTTCTTTCACTTAAATTCTGTGTAAATCATCACAACACCTGCTTGACCTTTGTAATTTAAACGGGTAATGTGTTTCCACCTTGAAATTCTGTTTTTAAAATGAAATGCCAGGTTTGAAGGCTAATTAAGTAAAAGGGAGAAAACGCCAGCTATTTTTGTTCACCACCACTTTTTTTTTTTTTTAAAGTAATGGCTAACCAATATAAGGGTTTATGTCTGGGTCTTTAGAGCTGTTAACTGATGATCATTTCCTGTGTTTGGACTTCTCTCTACTCTTTATTGTTAAATGTTTGTTTCCAAGAAGCGGCTGTAATCGTATAGTTGAATACATAACTTTGCTGAACAACAGAACATGATTCTGCTTTTAAAGGGCTACTCCAGCACTTCAGTATAGCACCTCCTTAAGGTTGGGGAACTCTCAGGGGATTTATTTTTATTCAATTGATGCACCAGAGGCCAAGATATTCTGACTTAAAGTCCCTAGGTGCCAGATCCTAAAAACACTGGGTCCTATTTCCATCATGCAACTCTGACATTATATAACAGGCTGAGTATACTCGTCACCCTGTGTATACATGGAGGCATTAACTCTGCAAAGAAATGCAGATAACGCAGCCTCTGGTTGACAATTTTACATAGTTTGCGTTTTTTTCAAAACAAATAAAACTTCAGAATTGGTGACTCATTATAACTGCTCCGAGGGCAGAAACGGTTTAGAAAATAACAGACTTTAGCTTCATTTACTGCACAAAATATTTTCATAGCCATGAAGAATTTAGTCCACTGAGTTTTCTGTTTGTGTACCAGGTGGACATCACTCGCTCAGGTTGCGGAGTCGATAAACTGTGTGTAGAGACCCCAGATGACTGCACTCCTGGAACAGACAGCTGTCTGTTTGTGTCTGTGGTCGCCGCCGCCCCAGTGGCTCCCAACGGCGCTATGCTGTCCATCGAGCTCAGTGGAGAGTCCACAGATATAATCGCACTGGGCCTCACTGCGAACGCCTCAGAGGTAACGCACACTATTTCAAACATCTTTTTGCTAAATTAGACACTCAACTTAATCTCATGCTGCTTTTTAAGCAGTAAAATACTTTTATACAAATGGGGGACAGGTTTGTGTCTGCGAAAAGATGCTGTTTTCCGGAGTAGAGATCCTTTTGACATGAGGCCAAAGTACAGAGTATTGTTTCCTCTTCCCCAGAAACTTGTTAGGCAGCCGTTGCCTTGTAGAGTCAGAACTCGATGATACTATACTTGATTTACAAGTTTATGATAGGTTTATGTTATGTCCCGTTCCTTATTTATACTTTTCTGGATCTAGTTAATCAGTGACATGGAACCATCTCAATGAATGCATCTGTTAAATATGACTGGCATTTATTGACTCGAAACAATATTTATCTAGTTGATCAGGGCTGCCTGGATAGTCCATCAAACAGCTGGACAATGTGTCTCTTATCTCATACTGAAGGCTGTAAAGAATACAATATTGTGGCTTTCATAATTTGTGCAAAATAAGGCCATTTCTCCAACCATTAAGTCCATTATGATATCTTCTGTATAAACCCATGGACTTTGAGGATCCAGCCCTTGAATTGGGACATAGTGTGAAATATGTTGACGATGGCAACAGGTGCTATATGGCTGCTGTGTTTACACAGAAAAGTAACAAACTGGTGACTTTATTACTGGATTTTGAAATTACTTTGGAACAGTGATAGCATCATCAACATGACATGTGTTTTTTTTATTTATTTTTTTATTTTGGCGCCTACAGTGACTATAAATGAGAAATTATTCACGGCAACAAATCAGAATATTTAAACGTGTTCAAGCATATTGTGCAATGACTTTCCAAAATGATGTGACATGAACACAGAAACATGCAACAGGGAAGCGGAAGGAAAATGATAATACTGAGGAACGGATGAGTTGGAAACTAAACTCCGGACTGTTGACTCACTATGTTATTTCCAGCCTTAACAAAGACGCTGACTGTTGGAATTTGTCATGTGGTCACTTCAAGGTTGATGCATTACCCTTTAATCACTATTTTATTTTCTGCAGGGTACCACCATGTTCTTCATTTGCGGTAATGACAAAGGGTTCGTCTTCAGTACAATAACACTGAACAACACAAACTCTGCGCCCACCGGAAATGAGGAGGTGAGGACTCGTATTTACTGTCGTATAGATGTTGGCGTAAGTAAATGCACTCGTTTCATGAAACAAGGGGTTAACAGAAACTAATACACATTTACATACATGCTGATAATTTAGTGTCTATACTGCGTATGCTAAAAAGAAATCCAAATATTCCAAAATTTAAAAAAGTCTATGTCACTTACTGAGCAGATACTTAATAAAGTTATAGATTCACAGCCTTAGAAACAACGATAGAGCAAATGATAAGAACAGACATTAACTTATTTATACATTTCAAATACTTGTGTCATTTAGTTCCAATGCTTTCAGTAGGTTGTCTGGGGTGTCAGAAATCATGCTAAGAACTTTTGAGATCCTAAATCATTGTAGGTAATGGATTAAACATGTCACCAACAAACGCTATAAAATGATCCTTTACATCAGGGGTCTCAAACATAAAAATATATTGTTTTTAAATTAGACTTGAAAATAAAAATATCCCGATAGTCGACATTATGAGATGCCTAAACAGTCATAGAAGCAGCGCTTTGGCTTGTTGCTGTACACTTGAAATGTATTGTGAGTACATTGAAGACTTTAAATGTGACTTTAAACGCATGAAATACTTCATGTGGGATTGTGCAAACGCACCCTTGAAAGGATTTTAAGCGTTGAACAAAGTTAATGTAATAACTTGATATTTGTCTTTGCTATTTTCTTTAATCGTTTGATCCAGTAATGTGAGTTTCTTAACCCGAAATTAAGAGGATTTAAATTATTATCGAAATGTGCTTAAATATATTTTTATATAACTATGTACAATAGTTTTACACTTTAATAATCAAATTCAGAGTTATTTAACAATATGTTGGGAGTAGTTACATTTACAACCGGCCCTTTGTGGGCGACATGATGCTGATGTGGCCCGGCATGAAAATGAGTTTGAGACCCCTGCTTTACATCGGGTAAGACAGGAGTTTATTCACTGGACCATAATTGAGCAGCATCACAAATTAGTCAAATAAGTGAGGCAAATCTGTTAAATTAAAATGTTTTCTGTGAGTAAATGTGTTTATAAAAAAAAAAAATTTCTCTGACCTTATTTTACCGCACCATAACTTACTTTACGTCACGCAACCTTTCTAGCCAGTGTCAGATATCCGTGGCACGGTGAATGGAACTCAGATCGATTGTGAGTTCAACATTACAAGTGTGAACACCACCAGAAGCAGAAGCAGCGAGGCTACCACCTCCTCCATCCTCCTCGGGACTGGGTTTCTTGGAGGGAGTAAGTGGACACACAGTAACACACGCGTACATTAATATACAAGATTGCTTCACAACAGGATTTCCATGAAACCTGAATTCTTAAAACTAAAGTTGCACAGGATTTTGTTTATTCATCTATTTCATCCTGAGTACACAGTATCGTAGGGGAATACTGTATGTTCTCTCGCGTTGGAAAGTAAATATACATTTACTAAAGTACTGTACTTGAGTCTTTATTTTCCTTATTTCTTCTCATTACAGTTCAGAAGGAAATATTTAACAGTTTACTCCACTATATTTAATGACGGCTTATACTTTACAAAGTAAGACTTGAGTACAAAACCTATGAAGAGCTTCTAAAATGTAGTTTATATAATTTAAAAAAACAGTATATACAAATACAGCTGAAACATATTAGTCATGTGACTATTTTCCATGTGAAAATATTTTGTAGTTTCAGCTTCACACGTGAGAAATCAGATTTTAATAGCAGTTTTTTATTTTTATAAATGTTTGCAACAGTGGTTGTGAAGGTAATTTTGAAATTGGAGAGAAATGTTAGTATAACTTGAATGTACAGACAAAAACAGTGACGAGAACAAGTAGACCTTAAATGGAAAAATAACCTTTACTGCGTTTCTTCTTTTAGCTTAGCCCTCTTTTCTCCAGATATACAGATGGATTTACTCCTTCCTCTTTCAAACTGGAAATGTTTATTTTACTGTGACTTTAACTGCTGCCCATGAGAACGTGTGTAACCGCCCACTGCTCTGTCAATCTTCAGTGGGTGTCCCCTTCTTCTTCACGCTTCTGAACAACGGTCCTCTGAACCTCGCCGACCCAGCCAGCAACCTCATCAGAAACACAACAGCAGCACCCAGCGTCAACGCAACAGCAGCACCCAGCGTCAACGCAACAGCAGCACCCAGCGTCAACGCAACAGCAGCACCCAGCGGCAACGCAACAGCAGCACCCAGCGGCAACGCAACAGCAGCACCCAGCGGCAACGCAACAGCAGCACCCAGCGGCAACGCAACAGCAGCACCCAGCGGCAACGCAACAGCAGCACCCAGCGGCAACGCAACAGCAGCACCCAGCGGCAACGCAACAGCAGCACCCAGCGGCAACGCAACAGCAGCACCCAGCGTCAACGCAACAGCAGCACCCAGCGTCAACGCAACAGCAGCACCCAGCGTCAACGCAACAGCAGCACCCAGCGTCAACGCAACAGCAGCACCCAGCGCCAACGCAACAGCAGCACCCAGCAACACACCGATGCCCAACAGCGGTGGAGCTGTCCAGCCTCTTGGTAAACAAAACGCCACTGTTTATATATTTGCATTTTCGTTTTAAGTCTTCAGATACTGATGTCTGAGAACAATCCACAACAGCAGTAACTAAATAACGAGAGATGGAGGAACATCTCATTTTGTTGGTCATATAATATCCTAGACAGAAACGGGTACGTCATTTTAAATTGATAGGAAAGGTTCTTAATTTGGTCCGTTTAGTAGCTGTTCTGGAGCTTTCGATTGCATCAGATGATGGTTGTCAAGGAAATTGATATATGATCAAAAGCTCCAATAATGAGTTCTGAATATTAACTCTGCATGAAGTTTATAAACTCCATAAGTAAATGTATGCTGCTTGTGTACAGTGACTATAATTATTACAAAACACACTTTTGTTCTCACCTCTGGCCATGCAGATAATTTCAGTTTATTTGTTATAAAGATATTTGTCAGTTTCTGCCTCTACCCAAAAGCATTGGAGATGAATAAAGTGTTACATGTCTGTCCATAAATGTCTCCAATGAATACCGATGACCTGTTCAGAGTACCGGGGACATTGGAAAGAGATGAAGCTATTGCGCTTCATCAGTGTAATTTGTCAATACATCACAAATCGATGTCCATTGATGATATTGTTGAGGCGGAAACCGCAGCAAATGAAATCAAAAGAAATTTGATTTGTAGTCTCTGCACTGAGCCGCCATGTCATTACTGAATCGACAGAACAAACATTTAGTGATTAACTCCTTTTTGTCCCTTTCCTCACCAGCTGTGCTGCTCCTGCTGAGCGTCCTCTCGCTGGCGGTCATGCTGAGAGAAGGAGGTTGTGGCTAGTTGGATACAATGAAGACACAAAGTGTTTTTACTGCACTTAGATGTGTTTTAACTGTTTGTACTTTAAGCTGAAACTCATCACTTGTCTGTTAGAGTCTTCTGAATAATTATATACTATCTATCTATCTATCTATCCGGTTTGCATTTGTGTAACTCTTTCCTACTAAACTTGATCTGCAAATACAAATTGTAAGACTTTGGTTTGAGCGGTTTCTTGGCAGTTAACCTCAACTCTCAAACCTCCTTTATGGGAAACTCAAGGGAAGAGTAGTAGTTTTATTCTGAAATGTACTGTGACTGTAAAATATCTGTTCCTGGGATAACAAATAAGTTCCATCAAATCTAAATGAATAAAGTTGAAGCTATTTTTGTTTGTTGCGTCACTTCGTTGATGGTTTTTTGCCACATCATGAATTGCACTGCCTCTCACGGTACATAACCAGCCATGACTTCAGGGCTGCAACTAATTATCTCAGTTAAGACATGAATAACAAACACTTTTCTAAGAGGTGAATTGGCGTTTCAAAACTGAATGGTTTGCTTGAGACTTTTCTGTAAATTACAGCTCTACATTAAATTACATGTTTGTACTTTACTCATACAGAGAAATGTTACTAAAAGCTGCTATATATATAATTTTGTGACTTCAGATTGTTCACAACTAAAATTGCTCCTGAGGAAAAACATGGTGAAATCTTTAATCCAAAACAATGGTCATGAAATCAAACCATGACATTGTCATTTGTTTGGGGACTCTCTCATTTAGGGACATTCTCGGTGTGACTACAACTTCCAACGACAGACCAGAGTTTGGTACAAAACATTTCTGCAGCTTTGGCCATTGTATTCAAAGATATTGCTAAAAATCTGCAAACAAACTTGAGCAGTCAGACACTGATTGTAAAGAAACCAACGTTTTTGCAAGTTTTTCTGTTTGCTGCTAAGTTTAATTGAACCAGATTCAAGGTCATTAATCAATTCCTGCATTTTATTACTGTATTTTATTTCTTACACTGCTTTTTATTTTAATGACTTTTTAATGTTTCAATGAATGTTTTTTAAATCTTTACTTTTGCCTTGTGTTTTAATGGTTTTAAGTGAAGCACTTTGTTGTGGAATATTTCTATGAATAGTCGGGAGAAGAGTGTCAACGTTATCAAATCAATGTCAAATGAAACAGTCTGGATGAACGATCAAAGTTGTAATAGTCAATTTATTTGCTTGCAAGCAAAGAGAACACAGTCTCACAGATACATCACCGTCATCTGCAAGAAGGTGCTCTGACAACATAGTCAAATGCATGGACATTTATACTCAGCCAGATGCTTCCTTTGATGTCACTGTGACCTGGTCAAAGTGTTAAGTCACAGTATGCAGAGACGGAATAACCCTGTGAACCATCACACATCATAAATACCTAAAGAGGGTCCCGCCCTTCCTCTAATGCTTATCAAAGGAAATACCGTATTCAAGACCCCTCTGTGTGTCCCCGTCTCCAATTTGGAGACAGACACAATACACAGGAACAAACATAACAAGATAAACAAGGTTTTGTGCCTGCACTTCCAAAGACTTACATTCTTTAACCCTAAAGCATAAGACTATGACATATTTTCCCACAACTTTGAATTACCTTGTTGAAATGTGCTGTACAAATAAACTTGCCTTGCAAAGTAGCTAGCAACTGTTATTTATTTAGTGGAAACAGATTTTTACAAAATGTCCATTAATATAGTGTAAAATAAGTTTGCATAAATATTCACCCCCCTTTTAAAGTGACTGACCTAATTCAGAGGTCCAGCTAGTTGATGCCAGCAGTGTCGCAGGTAGTGGAATGGAGATCACCTGAGTGCAGTCGATGTGTCAAGTGTTTGTAGTGTTCCTGCTACAATTGCAACATGAAGACAACACTCCAAGCAACTCATTGAAAAGTACAAGTCAGGAGATGGCTACAAAAATATTTCAAACTCACTGGACATCCCACAGAGTTTAGTTAAATCCATCATTAAGAAATGGAAGGAGTATGGCACCTGTTTAGAGCTGACCGGGCAAGAACTGGTGAGGGAGGCCACCTAGACAAAAATTTAGCTTTTTGGCCATCAGACTAGACATTATGCAGTGTTTGGTGTTCGCCAAACATATCACCACAAACACACCATCTCCACCGTGAAGCATGGTGGTGGCAGCATCATGCTCTGGGGATGCTTCTCAGCAGCAGGCCCTGGAAGGCTTGTAAAGGTAGAGGGGAACATGAATGCTGGAGGATAATCAGACCCTGCAAGAGAACTACGACTTGGGAGAAGATTTATTTTCCAGCAAGACAACGACCCCGAGCATACCGCAAAACATACACAGAAATGGTTCAACGACAACAAGGTGAATGTTCTGGAGTGGCCAAGCCAAAGCCCAGAATTCAGAATTTGTGGCTGGATTTGAAAAGAGCTGTAGAATTGCAGTGTCCAGATGTGCCAGCCGGATTGAGACACACTCAGTGCTGTGATTGCAGCCAAAGGTGCATCTAAGTACTGACCTGAAGGGGGTGAATATTTATGCGATCGTTTACTTTACCTTATTTTTAATTGACATTTTGTAAAAATCTGTTTTCACTTTCACATTAAGGTTTTTTTTGTTGCAAATTCTTGTCAAAAAAGGCAAATTATAGCTGTAATAAACATTTTCCTTTTGAGTAGAATTCCTATAAGCTCTTATGCAGAAGGTGCTATTTTTTTCATTTGTCAAAAACTGAACTTTAACTTGAGGGTAAAATAATGCACAAGTTTTTGCTTAGTTTCCCCAAACAAACACTGCTGTAGTTTATCGGGGGGGGGGGGGGGGGAAGAAAAGTGCTTTCCATTTTAATATTTTATTGCAATTTATTCCTTTACAGTTGTGAATAGTATAAAAAAAAACAGACCTTAACATACAGACACACAAGGTCAAAACAAACTCACGATGAAGAAAAACAAACACACGGACCCTAAAACCGGCCTTTCGTAGCTGAATGTCTGTCCTCGCATTAAGACATGTCCGTCGAGCTGTCGTCTCTGAGAACATTAACAGTCTTGTGTTTCCGGCTCCTCCTGAGGGCAAGCAACGACGCAGTAAAAACACATACCGAAACCCACAGATAGTTACTCCTGGTACAGCAACACTGGACAAAACAAAAAAAAACTAAATCGGCTTTACGGACAACAGTGTGTGTGTGCACCATGCTCGAGTGTGTGTTTGCTCTACAACGCGCGTGTTAAAACCGGAGTCCAAGTTCCTACTGGAAGCTGTGTGTACACTGCATGCGTCGGTGGAGTCCGCGCCTACGAGTCCTCTTCGCCATTGACACTTTCGATATCGTCGTCACCTTCCACGTGCTCTCCTTCCTCCTCCTCATCATCCTCTTCTTCGTCCTCCCTCTCTTGACTCTTCACCTGCAGGTTGAATGAGCAAAAGATTTGTTACGTTTAAGCCGTGTTATACTCGGTTACAAACGTTTTAAAAGAAGATTATTTTAAGGATTACACCAATATACTGGTTTGCCAGCACTAGTGAACAATATAGAGTTATTAGAAATTCAGTGTAAGCATTGAAAACCTGCCGTTTAAAAAACGTGCTGGCATGAAAATAGCCATTAAATGAATCAGTAGCTTTAATGCAAAAAAAACAAAAACATGGCACCTCTTCCTCCTCCAGCAGGTCTCCATCGTCCTCCTCCTCTTCGTCAGAGTCGTTCAGCTCCTGGCACTCTCTGTCTCTCTTCATCATGTCGTCCTTGTTGCTCGTGTGCGGCGGTGAAGTCACCTCGCCCGGCTCCGTTTTCATGCCCTTAGCTCCTGCCGCAAATTCAGATATCAGAGTCAGAGAAACCGTGGCTCTGTGCAACCCATCTGGTGTTAGCAAGAGAAGAAATGTGTAGATAGAAGCAGGAGTCAGACACTGCCCACTAAAAACATACTGCGTTTTCCCCCCATACCCGACTTCTTGCTGTGGTCCTTGTCCATGTGCTCCAGGCTGTTCAGCAGGTCGTCCACTTTGCTTTTGATTTGGGTCAACTCCCGCTTGATGGTCTGCAGCTCGTCCACTTTCACTGCAGAGAAAAAAGACGACCTCGGGGTAATAACACGTAAATTACCACTGCGCAGTACCCGGATAGTCTTTGCTGGATGCTGCTCCAGATAATCTTACTTGTTTTGGACGAGGAAGTCCTCTGACCACTCTTGGAGGAAGAAGAGAAGCTGCTCTTTGGTCGCCGGCTGCTTCCTCCGCTCAGGCTGACCCGCGGGCGCTTGGACGGGATCACGGCCCGCGACAAGGGGGGAGGAGGAGGGGGAGCGGGGACACGGGACGGGTACGAGTACATCCTGGAATCAAACACAGGACGAAAAAGATTAACAGAGTCTGGTACAGCAAATGTATTTCATTCAACGAGGTAAAAACTGTGTCACCTGCTCTTTGAAAGACCGAAAGAACATCGTTTTACTTTCAGCGTTCACAATGGACTATTTTCATGCATGATTCACAGCAGGGACAACGACTTCAGGAAATACAGAAAGTGTGCAGAGTGACACAATAGATAATCCGTCAGTTTCCTTCAACCTGAAACATTTGACTCACCTGTCGTAGTAATCTCTCTGAAAGTCATAGTCGAGTTCAAAGGAGGAACTGCTGCTACAAAAGACAAACAAAAAGGAGTCCGTGTCAGCTTTTAGATTTAGTGACAATACTCTTGTTTCTGTTAAGCCACGCCCAATTGTGGTATTTGTCCTGAGATGGCACAGAGTACCAGCTGTTACGTTGTTAGCATGAGCGTCATTGGGACCGACCTGTACATGTCTCCAGCTGAGCGTTTGGAGGTTTTTGACCGGTGTGGTTTGGGTTCTCCAGCCAGGTTGATGTCTGAGGAGAAAACAGATCACAGAGAGTGATGCAGGGGACTTCACATCTGATCCCTCTCGCTGTCAAGCTGTTTACTAAATCTCATTATTTACCTTTAGTCTCGATTTTTATTTTTTTATATTAAAATAAACAAGAATTTAAGCCAACATGTTGGAATGATTAACAATGCAGTCACAGTTTTACCAGCACTAGAACATCTTGTATCTCCTTTTTGCTGGAGGTTTGTCCAACACAAACTTGAGAGTATTTGTACACTCAAAGTGCATTTGTAATTTCAAGAACTTACTTGATAATTGATATTTTTTGTGGTAAAATATCAGACACATGCTCCAAAGCACATTGTTTCTGTCTTAAAACATTTCTGGATTGTTAACGTTGCAGGTGGTCACAAAAAACAACAACTAAACCTTCAAAAACAGTTCACAAAAACTTCACATTTCAAAGCTGCAGCCTTGAAAGATTAACTCGTAATGACGGTGTGTAAAATGTGTTTTTATGTTGTCCATAGCTTTGGCATCAAGGAGTCACACGGTAAAGGTTTTTCAAATTCTACAAGTATGTTTTTTTCCTCTTTAGACTTTTTTCTTGTGCGAGATACTCGTTAGTACTACCTCATTATGCCTTAATGTTTACTCAACTCAATCAGGAAAAACAACCCTTACTATTAAACATATGCAACCTGTGACAAAGCACCGTAAATAATCGTGCTTTGTTTCACGGGGTCACACGCTCTCACGGTTGGGAACCACCGTCCTACAAGATACAAGTACCGGTACAGTCATGAAAAATATCTTAGAAACTAAATCCTTACCAAGTACTTGCCCGACAATCATCCTCCCGTCCTCCCCGTTGACGGCAGTTCGGGCGTTTCTCTCGTTGGCGAACTGAACGAAGGCGAAGCCCTTGTGGACAGAGCAGCCCACGATCTTGCCGTATTTGGAGAAGATGGCCTCCACATCCGCCTTGGTGACCAGCAGGGTGTTGAGGTTGCCGATGAAGACCCGCGAGTTGAGGGAGCGTTGGTCGTTCTTGTTGGTGATGTTGCTGGCCATCAGGCTGGAGGTGGTGGGTGAACGACTAAGCAGGAAGACACACACACACACACACAGACCCCAGATTTAGTGGCAGAATGAGTAACATTCCCCCCCTCTGGACCATTGTTTTTGCTGGGTGATGACCATGAAATAGGACAACAGCGTACACGATCAGCAGGCTTTCCTGGGTTCAGGGTCTTTTTTATTATTGATCAACTCAAAAATATTGTCAAGTCTATTCGTGCTTTTATACAGTACTACATTATGGTTGATGGTGAAGCAGGCAGAAACAATTACGTTTCATTTCACTCAGCAGGAGCAGTTATTTTATCATTCAGCTGTAATGCCCCGTTCAGACCACTAGAGGCCGTTTTAGCTACACCACGATAGAATCTGATCTCTGTATTTCCCACAGAACAAAAAGATCTCAGTGGGTCCCTGGAAATATTAGGATCGCCAAATAAATTTGAATAACTTCTTCTAGTCTTATTTACCATTTACATATACAGTAACATGTGAGCCACATGGATGTTCATTTTGTTCTGATAAATGTAGCCATTTTCTCACATTACATTTGTTTATCTGAGAAAACAAAAAGAAACGAGTGAGATAGCCAGTTAACTCTGCCTAAATGCATTTATTTGGTCTTATTTTTTAAGTATTTAACACGCGTCTATGTTTTAGATAACATACATAAGGATATACATATATTGCTATGAAAGGCCTGTAAATATGGTTACAGCAATTTAATTATAGGTTTATCGTGACTTGGTTTGTCATGTATAGAAATTGGGTACCCAGACACATTTTGGGGAACCCCTTTCTAAAAGACTAAAGGGAGGATGCCAGTCCTCGGTGAAGCCCAGAGCCTTGAGTGAATTTAAGAGCAGCAAACATGTAAAACAGTAGTGGCATCAACAATAACCAACCCACCCCCGGCTCACAGGGGGTCTAACATTCATCACTCACTCCATAGCGTCTGTGTGCAGGGCTGCTGTCGTCTGATGTTTGACACTGTGGGCTGGGATCAGTTTGGGCTGGCGTCGACCTTTCGCCCCTCACGATTTTATACTGAGGCGACAGAAAACACACCTCAGTCAAGCCGAGCAGGGTTATCTTGCACCAAGTCTTACCTGGCTGGAGTGTATACAGGAGTTAAGTGACGAGAAAAACACTAACACGGCTCTTAAGGAAATCCCATTACAATTGGCCACTTTGGGACTCAAACCTGACCCCAATGCTTGTTTAAGTGCAATCCAATTATTAAACATAAGCAGCTAGAAGTGAGACAATACTGTACACATCCAAGTTTAAGAGAAACAAATCTAAACCCGACTGAACCATTACAATCATATCACCAACCGGACAGAAAGTAGACCCTAGCTGGTCTACACGTGCTAGTTTGTGTTGCTTTTATGAAACAGATGTAGGAGTTTGTACTTTATGAGGGTGACGCCCTTTTAGAGTTACGTTAGCTGAGGATCAACTTGCGTAAATATACTTTAAAATATATCACAGCTGTCAAATTGAATAATAAACTGTGGCGACTTGAGGTATGACAATAAGAAACCTCATTAACATTAATGGAGATTTGCAAATTTATAGTTTAAACATGAGTCATCCCATTTATGTCGTACTCCTTAAACATTGAGGAAATGTTACCAGTTTTATTATATTTAACAGGTATTATTGATTTCTAAAATATGTGCAAGCCTAAATTTAAACTAGTTGGAGAATATGACGCGGTACATATAAGTACCATCTTTAACACAATATCAATACTAGAAATGAGTTTCAACATTTAACTCTTTAGAAACTGGAACATGGAAAGTAGAAGACATTCAGACAGACTTTAAAAGGAAACTGTAGATCAGTAATGTGATAGCTGCATCATCACTGAAATGTATGATTTTATAGGAGCACCGTGTGTTTGGGGTTTATTCGTAAGTTCCAGTTAATGTAAACACTATTTAATGTATTGGCTTCTGCCTCTAATGTAAAGACTACACCGGGCTTATATGTGTGTCCCTGCGGCCTAGGAGTAAATGTGAAGGCGTTGATAAACAAACAGCCATAATACTCATTCAGATCAATAAACGTTTAATTAATAAAATGTGTATTTGTAACCTTATGTCAAACAACACTGGGGCCACAGACAGTTCAAAAAACACTTCCACCAAGGAAGTACAAAAACACGGAAAAAAATCTACTCCACAAAAAAAGAAAACGCAAAATCTGGAGATCATCAAAAAGTAGCTAAAAACACCCACAACGCCGACAGCGCCCCAATCAGGTTGGAGTGTGAAACACGGGCCTTGTGTTAGCATTGGGAGCTCAAACACGGCTAGCTAACGTTAGCCAAAACCACAAACATCAAAGCATCACAAAAAAAATACAGAGCAATCAAGATCAGGCATCTCCTTTGCAAAAAAACGAAACCTGCAGAGTTCTTGATAAATGCGTAGTCAATAATCTGTAATCAGTGTGAAGCTGCAACTATAAAAAAAACAATGGACGCTCTGACGCGGCTAGCTTAGCTAGCGAGCTGGGTGCAAAGCGTGCCAAAAACAATTCAGTCTTCATAATAAAACGCTACAAAAACAAAGCTACACAAACTTACGAAAATAGACGAGAATGTAGCTAAGATGCATCCAAACCGTCGTGTTTCAAAACGATAAAAATAAAAATAGCACAACCAGCGCTTGTGTTTTCAAAAAGGAGGATGAGTCTCAGAGTTAGCTACGCTAAGCTAGCACATTACGTTCTGTCCACTTGCAAAATGGAAAAAAAAGCGTCGTCGAGAAAAATCCAAAAAGGGAAGGAAAAATAAAAAAAAAATGTCTGGGGACAAAATACTCACCACGACCGTTACGAGTAAAATGTCTTGCTTTCGGTAAAATCGGTCGAACGTGTTACTTTAGGTCGTCCTTTTAATGGTACCCCCCTTTGAGCAGCGAGCTAGCTTTCATCTAACCACCGAGCTAGCTTACGTCACCGGCAATGTCGCAGGACTGAACAGGGGTAGCTGGTTTTGGGTCACAGAGCAGTCCGGAAGGGCGGTAGCTAAGCTTTCGCTGCAACACGCAGGGTTTTATGCTACCTAACTGCGCTTTCTAAACCGGTGTGGCCCGGTCTCTAAAACGTACTCACCCTGGTGTCTTGGAAAATCAGTCCCTCCCGGCTAAATCGTATTCGTCTTGATTGTTTTTAAATTAGCTTTTAACTTTGTTTTATTAGGTTTTTTTCAAACAATTGTAATTTATGCTCAAAACGCTTCTTATGTCATGGTTTTAGTTTTCTTGGCATGAATAAAAATCAATACTAAATGATGATGCGAATGATTACGAGCATTATGGCACCTGTATCTCTCTTATAATAATACTTATAATAATAACTTTATTTATTTAGTACCTTTTAAAAACAGAGTTTACAAAGTGCTTTGACAGACAAAGCAGCAAAAGCAAGGCAATACGACATTTAGTACCATAACGTGTGCAATTC
Source organism: Melanostigma gelatinosum (assembly GCF_949748355.1). Lineage (NCBI taxonomy): Eukaryota > Metazoa > Chordata > Actinopteri > Perciformes > Zoarcidae > Melanostigma > Melanostigma gelatinosum. The sequence continues at coordinate 4,770,813 of NC_136648.1, read as the reverse complement.
TTTTAAAGAGATTCATCCCAATATTCCAAATTGTTTTTGTGATTGTTGTGGAGAACTCATGCATAAGTGATCTTTGTAAAATAACCTTATCTGACTATAGTAATAGAGTCACATTTGTAGCTTTGATTATGACTAATTTCCCCACCACCTATAACCTGTATCTTTGCTGAAAGCCTTTTAATACAGGTTTGACTCCAGAATATGAAGGATAATAAACTATGGATTACAAAAAAAGAAAGAAAAAAACCTGTTGACATGAAATAATTGGGTTAAATCAGTGGGGTAACAGTGGTAAATTGGTCAATTCATGCTAAAAAAAAAAGTTATCTATTTATATCCACAATTTATTTGTAAGATTTAAATATTGTACTTTTGAAAACAAAGAACATAAAGCAACAGATCACTGACGTATTACCACAGACAATCAGGAGGTGGCGCTGCTTCTATAAAAATAAATGAATGGGGACACTGGAGATATTTAGATAAACTCCACATTTACCAAACAATAACTGAACATTCATAATTCATCAAGTCGCCATGAGCTACAAGAAAACATCAAAGTCAGAATAAAGGATTATGACCCACCTAGATTATACTCATAGTGATTATTCTTGTATTTCCTAAGTGAAGTGTAATTTTGGTTTGACTACAGTATGTGTGACAGCAAATGACCTGAATGTACTGTCTCAGGTTCCTCATCTAAAGATAGATAAGAAGTTTCATATTGGAGTTTAGCAAGATGTTTCACGCTCATGCAACACCAACACTGGTGTTTTAAGGTAGGACAATTTACATTTTCATCATAATCTCACTTAATCCTATTCATATCTGTGTCAAATTTCAACCCGAGCAGGCGTCTAATCAGCTAGAACAATTGAACACACCTGTGTGGGAGTACCAGTGTTGTTAAATGGGTGGTCGTCCTATCTCACACAAACCTCTTTGTTTTTGATTTGTCAAAAAAAAAATTTCAAAAAAAATCTCAAAGCACATAGCCAACGTAAAACATTTAGCAAACTTTGCAACATTAGTCTGGTAAATGCAGCAGAGAAACTACTCGAATACACATCAAGAAATAATGATTAAATAAGCAACAGCTGTGCCAGCAGGTGGTCAAAGAGAGTCATGTGATCAACACAGGTGGGAAACTCTGCAGACATCTAGTGTACAGGTATTGTACAACACACCTTTTTCACTCCACACTATACTGTAAAGACCTTTTTAAACGTGACAGCGTAAACATTCAAAATGCTCCTTTTGTATTTCCTGTTGCGATGTTTGCTAATGCAGTAGCAGACAGGAAGTAAACTTGGAAGAAAGCTGTTGCATTAGCAACAGAATGGCAATGAAAATGTCTGCAAGGAATGAAATGGTGCGTTAAGTGTCCCAACAGGCCAGCATCCATAACACCAACCGACACTGGAACCTTACAGCACATCTTACTGTAATACAGTCAGTATTTATGTATTATTACACCTGTGCTGTTCTTGGTATGACAGTTGTCTCCAACCTTTTAGGCTTGTGACAATTGAAATGAAGCAATATCCGCTCTTGACCCCTCATCACAATGTCAATGTCTTTGAGTTGTGAGCATTTCATCAAATAGAGAAAGTTAGACTATTCAGAGGTATTTAAAGGCCCTTTCTGTTCTCATTTCACAGCTTGTTAATCATATTGTGACCCCTCAGATTTACCCTTAGTTTATCAGCCACGGTGTTATGATGAAGTCAAATGTATGCAAATTTATATTGGAGAAACATTTATTTTTAATTAAAAACACTGGATGAATCCCATGGAAAATATGGGCTCAAAATCGCCTGATTTGTAACATCACCATGTCATTTCCAGTTAAATGTTTAGAGTTGATTAAATTAGATTTCACTTTAATTAACTTCTGTTCATAATGATATGATGGATGATATTCTCACCGTACCAATGGCTTTTTTTTTATTGTTTTCAGATGCCACAGCATGAAAAGCACAGGTGTAAATGATGAATGAAGGCTGCATTTCTTTTAGCTGCTCCAGTTTTAGGGTCCTGGTGTTGTATATGTTGGCTCACTGTCACACTGTCACACTTTCATGGTTTACTGGGACACTTGAATAGAACGGAGCCTTTGTTAATGTTATTAGCAACACCTGTGGTTTTTCCTGAAAAGTCTAAATGTCTACTGGGAGAAAATGTCTAGAATATGTCTGAACGAGTTTATTGCACCTGAGGAGGAAGAGAGTCAGAAAGAGAAAAGGATGTCAAGCAAAAGAGACCAAAACCAGCTGTTTTCTGTATCTAGTTAGGAGATACAATAGCCCAACTTTTCGTGGAGAATGTGTTCTTTTGTGAATTGTTTTCTCCCATCTGGTTCTGTTTTTTGAGCGGCGTCCCAGAGGACTTGTTTACAGCTCTGTGCATCATCTCGGGAATCAGAAATACAGCTCTGACTTGCAGTTTCACCGTGTAATAAGATACACAGATAAAGGGTTTCGGTGCCTCATTTGTGTATTTATGTCAATCTTTGCAGTGCGAGGAAGGGCCAGATGTTTGACAGGGTGTCACGCAGTGCGTCCAAGTTCTGATGTGATTGGTACAAATGTGGGAGGGACAGGGAGCTTGCTTCACCTTGGGAATTTGACGAGGATAATATTTAGCATTCATTTTTTACCACAGTGTACATTATGCAGAGCTGACAGAGATTCCACAGGAAAGTCTGCAAGCCAAATAACGTGAACATGGTCAGTACAAGGCACCACAAACACACTGTGTACACAATTATAGGGGTACCACTGGAAATAATGATTACAATACATTATATTATTGGTTTGGCAGATGCATTTGTCTAAAGCGACATTCAATCTTTTTGCATGCATTTTGAGAAATTTGAGGTTCAGTGTCTTGCTCAATGTCATAATCATCCAGATGACACACAAATGTACCTTTCTCTGTTACCAAACGACTACAGGCCTATACATTCTCTCTGCAAGGGAATTAAACAACAAATAATTAAAAGTGCCTGGACTCTGCACCAAAATGTAGACAAAACCAAGATAATAATTGTCTTTTGCACAGACGAAGGGAGGCTGAAAGTTAGCGCTCTGAAAATCAAAAGCAAGTCAAAAAACAGCCTCATTCAATTACAAAGTGTGCATTTTACAATTTTAGAAACATAGTGAGAATCAGAGGATTCTTTTCCAGGCAGAAGCTTATCGATACGATCCTTTCCAGCCGGTTAGAAATACTAGAACAGCATTTGCCTCTGAATGAAGACAGAGAAAACAGGTCCCATCAGTTCTCAGGTTTCTTTCAGTTATAGAATAGAGCCTGCTTGTCTGTAAATCTCTCAATTGACTGGGAAATACATCTGTGACTGTCTTTTACCAAATTAACCATTTCGGCCTCTCAGGTCATCAGGTAAAGAGCTGCCAAATGTTCCTAGTTTGCAAACTAAATAAACTTCCAGAAGACATCAGACTTACAAAAGCCTTTAGATTAAGGTTAAACACGTCTGTGTTCTGTGCTGCCTTTGACTGAACCGTAAACACACATCATGCTACACATTATGAGTGCTGTTTATTTCAACACATGCAGGGATAAAAGGGAAATGACTGTGGTGCCATTAAAAAGGTATAATCTGAAGATCATCCATAATGGGTTTCATGTTTGTAGGAAGTTATTATTTAATTACTTATTTAATACTTGCCAGGTTGTGATACTTCTCTGTAAAGGGTCACTTTTTTAATTAAGACATAACATTTGCATAAAGGTTGTAAATGACTAATAATAGGTGATAAACAATTCAATTTGCAGTTATAAATGTTATTAAGAGTCAAGAGTGCAAAATGCTAATAAGCCAGCAGCAAAAGCTAGCCAGTCATCTGTGTTATTAAATGTTCACAACTAATGAAAGGTTTAATAATTCTAATCTGTGATTGTGAATAATGAATTGTACTGATTTTGATCCAGATGCGCTGCAGCTGCATTCACAAAGGTCAGTTGTTTTTGGAATCAAAGGAGATAACAAGACAAAGCAAGTGTGACACAAAAGGAGGATAAATATCAGCCAAGATCTGGCAACCCAGAAATTGTTGTTAGTTTACAGTGGTGGAAAGTAAGTCTACTTTTTTCTGAAATGTAAGCACAAGATCTGAGTGTTAACTGATATATACAGCAAAGTAAATTATTATTACATTATTATTAGCCATTAGTATATGGTTTACAAATTCTTAATGTCAACAAAAGGGTATTACCTTATACACTACTAGGCTATAGCCCCTTGTTATTAAAAATCTTATTGGAAATTTGTACCAAGAATTATATCGGAATATTATGAGAAAATATCACAGCAAAGCCACGAATGATAATGTTAAAAAGTAGGGATGATGTCACCATGGAGTTATGTATTTATGTAGTTTGGTAATTGAATTACTCCAGAAACGTTCAGTCAGTGAATCAAATTAGCTGCATCACATCCTCTGTTTATTAATAAGACTTTAAAAAAAAGAAGTTTGCCTGTGCGTGCGTGTGCGCGCGCAGCAAAGCAGATGCAGGCATGTCCTGTGAGCTCGCGGTGCAGAGAGCGCCGCTGTGACAGGGAAGCACAATCCGCGTGCAGCCAGCGCGAGGCAAAGACCTACTAACAAGCTGTGAACTACATCTGGACGCAAAACGGTAAGAACAGCCCTCAATGTAGACGTTACCTCATGCTCTATGTTGTGTTTTAACAGTTTGTGGCGAACGTTTTAATGCAGATTCTGTGTTTTTACGATTCAGTTAGATCACTTCAAAATATGCCTTTTCTCTTCTGACAATGATCATGATGCAAAACCACGAGAAGTATTAAGAAGTAACGTTAGACATCACTGTAAATGTTGGCAGCTGTCTGTAAACACTCACTCCAGCTGACACATGAACCATTGTTTGGTGGATTTGCAGCAGCTTTACAACTACTAACATGTCAAGAAGTTACGATAAATGAAGAAAAACTTTGCTAAATAGAAGAAAACAGTTCCACGCTGTTATTCAGAAATGTTATCAGGTCTAATTGTACCTCTGTGGGTTACACAATAACTTGTTTTGATTGTGCAACAAGGATTTGAAGAAGGCAATTAATAGATATGCTATACAAGTGAACTCTTACCCAAATGTGATATTTCTTCCCTCTTTTTACTTATGGGACTCTTCCTTTCCGCTCCTCTGCAGTGCACTGATTTATGTAATGTTACTGGAATGAAAAATGCTGCGCAGGGGGTGGAAATCTGGTTTTCTGGAAGCCAAACAGATGAGGAGGCTTGTTTTAATCATTAGTCTCATGGTATCACTGACATGGAGCTTGTGCTGGGGACTCATGGTTTATGCTCAGGCCTCTGCCAGCGCTCCCACAGCACAGAGGTGTGTGCAGCACTGAGTCACAGATAATTACATCATTTACCTCATTTCATCTTATATATGTGGCAATTACAGGGGCGACAAACAAGATTTGTACTCTTCCGCAAAGCTGAAACTGGCGTTAATATGCCTTTGGGAGGTTGGTCAGGTTGTTGATCAATACCCAGAGATTATTTCACCAGATGCTCAGATTGTTTGTTCAAGTGCTTCGATGGAGCATGGTGCTATATGAGCGAGAGACAAGAGCGAGCCAAGATTAGTTTCAGCCCCAAAAATATTTGTTTGCCCTGGCAGTGTGTATATGTTTGGCTTCATATCACACCAGGGAGAGAAAATAACAAAAGCACTTTTAAATTTGAGTGGATGCTGACTTTTCAGAATGTAAACAACGGTTTCGAAATGTTTAATCAGATTACAAGTGAAAGTATCAACGCCGAAACAGAATCCACTCATTCTGCAAGATAGTTGTGAGGTTATACATTCCTTATCATCAGACTCAGGCTGGTTGAGGGGCAGGGGCGAAAATAAAAGGGCACCAGTATTGGAGCAGCGTGTAGAAAGTTGCAGAGCAACCCTTATGGCACTGCATTGCATCTTCTAATGGTAAGGCCACCCGGGCACAGCATCACATTCTATCTAATGGGAGGGCACCTTTAGGGCACTTTATCATGTTTTATCTGCTGAAAAGACACCTTACAGGGCACTTTATCATGTTTTCTCTACTGGAAAGGCACCATGGAAGGCACTTTATTCATTTTCTCGACTGGAAAGGCACCATTTAAAGCACTTTGTCATGTTTTCTCCACTGGGAGGGCATCCTAGGGGGCACTTTGACACAATACATTTGAGAAAAACATCGAAATAAAACAAAGGTGTTTTTATACGTTTGGAAAGAGCCAATCTGCATAATGAGTCATTTTACTTTTGATACTTTAGTTTTGCTGATAATACGTCGGTACCTTTACTGAAGTAACATTTTGACTTTAGGACTTTTGCTTGATTTTGAATATTTTTAGCGTATCTCTACTTTTACTGAGGTAAAGGATCTCAGTATTTTTTTGTGTGCAGATTAAACAAAGAAGATTCAAATGTATAACATACAATCTTTAAAGGTGTTAGTAAAAAACGAAAAAAACACAAATGGCAGTAAATTAAAAACACAACATGAAGAAGAAACAAGTTAAGCTCTGAGGGAAAAGTTGGAGTGACTGGATCTCTTTTGACTATGTAATCTTGTTACACCCTCTTCTTACTACTTGATGAAAACACCTGTTGAGACACAATTTCCTTTGTTTACTTTTAGTAAATTTGATTAAGATTTGAGCAATATTTGGATGGACACGACGTATTACTACAATTCCCTCTGGAGGCTAATAGAGGTCATTTTAAGTCACAGCGTTGTTACTAATACCACTTTAATACTTGTGTTTACAAAGATGACCTAATGTATTTAATTAACGGTTCAAAGTCCCCGAGTGACTCCGATCATATGGGATTTATTAGTGGAAGGCAAGAAACTAATTATCTTTCTCTTACATAAATATTTGTTACCATGAAAAAGCCTGGAGTCTGAATTTGTCACATCCGATCTCGTGCTAGTTTGGACTGCTGTTTCATGACAGCCTGTGTTCACGGTGATGAAATGGTTCATCACTTGTTTTTCTCAGCGGCCCGGTCCCTGCAAACCTTTCAGGGACATTAACAGTGATTGCCCTATAAGCAGAGCTCATTGTGGTTTGGTTCAGAAATATTATTCCTGGCTGAGAGGTGCGTGCTCTTTTGCAACACCCAAGGGTGACACAGCTGGGTAATGCGACCCGCTGCAAGTATCAGAGGCAACTGTTTCAACATTGTTTCTGGTGTGTATTAACTGCAGGCCAATGTCTTTTTAATTTGGTAAATTATTTCAAGTCCCAGCACTTTTCTTCTTAGCACAGTCCAGTGAATTAATGGGATTATAAAGGGTTACAGTTAATACATGGAGGTAGTTTATCTCTATGATTATGAACAGATTCTTGCTTGTGGTTATTCTCACAATACTTGAATAGAAAACAAATGTCTTGCGTGCGTTTGTGTTTGTTTGTATCTGGTCTCTTTGGTTTAGATGTGATTACGTATGTAGCTGCAGGGAAAGCCTTCTTGGTTGAATGATTTGTTGGACAGTGGTGTGTTCGGATCCTTGAATCAAAGTAGCAATAACAAATATAAAATGATTACCTTAAAAGTTAAAACCCTGCATTTAAAAGCAGCCTTTAAGTAATAGTAGCAAAATAGTGTGAAATGCAAACATGCCCACTATGTTCCACACAAGTTACATTGTCACTTTAACTTCAAATCAACATGTAAAAACAACCATTACATGAATACATTTTTAGAAAAAAGGACACTTTTTGGATGTGGGTATGCAGTATAATAATATACGTCCTATGTGGAGCAAAATAGGCTTGAGGATATTTTGGGCAAGTGGGGAAAAGCCCCCCTGCTGGCAGCAGAAAAGTGTGGTTTTAGTGGTACTGAATTAATGCATGACATACAAATCCTCGGTTACTGCCGTTATTTGTCATTAGGCTGTTCTGATATAACGGTGTTTTAGCTTGGCTCTAGTGACCGGTCATAGCCACACAACAGTCAAGTGTCCAGAGTGTGGGAAAACAACAATGCGCATGCCCAAAATGTGATCTTCTGTTGGCCCCGCTGCAGGTGTTTCTGGCTACCTGTCCATTATTAAATCTCTTTTTAGCTCTACGTTTGAAAATGCATCTAGTGTCTTTACCGGCTATAGTCGCCAACTGTGTCTGCCTGCTGTTTGGTGCTGGGCAGGTACAGACAGGTAGTGTACAGTGGGTTTATCAGAGCTTTTGTGTTGTTGCTGAAAACATGCTGCCTACTGCTGAAAACTGGGTTGATGATGAGAGCGTTGAGAGTGAACCAAAAGAGTAAAGTTGTGGGCTGCACATCTATAAATCTGATTGAATATAGACCCAACCCTTCAGCAGAGTTGGTGATAATTCCACATGACACATGTGGAATTAAATTTGAACATAACCTCTATACCTGTGATTCTTAACCATATAGCCACGGCCCATCATTGGGCCGCGAGCGCCACCTAGAGGGCCGCGAAAAACTTTCAGTTTTGCACCTGTGGGCCGCGGGACAGCATAGGTTATCAATTGAAGACACCAGAGATATCACTGTTATCCATGAGACGCTCAGTTACAATATAGCTTCCCACCACCGGGTGGCGGTAATGCGTCAGTCAGTTGTTTAACAAGCTGCAATAAGCAGAAGAAGACATTCAGCTAGCCGCTAGCCTGTAGCGAAAGTTATGGATAAGTTATTAAAAAGAAAAAATGAAGACGACAGTGGTGCCATACCCCCCAAAAGTCTAAATGTGTGCGCAAGTACAACCCTGACTTTCTTAAGTACGGCTTTGTGAACGGAGGCAACGAGGCAGAGCCGAGGGCTCAGTGTGTGGAATGTGGGCTAATGCTATCAAACGAAGCACTGAAGCCTTCAAAAATAAAGCGACACCAAGCGACGAAACATCCAACGCTCGTGGGAAAGCCTGTTGGGCTTCTTGTTGTGTATGCAGGTTTACATACACATGATAATAAATGTCTTTGTGATCATCACATTGTATCATCTCATTTATTTAACAAGGATTTTGCCTGTTCAACACCGGCATCCTCGATCCCCTCCCCTTCCGTTCCTACGGCTTGTTTGCGCAAATACGTCACAAAACATGTCCGTGTTTGGTATCCCAGCATGCCCAAAATCCTCATCTTTGTAAAGAAATCATCGATTTTCTTTCATTTCTTATGGTTTCTCCACAAAAGGAGCCCACACACACTGTCGAAAGTCGCCATAACCGCTGCAAGTCGTATCTTGCAGCATTACGACGGAAAAAGACACATTACAGACCCGACAACGTGCTGGCGGATGTTACCATGGAGCTACTGCCTTCAGATAACGCTAGTACTTATAGTACAAACCTTATCCTCCTCTTCCATAAGCCGTCAACTAACGTTTGCGTAACTGAGCTATTCTCATGCTCGTTCGTGCTCTCGGTCGTAGCCATTAAGCACAGCAAGTCCGCTACTCACACACCACGTCTTCGACCATATATACATAGTTTTTGCAATTTGCAAAGGCTAAAAATAAAAATAAAAGGAAAATAATATAATATCAAAATATAAAGGGAGAAACATCTTTAGTGTGTCAGAATATCATGTGGTTACCATGTGTCCATTTGTGTCTCCAAATGTCCTTTTAGAGCTCCGCCTGGATCTCTTCATGAAGAAACACTGTAGAATGGTCATACTTTGTCCAATCTTCTTCAAATTTGAGGCAGTTGTTCACTGATAGTGTAGTTGCAGCCCTATACTGTCCTTTACCTGTACAGATACAGCCACCGGCAGTTATTTATACTGAAAGATACTTTTTTATTTTATGCGGACAAAAATCTTAAATTTGTACTGACTCCAAAGGCCCACTGCTCTGTTTCTGTATGACCTACAGGTTGTCTGACACTTTTGATGCATATAGTCAGAGTGGGCCCCGGGACACTTTGTACTTGAAAAGTTGGGCCCCGAGGTCAAAAAGGTTAAGAACCCCTCTATACTAAGACAGTTTGACAACCTCTTCATCCTACGTTATGAAGTTGCTTGTATTGTCTTTTGTTCTCAAAAAGTTTACAGTTTGGAGATGAAGACATGATGTTTTTATAAAAGATAACACAATGAAGCTAATTCGTTTATTTCCCACAGGGTCTTCAGTGGGAGGTCAGAGCTTCAGCAGCTTAACAGCAAGAGAGCAGAGAGTTTCATCAATCATCAGTGCAGCAGCAGCAAACTATATTACAACATACATATTGGTAATTAAACTCAACAACCAATCGTCTTATAAAATGAGAACATCATTATGTTAAAGTAAAAGTGTATGTCTTACACAGCATGTAGCAACATAATGCACTGTCTTTGCATGAATTACCGTAGTGTTTGGCCATGTACATTTAAGAGAGAACCACGTAGAGGGATTTGTTGCAATAAAGTTTAAATATTATTACTGGGAGCCACCGAAAACTAACATACAAGGATAACAAATAGAGCAGTTAAATTAAAGAGATCTGTCAAGATTAATGACGCCTCGCAGAATCGGCGCAGCAGACGTACACATAGCTTTCCTCGTTTCATCCGCTCCCAGAGGAAATACGAATTTACATTTCAAAGTTTTAGTACCAAAAAAACAAAAAAATCAAAGAGCAGTCTTCAAAAGATCCAGAGGCCCAGCTGGAAGCACGGGGAGAAATGTTAAACAGGAACAAAAATGTGAGACTGAAAAGTGTTGGTCAGAGTGCCATTGTTTTGACAGGAATACATGTTGTAAAGTTACGATCCTTACCTGGAACATGTGTATGTTCACAGTAATAATTCATCTTTTAGTCATTTAGTTTCATTTAAAAGCATTTCTTTTCTTACCACACACTCCCAGCTTCATTCCTTCCCCTCTATTCCCAAATGTATTGGCAATATGACTCCAAAACTTTTACTGTCCTTTGTTTGAAAGCTATTGTTATATGTTGGCAGTGGTCTGGCACAAAATCAGGGCCTCGTATGCAGCCTCAGAAGCCCCCCCCCCCCCTTTAATAATACGTCAATTGTCCCGCCTGTACAATCAGTCGTATTTGTAACACCATTTGATAACGGTTCTTTTCTCAACAGACTGTACCGGTACTTATGTAGACACAGTCTTTTAGGTCTTCATAACACTGAAGCTGTCGGAACAGCTTGGCTGAATATTTTCAGTGTGAACTAATGATCTTCAGTAACATGAGCAGATTGTGATAGAAGACCTGCAGCGGATTCTCTCCCTGTGGCTGTTTCCTTAAACTGAAGACAGTGCTGCTTCATTTATCAGCAGGCCGACGATGATAATATTAGCTAGTTAGCCGTGTTGCGTGCCGATATTTCACCACTCAAGAAACACTGCTGGTAACTTTATCTTTGTCTTACCTTTCAGAGCGATGAGGGGCTGTGAAAAATATTGTTTTCGATACATAAAATATTAGATTATATATTCAGCCAACAGCAATTTATCATGCTAATAATGTAAAACTTTAATTCCAGTCTTTTAGGTACTTGGCTCCACTGATCCCCCTCACTACGACACTCCTGTCGGCTCGTTGTTTAAAATGAATTCTCCCATGACATCATATGGAGGAGTGCAGCATGAAGAGCTGGAAAGTATTGCTTGATATAGCCCTGCCTGATAAATTGGCAAAATTACAGATGTTTCACTAAACGTAGCTAAAAAAAACCCGCTAGATGCAAAACATAATCTATTTTCATACGGTTTCACAGACCAAATACCACCCAAAATTAGTTTTGAAAGACACGTTGGAGTCAGTTAGTACCCACCACACCAGACCCAGTCCATCGCAGAAGAGTTTTAACAGACGTCTTGTGATGTTGCTCCTATTTCAAGGCGCTGGCAGGCTGGGGAGTCCAAGTCTAGTCCATCGGCTTTGCTGCTGCTGGCCCTGCTGTATCTGGTTCAAGGGCTCTGCTCACACCATCTTGTGGTTTGGACCGAACCACTGTCATTTCACAGGAATTTCCTGCCATCTGCGCTCAGTCCCAAGTTTCTCGCAGAGCCACACCTGCTTGTAAATGTTTAGGTCTGCCAGGAGGAGAGCACGGAGGGATAGGTGAGCACTGATGGAGGCAGAGGCAGAGATCCACGGCCGCTTTCTGGCTCGAGTTTAGAAACAGTGGAACTGAAACTTACTTGTTCGGATTTTAGTTGAAGACAGAAATTTAGCTGATGCTGAGACAGGAAGATGGGAGACCCTATGGTACACCAGTCTAGGAAAATAACTGAAACATGTAAGTTATTTCCTGCACTTTCATGGTTATCTTAGCGACATACAAAGTTAGTTTTCAGATCCTTTGCATGAGTGGAAGTAGCAATAATACAACAATGTAAAAATGCTCATCCGTACGTCTTGCATAAAATAAAAGTTTGATATTTTGTAAAATTGATTTATTTGCTTTCTTGCTAAGAATTAGATAGCATTGACACCACTCATGTCTGGAAACGGAGAGAAACAACTATCTTGACTTTGTCCCAAAGGTAACAAAATCCACCTGCTGTCACCGATAGCGTCGGCCTATTATGTGTTATGCACATAACTTGATTCTGACAGACTGTAGCTGTGATTATAACTATATATAGCCATTGGATGAAGCAGCTTTGGCCGTTGCAGTCGCTGTGATTGCGGCTGTAGTCATGGCTGTGCTTGGGTTGTTATGATTATGACACAATAGTTTACAATGTGTGTCACACTACTACACGCATGGTTTGTGTGCAGTGAACTGACAAGGATGTGCTGGCTGTATTGAAGCTACTGTATTCCTGAGCTCCCGTGGTGTATTTGAGGCACATCTGTCATGTGTGGCTTTCTTGTCTGATGTTTATAGGAGCAGTAAAGCGCAATCACAGCTACTGTGGCCATATCTGTGCCACCATAGATACGACCACAGCTGCAGCCACAGTCCAGGAGTAATGACCAATAAATGCATGATGTAGAGTGTTGCATCATCTGTCTTTTCCTCCGCAGAGCGTTTCCCTAAACTGGTCCTGTGTTATAACTGGACTGGACCAACACACTAACGGTTCATTTCAGGGGAAATGCAAAATTCCAACCATCAGCCTCGTTGGGCTCCGTAGTACTGAAATATTTAACGGAAAAATAAAAAAATAACAGCGCTCATTATGCGGAAAATGGTTCCTGTTTTATTATTATTATGAAAAATATCATTGGGTTATTATTTCTGATGCATTAATGTGTATGCAGTTGTTGGTCATGGTGAAGTCAGTCTTAACCACTTTATATACTTTTTTTTATAGCTTTCATTCATTAATAGCAATGCATCATATTTTATAAGATCGTCATATGTTTTTTATGGAAAATGTCAATCATGAACACATCTAAAAACTACAGCTGTCAAAAAAATTAAGAATACAATATTTCCCTCTGAAACTAGTTTATAGAAAAAGGAAAATGCATTTCTGTGAAAATTGAAGACAGAACATCCAGTAAAAATAAACAATGAAAAAAACAACTCTGCTGTTACCTCGGAGAGATTTCACATTTCTAAAAGTGTTATTTGGAGAATTCACTGTCTCACCATAGAAAAGCCCCAGGAGGGTCACTGTGTCTAAAGTTAACAATTCAAGCCTCTTGCTAAGACGACATGCATGAATTGTGATCCAACAACACATTCTTATTTTGTGCAACATGAGACTGTGTTATTCACCTGCTCCCACTGAGTTTACTTCAGGGAAGTGCCAAAGATTTTTCTCTGGCTACAAAACAAAGTAGCCTGCAGTGTTGTGGAAATAGGAGTGTTAACACACAATGATACAAGTGAGCACATTTATCAAAATAACGGAATTATTTTTTTACCAGCGAAGACGCTGTGAGAGCTTAACAGTCTTTGGCTCAGTGTGGCCACATTGACCACGTGCATGACTTGATGTCAAACCGGGTCGCAGCTAGCTCATAGGATGAATATAGGATGTGTGCATGTAAAGAAAAGTAAAAGTAAAAATGCTCATTCTCCCTTTGTTTTCTTGAGTGTGTGATGATTACATTCAAATTAATTGGATTTGGTGCAAGAAATTCCTTGTCACAAAGTGTGGTGTGACCAGACCATAGAATTAGAGTCGGAGAACGGATAGGAGACTGTGTCGTTCTCCTATCAGCAGGTCGTCCTTCAATCAGAGGATCGGCAGTTCGATCTCCGGCTCCGCTAGTCCATGTCGATGTGTCCCTGGGGCGAGACACTCATACACTGATGGCCCCTGCCATCAGTGTATGACTGGGTGTGAATGGGTGAATGACATGTAGTGCTAAAGTGCTTTGAGTGGTATTACCAGCTCCGTTAATGATATACACCAGGGGTTCCCAACTGGCGGACCGCGATCCGGGTCCGGACCCAGACGCAATTGCATCCGGACCCAGAACATATATATGTTTTGGAATTATACATATAAGACAGTTAGTTCAACTTTAACCGGCGCAGTTTATTCAGCCGTTACGGCACTTGTTCAGCGGTGCAGGAAATGCACCGACCAATGCGGTGTAAATCACATCAGGGGATGCAGCTCAGCCAATCAAATATGGGTATTCTGACAAGGTTCCTGACTCGAGTGAGATTTACACACACCGTGACACACGGAGGAGAGACGAGGAAATAGAAAGAAGAGCAGGAACATTGCGCTGATCAGAGAAGTTATCTCACATGAGGTTCTCCAAAAAGAGAAACGTGTTCAGAGAGAATAGAATTTATAAGCAAGAATGAACAGACTCTTCTATGTTAATTCTTACCACAGGCAGGTACAACCAGCATGTCTCATATGTTCAGAAACCGTAACTATTGATAAAAGCGGCAAATTAAGCGCACTACGAGGCAAAGCACAACTCCTTTGAACAAACGTACCCACTCACATCTGAAATGAAGACACAGAAAATAAACATAAGAGCCCAAAATGATCAGAATCCAAAACAGTAATTCACTGTCCAATGATGTTACCAGAGAGAATAGAGCTGAAACAATCTGTTTAATAACCACACATAAAGTCCATGCTCACAGATTTCTCTTTTTAGATGACAAAAATATAATATTGTGGCTTTTGTTATTGACATCACTTCACACCTGAATGAACTGAATTTAAAGCTGCAGGACAATTCAGTGAAATTCATTTTTCTAAAATGAATTACTTTATTTTAAGATGCACATTTTTGAAAAACTTTCTGTTATGTCAGTTGTTCTTTAATCCAGCTCTTATTTTACTTTAAATGAGAAGAACATTTATTTATGTATTTCTATGTTATTTATAATCCATCCAGTTAAATTTGAAAACTGAGAATAATAATTTGTTAAAATATAATTGATGTGTACTTTATTTGATTTGACAGTTGTTGACTACACAGAGACGTTGTTACGACTACTAGGCTTCTTGAATATATTTAAATATATATGGCACTAAATAGCGCGAGTTACATATTATTGTAATGTTTCGGACCTTTGCCCGAGGACATTTTCTCAATCTGGACCTTTTGGAATTTTAGTTGAATACCCCTGATATACACTGTATGGATTTGGATCTTGTATCAGTGATCCATGGAAACCTTTGGTGAAATAATGATCCAAAACTGATTTCTGAATGTGACATTCTGACACATTCCTCTATTTAGGTTTGATGCGGATTAGAGTTGGATTGTCTTAATATCAACTTGTCTCCTAAACGTAAACGTTGAGGTTATTTGCCATGTCTCCCTGAAAAATATTGATTTGTGGCTTATTGTTCAGAGTGAATTAAAAAAGAAAAACACTTTTTCCTTTGCTTCCAGCTGCAGTATCAATATAACCGGGCATGGAAGAGTAATCCCCTCCTCTGATAGGGTCTTGTGGTGGTTTGACATTCCTTCATTTTGAAGCTGTGTTTCCACAGTCATCAGTGGTTTTGTCACCTGGACAAAATGTAGACATGACATAGCGGCGTTGGCATCGGCATTGAATTTTGTCACGGTATTGCTGCAGCTTCTGATCACTCACTTGGACGTTGCAGGGATTTTCTTGTGCTTTCTGGAAAAATGGTCATCAGCACCTTTTTCTGTAGACTTGGCTGCAGGAATGAGACGTGTTCAGAAAGGAGGAGGCAACTTGCAGCCATGTGTCACTCCTCAGTGACGTTAGTGTCTCGAGACTCCTGGCACACCTGGACATGACCTTACTGTCCACAGCTGTTTGAGCCCCTGCTCGAGGCTAATATTAAATAAATGGTCTTTGAAGCTTTCTTGTTCATCTGTACCATTAACTAGTCATTACAATCACTATTAATATTCATAGCATACTTGTCATCTCCAAATAGATTTCCTTTAGATTCAGATACATGACCTTCCACGTATAGCCTCTTAGAAACAGTTTTATTTTACAGTTTTTGACTACAGTAGTTATGTTGATCTTATTAATGTGTCATTTCTTGGTATGCCACTGACAACAGCTTGAAAGACTACATTCTTGAGTCAGTTCCCAGCATAATTAGCATGAATCACTTTGTACTCGGTTCAGTTTTTTGGGGGAAGAAAAGGTGTCGTCCACCTCTAATCTAACAGTCTGCGTCTTTGTGCAGCTCTTGCAGCTTTCAGTGTCAGGTCAGCAGCTTCAGGTTGGGCCTCTTCCCTCAGTATAAATAAATGTTTCAGGAGGCTCCACCTCATGATCCTCTTGTTTAGGTTGCTCAGCTGAAGCTGTTTGACAGCTCGTATTGCTGGGAACATTTTACGGTGGCCGAAGACGTAACAAAAACAGAACACTTTGCCGAGATGTAATGCATATTACATATGAAGCACAGTCTGTTTTTAGAGGGACAAACTCCTCTGCATATCCTATAATAGTCAGACCTAAATTGCCCCCCCCCCCCCTAGTTTGAACAGAAAATCCAGCTGTTCATTCCACAGCGGGCAGGATTGTGCTCCCAACTCAGCTATGTGTTTGATCTGAATAGATGACTTTCATATATGTTTTGCACTACTTCCTTGACTGTGAAGCTTTCCTTTTGAGTCGTGTAACATAAGTAAGATGTATGTGTTTGCTCTGTGTCTTCTGATGGAGATATGGTGCACGAGGTGGGGATCAAAATGTGCAGGGATTTCGTACCAGTTGATGTAAAAAAAGATGTTCCTGTAGTGGTGGATGAGTGAGAACACCAGCAGAACTATGAGAGCCATTTAATGCGAGTTACTGTCGTGTGAGGAGATGTAGAAAAGCATTGCATTTTACAGCCTGACATTTATTATGTGATTAATACTGTCCGGGACACAGCTACAGGTCCAACACTGACACTATGCCTAATGTGTGTCGATGATTGTATTTTGTTTTTATTGTAGTGTTCTCGACAAAAAAACGACTCTCTTGTTTAATTTCCACCTGCACAGTGTTTTCCTGTAGAAAACTGTCGTCTTTCTTTAAGTTTCCAAGGTGTGAATGTGTGTAAGTGTAAGAATGTGAAGCAGGCGGCTGTGCTCACTCAATTTTCTCTGAATAAATAAAGGAAAATGACCAGAAAGTAGAGTCAATTTAGATTTATTAGCACACTCATAGCCCACAAAATTGGTTTCACAGGATTAACCTATTTTCAAAATGAACGCCTTGAGGCACAAATTATTTGGAGAAGTGTAAACTCTCCCCCTCCGGCCAACTTTCTCTGCTACTGGGATGCCGATCGCTCATGTCGTTTATAAAAACACAAGCGGCAGTTGTGAAACTAGTTCTGTAATTCACAGGTTTTCTTTAATGGTCAGCCAGCCACATTCATGAGAGTTTGTTCTCTTGCAAACATATTGTCCTAACCTGAAATATATTGCACCTGTGGGTATTTCTACCTACAAAAAAATGTATGCTCTTTTAAAACCACACTTATTTTCCCTCTCAAACACATAAAATCTTATATGATTTATATAGAAATGTGGAAACCCATGATGCTCGTTCCATATGGCTCTGTGATCCTGTTATTAGTGATGTGATAGTAACTCCCCGCTTTAAAAGAAATGACCAAACTAACTGCACATGCACTCATGCATACATGCAAATTCATGTCTGATTACTGTACGCGCTGTGAACTGGCAAAAATTTGGTCTTAGTTAGGAGAAGTTAAAAAAACAACAATCAAAGAATAAGAATAGCTGATTTTCCCTGATACGTTCACATGCATCTGATGAACTGATAGTTCTCTGCTTTGCACAAAGAATGAGATACTGCATAATGTGCATAAGACAAAGCGCCAGATTCCTAAATTCATAGCAACAGACACATTTGCAGCTTTTGATGAGGACCCCGTGTTAACAAGTGTGTAACTGCAAATCCACTCCGATGCCTCTGTGACACCATTGAAGATTATTTAGGACGGATTAGGAAACTGGATTCTGTTTCCTCTGTGTATTCACATCTCTCACTTCAAGAAGGATCTTTTTCCCATGTTTCGCTGAAACCAAAAAGCACAGAAAAAAGTTTGTAATTCCAGAACCAAAGTGCTTATTGTTGAGACAAGTACACATTTGCTTGTCCTAAAATGCCACAAGCTGTGTTTAGCTAACCTCAGCAAGTGAGTCTTTAAAAGACACCACATGAGATGAGCCTGCTATTTTATGTAGTTTGCTGGCTCGCTGAGGCTTTGTGGGACACTTTTCTTAGTTTTACTGTCTGACTCGTCTTTCTGGATTTGCACCAAAGTTCTTTGTGTACAGACAATGCTAAAATAAAATCGCCTTTTTGCTATATTTGCTGCTGGATTTCACTTCGTTGGAATCAATGTCTACATGTGTCCTGGTTTGATGCTAAAAAAAGCTCTAGTAAGAGATTACTTTGATGTATTGTTGTGAAACGAGTGTTTTTATTGCATCTGAAATCTCACGGTTTGCCCTCAAAACTCTAATATTGGTTTTAGCTCTCAAAGCCAACAGGTACTAGGTTGCAATTATCATGCTTCAAATACACCCAACCACTTCTGCTGCACAAGACTCATTAATCCTGTTCAACTTGTTGACACATCGAAACCTCTCTAATTAAGATTCAACCACAGTTCCCATGGCTGCTCTGCTACACGACTTTGGTGTGTGTGTGTGTGGGGGGGGGGGGGGGGGGGTTTACGGGAAGAGTCATAAAACTGTGAACCAGACGATACCAGGAAACTTTGGGCATGAACCTACACTTAGTGACTCCTTCGTCAGCTAATATAACTACAGAAGTGAACTTACTCATCATCTTAGCTGTGTCGGCTTCTGGCTCGTAAAATAACGATCTCATTGAATCTTTCCGATGACTAATTGCACGTGGCGGGGATCCTGTTGAAAATGACGATCTTCAATATCTGGCAGATGGCAGAAAACAGTGGAAATCAAGTCTTTTTTAATAAACACTCAAGGACTCTTGCACAGTAGAGCTACTGTATGTGTGACAGGGGTGGGGGAGCTTCTGTTTGACAGGACTATAGCTAGCACCGAGATGTGGTCCATTACTCGTCTTCTGTTAACAGGCATCTGGACCAGGTTCCAGGCAATCGACTGGCTGTTTGCTGCAAGGGTGGCCTTAATGCCCGCCGTAATGAATCAGGCCCGACTGTTACAGCAGCTCAAAGGAAACCAAATATACACTCGCTGCAGCGTCGCACTCGGAGATGTTTGATTGAAGCCTGCTGACATGAAGGTCGGACACGCTGTTTGTTTTGGTTTTACTTCATCTGGGACCGTCTCTGCTGGTCACCTTGGTCCATTTGTTGTTCACGACTGAACGCAGAGGTGCCAATGGCTGGAAATGAGGGAATAACTTTCAGAGTGTGACACATTTTGGGTCTTGGATTTCAACCCTTAGAATGGCGTGGCAAGTAGTCACGGCAGCTGAGTCACAGCTTTACAGCATGGCAATAAAAAAAGAAAATTCTGAGTGAGTGGTGGAATGTATAATGTGCATTTACTCAAGTCCTGTACTTAAAGGGGTATTTTAAACATCACACTGTTTACAGGCTAGTGGGGAGTACTACTGGATATGTAAAAAATAAGTTGTACAAAGCCTTTTGTTGCTCCAGAGGCTGGAAGAAATACTTAGATGAATACAGAATTGTGTATGAGAACTTTGTTTTTCCTCCTCAGTTTATCTTGACACCTATAGGTTGGGAACCACTGGACTGAACTCCACCTTGAATAGCTACAACAGCCACAGGAGCCATTTTTAAGTACACTTTGTTGATAATACTTCAGTAGGATTTTGACCGCAGTACTGTAATTGGTAAATGTACTTAAGTAAAGGATCTAGTTACTTCCTCACCCGCTGGTTCTCAAAGCTGTAATGTGTCGTGTTTCAGAAAGTGTTTTGTATCTGATCGTTTGTCTTTTTAAGATGACTCATCTGGGTTTGGTTTGTGTCTCCCACAGCGCAGCTCGACAGATGACGACTGACCACGCAGCAGTTTGGAACAAATGACAGGAGATTACACATGCTGAATGAGACGATGCCATGAACCTAATCTGATTACATTTGAGAACTGAAAAAACACTGTCGATGGCTTTACCTCCAATGGATTCCTAAAGTTTCAGCATCACTGATTGTACTGAAAGGATCTCTTGGTGGAAGTCAACGAGAGGAGGGGGGGCCAAGATGTGGCCCCCTGACCTCGGGCCTCCAGACGTCCAACTGACTCTTCCTGGTTTTGGAAGTGTGTTTGAGGATGCCGAGGACCCTCAGGCGCCGCTGTCTTCTGGTGGCTTCTGTCAACCCTCGATACACTCAGGCGGTCTGGGCGTGTGCTGTCTTCCAAGGACTTCCCTGTGCCTGTCCTCGCTGGGCCGTGATCTCACCTCCCTGCTCAGCTGTAAGACAGCTGGATCTCACTTAGAAAAGACTGTGGAGGACTTTGCCATCACAGCAGATCCGAAAAGCAACACTCAGAGGTTCAGTTGTTACCCACAACCCTCCCTCCCTTTATCCTATATGCTCACCAGCTGTGCCACATCTCCTCCTTTCGGCTCCCCACCTTCCTCTCTTTCCTCTTCCGCCTCCTCGTCGTCTTTATTTTTTGCATCTTCCTTGCCTCTGTCTGATGCACCTGGCGGCAACAAAGCTCCTCATCTTCAAATAAAGATGCAGGAAGAATATCACTCGATAAAACAGGAGCCTGCGGATGATTTCTCGCCTTGTAAGAGGGAACCGTTTCAAGTGAACAACCAGCAGGTGGAGCTGTTCCATGCGGGCCAGCCCATCCAAGGTCAGGACGGCACCCCACATCATTTCCAGAGTTTCAATGGACCCGTAGGCCAGGACCCCAACGTGGACCAGCAGGACCAGCCATGTCACTGGATCGACTGCAGTGCCACTTACAGCAGTCAGGAGGAGCTGGTGAGGCACATCGAGAAGGTGCACATCGACCAGCGCAAAGGGGAAGAGTTCTCCTGTTTCTGGGCCGGCTGCGTGCGACGCCACAAACCCTTCAACGCCCGCTACAAGCTGCTCATCCACATGAGGGTCCACTCTGGAGAGAAACCCAATAAATGCATGGTGAGCCGGTTCGCTTTTGTCTGGTCGATCACGACAAACAGATTTTCATTATTTTTTATGAGAAGACAAACACAACGTTTCAATTTTAATCACATAAAAACAAGTCATGCTTGTTCAGTGCTGGACAGCTTTCTACTGCTGCCCATTGAACAGCTTCAATAGGCATGCGGTGACTTCAAAGAAAAAGAATCCCATTCATATATTTCCAACACAGTCAAAATGTCATGTTTGTGTGAGAAAGAAACATTAAATATTTAGCAATGACGTTCAGCAGTCAGATACCAATACCTCCATCAGGAGGCCCTCAATGCAACGTTACTCACAATGCCTAATGAATTTTGAGAGGTGCAACTCAACCCGTTTTCGATGACTTGAACGCTTCCCTGACCACGAGATGCAGTAGAGCCAATACACACCAACACACATGCAAATTGCAAGCATGGGAGTGGCATCACACGCATTTCTGAAATGGACTGCATTGAGCTGTAAAAGGTCTCAATCCAACAACAGAACAGAAATTATGTTTTCAAAACAGTAAAAGTATAAAAAAGTATATATAAAAGTCTATACATTTTGTTAAAATAAGTTTAATGTAATTGCAAAGAATAAGAACTCTACAATGAACGTTTCATTTGAGGTATTCAGCAAAATGCAGGATATGTAAGTTTGTAAATGACAAACAAAGAAACAGATTTTATTTGGTTTTAGTCCTTGACACGTGCTTGGGTACACATTCCAGGTGATGACCAATGTGAGCTCCTCTTACATCTTAAAATCAATTTACAAATCCCAGACTTTTTTCGATTGTCCATAACCCATTCATTGATTTCATCCATGATTTATCCAAAAATGTAGGAAATCCAACTGGCAACTTCTGCAGCCTAGCGCCGCCAACGCTGCTGCAACCATTTTCAGTCGGTCAAAACAAATCTCCTCCTGTCCGACTTTATGTTGCCTTCCGATGGGCCGTTTAGAGGTTTAAGTGGGTTTGGGAGGCATTAACCTGCTTACAGTGCGTCTCGACTCTCAGACTGTGCTGCCGTTGATCAAGAGTCTGTTAGACGGAGAGATGATCAAACGGTTTCCTCCCCTCGCGACAGGTTTCCCTTACTCATGCATGCCAGAGGAAGAAACGTGGCAGTGTTGAATGAATGGAGGTTGTGTCTGTTGCACTGAGCATCCAAAAACCTGCCAATTACCTTGTGGTTAGTCTGACAAATGCAAATAATTTATAGTTACTAAGTAGTGATGCAACAAACTGATAAATCACTCATTCCTGTCAGAACCATGTTCCCACAGACAAAGCTGTTTCCCGCCTTTTTGAAGTTTCTCGTCCTTCGGAAACATGCACATAAAGTTTTAGTCCTTCCGTCCCGGTTGATTTGGTTTAACCTGGGATCACAGGTAACTGCAAGTGCGGTTAAGCAAGTCCCAGAATTCTCAGGGCAACAAACAATTGCGAAGCAGAAACATATATTGGAAGAACAGCTGAATTGTCGTTTTTTACCAACTCACATGGTCAGTAATAGTTCGTTCTTGAGCAACCACAATGTGGTTTACTGTAGAGTTGCAACCACTCGTCAAATTATAAATTAGTTGATTGACAGAAAATGAATCAACTATTCATACACTACAAACAACTATTTTGATAATTGACAGACACATGTTGAAGTTTCATTTATTTATAAAGCAAATGTGTCAAATATTCTGTTGTTGCAGCTTCTCAAACGTGAGAGTTTGCAGCTTTTCTCATTCATATGTGACAGTGCCGACCATAAATAGCATCAATAATTGGGTTTGAACACATGGAAATCTTATGGATCATAATTTTAAGTAGCATATGATATTTTAGTTTGTGAAGTTTGTTCCCACAGAGGAAACTCTTTAAACATTTCCTGCCTTTCCATCTGTCTGAGCAGCTTGTTTTGTGAAACGTGCAGGCTGTTCATAGGGGCGATGGACTATATATCTTATAATTACAAAAACTACGACAAAGATGAAGACAAAACCAGACCAGGTTCGGTTCACGAGGAGACAGAGACCGCGAGGGTTCTGCATTGACCATCACAACAGTGGCCTTTGAGCCCAAGCACAGAGTCCGTCATCAGTGTGTTTCTGAAACGCAACTTTTGCAGCTTGAACACGTTCCGCTCCAAATCCCAGAGGAGTGAGTAACTCTCTCCGTTATTCCCCGGCGACTCCCTCGCTGTCATCAACCCGAGACTCCGATTAATAATTCATTCAGAAATCTTCACTCAGGTGCACGCTTACTACTTCAGTGAATTAGCTCATTGAAGGACCGAATCTGCTGCCAGCTTGTAAATATATTACTGTGGAGAGTCGCCTGCACACAGATTAATAAAGTTAAATCAACATCAACACGCACACAAAAAAGTCAGTCACACTTCACGACGTGAATAGCGTCATTTTATTTTTCATTCAGCGCTCAGGCCAAAACATGTAAATTAAGTCATTCCTATCGTGCAGCAATGGAAAAATGAATCTTTCATATGAATGTAGTCAGTGTGTTTTAATGAATTCAGCCTCATTTACCAGCTCGTTATGTCAAGTCTCAGATCACACATGTGTTTCTCAGGCTGTAAACACGAGCTGCCAAAGCGTTTTTAAATCCACTGTGGTGGAGTAATCAGTCATAGTTAATGGTAATGAAGTGGCATTCATGTGTAGATACATTTGAAGGGTACGTCTTGTGATATTACTGTTAATAAATCCCATTCAAAGACTAAAACCAACAATGATCTTACTAACTAGGATTATCTAAGTCAAACATGATGGAGATATTATTGCTCTGTGCCATAGAGCTCCATTGTTGCCTAAAAACAGTCACGGAGAGCACATCACTTAGGCACAGCGTTGAGCCGGCTGACATGTTTCCTTTATTACAATGAACACGGGCACGAAAGTTAATTATGAGTCAGTCCCTCATACATCGCCAAGACTGTCCACCAAAGACAGATGACGGCATCAATCTTTTAAGTGTCCCACAACAACATGTGCTTACGTTCAAGTGACAACAGCCTCTAGCAGCAATAACAATTATTATAATGGGGGAAAAGGAGGAAGTCACATGACGTTGCCTATGATCGCCAAAGAGGAGGAATGTCGGGGTGGATGGATGGGTCAACAAGATGTTTGCCTTTTACACGAGAGGCTGCTGTTTGTTTCCTGTTTCCAATCAACAGTCCTCGTTTGGTTTTTGAAAGCGTGACCAGATCCCCTAACCTTAGCCATTATTGTCACCATGACTAGGAAGCTCCCGTAAACTTAAAGAAGTAATTTTAACCCAAACCATGGTCTTTCAATTAACCTAGCCGTGTTATTAAGTGCCGAGATCTGAGCAAACCTGAACCAGAATGTTGTACAACCGATTTGTATCTTATTGATCCGCAGCTGAAAATGGTCCCCAACAAATGCAATATTTTCTTCTGTTTTGAGTAGCGTTTGCTACAGACTACAGTGCCCACCTGTTTAAGGACATTACTGAACCTTGAAATAAATATAAAAAGGAAACTATGTATTTGTGAGCGGTTTAAAACCCAAAAGAAAAAGTATGTTGTCAGTAGGAGCCAATGGGCTGGAAGCTCAGAGCCTCAGACAGGAAGTCAGAAAGAACTGACAAATGGACGACACATTGTTGATTTGGTCTTTTCATGCTGTTGAATATTACATGCATTCAATCATCAAATATTTTTATATATTCAAATGTTAAACATGAAAAGGAGGAAGGAATATTCAAGGAATAAGCTAAATCTAAAAATTGCAAGATAAACCTGAACCTCTTTAAACGTCAGACAGTTGAGATTAATGTGCAGTTTCCTTGATTTTCCGAGAATTTGTTTTCATCTCCCAATTCTATTGTAAAAATAAAGAACACATTATTTTGATAACAGTCTTTAAAAAAACAAAGGAAATAACAAACTGTCACAAAACTTAGATCAATCTGTGCTCGTATTTCTACTCTCTCAAAGACTCCAGAAATCTGTTTCTATTTTGGAGCCATGTATATAAGGGTGGGGTGACATTTCTTTGATTTAAAAAAAAAAACGAATGTTTTTACTACCATGGCCATGGGGTGAATTAACAAGCCGGAACGAAGGAGCATTAAATCTTTTCTTCTTTCAAAAAACGCAAACTAAAGTTTCTGAAGCACAGTTCACGTAACGCATCCAACTTTTATATATTTCATCCACTGGTTTTTTTATGGGTGGCTTTTAATTTCTGTTTTTGTTATTTCATTGTTTGTCAAGACGATTTCAAGTCTTGGATAAATTTTACCATGATGTAGTGCTTTTCATACACGGACTTATTAAAGTAAACGAGGTGACTGACATTTACTGACTCATTAGCGAGACCGAATAAAACCCCTGGAATGATTATTGGGGAGAAAAAACGTTTCCATACTTTCCTAAAAGGATGAAACGCTGAATTCTTGTATTTTGGTTTTAGTATCAAAACCAGGATCTCATTGCAAAACAGTATTAATCCTTTTCGGAAACAAATCTGAACTTAATCATTGTAATACCTTGAAAGTACACGGGGCATGCAAAACACACTATTTTGCGTCTATCATCCTCTTTGTTAATAGATGACACTTATTTTCATCCTAAATGAACGTCTGAACGTTCTCGCTAACTCAATGTTGGTGCTCCAGGAGGTTTCGATCAAAACATGAGAAATATATCCATTTCAACTTTGACTTGCATGCCAGAAATGAACACATTTGTAATTGTAAGTCTGTG
Organism: Melanostigma gelatinosum; assembly: GCF_949748355.1. Taxonomy (NCBI): domain Eukaryota; kingdom Metazoa; phylum Chordata; class Actinopteri; order Perciformes; family Zoarcidae; genus Melanostigma; species Melanostigma gelatinosum. The sequence continues at coordinate 4,744,559 of NC_136648.1, read as the reverse complement.
AGATTGAATGTGACACAGTTTCTATAGAGCTTTATTTGACGGAGTGCAGTGTGTATCCTGCTGACTCTGATATTTACTTCTTGTTTGGCTCCAATCCAACAGAAACGTTTTTACCACAGTCTGGTGTCTGTCTGTGTGTGTGTGTGTGTGTGTGTGTGTTTGTGTAGTTCTGTTCCAATTTGCTTCATGGGAAAAAGCCCATTACCTGAAGTTTATGATTCAATAACCCGAAACGTATGAATTTATAGTGTGATATATCGCCACTTTCTTAGTTATTTTTGTTGGATCAGACTTCAACATCACTCATCTGGGATGTGGGGAAGTGATTTTTATTATGTGTTAGTTGCAGGCAAACCTACTTTTAAAAGGTGCAGATGGGATTTGCATATGATTTGTATAAGACGATAAAAGTTTCAAAATTTAATTTAATTCCGTTTTGTTACCGGAATCGAGTTTAAACGAGGATTTATACACATAGATATGAATGTAAAATACTTAAAAGGCCCAATGAAGTTCAAACTGCCTTGTGTTTTGCCCCTATTCATCATTATATATAAAATATGCATCAAACTGAAATGTGCCAAATGTTGCGTGAGCATCCCTATGACCTCTTTTTTATTACATTATATTATATGTCACTGTCCTCAATTGATAGTTGTGTCAGGTTGCAGTAAGACTGTTTGTTTGTATTTTCCTTGTCAGTTTGAGGGCTGCTCCAAGGCCTTCTCACGTCTGGAGAACCTGAAGATCCACCTGAGGAGCCACACAGGAGAGAAACCGTACATCTGCCAGCATCCCGGCTGCCTCAAGGCCTTCAGCAACTCCAGCGACCGGGCCAAACACCAGCGCACACATCTGGACACGGTCAGTAACACGCAGCCACACACCACACGTCTTAAAGAGTATACCTTCGTTTAAAAAGCACCGTATTCTAGCACGCCAGTGTATTTAAAATATGAAAGCAGTGAACAGAGTTTTCTATCTGTTCCATCTACTGAGAGACAGATTAAATGTGTGTCTTGTTCACCTGGTTGAGACCACTGTAGTACATGTATCTATTAAATGACATCTTCAGTGCATAAAGAAAATACAAGTCCTTTATAAAAAAACACAGGCAGCCGATTTCGCCACCTGAAAACCATGAATGATGACACTGATGGGAGAATGCAGCAGGGGGTTCGGGGAAGCGGGAGCGATGAGTGATAAATTTAGGATTCTGTGGCAAAAGAAGTTATGAAATCCACCACTGATGCAACTTGAGAGAAAACAGAAAACTTCTTCCTCCAAATCCGAACCTGTAAATGAAACTATTGCTCCCTGTCGTGCACCAGGTGCCAAAAACTATCATGCAACTATCGTGGCTCTTTCCTGTTTGGTTCTTTTATGTCCAGCGGTGGAAAGTAAGTGTATTTATTCAAGTACTGTGCTAAGTACAAGTTTTAGGTTCTTGTATTTCTGTTTTATAGTGCTTTATACTTCTACTTCACTGCATTTCAGAGACAAATATTGTACTTTATACATTTTTCGACAGCTGTAGTAATGAGTTCCTCTGAAGATGTAGTGGCAGCGGTTGAGTTGCATTGTGGGTAATGTAGGTGCCAGGTTTTGACAAGAATTGGGTGGAATAAAAGAAGACATTGTCTCTGGTTCGGCTGCATCTATTTTGATTCTTCGGCGTGCACTGCTTAAATCAGAGTTATCTGTTCAGAAAAGGATCTTCCATCACATTTGCATCAAGTCATTAGGGGCATTTATGTAAAAGCCATCTATGTCTGCCTTTACTTTAACATATAAATGAAGCAATGTAATATATAAAACATCAATCTGCTGTATGCTTTACATACACAGACTCCTTTATGATACAGGATTTGTTTGTAATCAGGGGTTCACTTTAATTTAAAGTGCCACTGCTCCCCTCTTTCCTCCTCTGTCTGCCTACAGCACAGCACATTCTTTGGGATCGTGAAACTACATACCTGCTGTGGATTTATTCTGTAAACCACAGTTATTTTTACTCCTGCTGACAAGCGACGAGGACTTAGCAGTAATCCAGCGAATCAGATCTCTTATTACACGAGTGAGATGGAGCTGCACGTTGCACTCCTGTGTTATTACAACAAGAGGAGAAAGTTATTTTCTCCTTTTTGTGGTTTCACGCTGGCTAATAGCGGCTTCGCAGTTGCGTCACAAATCAAGGATCAGACACATCTGGCAACTGAGCCCCAGATGTGTCCCAGAACTCTCTGAATGTAAATAATTGCTGAATATAGCATAACCAGCCAAGAAAAGACTGGTGTCAATGCAAGTTATTTAGGTTCGACTGAATATCTTTTATTGTGTTGCTAATGTACTAATGTTATAAATAATAGTGTGTTACGAAATATTTGTTTCCAAAATTAGGTCAGTCTCTTGCATGCGTGTCTCAACGACAATTTACAGCTCACTTAACCTCAAACCGGTTTCTGCACGATTGGTTTTCTAGATAAAGATCAACCGGTAAATGTTGACCAATCAGAGGCGAAATGACAAACAGCAAATGAAACACAGAATTTTGTTGTTTTCTATTTGACTTTGACTGCTTCGTCACTTTGGTTCGTTAAAGCATTTCAGTCATAACATCTTGAATTGCAGCAATACACGGAAAAGCTTTGTTTCAGCCAAACCCATCAATTTTATTTCTAGAATTTTGACAAAACTAATTGCACACTGACATGTGTATTCAGCAATTTATGTCCTAGTTTTAAGCAGCGGACAACCACTATACAAACACTTATTAAGCATACAAAGGCAGTGGGGCTTAACACTTCATTATCCTCTTCGCCTCCCAGGGAATATTGTTCAGAAACGGTTTCATAAGATCAAGATATCGCTCAATTTTTGGCAGCATTTAATGCCAGCCACTGTAGAGGAGTAGTTCTGATGCCAGATCTGCGTTAGAGTCATTGCACATCTGAAATTTAATCATTTCTGCCTTTAAATGTGCTAAACATTTGCAGTTCCTCACTGCAGCTGTTTGCTAAATGCATCCCTTTAACAGAAGTACAGTTTTGGTTTTATTTTGATTAACACTGACTGTTTGTGTCTCATTTATCTTTCTTACATTCCTCACAAATCCTACTTTTTCTTATTTAAAATTCTTTGTGTTTTTGACCGAATACATGATTTGTACTATTTTAAAAACCTGCCAACTCTCAGAATTTTAGAACCGTTCATTCAATTAACATTGTGTTCTAGGTGATAACACCTGTGAACAGACGATTCTGACACATAAACCGCTAAAATTCACCTTTTTCATAAAGTTTTCATGAAAACTTAATTGACTCCAAATATATCTGAGCTGTTCCTCGGTAACTCTTCTCTCTCTTCTTCTCTTAAAGCCGGCAGACGAACGGTAAATATCCTCCATTTTTTAGTTGAGGAGTGCGTTATGTTAAATGTTGACATACTCTTCATGTCCTTTCTCTCTCTGTTAGTACATATGTCATGTAAAGGAACCACATGTATCCTATGTGTTTGTGTGTATCATACACAGGACTACTGTTCGCAGTCTCACGTCTATAAACCATCTGGATATGACTCGTTTTAACTTGTGCTATTATTTGTAAACACAATTATACATCATATCCATAAACCATATCACGTGGTGAATGTTGTGACCTGGTTTACAAAGTCCTGTATTTGCACGAGTGGTTAAAGTACAGAGTATATAATAGAGGGTTCGGTCGGTGCTATTTTGTCCAGTCGTGGAAAGAAACTAAATACTCTTTCTCAAGTACTTTTTAACTCCTCTGAATTTATTTGACAGTTATAGTCACTAGTTACAAAAACAAAACATATGATCAGTTTAAGAAATACAGTTTGTGAAAGATGAAACCAGTAATGAACCACCCCCCCCCCCCCCCCCCCCCACCACTTTTCAGATGGTTCCATATAAGTAATTATTTAAACCCCAAAGAGATGATCAAAGATTAGGGAAAGCTCCAAAAACTGACGTGAGTGAAGCAGAGCTTCATATTTTTTCTTTTTGTTTTCTACCCCAATAATCATCAAATTTTTATATGTATTATGACACAGTACTGGATGGGGCAACAAAGCATTTTAAATGAAGGCCTTTTACTTGTAATGGAATACTTATACATCGCGGTATTGGTAGTTTTGCTTAAGTAAGAGATCTGAGTACTTCTTCCATCACTGATTTTGTCAATGGTGAACCTAAAAATACATATAATGATGTGTATTTCAGGGTCTACTTTGTTGTTTGGTGTATTCACAGAAATGTTGTGGACATGTTATTTGTCAGATTTGGAAGATGAAAACACTTCAGAGTACTCTGAAGTATTGCTTTCTCATAGTTTTCTCTCTTTCTTTCTTTCTTTTTTTTTCTTCTTCACTCCTCTTCAACTCTTCTTGTCGTGGTTCGTTCACAGAAGCCGTACGCCTGTCAGATCCCAGGATGCACCAAGCGTTACACCGATCCCAGCTCGTTACGAAAGCACGTCAAAGCTCATTCCGCCAAAGGCCTTCAGGAGAGGGAGGTCAAGGTAACAACTGCAACTATGTTCTTACATGTTGGACATTTAGCTGACTGCAGAATGGGATTAGTTCTCTGGTCACCGACATATTTAATAAAACCGTCCTGTGTTTCTAAAGATAGATTAGGTTAGACTATATTAGATTAGATGTGGTGGAAGGGCTTTATATAAACTGTTTTATTTTATTCTGAAGTACTTTGTATTACTTTTAGTGGCATTTAACAAGCTTTTATTGGACAGGGACATAGGAGAAGAGAATGATACACAACTCAGGCACAGCGCTGGACTCAAACCAGTGGCTTTGCGGTTACTTGGTCAGCTAGTTACCACAAAGCCCTCATAAACTATTTCTCTGTAACTTGACGGTCATGTCATCTTACTGCTTGACCTCAAGTGCACAAAAGTCATATTAACTTTCATTGGAATTTGATTTTGTTTTAAAATACGATCCATGTCCGTCTAGTGGTTAACCCTAATCTTTACTCATCTTGGTTTCTGTGCAGTTTTGAAATGGTGCAAATACTTTTTCAGAAGGTTTTCTGTCATGATAAGAATAACATTCAAATTAAAAACCACAATTCATGACTATTTTTGAAAATGATCAAATTCAAGTATATTTAAAAACATAAATGGGTATAAAATATAGTCAACTTCAGTATCAATTTCCCAAACTCTGATATGATAGGTGCAGAAGCAGTGTTACTCATAATAATTAGATAAATAATTAGATGAGTTAAGATAGAGCTAAATAGAGCTTTATTCATCCTGCTTTGCTTTACAAAGAATGAAAAAGTGCAAATGTGCAATATCCATAAGCATATCTCAAATCTAAGACATACACAATGCCAAAAGTATAAACAATGTTCGCGGTAAGAATCATAAGAAGCTCATATCTCAAGTTACTTGAGTGGGAAAAATGCACACTCAGAAGTGATAATTAGTGCTGGAAATACAACTTTTAGATACCACACATCATGTTTGAACGCACAGAAGTGAGGAAGAATGAAGAAGACAGAGATCCCGATTGTGTGTCGACGAGAGCAAAAGTAAAGGAAGTGAAGATCAACGCTCAACAGAGGGAAGAAGAACAGCATTTACTTTTGTATCGCCTCTTAGGTTCGTCTGATGACAGTCAACATAGCCGCCACAAAATGATTGAAACAGTATGGAAGTTTGTTCCACCTTTGGAGAATTACGTTTAATGTTAAGGGCAGAGTGAAATGGTTCCTTCCTTTCTTAGAACCTCAGGGTTCCTCGGTGGTTCTAGGTAGCACCCTGTCTGTGCGTGTAGAACCCTTGTTTCTGAGAGAAAGGGATGGAGAGCAGCAGGAGGAGAGAGTCAGCATGTTTATGATTCAGCAGGGTGAAAAACAAAGTATTACACACGCTCCCTGGAAGTCCGAATAGGGAGCCTATTGTTCGGCATTATCTGGGCCTTGTTTGTTTTCTATGGACCGTCAGTGACACTGGGGCTTTGTGTGTATTCCCATGGCTTGTTTGGTTTAAACAGAAACACGTGTGCTTGTAAGTTGTGACATGGCTAACACGCCCTGCGCTGCAGTAAACCCTGTGGGGCTAAAGAGGACTTTGAAATATTAAACATGCACTTCATAAAGTCCTCACGGTTATACATTGTCCCCGAGCTGATGCGTCACAGCTATTGAAGTTTGAATCTTCATAAACACTGGTTTGGGCGCACATTTTTCGCAGATTATTCAGACCCCTTTTGTGGTTCCTGGGTGTCCTTCGCGAGCTTCTCAGCGGGTCCCGGAGCTGTCCATAATGTGTTTTGGAAAGTCCTGGGGGATCCCCTGTTAACGCTGGATAATAAAGTAAATTGTCCTGCCTTAACTTCGTTTGAACATTTTGGAATAAGATTGCCTAACAAGATTTCTGGATATCGAGGAGCTGGATCGCAAGACGAAACACGAACCAGGCATCTGGTTCAAGCATCATTTCTCTGAAAAATTAACAGTAGAAAAGTGCCTGCAGAAATCTCACTGTGGTTTCAATTGTTCTACTGTATATAATCAAAAGAGAAGTAGATCATTTCAAAGTTTGGCTCCATGGGAGCTGTGTTGCCCAACAGCAAAACACAAATGGAATAGAACTACACTGTACGCTGCAGCTTTAAGTTAATTACTCCCATCCCTACATGCAGGCAGGCATCCGCACATGTCCACCAACGTGAAAACATGACACTAAATGCACCAAAATATACATTTATCATTTACCAGCGTATGTTAAATTGTGTTTGGTCTGACAGGTGCAGGTGCACACAATGCTGGAACCGGACGTTTTGAGCGATTGTCTGGCGAGGCAGCATCTCCACCAAGGAAACGGCTCACCTCTACCCAGCTTAGATGAATACACAGGTAAGCACAGATGAAACGGTAGCAATATCAAATGAATACCTACGTTTACCTCTGTGGAAATGAGCGAAAACAAAATGGATACCTGCGTTTACCTCTGTGGGAATGAGCGAAAACAAAGAAAAGGGTAATTGCCCGAACACCTGGGCCGTTAAGCTGTCTCTTTCATTTTCTCCCATGGCCTCATTTGCTCCTTTTCCTCTCCCTCCTCTCCCCATTCCTTCGATGATAGCTCATCATGCCAGTGTTTACCTTGTCCAATTACCGGGCACTGACTGCGGGCGAGTTGGCCCTCTCCCCGCTCGTCCCTCAGCTTCTCCAAACCTGCTTTTCCAGCCAAGCTCTTTTTCTTTCCCTTTCAATGGCTGAGCCGGGATCAAGAAGCTGTCAGGTACACTGAGGCTCAGTTGGCAAAAGAGAGGGGAGAGTGTCCAGGAGAGCTGTCCATGTCTATTACTTCAGACTACTTGCTGCTTTACCCAGAAGACTTTGAGGGAAAAGCCTCAAACGGCAACACTAACAGCTATGTTTATTCAGGGTGAAACAAGCATGTCAGTGTTTAATTCTGAAAAGGTCCCAAGAGGACTTACTCCTTATCAGAAATGGCCAACGTTACTCACTGTTGTGTGTATACCTGCGTATGTACATTACTGTGTGTGTGCTGGATTTATGGTGACATATGCTATCATCATCAGCTGCCCTTAAACTCAAAGCCAAGTGTTGAAAGCCCTGCTGGTATTTGTGTTAATACTTTCAATGAACGTCGTCATAAAACGTTGTTTTCAGTATTTAACACTGACCTCCTGTAGGTTTTAAAACGTGTCCCTGAAGAGTCTGTGTCTTGATTCTTTCGTGCTGAATTGTAAAAATTAAAATCGAAAGAGTTCCAGCTCTTTCGATTTTCATATCGTTGTATGAAGTATTTTACCGTTTTAGTTAGTCAGACAAAACAAGTAATTCACCGTTTCACATCTTGAACTATCTTCTGACATTTTACATACTATTAATTGATAAATGAATCACTTTAAAAAAGTGTCAGAGGAATGGAGAATGAAGTATTCATTAGCTGTGGCCTTAGCTTGCTTGCGTTGTTCGTGCTCATGTATTTAGCCAAGTTTCAGAAGTTTCGATGGACGTTCTGGTACGTTTTTTCCGAAACTGCTGTTAATAATACGTTAATCTAAGCCAACCTCAGCTTAACTTGGATTCTCAGTGAGGTGATTGTTTTTAATAGATCTCTCTCTCCTCCAGGTGTGTATTCAAACTGCAGCTCCGGCCACAACAGGGCAACTTCTGAGTTCCTCCCTCCGTCAGCAGACCCCTGCTCCAGGTACCGAGGCCTGCAGGGAAACTTTGACGCCAACAGCCCCATAGCTTCACTAACAAGCGCAGGAAGCATGAGAGAGGGGTGAGTGTGAGATCAATGCACGCAGATTTAAGCAGTTAAATGTGTTGCAGCCCCAAAGTCTATGATTCATTTATTAAATAAACGGTGAACACATGGGCTTCTTCAGCAATGCTGTTGTTATAAACCTTTGCTTCTTGAAACGTTTTACCACTGGCAAGTGGAGGTTACTTGCCTTGCTCATGGGCAGCTCAACAGTAGATGTTTTTCCATTCTGAAGTCCTATGTTTGTTATTGTTGCTTCGTAGAGTGAAGTCACCGTTAAGACAAACGAGCTTTCATATCATCAGATGCAGCTGGTAAACAATGAAAGTCACAATATATATTTTTATGTTCTCGCTGTCATGCATTTTGAAATGAAATTGCTTTTATGTCTTTAAAAGAGGATATTTTACTACTGCTATGGTAATGATGTTCAGAGGCAAACTTAAATGGTCAGTTCATCCAAATCACTCAAAAAAAATCCCCACATTTTCCCTCTTACCCCTGCTGGTGTCTGGCACAGGTTCGAGTTATCTGCTGCAGAGACTTCAGCTGCCAATCCGATACAATGGAGCTGAAAGAGATTTCATTTGCATTTGGCAGTTTTCATCCGGAGCTATTTTCTAGGAAAGATAAAAATAGGGAAAACTGACCACAGTTTTCTTCTCCTCTGTGTATTTTTCGGGTGTTCGCCCCAAAATCTTTATCCATTTGACAAATCTGGTCCGTACGAAAGCATTTTAAAAACGGCTTAACCCTTCCTCCGTTCGCCATGTCAAGCCCCGGATACACGGACGCCATCGAATACCCTGTCGGGATGTGACTTTTCTTCGCCTCTCTTGTCGGTGAAGCAGCACAAGCCCAGAAACGGGGAGATTGATGTGAGCTTGTGCATTCTGGAATAAACCAGAGACATTATCACCAGAGATGGAGTTATGGCTTTGTGGTTGCACTGATTGGGTAGTCGCAGGCCACAGAACTTATGTGTACTGTAAACTGAGACAAATTTTGTCTAGCCCATGTATAAAAGTATGTATCGTTTACATGTATAAACGATACAGCCGAGGGCCTCCAGGCCCGCAGTTTCTGAACAATATGGCCTCAAATCATTGGTCATTGAAGAATTGCCCGTAAAGTAACTTTTATTGGCACAACAGTAACAACAAAGGCAGTCCATCCAATAAAAAGAGTGTTGATAAGGGCCAGAATAACATTTTTGTGATTTAATAAGTGATATAAAATCTTCACATAAAATGCACATAGTTTCCCATGAAATCCTCCAGTACTTCCAAGAATCATTGTTTTTGAATGGGCTTAAGGTCTTGGAAGAGGAGTTAAAAGGAGAGTTAAGATGGTTTGTTCTCTTTGAACAAAACATTCAAAACTATAAGCTTGAAGGTTTATTATTGACCGGGGAAGCAGCAGTTTGACAAAAGATTCTTAGCGCAAAGTTCACTTATTGGAAAGCCTGATTTATTTATTTGTTTAAACTTTTCATCCAGTTTTTGAAACTTTCAGCCATGACCTTCATGCCCTGCAATATGTTGCAGTAAGTGAACCTTGAGTGAAAAGGTTTTGTTATTTGAAAAAATGCTGTTATGATGTCAGTATTAGTACAGAATATCATCAGCATTATACCAGGACTTGAAAATCATTGAAAGTTGGAGGATTATTTTGTTGGTTTAGGATGATCTTGAACATTCTGTTCTGTGCTTTTTCAAATGCATATAAAAATGCATTTCAATCAGGAGAGACAAGTCAGATAAGAAAAGATAATGATATGTGATGATAAAGTCTTCAGAGTCTTTGGCGATTGGACTCAACAGGGAGATTTGTAATCGAGGGGCGTCCCCCCCCCCCCCCCCCCCCAGTCCAGACACTGGTGCTGATGGTGCTGATTAATCAGCAAAGATTGGGCGGAGATGGGGAGGTGGAGGGTTGCGTAACAGCATCATGAACGTACTGAGGGTAGAGAGACAATCAGCAAGATGATAAGCCAACGATGTCATTGTGTCGTTGTGCTATTGGGTAGCTGATCTGGACAGCTGATAACATGATCAACAGCCCCGAACAATGACAGCAAGGAAATAATGAGTGAGCATGTGTGAGAAGTGGCAGATGTATGAGAAATAAACTACGGGCTGAGGCATGCAGGAGTATAGTCTTCCTGCCTGAACTTACGCAAGAGCTTCATAAAGATATAAAGGTGATGGATCCTTGAAAGTTCATTAAAAAACATTATAATAAACAGTATAACGACTGAACTTTCAGTTCAAGATGATTCAACTCTGTTAGCTTTAGCAGGATTTCACCCTGATGGCTTGGCTTTAAAAGATCCTGTTTTGGGGTAAAACTAACCATTTTAAAGTTGTTGGAGTTCACCAAACAAAGCCATATTTTAGTCAACTTGTAAGTCCGTCTGTTTGTGTTTGAAGGATATACAACTGTACTCGCCTTAATGCAGCATCTCTCAGCCTCCATCTCCTTAAAGTTTGCAGCCAGAGCTTCCATGACGCGCTGCACAATCTGTCCATTGACGTCTCTTTATAGACACTGAGGATGTCATAGAATCCCTCCGGTGACCGCAGAGTACGACGACCTGCCAAAGCCAATACCAGACAAGCACTTGTTTTTTCCCCCAAATGACTTAGCGAGACATTAAACACGTGAAAGTAAATTATCTGTGCTTCAAGGCATCGGGCTCTGACCTCATAGCCAAGCGCGTGTTTACTCTGGCTGAGACGAGCCATTTCGACTTCTTTTAATTATTTAATACTTGAGGGAGTCAGAGGCTTGTCCATCAGCGAGTATTAGTGATGTGCAGCGTCGGAGTGTTTTGCGGTCGGTAAGAGCTGGATTGGTTTTTTGGAGCAGCGTCTGCATCAGATGCAGACACACTAACCGGGATGGCTCTCACACAGAAACACTGTTATACAATGTGAAGGAAAGAGGAGTAATGAAGTTTACTTTGCAGAAGCCCTGGCTGACATCGGATCCAAACAGCCAGTTTAACTGAACTGTTTTGACATGTCCACACATTTTTGTATTTACCGTATCTCTAACGTGCAATATGTGCGCTCTAGTGTCTCGAAGTGCTTGATTGGTCGCGCTTAGATCACATTAAATCTCCATCTGTGTTACATACATTCAACATGATCCTCTGTGATCCGGTAAATCTGTGTCACGGCATCTTTCCTCTGCCAGACCTGAAAAACGGATCAGTTTAGCGTGCACAAGCTGGCACCTTGTAATGAACCGACTCATCTCCTCCTCCGATCCGCTCCAACTGTGCTGCCAAGCGTTGCACGCAACACAATGCGCATATAAACATATGAGCTTAAATTCTCCAAGCAGGATTCTTCTCATTCCAGATACGAGGAGGGCAGCTGGCTGCAGTTAGTCGGAAAGAAAAGAGAAATGATGAAGAGCTTCAGCCGGTAAAATATGATCAGAGGAACAGTTTCCTGAGGTTGCGATGACAGTCGCTCCCTCGGGCGTGGGTTCTCTGTTAAGCTCATGCATCTGAGACGTTTTGAGTACACACCGGCCACAAAACGACAGGATCGACCCAGCGGGGCCGCGCACGGCACGGCTCAGACATCCCAGCTATGTTGTTGCAGCGTCGCAAGAATGTAAGCCGTGGAACAGCCGCGGTTGTTTAGAGTTAAGGTCAGCTCCGATGGTTCTGGGGCCACCGAAGGGGGAATCCAGAGAAGTGTTGAATTCTTGGGGCTCGCAGTCATCGCGGCACATTTATTTCAACAGTCGTACTATATCAAAGCCCACTTTGTTTACATAATCCTATACAAAGCCTGGTCTTTATTACATTGGAAAGCCGCAGCCATCTGTAAGTTATATCAGTTTGGGTTTCAAAAAGTCCTTCTAATTAGTTTTGGCTTTCATTGGGTTTCTCCACCGAACACAGACGCTGTTAATTTAAACGTAATAGCATTTGACATGGGAAATGGGTGATAAAGAGACCTGGGGATGATAAATGATAGATATGTAAAGAAATCTCCAAACATTTCCTTTTTTTATAGCCGGTCAGATGAAAATATAGATGGCGCTTTGGGCCAGCAGCCATCGGTATCTCTGACAAGTTTATGAAGCCCACTAAAACCCTTCCAGCAGAAACCAAGGCCATTTGGCTCTCTGGGGACCAATACGGTCCAGTACATCATCCAGGAGGGTTCTCAGGCCTCTGAGATCCAACACGGGGGGGGGGGGGGGGGGGGGGTTTCAGCTACATATCTCCTTGGAGAGATATTCGCTCTTTCTTCTTGTCGACTTGGGTCCACTGACTCATTCGTTTCCATGTTGAGTCAGAGTGTTTGTGCACAGTCAGCACATTCTTGGAGCGTAGCGATGGATACAAAGACCGCCTACATTACCCCCCTCGAGGTGGAAATGCTTCCTTGTATAAACTGCACTGTTTGTACAAGAGTTTTAAGTACCGGTATGTACGTGATAACACAGCTGCTGCCACACTGTCAGATTCAACAGCATGAATACTTGCTCTGGGTTTGATTTGAGCCGAAATGTTTGCGTCAAACTTCAATCAAACCTAGTTTTAAACACGTCAAAAATGTCAAACCTGTTAGTTTAGATTGAGTCCTGTTATAAGACTCATAATTTCCTTCGAAAGTTCTTCATCTAATTCACTCAAACGAGTCAAAAGGTGAGTCCAGGGCTGCAATGGTGAGTTTGAAGCAACAGAATCTGCGATTAAAACACAAATGAATCAAGTTTCAATGTTCATCGTGGTTGTATATATCGTCTTTCACACTCACATAAATGTTCATGTCGGGGTACTTAGTAACTCAGCTACCTGGTGTAGTTTTGCCAACAGAAACGGACAATCGTCGTCGTTCATGTCCGCTAACGTCAGCGCAGTGAGCTCCTCGTCAGACCGAGTGGACGTCCAGCTGCAGGGCTACCACAAAACCTACAACCACCAACAAGTGTTCTCACAGCAGCAAGGTACGGACAGAGTCTACAGAACAAGGTGTCGGCATCAGCGGCCTGAACGCATCGGTGGGACAAATCGGTTCTTTTGTGCTTCTGTTCTTTTGAAGTTCCCTCTGTGTTTCTCTAAGGATGTCTGTACGGAGAGGGAAAGGTGGCTCAACCAGTCAGCGACGGAGGCTTCGAACCCGCCAGCTACTTCACAACCTCCTCGGCCTCTCACTCTACAGGTAAGACAGCAGAGCAAAGGCGTCCATGTGCTCCAATCAGAGTGCTTCTTCGCTGTGATTGGCCAGATGGGTGGTGGTGAGAGAGTAAGCGGGGTTTGATCTTCTCTCTCCGGGTGTTTTTCATCCACCTGTCATCGTTCTCATCCTCTTAAAATAACAACCTGAGAAGAAATGATGAAAATTCAGGAAAGAAACTGTAAAACACTGCAAAAACTGTTTTTACACTTGGCTGAGTGTGGTCGATGAAAAGCAAAAGGCGAGGAAGAACAATGGAAACATACTTGGAGAATAAATCAAGACGTACATGAAGCATGAGACTTCTACTGAAGAGACGAAAAATGGCTTCGAAAGCTTTGTGTGGCGCGATGAGGAGACTTAAACATTACTCAAGTTAACTGAAGAAACATACATTTATACTTTATTTCTATCATGTTTTCTCCATTTTTTCTCCCCCATACCGTTCTCTGGAGCTCATTTAGTTGCATCATCTCGTTGCTGCCTCTTCTTCTGCAGTGGTTTAATGGCACCTGACTGGAGCATTAGCACCACCAGCTGCTCAACTGGACGAACCAACTCCTAAAATTCACATACCAGTAGTGGATAGAAACGTTCCACATTTTCGTTTACAAATTTTCTGAAAATGATGACAAACTATGCGCTACATTTGGAGGGAAACTTGACTAGTCTTTATCTGTCACTTTCAATGTGAACAACTGAGTGCAACATGAACGCCTTTAAGGAGAAACTTGCCTCCACTTACCTCCTTCCGCCTCTTTATTACGACACCAGCAACACATCGTATAGACTTATTATTTCCTAGCAGGATGGACTTTGTTTCTGTTACCTTGGTCTTTTTAACTCTCATCTCATTGTACATTTTCTTACCCGGACTCACTGTCTGTATGTAGTTCTGGTCTGCTGGTGAATTCCTCTTATCTGCTCACTTTGCTTTAAGTCGATTTGGTGTTATTGGCAACACAAGGTAAGGTAGCTAATTAGCAAGCTGATTAAAGTTTAATTCTTAAAATGATTGTTGGATTATTTATTTTTTTAGCTCTGACAAAACATGCATACGTTTTCTGTTCTCTTCCCCTCAGGGTTCGACTTGTTGCAGGAGCTGCAGGGTCAGGCGGGGGGCGGTTACTCCATGTCTCCCTGCTCAGACGACAGCTTCCTCTTCCAGGCAGGAGGCGTCGACCGCTGCCTCAACCAGATCTACTCCATCTACCTGGACTCATGATGGGCCACCCGGAACCAACTCAACGGAACCAGTAATCACTTTTGTTTTCCTGAAGACAAAATGCATCAGACAATCACAATACTGTTAATTCAAGGCTGTAGTTGGCTGAATTATTGGTGTTCTTGACAGAAAATATGTCAGTGGAAGCTTTAACGGTACAAAAAAAGAAAGAAGCAGAATCGACTAGAGGCAGAGCTGCGGACTAAGAGGAAATCTGGTAAAATTGTAAATGTGAATAGCGGTGACTTTTTTTCATTCAGAGATGACCACAGCCTTTGTGATCTGGATAGAATGAGCTATGAGCTTTTATGTGCTAGTTTGATCTGTTGAAAGGTAGCTGGCTCTCTGGCCCTGACACTGATATCTAGTGGGGTTAATTCTGCCTCCAGGAACTGTTAAAACAATGTTATTTGACAGAATGGGATCTTATAATGTAGTGGTTCCCAACCTAAGCTCCATAAATACATCTGTTCGGGTGGAATTATGATTAAGAAGAAACCAAAGAACAAAACAACACAGTTCTGCTTCTTCAATCTTGTGAAGGGCTCGTTGCATGAGTGGAATACGGTCTCAAAACACTATGAAATGTAAGTCTCCTTCAAAATGATCCAAGGCACACTGTAAGGTTTCAGCAAAAATGCATTTTGATTTTGCACAAACCCCACAGTGTGCCATGGATTATTTTGAAGGAGACTTACGTGTGATACTTTTTTGAGACTGTATTCCACCTGTGCAGTGGGCCCTTCACAAGATTGAATAAGCAGAGTACACCTGAGTGATCCAAAGAGCACCTGCATGCGATCACCACAAAGACCCAGCAGCACCTCCACTCCATTGTTCTGTTTCAGATATTATACTCAACTTTAGATCTTTTTTTCAGTCCATAATTCAAATGAAACAATCTGAATCGTGAGAAGAGAGTAACACTTATTGGTTCAACTCTATTCAACTTACAGATGAATGTAAGGGGGGGGGGGGTAAGTAGGTTAAATGTAAGGTGTTACGAGACAAAAAAGGTTGGGAACCATTACGTTGTAATGGGTGATGTTTGCTCATTAGCATTCTGCTGCACAAGAGGGAAGTGCAGGAGAGCGGAGAGCACAGTAAACTGTAGCAGTGCTGCCACCAAGTGTCTGAATGACTGTATATAAATATTCTACGCATACAGTCTGTATTATGGATCAGTGTGGATGACTCCAGGGACTTAAAACTGACAAACCAACAAAAACTGCACTAAAATGTATCGTCTGTGATTTGTCTTTCATGGACTGAGAGGTGCCAACAAATATGTCTCAATATGTGTAATCTTAACAACAATCAAGACAGTAACATAATCTCCTTTTTTATTGTCTCTTCTGTTCCTTTACGTGTTTGTTGTATCAGTGTTATATTCTGTGAAAGGGAGGTGTGCATTGTTTACAGTAAGTTCTCTGCACTCTTTTCTGTCTCATCACGCTTTGAGAAAATGAACAACCAGAAAAAATGTTTACACTGATTTTGTAGCAATTCAGAGATTTTCTTATTATTGTCATTGAACAGTGTATATAGACTGTAAAAAAACTGTCTTTTATATCTAAATAAATAAATCAGTTTGTATATGTTTGTTATTGATTATTCATTTTACACTTTCAAACACTTATCGGTGTTTGAAAGTGTGTTTAGAGAATGTTTTGGGCGAGTTGAGTGCTAGTTAATACTGCCATCTGTTGGTCATGCAAAAAACAAAACAGTTGTACAGTAGAGGTACAGCTGAAGTCCAAATATGCAAATGATAAATCGGCTGATGGTGACAACAATGAAAGGAGAAAGTTAACTGAGCAATTCCATTAGACAGCTGATGAGGCAACGAGTAAAAGAAAATGTGGAATTAAGTGAATTTATTAAAATGATTAAATATTTACTTATTTATAAGCAATTGATTAATTCAATTGAACTTCACCAATGAAATAAAAGTAATTGAAACTAATTAATAAACAATCAAAGGAGTTGAAAAATGAGTTTGTAATGTTTGTAAACGACAACACAGAGGTAGAAAAAAAATCGAATTAGCTCATTTCAATCAAAGTATATCATTTGTAAAAACAGACAAAAAATAGCTCCATTATTTGCATTTTAATGTACATTAAATGCATCAATAATGATATCAAACCATAAAATATACGTTATTCTGAAATGAGCCCTTCTGCATAATGGCTACTTTTAATATACAATATATTGATGCTTTTTTACTTGCAACAGTTTGGTGACAAAGTGAGTTGAGCCACCAGGGGGCGCTCTGCCGTGACAGCGCTGCAGCAGCTCGGTTCAACTTTGTGCTGAACTCAAATCTGTCATCTTCAGTCGCAGATAAACACACTTTAACTGAACAGTGTGTATGGACAAACATGATTAACACCCTTTCCTACACGCACACACTCGCCTACACGAACACACACACACACACACACACCGCCTGCAAGCTGTATTTCCACATTCCGCTCGGAGGGAGACACACCCTCAGATCCGGAGGAGGAGAGCTTCAGCCGGGACAGTTGATGGGATGCAGAGAAGGAGAACAACGCCGCTGCCGTCGCTCCGCGTGACGCTTAATTGAACCTCAATCGAAGTTTCATCTCACGTGAGCTTCTGACGGCGAGCAGCAGCAGCAGACATGACAGTCACAGGTAAGACAACACGTTTTGTTTCTCAACCAGGTGCAAACAACATTTTATTGATTCAGTCAACTACATGCTGCTTAAAAGACCTCTCCACACTGTCAAAATACTGAATCCTGAATATAATTTTACCTTTAATTACATTTCAAACCTGTTTACTCTAAAAATGAGAGAATCAGCCTTTTAATTGTTGGTGACTAAAATCCCCAAATATCCTTCTGCGTCCTCAGTGGTGCTGCAGCCCCGGTTTTAACTTATACCAATAGTTTATGACAAGGAGCTGTATGAAAGGAGAATGGAGACCGTTATTTCAGAGGAAGCTCTGCTGCCAGAGAGGATGTAGCAACTCACATTGTTGGAAAGTGAGATCACCCCATGTTCTCCAGAATGAAGGCCTCGCTCCTCTCGCCGTGCGGCTCTCTTCACACCCTGAGAGGAGATGAAAATCCCTCTGTTTGGATGACGAGGCGTCACGTCTCAACATCCAAAGAGCAACTCTTCTGTCAATATTTAGAGCGAGTGCTCGACTCAAGTGTGCAGAAAGCTGAAAGATCTGCCTGAGCTGTCAGATTGTGAATTGACTCCATATAACCTTTAGACTGTTTGTGTTATCGGGCTCAGATGGCAGTTATCTTAACTGGTGAATGGATGGAACTAGAAACACAAACAGAAGTCTGACTTCATCCAAACTTTGCTCGTACAAAAATGCCGACCGAAGCAACCAAATGTAAGCAAATTATTATCTACGTTCAAACACACAAACACTTTCCTTTTTCCTCCTCGGAGCTTTGAATATGTTGTGTGTTGATGGCTGTCGCACAGGACAAAAAGAGCTTTTTACAGAGCTGTGCTCCATGCAAATAATGACAGCGATAAGATATGAGATGCTGGGCACTAACAGGAGGCTCAGTTCACATGGTAACAATTTGAGAATAAGTTTGAGATAAAAAAAAAAAAGCAAACACAAGTTTTGCCACTATATCTGAAAACAATCTTTGTTGTTTTTAATCACGCATTCAACTGCATTAATCTCCTTCGAAGTGTTCAGTGATTATTAAAGAAGCATCACCAAACAAGGCCTCACCGAAGAACAAAAACAGCATTTCTTCCTCTATTTTCTGGAAGATTGATGAACACATCACTGCTTTATAATGAACAGAAATAGCTCGACTGAGCTATTTTAGCGTGTTGTTTTGTTTTCACAGTCCACAACTTCAACATGTTGTTGATGAGAAATCTCCACAAAACTGACTGTACGCTGCTCAGCATCAAACAGACAAAGCTAGAGACTAGCTGGTGAACAAAGAGGAGCATTTAGCTGCTTCAGAGCCAGATATTAAGAGTTGGTAGAGACCAACAGCCAGAGCTGGAAGGAGAGTGAATGTTGGACGTACATTCAGCAGGTGGACATAAACACACGTCTGCTCGTGCGCTTCGATCAAACCTTCAAATAGGAACCTGGTGTTTATCACAGATTATCTGTCTTATCGGAATCAAAATATTCTCCACCAAAAGTATAAAGTAAAAGTACCTCAACAGTTTACTTAACAACAATACTTAAGTGAAGGTACTGAGTTACTTTCCACCACTGGGTATTTGCTGAATAATCACATGTTAGATTATTATTTCTTTTCTAAATAAATCTGGGTAACACAACCTTCTGTGTCTCATCCTCCCATGTACTCGGCCAAACGCTCATGTTGGATACATTACATCATCCTCCTTTCCTTTGACGCACACTTCCTGCGTTTGTTATATTTTCTCCATTAGTTCATGAATCGTTTCTTCTAGCTGACATATTTAAACGTCTTCTTTCATCCAATATCGAACAGATAAGCTGGAACCAGTGCATTTCTGCTTTAAAACGTAGCGAATTGATTGTCGAAATAGTTGCTGTTTAATTTACTCTCAACAAGTTGCTACAGTTGTTGCTGTTTGAGTGTTAGTTGGGTAGCTGGTGAGATTAGCTGGAATTAGAAGTCACTGAATATGATTTCCGATTCCTCTGAGTTCATTTGCATCAGCAGGTGAAGTGAGCTGTCTTTGAGGCTAAGAGGTCTCTGAGGTCTCCGTGGTCTCAGCTGGTCCTGCATGAATTGCCCCTGTCGTCTGGGGAGTTTGCACATTCCTGCCTCCTAACAGTGCAGCAGCTCTCCGCTCTATTGTGGTGTGTGTGTGAGGAAGTCTGACGTCAGGACGGAACACACACACTCTGTCTCTTCCTGCCTGCTTCACATGTAAAACACAGGCCTCGTTAACGTCGACCACATGAGCTTTCATGTTCATGGGAGTTTTAGGAAGTGACCGGCAATTCGTTTATTTTGATGTATCCAATAGCAGGGTTTCCCAAAGGTTGTCATGTCACGGTCTCTCAGCGAGACACACGGTAGGAATGATTACACTAGAATTAAGCAGTTTCACATTATTTTAGGGACCTTCTCGAACCCCGTTAAGGTCATTTCTGCTGTTTTCTACCGTGCAGATGTGTTTTGATGTCTTGCATGTTTCTTCCTTTTAATTGTACCGTTAACCTGCCCGCTGCACTGTACTTTGTTGGACATGCCCCATCCAAGTTTAAATTCATGCTTTTTTTTACCATCGGGAACAACATGCATGAGTGGAGAGACGAAAAACAGATTTTTCTGGTTTACAAGTGCCGTCAGTATTTTAAACTGATAAAAACAAATGTTCCTCAATAGAATGTATTCTCTGTTTCAAAAGTTAAACCAAACAAAAATGTTTATTCTTTAAGGAGGTAAACTGATTGAATGAATGGAGTCTGACCAGATTTGAGGGGCTGTACAGTCCAAGTAAACCAGACAACCTGCTTGTTGAACTATTTTAGGCTCCAGCTTTACCTCCAGGTAATATTTGTCCAACTTTCATCTGTCAATTAACGGCACAGCCCTCACGTGACAGTCATGGCATCATCTGTTTCCTCTCCAACAGCCAAACACTGGACTCCTGATCCCTAGTGAACCGTGTCACCATGCCAACTCCCACGATCCTCACAGCAACCAGGAGTCCTCTGAGAAGCTGCTAGGTTTACAACTGTGAGTCCACATAAAGAGAATCCCCTCCAGTGTTGAGAGAGAGAGAGAGAGAGAGAGACCAGGAGGCAGGTAGGGCTGCCTGAGAGGGAGAGGCATGGGGCACTGTGGTGGCAATATGGCACAATGAAGTACACTCTGTGTTTTACTGGGGTTTTTTCTGTTTCAGAGATGGTTTGCCAGTGTGGAGCCCTGCTGGTTGTCACCTTACTGGTGAAGATGGGACTTGTGGTTGGATGTGCGTGTCCAGCAGCCTCCATTTTGTCCCAGTTTCCCTCCGAGGTTCCTGCTGACGTCTGTTGCTTGAACTACTCTGGCTCCGCTTTCAGCCATGTGCGCTGGTCTGTGTTTACAAATGAGACAAACATAGACACACTGGATCTCTCCTTCTGTAATATCAGTTCTGTTCACATGAGTGGCAAAGGCGTGTCTACACTGCGGAAGGTTTACTTAAGTCATAACAGACTAACGGCGTTGCCAAGGGACTTTCTGGCCGGCCAGCCCAGCCTGACGGAGGTGGATCTGAGCGGGAACCTGATTCAGGAGCTTCCTGATGGCTTTCTTCAGGACTCGTACAGCCTCCAGAAGCTGTATCTGCAGGGAAACCAGCTACGCTTCCTCCCAGGCTCTCTGCTGCAGAAGCCCAGTCTGCAAACTCTGGAGCTGGATGGAAACCCCTGGGACTGCTCCTGTTTGTTGCTGGAAGGCCTGGAGGAAGGCAGGAAGGTCAACAGGACCACTAAGCTGCCGGATCTGGGGAACTTGACCTGCGCCTCTCCACGGCACCTGGCCGGCAGGACTGTGTTGTCGGTGAAGCTTAGCGACGTGTGCCGCCCAGCTGGCCTCACCGCACTCTTCATCGTGCTCCCTCTTGTCATCCTGTCCGCCTTGATGCTCTGCTGGTGCTGCGGGAGGAAGAGGAAAGAAGCACCTGTGAGCACCTCAAAAAAGAGAGCTTCCAGGTGCAACGGGCAGAAGCATCGCAGCAAGCAGAAAGCTGCAGCCACTGAGCCGAAAAAAGCTGGAAACGAGGGGATCCTGAAGAACCAGCTGCTGCTGCGCCCAGCATCCACCCTCCTGGGCAGCACCAGGGACATCTATGAAGACGTGGAGATTAAGCTGGACTCTGTGGAGTCTCTTCCCCGAGCATCCTCGCGCTGTTCCGGCTCCACAGAGGAGAAGCAGGGCCCCCAGGAGCCCGAGCCGGCCGGCAACACGGACCTGGACTCGGTCAGCGTGACCGAGGTGATGAAGGACTCGGCCGACAGAGAGAAGGCTTACCTGACCCAGTCAACTGAATACTACAGCCTGGTGCCGGGCATCGAACTGGAGGACTCGGACCACGGCGAGTATGAGAACGTCAGCCTCTCGTGACTCCATGTGAGAGGAATAGTTCAACATTTTGGGAAATATGTTTCTGTTTTCTTAAAGAGAATTATATGAGAAGATCTGAACCGCTCACATGTTTATATGTTAAAAGCCCTTAAATCCAGTTTCTTTCTTTCTTTTCTGTTTCTTTGTACGTTGATATCTCCACGGTGGCTGAACAGATTTTTACCATTCAAACTTAATTTGTTTGCAATTTGAACTGTGTAGATGTCTCTTACAATGTTAGTTCATATCAAGAACATCGGACCCTGAGAACATAGGGATGACCGCAGAATAGCTGTTCCTCTCTGCTTCCCGTCTTTATGCTAAGCTAAGCTAAAAAATAATCGAGGCTCCAGCTCTGTACGTAACTCACAAACGAGTTGCATCAAATCTTCTCATCTAATACTCTTAAGTGTATTTCATCAAAATGTCAAGTGAAAGAGAGACTGTGTGTGTGTGTGTGTGTGTGTGTGTGTGTGTGTGTGTGTGTGTGTGTGTGTGTGTGTGTGTGTGTGTGTGTTACAGTAAAAGTTATCTATTGTCACAGAGAGAGTGGTCCGACCACCGCGGTATCACAATGTAAGAGGAAGTGATTTAATCCGGAGCTTTTCCTGCGGGACCTGAGGAACGCAGCGACGGTTTGAAAGGGAGGCCCAATTGTTTTTTTTTAACTCTGGAAAAAACTAAGACATGTATTGTATTTAATGTGCTAATGTGCACTCCATGTGGTTTTCACATCTTAAACAAAGAACAGGACCTTGACCTCACCCAAGTGTAATTGTCATATGCATTCCTGTTTGACTTGTTACACATATTATACTGCATGCAGGATGTTCTGGGCCCGTCACAACCAGAAATGTAGGTGCTGCGCAGTGACTAATCCCATTGTAATGCTTACGGTTCATTCATTGTGAAGTGTGGAATGTAAAGCTTCGGTGAGAAGTCTAAATGTATAAATGCCATTGTCAAGCAAAGATGAAAGGCTTGTTTCACGTCGGTGTGCATATGTGCTGGAAAATATAAGGGCAGTCGGATGTAAATGCAGGTGGTTTAAGGTCAGAATCTCTGCAGAGCATTTCTGTGCAGTGGTGATACACGACATGATGACACTGGAGACACAAAAGACGAACACTGATCAGGTTTGTACGGCAGGATGTTATCTAAGATGTGGAAAACAGACGGACGTCTCACGCCAATGCTAATTGGTTTGTGAGACAGAGAGCGGGAGGGAGAGAGAGATGGTGGGTGCAGCTATAAGATGTTTTTTCCAGAAGTTTTTTTTTTTTTTAATGTATTTTCCGTCAAAGCTTTATTCATCGTCGTTGTGAAGTTTACTGACAGATGACATGAGTGAATGTTGCATTTTGTACACAGAGAAATAACACAACATAGCTTTTGTTCACTGCGGTCGTGTCCTCTGTATTTTTTTTTTTCTTTGTTTAATTTTCGGCAAAAAATGTTTTGGCAGCCTGTTGGTGACTTTATTTACGTGTTCTAGTTCCCCTGGCAGTCCGCACATGAGCAGTTAACAGGGGTAGCTTTGACACATTTAAGGATTTATGGCTGCTGAACTGTGATTAAGCTCTGAGACTCAATATATTTGAATTTGACTCCAGACCATAAAATACTCCATAAATAACACGTTCATCTTTTGGATGGAGGTAGGAATGGATTTCATTCTGCTTTTTGCCTTCATGTTGGGAAATAAAATTTACAGAAAGTATATTTGATGACTGACTAAATAAAATATGAAAAATCCAAATTTAGAGACCTTGTTCTGGGTTTCTGGTCAAAATGTACTGAGTGTGATGAGTCCCATCCCCTCAGTATTTCTAAAATCCTGGTTACGGCCGTGATTGTGATTAAGTTTGAAGGGAAATTATATGAATCTTATGGAGTGTTTGATGGTAAAACTTAACATATAGCAGCATTAATGATCTTTCCCTGTTAAAAGAAAATGGGTATACTGGTATGAAAAGCACTGATCTTCATCAATATGTTTATACTTGCAGATCTTGATTGTTTTTTGTAAGCAAAATTCATATTGTTTCAAGAAAAATAAATGCTATTTTCAAGATTTCTGCCTCAGGACTGTGAATGATGACGATGACAAACAATCACAAGAGAGGAAAAACAAACTGTGTCATTAGCTTGCAGCGTTCTTTGAGAGCGCGCTCCGGATCCTTTCGTTCAGGCTCTTCTCCGTGGCCCCTCGGCTCTTTCTGCCCCGACAATGAGCCAGGTCGGCCCCAGCTACCCGGGGTCCCACTTTTCTGTTGAGCTCTGATTTCACTCACCGTGGGAAGTTGTAATTACCGCATTGGGTTACTCGATACAATCAGTCTGTCCTGTTCTCAGAGTTCTGAGCCCACGACCAGGAGATCCAGTAGCTGAGGCAGAAGATAGTTGTTGGGTATTTCCATGGATGCTAATCTGGGAGTTTATTTCAGCTACAGATCAAGATCACAGAGCAGCCATTGAGTCGAGATTTACTCAGGATGGAGACACAAACGTAAAGTGGGAAGTGCTTGTGAACTAATTAAAATGATATACTGTTGTGACACATTTACAGTGGTGGAAGAAGTACTTAGACCTGTAAAAGGGGAAAAGTAAAAGTTCTCAAGTACTCATTATGAATAATTGAATGATTTTTAAGTACAATATTGGCCTCCAGGATGCAGTGAAGCAGCATGAAATGGAATACTTAAAGTATAAGTACCTCAGAATTATATTTGTGTATAGAACTTGATTAAACTTAGCTTCTTTCCATCCCTTCATATTGAAGTACAAAAATAAGAATAAATATTACAGGAAATAAATGTAATGTTCTTCAGACAACTGAATTAAAATGTATACGTGACAAATAAACAGAAAAATCTCAGAACAAATGTGCCGAACAAACAGCTGATCTGTAGTTTTAAAGATAAGAAGTATCATAAATGAACATGTTAACATGGCATTTAATATGTCGGATGTTCTTTTACTGTTTTCTGTCAACAAAAGAGCCTTTAGGAGTCTTTGTTTATGAGATAAATACAGACAGTGAGGCCTCAGGGCTGAGAGCTGCACATCGCAAGAGCGCCATCTACTGACAGGAAACAAAACTACCATTTACCAGCCACACAAAACACATTTAGAGTCCTTTTATTGAGATGAAGGCATTATTCTATTGGTAATAAATACAACAAGTTAAAGATACAGATGCTCATGAGTCTGCTGCAGCTGAAGAATCAGGAAGTCCACAGTGATCACTGGTCCAGGCTTTGATGGAGGATAGATGGGCTCATAAATATCCTGTCACAGGAGAACAAACAGAGTGAGAGGATAAAACAGACTCTGATTTACAACAGGCTGCTGTAACGATGTGAAAAACAAACAAGGGAGCGCAAACAGCAGCCAATGACAGAAGGCTGAGAGATGTGTGGGATGGACCCACCTGACACTTAAATACCACAAAATGCCCACTAAACCTTCACAAAACATCTTTACAGTTAGGCACTGTAATTTGCATAGCACAGACGTTATTGCCATTTACACTAACTTGAGGTATTTCTAAAGTTGCAGTTATTTACTGTCAACACATTGGTGCTACTGTAGGTTATAAGACCTCGATTTGATTTGAATTATTCACCATGGGATGTTTATGTTTTAATGGCTAATCAGAATGTACTTTAAATAGCAAGTGATGAACAGGAATTATTAAACAATTCGGTCATTATTAGGTGCAAAACAAACTTTCAGACAATTTTCTCCTGCATTCTGGTGACGTTTAAAGAATGGAAAATAGCAAAAATAATAAGTATACACTGCAACAGCATTTTAATATTTAAATTGGCCATACTGTTATTTCTTTCAATTTCCAGGGAAAGAATACATACTAATTCGCCCCTCTGGCTTGAACTTACAATAACCTCATAGTCATCAGTTTTAATTTCTTCATTCTCTATTCATTTTAGCACCTGCTTGAGTATTTCTTTTTCTTCTGTCACTCTGTGTTTTTGTTTTTTTGGCCTGTGATTGCTTACCTCTGCCACTAGAGGGCGCCGGATTTCAATGCCAGGCCTGTAGGCTTGACGTAATAGTTATGCGACATTTGTCCCTCAACAGAAACGTCAATTTTCGGAGACTCGCTGCTCGGTGGGTGTTTTGGAAGAAGGTAACATCATGGCGTCGGGAACAGGGGAGCAGTCCACCGGACACGATGCAGAATTGGACGAATTATTGGACAGTGAGTGTTGACATTGAGTCTTTTAAGGCGACGCTTTCTTTACTCACGTGAAGACGGTTTTTTCTGGCGTTACAAACGGCTGAGACTCGACGCAGACCCCCTCTCTCTCTCTCTCTCTGGGTTACCCGGATCGACCGACATTAGCTGGGTCATTCCCTCTGTGCAGCATGAATAACTTACTCGTATGGTCTTTAAAATGTGTCGGAATATTTAAAACAAATGTCGTACATTATCATCAAGGTGTCCTTTATCACATGACGTTAGATGAAGAATAATGCACAATACAAATACTTTAATGTGTTCCTCTGTCAGCTACATCGATCAGTTAGAGAGGCGCTCAGATAGCTGCAGGTTGATTTATTTAATTTTTAAGGGGTTTGCTTGTAAACTTCTAAATTGAGACGCGTTTGTTTACGTGTAATTACGGTAATTACGTTAGCTCTTAACATAGTAAATTACTTGTGATTATTTGGTTGTTGTTTTCCACTGTAGCTGATATGTTTGCACTTGTGTTTTTATTTCAAATGGAACTTAACCCTTTTTTAATAATTCATGCATGTTATTCATCTGGTCTAGAATAGTCTAAAAGATTAGTAAAACAATAGAAATAATGTATTTTATTCTATTTTATTTATGTGAGTAAAACTCCCCCCCCCCCCCCCAATCCAAAAACTAGAATGGAAAAACTCAAATGTATAATACCTTTTTAATGACTAATTTAATTACCGTTTTATAGAAAACATTCATGTTAATAACAGTAAACCTGTGTTTAAGTTTTCAGTGAAAAATATGAGTTATTAGTGTATAGTAAGTAGTATGCTATATTTAGTACATAGTAATTTACAGTACTATTAAACACACTGTTAATATGTATTTTCCAAAACATATTAACACTACCGTATTGTAAAACACAGTTACAGTGTGATACTGTAACCACAGTGGCAGTAGAGCTGTGATGGTAGTGTATCTGCCGTCAGCCTCTCTTTACTTGCTTTTGTGTACTCATACACGCGTTGAATCCCTTTCTGGTTCAGTTTACAAGACAAATGTTCAATTACAAGTTTATTTGGTACATCCAGCTAAAATAAATACTGTCTAATACAACAGAGCTGCAACAATCCTCACCAGGCCAGCTAAGCCTTCTCTGCTGGCCTAAACAGAATCACAAAGTTATAGCTATTTCATCATTTTTCATAAATACACTACATGTATTATAATTTGTCTTCCCATTGCACAGCTCCTGTCTTCCTCTGTTGCTCTGCTTCCAGCACAGCTTGTTTTAAGGGGAGCTTTTATCCAATCAGATTCAGCCCGGTGTTCGTTCGCCGGCCGGTGTTCTGTCGCCGCGTTTGTTTGTTTTTTTACATCTGCAGTAACTGTTCATTTGTCTATCGTGTCGTTTTTATGAATAATATGAATGGCTTGCGCTCTAGTGTTGCTGGAATTGATTTTTCATGCTTGACATTTTATGTGACTGGTTCTTGTCATGAAAATACAAGATTAAAAGCTTCTGGACTCGATTGAATATTTAGGAATTCACTGCACAAACTGTACCAGTTTAAACTGGTGAAGGAAGTAGATAAATACTGAATCCTAACGTGTGTTGTTTAACTACTCCTTTAATAGTCTCTAAAAGACCACATGGTTCTAACGTTTTCTTTTTCTTTAAGGTGCGCTGGATGACTTTGACAAAACACCGGCCCCTCCAGCCCCTGAACCTGCAGCTGCTTCCTCCTCAGCCACCAGTGGTGCAGAGAAGGTCTGTTGGTGATTATTTTTGTAACAATGTCTGTTTTAGGATTCACATCTTGTTAAGCTCTGAAAGATACAGATGGAAGTATTTATTTGCCTCTGTTATTAGTCCACTTACCCAGTTGCTTTTTCTCTGTTTTCTTAGTTTTACAACTTGTTGCCATTTTCTGCTGTCAAGTGTTACATTCAGCTGGTTGTGCAACCTGTAAAGATTACAAAGTTCAGACCCCACCCTACAAAAAAGGACTTTCTCAGTTGCAACAACTGTTTTGGGGGGCAGTAACTGTGGCCAAGGAGCCAACATTGGAAGAAAAAATATTTTGTCTATGTAATTTGTATGAAAAAGAACAAAAAAACATTTAAAAAATCCAGCTTGATACAATTTAGCACTCACAGGCTCTCTCAGAAATGTGTACATGCTTTTTGTTTCCCTGTGTAGCCACCCCTGCTTGAAGACAGCAAGCTCTTTGAGACTCTCTTTGACGGGGACATGGCGACCCAAGCCAAGGAGGAGTGGGAGAAGGCCATGACTGAGCTGGCCCACGAGGAGCCAGAACTACTGCAGCACTTCAATAAACTGTCAGAGGCGGCAGGCAAAGTTGGTAAGGTCTACATATTTGCTTACTTGTGGTTTTGGATTATGTTCTTCTGCTTCCTGTTTAGTTCCTGTAGCCTAAATGTTGTGTGTGTTCTGTGTAGGCACTGACACGGCCTCCCAGCAAGAATTCACTTCCTGTCTTAAAGACACCCTGCGTGGCCTGGCCAAGAATGCAGATAACCTGCAGGTGGGTAAATCAGATTTTAAGAGTGATGCAAACATGGAAGAGTTTACCGACTGTTGGTGTTGTTCGCTGACAGACCTCAGGACTAGCTGGAGACGATCTTGTCAAGGCTCTAGAAGGCCTGGGATTGGAAGAGGGAGGCGAAGGAGGCGGTGATGACGGAAACATCCTCCCCATCATGCAATCCATCATGCAGAATCTCCTCTCTAAGGAAGTGCTTTATCCATCTCTCAAAGAGATCACTGCTAAGGTCTGCGTTTGTTTCACCGGCAATATCAATGTAGTCTGTAGTTCCATTCCTAAGACTCACTCATAAATGTCCCTCCACCGCACAGTACCCGGAATGGCTGGAAGCCAACAAGCCGAGCCTGAGCCCGGAGGACTACCAGCGCTATGAGCAGCAGTCCAAAATCATGGGAGAGATCTGTATGGGCTTTGAGAACGAGGAGCAGGGGGCGGAAGATAAAGACGGCACGTTCGAGAGCATCATGGACCTGATGCAAAAGGTAAACACGCTCTGCATTTGACTTCTTCGTTGTTGAAATGTTAATTGTTAATGAAGTTGAGAAAAATAAAGGAATCAATCTCTTTTCTAGGTTTGTTAAAAGGTCTTTTGTTTCGTACTTGAATATTTGGATGATGAATCAGCATTCAGCCATTACTGAGACATGTGCTTACATGATACTATACATGAAATAGCTACTACTGCAAGTGGAAACTCGCATTACATTGGCAGCTTAAAAACTGCTGTATTGTTTACTTTAATGTGAATAGAGTTTGGTTGGTTAAGAATGAAACGCATCACAGATTATAATGCTTTTACTTGCAGCTTCAAGACCTGGGCCAGCCACCCAAAGAGCTCGCAGGTGACGCGGTGAGTTTAAGCTGCTCTCTGTCTCTCGGATGAAAAGGGAAATGTGCTGCTAGTGCTAGTGCTAGTGCTAGTGCTAGTGCTAGTGCTAGTGCTAGTGCTAGTGCTAGTGCTAGTGCTAGTGCTAGTGCTAGTGCTAGTGCTAGTGCTAGCAACTGCCTCTGTGCAACAGCCAGCCAAGGAGGGCCTATTTTATTGTGAGGAAAAACGTTTTAAATTAGAATGTGTGTATAACTTTCATATTGCCATCCTTGATGTCTCTTTAATGAAATAGTTTACAAGCAAAGGTACTTTATCATATTGATGCAAAACGTATAAATTAGAGGCCTTAGACATGACAGCATTCTCCCTCTGTCTTCTGCCCCTCCAGCCTCCAGGCTTCAACTTCGACATGGAGTCCCTCAATCTCCCCGGAGGCCCCGGGGCTGGAGCGGCCGACCAGTGCTCCATCATGTGATCAGGTAGCGGTGCGACCCATCAGAAGCACCGGAGCCAATGGGTCCCTCTGTGTGCGTCAGCGACAGGCAAGGGAGTGATGGAGTGTAAAGCAAAGGTCAGGCAGGAGAGTGACCGGACCGCTCGACACCGTTCTCCCTCAAGTAGAAGGTGTGTGGAAGCAGAAACAACAGGAGGAGGCACGAAAACCAACGGGAACCACACACACACCAAACACACTCTCTCCTGTCTAAAAATCACTGAACGCACAGCTGAGAACATTTCAACATCTCTGCATTAGTTTGTCAGCGTTTGACGCAGCTCCTTCACGGTTTAGTTTTAACAGCATTTCTTTAAAAAAGAAAAATACCACTGCCGTTCTTTATGTTGTTTTTACAAAAACTGTTTCATGGTAAAATCGATCAAACCACCTCACGGGTATTAACAGTGCCTTTGCAGAATGACTAAGTTATTGTTTTAGGCCTTTAGATTTTGCTATCATTCAGCTCAGCACTTAAGATTGTAGTTTTAAAGTGGTGTGAATTCTGCAATATCATACACCAAGTAAGTGATAATTCTTTGGTGCTTCATTAAAAACACACCTATTTTTCTGTACAGGTTGTAGAGGATGTAACTTAACGAGTTAATTACTTATTAACATGAAAGGAAACTGGAGAAAAGAAGAGTAGTGTACATTTGTTAATTATTTAAATGATTAAAAATACTAGAGAGGTTTAAACACCTCGTGAGATGTTCCCAGCGCCAACTAATTTAAGAAGACCCATCCCCCCTGAGTGTTAACTCTCATTCCCAAGTGTTGATTTTAAATGATTGAGATGATGACTCCTGTATGCCTTTGCTGTGGTGAGTGTAGAGTTACTGTGAAGAGTGCTCCCCTTGTGATCCCCGGTGTTTTTAATGTGCAGAGTGATGTT
The DNA here is from genome assembly GCF_949748355.1 of Melanostigma gelatinosum. NCBI lineage: Eukaryota > Metazoa > Chordata > Actinopteri > Perciformes > Zoarcidae > Melanostigma > Melanostigma gelatinosum. The sequence continues at coordinate 4,713,755 of NC_136648.1, read as the reverse complement.
TTCTCTGGTATGGGGTCCCTGCTAGGAAAGAGAAACTCTCCAGGGATATTCAGGAGTGTTTACCACCGTGTGCTTTTGTCCTGCACCCTCCATTGAAAGCACATTGTGTTCTTTCCAGAGTTGTGTCACATGAGGAGAGAAACATATCCGTCGTTCATACAGATGCACTGTTGGGTGGAACATCAACAGCCTGATGACTCGTTGGCTGTGCGTGGTGGGTTTGTGTACTCCAGCAGGCCACTTTTCCCCAGTGGACAAACCTCTGTGACCATAGAGAGGGGACGAGAAGTCACACGACCGTCAGCTCATCAATAACTATGTAATAAAGGGGTACTGTGAAAGGATTCAGTCAGCCATGCGGTGAAAAGATAACAGATTTACACTAAACAGGCTGCTGTGGAGGTCCATGTGGGGGGTGCAATCTATTCAACTCTCAGGGCCGACGCAAACATGTCCACAGCACCGTTAAAAAAAAGAAGCATCCTGTTATTTGACTGTTTTGTAAATATATGAAATAAAATAATGGTATAATGCAAATTATTTTGATGTGTATTTGTCAAAATTTATTTTACACAGTAGCAGCAGCAGCAAGTGAATATAAAAACATTTATGTTCAGGTATTGTGCAGTTGTGTGATAGTTATACTTTGCTATTATATGTATTTATTAGACAACTAGTTGCATTGCAGATTTTGCATTCAAAAACTGATTTTATATAATGTGCTATAGATTAAATGATGCAATTGTCATTTAAGTTTCAAGTTTATTTGTCGTTTGAACTGTCAGAATTGCAGTTGAAATGGCAATACATCAAAGAAAACAAGCATCAGTACAACACCATAAAAACTGCATGTGGCTGAAGTACAATAAAGTAAATGTATGTTCAAAATAAGTGCATTGGCAGAAAAAAACAAACAAGATATATCTGTATACATACAGTATGTATACGCAAGTGTAGAAGGTAGCAATAAAATGTATGTACGGTCACATGGTTTGCATGTGTGTATTTATTGTTATTGGTTGAAAGACGACTTTGCTGATTATACTAACATACATTTTTAAGTAGAGGATCTAAATATTTAAGCACTTAGCAAATCTTGACTCACGGTATACGTTTTTGTTTTTGGAGCTTTCAGTTGAGTTTTCTATTTTTTTCTGAGAATTTATAGATCTCTTAAAGACATGATTGAAAGCTACAGAACCAACACAACATGGACGGAAAATCATAAAAGTGCTCTGAAGAAATGCAACTGTAAACATCTGCAATTCCATTATAAAGTCCATGTGCTGATGAAGATCGTATGATATGGCTGAAAGCTCCAGAACAGCTGGATACATTTACCTTGTATTGCTGATGTCTTGTCCAGACAGACTGGATAAATAAACCATTTAGGTTAGCTGTAATGATCGAGTAAGCAGGGCTCCTGTCAGTTCAGTTCTATGTGTTACAGTTCTATCTTCCGCCGCCGTGGAGCTTTCTGCGTGAAATCTTCCCTGCACAACTTTATTGTTCCAAAACCGGAAGACAAAACGGGCTACGTGTCCAGGAAAAAGGAGAAACGGCTAAATGGGCGAAGGCGAACAGGCCACCTGAGTTCAGCTGTCTGGAGTATTTGAGTTGTTATTTTTCGTGGGGAGTTACATTTTACCACAGCCTTAACATCGTGACTTGTGTAAATATCAAGTGACGATGTTAACAAAATTCGAAACAAAGTCGGCTCGTGTCAAAGGTAAGAGTTTGTTAGCTTAAGAGCTAACGTTAGCTAGTTGACGTTATCCGGCTCAACTATTTATCATTTGTAATGTACGTTATGTCTATAAATTAATTAATGTTTGTATCACAACTTTAAATGATTTATGTAAATGTAGTGTTATTGAATTATTTAGCCATCTAACGTCAGCTAGCTTAACGAACTAACGTTAGCTAACTTGCACTATTTAGCTAAACTTGATATGGGTTTCTTGCTAATATAAATGTGTATATATAATACAAAGTAAACTAGCCTCCCATCGGCTGAATTCCAATGTTTTTTTCATTTAATTTATATTATGAGACAGTTGATCAGCTGTTCTACATTTCAGGCCTGAGCTTCCATCCCAAGAGGCCATGGGTTCTTGCAAGTTTGCACAACGGAGTCATCCAGCTGTGGGACTACCGGATGTGCACCCTGATTGACAAGTTTGACGAGCATGATGGTAAGGCAGTGGTGTGGCCGATGTAGTAATATTATCAGATTATTAAATATATATTTGATGTAATCGATGTTTTTTTGGCCACAGGTCCTGTCAGAGGAATTGATTTCCACAAACAGCAGCCTCTGTTTGTGTCTGGAGGAGATGATTACAAAATCAAGGTGAGACTGCTTATTGTTTTGTACCACAAATGTGTTTGTATTCATGCTTTCTTGGGTTACTCACTGTGATGCCTATGTCTTAAAAGCAAAGGTTCTGTCATATTCATATTTTCTATCATTATTCGATTACATCAATATGTTATATGTGTACATGTTTAGTAAATATTCCTATTTTATTCAGGTGTGGAACTACAAACTGAGACGCTGCCTCTTCACTCTGCTTGGACACCTTGACTACATCAGAACTACCTTCTTCCACCATGTGAGTTGTGCTGACACTTTAAATACATCTTCTTCCTTTCTAGTTCATCACTGATTTAATTAATACAACCATTTCCATTACTCTAGGACTACCCCTGGATTCTGAGCGCCTCAGATGACCAGACTATTCGCATCTGGAACTGGCAGTCAAGGACCTGCGTCTGGTAAGACACGTTGAAGTTTTTTCCAACAGAGAAACCCAATTTTAAGAGTTATTGTTTCGTTATATAAAATAATACAAACATAGGGCCTTTGTTTTGATTTCATATCTTGCACAAATCATATCTTGCAACCCACCCAACCACTGTTTAACAAAAAAAGTATTATAACTATTAGTTTTTACACTGAAAATGGTAAGATACCTGTGTTCTAATTCTGAATCTGTCCCTTTTTCCTCCATCCACAGTGTGCTGACCGGCCACAATCACTATGTGATGTGCGCCCAGTTCCACCCAGCTGAGGACCTGGTGGTGTCGGCCAGTCTGGACCAGACCGTGCGAGTGTGGGATATTTCCGGTGAGCGCCTGGGGGATGGCTGACCAGAGGACAGCGGGCTGGGTTGAGGAAGGGGTGGGAGGGTAGAGTGGTATGAAGGAAGAGGAAGAAGCAGGAACCGGATGAATTAAAGTCCTGGACCACCTCTTCTTCCTCTCATACTTGTAGAGGACAAATCTCTATGGGCTGTTTGCAGAAACACCTCTCCTTTTCAGGAAAGTCAGACAGGGAAATGGATGTTTTGTCAGAACCAATTGATAGTGTGCTATTTCTAAATGAAACACTGCACTGTAAGGGGTTCTGAATGAAGAAAGAGTTTACAGGTCAGATGAAAAAGACCAAAATAAGAAACGGGAGGTGTTTCTGTGCCTCTGCATGCTCTTAAAATCTATGCTTGTTGATTGTATTTCTTGCTTCCTTCTCTTCTCTCTAACTAAACCATGAATTGACATGCATCTACTATCACTTTCTTACCTGTGAACATGCATATGATGTGACCTGTTACTGTCTTCTGTCCTCGGGATACATTTGCTTTCACATTTTGTAGTAAAGAGCATGGTTGTGTTCATACATTCAGCTTCTATGAGCTCCTATATCATAGCGGGGTGAAGAAATTGCACGCTTGACTCACCATGTTTCATGCACGGCATCCATATAACACGAAAGGAAGGCTTACTTTGCATACTTTATTTATAGGAAGGACTGCTTCCGATACTTTGATTGTACCATTTTTGCATTGGAAAAAAACCCCGTCCATAGCTACTAACTAGTTTAAAAGCATTTATTTCATAAACTAAAACTTTCTCAGTATTGATTTTGACATGTTTTTATCCCTCTGGCATGACATTTGCACTGCTAGCTCTACTACTCAAAATATAACATGAAATGTACAACAGCGTTTATAGTTCTTGTACTAAAAGTCACCATATTGTTACCAACTTAATTCCTAACCCATAACTGTGACATTCTATTAACTCTGCATGTTACAGTGCAGAAACATGCATGAGCCTCTAAAACAAATTACCAAAAAGCTCCTCATATTCCTGACATCCAACGCCCCATCAGAGCACGTCTTTTACAACGCCAAGCACCACCAACCCCCCCCCCCCCCCCCCCCCATCCACATCAGCCAAGTCTACATACTCCCTGTGACCTCCTCCCATGCTCTCCCTGGAAACATCCACACCTGCACATGGGTTCCTAGTGCCACCGCCTTACCCCCCCCCCCCCCCGGGTTCATCTCTCTGTAGCTGTTGAACTGTCTGTTCACCACATCGCTTTAATCGGCAGGAATCATGAATGCAAGCTGTTTTCTCAATCATTTTTTTTCCTGATTATGTTTGAGTCTGGGAGCTAATTGGTATCTTTCATATCAAATCAATCATGTACTTGTGGTTTTCTTCTCTATGCGTGTGTGATTCATTAATCCAATCAACCTTACTATTACAACCATGATTGTTTCCAGACTCGAGATGACAGGGACTGAGAGAGCAAAGGTTGTGTTTGTGTATTTAGACCGTGTGTGTGTGCAATAGTCCAACAGTTCTCCCTCCTTATAATTCAGCTCTGTTGCCTCTCCTCTGTTATATTGCTAAATATTTCATGATTTTAATAATTTGTCCCTTGTTTTTTTCCTCCTCTGTATTTTGGTTGTGCCTTGTGTAACATGAATATGGCTCCTTCCTTGCACGCGATGCCCTGAATGTTGGTTCCAGGTCTGAGGAAGAAGAACCTGTCTCCAGGAGCAGTGGAGAATGATGTGCGCGGCATCTCTGGTGTTGACTTGTTCGGTGCCTCTGATGCTGTTGTCAAGCACGTCCTTGAGGTGAGCAGTGAGTTTCACGTGTATGATTCGGTCTGAAGTTGTATAAATCAAACTTTGACTATGACAGGTGAGCAACAGTTTACGTTCACCTGAGTGAAGTTGTCGTGCTCACTGGAAACGCCTTTTTTAAAAAGTAATTTGTGTCCCTCAGTGGTAAATGTTTCCTTTTTACTGAAAGCCAAAGAGAAAGAAACTTGGCATTGTAATGATATTGTAAACATTATTAACTGTAGCGTGTTGTCATTTGAAAGTAATGAAAAATTGAGACACAACCAGGCACAGTCACTCTCATCTTCGGACTCCTCCACCTCTGATGGTGTTTTCCCAGAGAGGACAGTTGTAGAGAATTCCTCCGGTTCTCGGCCAGAGTGCTGGACCAGCTGTTGGATCTTCGTTTAGATTTGTGGGACTTGACTTTGTGTATCTGTGTGCAGGGTCACGACCGGGGGGTCAACTGGGCTGCCTTCCACCCCACCATGCCCCTCATTGTGTCTGGAGCCGACGACAGGCAGGTCAAGATCTGGAGAATGAACGGTATGTGACGCAGTTCATCCACAGTCTTATAACGGAAGCTCTGACATTTTATTTATTTGTTTAGTTGGTGTGTCTCTCATTAGAATATAAAAGCTTGTGCCAATAATCAAAGTAGATTTTAATGAAAAGTATGCTTTTCACCCAGGATGACACAGCAATAACAATAACATAACATAGCATCAATAAGTGCTTTGTTTGGTACTTTATAGCATCTTTAATTGAATTACTGCTGGTTAATTTTCTTTTCTCCCCCCCTTTTCTGTGGTCTGTTCCTGTCACGGTGTAGAATCCAAGGCGTGGGAGCTGGATACGTGCCGCGGTCACTACAACAACGTGTCCTGTGCCGTCTTCCACCCGCGCCAGGAGCTCATCCTGTCCAACTCCGAGGACAAGAGCATCCGGGTGTGGGATATGTCCAAGAGGACCGGAGTGCAGACCTTCCGCCGGGACCACGATCGCTTCTGGGTGCTGGGGGCTCACCCGAACCTCAACCTGTTCGCTGCTGGTAGGTGGTGACACTGGTCCGCATCTGTACACATTTAAACTAAGTCAAAATAGACTGTCATGTGAATGAAGATGTCATTCACATCCCACGTTTTGGATTCTGCTTCACATCAAAGTACATTTTCTGTACTTTATTCACGTTTCAGAGACTTGGACATTCAAACACTTGGTGTGTAACTTTGTATATGTGCCTCTTACACTGAAAGACGGTCTGTGTGTGCTTCAGGTCACGACAGCGGCATGATTGTGTTCAAGCTGGAGCGAGAGCGTCCGGCATACGCCGTGCACGGCAACATGCTGTACTACGTCAAGGACCGCTTCCTCCGCCAGCTGGACTTCAACAGCAGCAAGGACACTGCTGTCATGCAGCTACGCAGGTCGGTCCTCTCTAGTGGATCTGCATCCAGCCCACCCTCATTCTGAGTGATTACAGAATTTTGTTGACGTATTTGGATACGAGTGAGTGTAACATGCTGTTTTATATGTTTTCTCGTCCTAGTGGGTCTAAGTTCCCGGTGTTCAGCATGTCTTACAACCCAGCTGAGAACGCTGTCCTGCTCTGCACTGTAAGAATCTTTCCATTAAAACCATCTACAAATGTTAATCCCTCACTGGTCTCTACAGTTAATGTGTTCCGTATGTTTTCTACAATGCTCTTTACTTCCTGCAGAGGGCGACCAACCTGGAGAACAGCACCTACGACCTGTACTCCATTCCCAAAGAAAGCGACTCTCAGAACCCTGATGGTACAGAAACGACTCACTAAAGTTCAACTGTTTTCCTCACGCTTTGCTTTCACTATTGCAGTTGTTTTTTGTACTCTTAAAGTGTTGAATGTGATGCCAACAAACTGGATCCCTTTTTTAAACGCACTGTTCTTCTTTTTCTCAGCCCCGGAGGGGAAGAGGTCATCTGGTCTGACTGCAGTCTGGGTCGCCAGGAACAGGTTTGCCGTCCTGGACCGTATGCACTCTGTAAGTCCATTCGCAGGTCTAAAGTATGGAAATGATTTGTAAAAGAATATAATAATGACTTGACATGGACTTCATCTTGAAAAGTGTGGAATTCTTAATAAATGATTGATGAAAGGCAGAGACGAGAACATAGAACTTGACCGTTGACTTCTTCATCAGTTTAAAAAAAATTTAAACAGTTGACGTCTCATTTGTAAAACATTTTTTTGGAAATATCTTTTTTATGAGTTTATGTGACTTTGTCTCAGCTCATCTTGCCTCTCCTTTTTACAGCTGCTGATCAAGAACCTGAAGAATGAAATTGTGAAGAAAGTTCAGGTGCCGAGCTGCGAGGAGATCTTCTACGCCGGGACGGGCTCGCTGCTGCTGCGCGACGCCGACGCCGTCACGCTGTTCGACGTGCAGCAGAAACGCTCTCTGGCCACGGTGAAGATCGCCAAGGTCAAGTACGTGGTGTGGAGCGCTGACACCAGCCACGTGGCTCTGCTGGCTAAACACGGTGCGTAGATGAGACGAGGACACTGATCACAGAGTCGCAATGTCTTTATCGTATTCTGTCCGATAGCTATGTATGTTTGTGGATAATTGTGCGCTATTACCACAACACAGCAAAACAGACATATTTGCACAAGTCCAGGTGCAAGAAAGCTTCTCCACAAATTTCATTTTTTGCATCAAATTGTGCTTTAAAGTCCAAGTACCTCACTCAAAGAAGAGGATGCTGTGTTGGTAAAAGCACCGTCAACCATTTTATGAAAGGCTTTAGTACGGTTGAATTAATTTGACGAGTCATTGGTTCAAACTTGACGTTGAGCTGTAGCAATTGTTAAACGAAGCAAAGTCGGTCTCAATCTTCTTCGCCCTCTTTGTCGTCTCTCAGCCATCATGATCTGCAACCGCAAGCTGGAGAGTCTTTGCAACATTCACGAGAACATCAGAGTGAAGAGTGGAGCCTGGGACGAGAGTGGAGTCTTCATCTACACCACCTCCAACCACATCAAATACGCCCTCACCTCCGGGTATGTGCTGCTTAGTACAACAGTAGTTGATAGAAGTCTGTTATCAGGCAGGTAAACTGCCTCCACTTTATACAGGCACATCCTAACACTCGGGACTTTAGTTTAACTCTTATAAGCAAACTAGATATTCAAAACAGTGTAAGATCTAGATCAGATGACGGAGTAATTACTGGAAGTGTAGACGAATGACGCTAAATGTACCAGACTGCTGGTGGGCACACAATTTCCGTTCAGTGTCTTCACTGACCCGATTTCAAAGATGAAAGCTGTTTTTATAGTGCAAAGCAACCAGCAGCACTGGATATGTAAATGCATAGACGTCTTGTTAAATAACTGTATAACAGTCTTCTTAATCAGTGTGCATTATTTTGAACAAATGTTCTTTCTTTCAGAGACAAAAAATAAAGTTTGCTGTGTCTTCCTCAAACAAGGAAACCTGTAACATTAGATGTAAAGGTTTTTACAGTTAGAAGAGCAGAATGCCACACACATCAACTGGTGAAAACCTCTAACATGTGGCTTTCCTTGTGTTTCCCTGTAGTGATCACGGCATCATCAGGACCCTGGACCTGCCCATCTACGTGACCCGCGTGAGAGGAAACAGTGTTTACTGTCTGGACAGGGAGTGCAGGCCGCGCGTCCTCACCATCGACCCCACAGAGTACCGCTTCAAGCTGGCCCTGGTCAACCGTAAATATGACGAGGTGAATCAATTGTTGAGGTCTACTGCACCGGCTTCCTCGCAATATTGTACTTAATGTGCAACAATGTAGGACAGTATTGTAATGACGCTGCATCGCAAGTCTCCATTTTTACCTCATAAACCTTGTTCTCACAATCATTTGATTCCCAAATTGTGGTTTAAGACATAATTCCTCTTATTGTTGTCCCTCCAGGTCCTCCACATGGTGCGTAATGCCAAGCTGGTGGGCCAGTCCATCATCGCCTACCTGCAGAAGAAGGGCTACCCTGAGGTGGCGCTGCACTTTGTGAAAGATGAGAAGACTCGCTTTAGTCTGGCTCTGGAGTGTGGAAACATCGAGGTGAGCTGCTGCTGGACTAACTGTATGATTAGGACGCTGTTTCTATTTCTTTCTTCTTTTTTTTTAATATGTCTGTTTTATTTTCATGTTTTCAGCTTAATAACAATTTCAGCCGATCAAGCTCTAGTTTGAATTCTCCCTCTGCTGTTTGGATCTTTTCTGCATGAGACTCGGGTTCAAGCACACTTTGGTTTAAACCAATCTGTTTATCCATTCTTCAGGTTGCTCTGGAGGCAGCCAAGGCTTTGGATGAGCGCAGCTGCTGGGAGCGTCTGGGTGAAGCAGCACTGCTGCAGGGTCACCACCAGGTCGTGGAAATGTGCTACCAGAGGACCAAGAACTTTGACAAGCTCACCTTCCTCTACCTCATCACCGGTAACCTGGCCAAGCTGCGCAAGATGATGAAGATCGGTAAGCGATGCAGACTCCTTTTTAATGAACAAGGATGTGGTGGTTTGTGTGTCTTGTTGTTGTCAGTGAACTTATATCCAAAACTCTCTGTTTGTAGCTGAGATCAGGAAGGACATGAGTGGTCACTACCAGGCAGCTCTCTACCTGGGAGATGTCAGTGAGAGGGTCCGCATCCTCAAGAACTGTGGACAGAGTGAGTTTAAGTGTCTTCATCACATATTCAATCATATTTTCTCTGTTCATTTACTGTAGAATTTTAGGCTTAATATTTTTTGGTTATGTATTTAATTTGAAAAGCAATCAAACACCTACCTAATTATCTTAATTTCCACTTTACCATACATGTGCTTACCAAATCAGTGTTGTTTTTTTACATTGTTGACAATGGAACAAGAAGCCAACATGTGTAACTGTTTGTATGTTTGTGTCCAGAGTCTCTGGCTTACCTGACTGCTGCCACTCATGGGCTGGATGAAGAGGCCGAGGCGCTGAAGGAGACCTTTGACCCAGAAAAGGAGACGGTGTGTTTTAGAAAACATTCTGTGGAGCTTTTATACACACAAGGACATCCATAACTAGTAGTCTGAAGCAGAAGCCGTACTCTCAATAGTTGTTTTTTTTTGTCTGTGTAGCACGAACACAAAATCTCAATCAAACAATGGTGGGTCTTTTGTCTTGTAGGTGCCGGAGGTTGATCCCGATGCACAGCTGCTGCAGCCTTCTCCACCCATCAACCCTCTGGACACCAACTGGCCTCTGCTCACTGTGTCAAAGGGCTTCTTTGAGGGAGCCATTGCGGCGAAGGGTGAGTCATAAATCTGCAAAAGTCCAATTGTTGAAAGTCAGAATGAATAAATACTTGTATACGTTGTGGCAGCTGCTTTTGCCAGAGTAAGAACCGTGTTTTTCTGTTGTAGGGAAGGCCGGTCAGATGGCTGCCGACGTGGACATGGAAGCCGCAGGAGGAGAGGGCTGGGGAGACGATGCAGAGCTTCAGCTGGATGAAGGTAAATCCAGTGCAACTTAAAGACCGTTTTTTAAACCTGACCTTACAGTGAGCGGATTGGACCACATGATTAATTCTGCACCTTTTTGTACAAATGAATATTTCTCTGTCTCTCAGATGGTTTCATGGATGCTCAGGAAGGCTCAGGGGAAGAAGGTGGGAAAGAGGAGGGGGGAGGCTGGGAGGTGGAGGAAGACCTGGACCTTCCTCCAGAGCTGGTGAGAGAAATCCCTCCACTAATAAAACAGAGTTAACAATGAACACAAGAACAGTGTTGATAGTTTTCACGTCAGGTCTGCTAAGTGCTTTTTGAGGGGGCAAGCCAATATTTTGTCAGCGTTACCGCTTCTATACGTCTCACCCCCAAAGAAATGACCCAGGCCTCAGCTAAACGGTGTACGAACAAGTTTTATTTTCTGTTCTGCTATATGTTGAAATGTTTAATTTCAATGTCTTTCTCTAATCTTTCAGGACATCGCGGCTGGTGGAGGAGCAGAAGACGGCTTCTTCGTCCCACCGACCAAGGGAATGAGTCCCACACAGATGTGGTGCAACAACTCCCAGCTGCCAGTGGACCACATCCTGGCTGGCTCGTTCGAAACTGCTATGAGAGTAAGTACAACAATTTATATTGATTTCCTATTGTTTGTTGTTTTTAAGTGTGGTTTTTTATTTTATTTTGCCAAGCACAGAAGGGATCACGCTTTATACTGACATTTATTGTTCTCCGCGTGCACCACAGTTGCTCCACGACCAGGTAGGAGTTGTGAGCTTCGAGACCTACAAGTCGCTGTTCATGCAGACACTGTCCAGAGGCCGCACCTGTTGCCTGGGGCTGCCCTCCCTGCCCTGCCTGCGTAGCCAACCCCAGAGAAACTGGAAGGTACAGCTGTTTGTTTGTTTTTTGTCACATCTTCATAAGAATCTCAATATGCTCATCAATGTGCGTCAGTGGAGACGGATGAAATGATGACTTAAAATGTACCTGCGTTCCTGTTTCTAATCAAAGACTTTTTAGTGACAGTAAATATGCAAATATACAAATATTGTTATTTTTTAGGACTGTGGGGCAAAGCAAGGACTGCCTGCTGTGGGCCTGCGCCTCTCCGACCTCATCGCCCGCCTGCAGCAGTGCTACCAGCTGACTACATCCGGGCGTTTTGAGGAAGCTGTCGAGCGCTTCAGAGTCATCCTGCTGTCTGTTCCTCTGCTGGTGGTGGATAACAAGCAGGAGATTGCAGAGGTGAGCACCAAAGCGGCTGTGAATTGCAATCAATTAAAACTCCAAATGCAGCACAAATTATGCCAAATTAGTTTTTTTAAACCCATGTGGGGCTGCATGCTGCTTATATACCTGAATATATAAATGTGTGACTTGGATCTGTGTGTGTTTCAGGCTCAGCAGCTGATCACAATTTGCAGAGAGTACATCGTGGGTCTGACAATGGAGACGGAGAGGAAGAAGCTGCCTAAAGACACATTGGATCAGCAGAAGAGGCTGTGTGAGGTAAACATCTTCAGCTTTCTGACGTCACCTTAATTGAAAAAGCTGTCGTTGTAGACGGACCATCTGACGTGTGCGTCTGTATTTCCCCTACAGATGGCTGCTTATTTCACCCACTGTAATCTCCAGCCGGTCCACATGGTGCTGGTGTTGCGCACAGCGCTGAACCTCTTCTTCAAGCTGCGCAACTTCAAGACCGCCGCCAGTTTTGCTCGTCGCCTGCTCGAGCTGGGGCCGAAGCCGGATGTTGCACAGCAGGTCGGTTGTGCGACATCCACAGCTTCATTTAGTGTTTTCAGTTTTGAGTAGGAAGCTGCACAGATGATGTATTTTTTTAGGCAAACCCAAAAGTTCACACTGGTTCCCTCGACAAAAAGCCAATGGGATTTTTCATTATTGCAGCAAATAAGCTGTGTAGCAAACACGTTTATGGTATTTAAAGATTTTTTTCTGCAAGATAATCTTCACCACATCTTAACACCACTTTTAGGGGTTTTTTTTTAAATCGTGATTGCAATCGGCAGAATAAAAAAAGCTAAAGTTATACAATAAACAATCTACACAACGAGGCTGTGAAGGCGTGATGATGTTTTGTAGTCTCATTCAGCCACTTTTCAGAACTCATATCTGCAGCAGTCTTTTAAAAGTACTGTACTGTTTTCCTCATGTCTTACCATCATGTTAAATGTCTTCCCACCAGACCCGCAAGATTTTGGCAGCCTGTGAGAAGACCCTGATGGACGCCCACCAGTTGAACTACGACCCCCACAATCCATTCGACCTGTGCGCCGCCTCTTTCGTCCCTCTGTACCGCGGACGTCCTGTTGAGAAGTGCCCTCTGTCCGGAGCCTGCTACTGCCCTACGTACAAGGGCCAGATCTGCAGGGTCACACAGGTGGGTCGGGACTCGGGACAGCCATACGCAACTCCAGTCAAAATAATAGATCGCGTTGATATTCTGTTTTATAAAAGCACACTTTCGAGACCGTCCGAGTCTCAAAAGTGTGGAGAGAACAATTTCAACAGTGGCGGCTGTTGCTGAGTTAATGAACTTAAATATACATGTAGAATACTAGCTCATACAAATCATCATACATATTTATAGATCTTGTTTTCTTTAGATATGTTGGTAGTATTGACAGAAGTTTCTCTGCATATTGGAGTTAAGTTAAGAAAACAAGTGTAATAGGTAGTAAGTGTTCTCTTGTTTCATTCAGAAACGGAGATTAGTGAGTGATTATCTTTTTCATTATTTGCCCTCTGTAATCTTTAATTTCACTTTATTTTCTAGGTGACAGAGATCGGTAAGGATGTGATCGGTCTGCGTGTGAGTCCACTTCAGTTCCGTTAAGAGGTGGACAAGACGAGGACAAGATAAAGACAAATACATCCACACTTACTCTGGAGAAATATTATTAACACGTGAAATAAAAGCAGAGATATATAGGTTAGCTCACAGTGATGTTAAACTTCTGGGATCCTTTTAACTGTCTTATTCATATGCACCACCTGTCCTTCAAAAAGCTATTTCCCTGCTGCGTCATCTCTGTGCTGTGGCTTTATTACGGCTGTAAACTTAACTGTTGTCTCTTTCCTGACTTGTATGAGATCAATAATTCAGTGAGCAGCACTGCTCTGTGTATCTGGGCAAAATGAAAAATAAAAAAAAAGCCTGTTTATGAACGGAAATGAGTTTGTGGTGTGTTTTTGATGTGGTATGTGGCCAATGCTCCTTGGAGATGATGGGTTTTATTGCATGTATAAAAAGGTAGAGTATTCAAAGTTCACCACAGAGCTGAGTCATGAAGGGGGTGCAGAGTTGAATCACTGTAGTTTGCATTATGTTGGGCCTTTACATTTAAACAAGGAGGCTAGGTGTTGGAAAGAGAGAAAGTAGTTTTTAAATGTACGTATGATTATTTTATTTATATATATATATATATATATATATATATATATATATATATATATACAAACAAACTTAATTACTCCAGTTGCAGAGATCCAGAGCTGCCATTTTGAATGAGTCCGTCTCCTTTCAGGGTAGCGGAACCAAACTGCGGAACCCGGACCCTTTCCAAGTCAACACCTACAGTTGTGTTCTTCTGCATTTTCGAACCAGGAAGATGGATTTGCTGTCGAGCAAATGGCTCGTTAATTTGCTAGTTTGTTGGTTTTTCATCGGTAAGTTGTATTCAAATAGTTCTCATGTTTCACGTCCGTGTATTTGTTTATTAGCAGAGTGTTTCTGTACGAGGTGGGTTAGCTTGATGGACTTCTTTGTGCTCGGAGCTAACCGAATGCTAAGCTAGTAAGTGCTAGCCAAAAAGCTGCCCTGTTTTGTCTTAAATCACAGCTGCCTTTTTTAAATACAATTTTCACAATATGGGGTTCAGTGCAACGATTCTTGGCCCATTCCTGTCAACTGGAAATTCAGAAATAATTCTTTTTTTATTTTGTGATTGAGTCTTTTCGACGACTTTCCGCTAACACTGTCACAGATTGTTCTGCCCTGTCGGTACACTAGCCGCACATCATCTCGTGATGCGCTCGAGGGATTAAATGCTTTGACCGTTACACCAAACTACATAAACTATTTCGTCGTTTAATGTTTAATTGGTCGTCACAAAGCAGTTAAAGCACAAACTTAAGTTATTTTCACATCTTCAGGGTGCCCTGGTACATTCGGCATACAGGTGATCCACCAAAAATAGCGCTTTGTTTCAATTAAAACGTTTTATTTATCCATTTATAAACTGTAACGTTACTGCTTTTACTCTGAGTGCTGTAACTGTTCGTGGACCAACGGGTAAAACAAGCCGAAAAGCTACATTTTGTTGGAGCTGCATGTTGACAGTTAATGTCTGGAAAGAATGCAAGCAATGACTCAAAGTAAAAATATATCGGTCTTAATTTATTGCCACCATTGTATCGGAGAAAGGGTCATCTGCCCATATGCAAGAGTGGGAAAAAGGGGAGCTAGTCAAGTCTAAAATTAGGAATGTAGATTTATAAGTGAGGGATAAAGGATGTGATTCTTTTAGTTTGTCTGAATAATTATAACCCATTCTCTGTTTTTCTTTCTTTCTTTTGCGGTCGTTGTAAATGCTTTGCCGTAATGTTGTATTGCTCTCCTGGCCTGTGCAGTTGTTGAAGTTTCTTTTTTCTCTTGCAGGTGTCGGCTGTAATTCCGTAGAAAAGAAGATTTATGTGGATCTCAATTACACTATCCCGTGTGTGCGGCTGCTCAATGCAACACATCAAATAGGATGCCAGTGTGAGTAAAGCAGCAGATTATTAAAGGGACGCTTTGTACTCGTCACAAGAATCCAGGCATGCATCTAGGACACTCGTGACAAGTAAAAGCAGCAGCACTTCAGTCTTTGCTGTGTCAAAACCTTTCCCGTAATGGAGAAGAGACCCAGTGGACCGACATCGATTAGATAAGCTTTCAGGACATTTCTATCAGCTGTTGTATCACATCACAGATGCTGATACTAAATTTCCTCTCTCTGATTTTAGCCCATTTGTCAGGTAATGTGGGCGTGCTCCATGTGCTCGAGTCGGAGGAAAACCTGGACTGGGTCCTGCGCTCTGGTCTCAATCCTCCTTACCTGGTTATCCTGGAGTCTCCGCTGTTTACCAGGTACAGTGAACATGTCTCACCCTGCAGAGGAAGCACATCTTACTAGTTCCTATGAGAGGAAGCTCTATGGTATATTTCAATGTCAGAAATCAAGAGTTTACAGTTGTTTATATAGATTAAACAACAGTGAAAATGTGTTCAATACGTCCTAAGCATTTATTTCACTTATAGAATACTCTTTCTATTTAGAGAAGCATTTGGGGGGTAAATTATAACATCAAGTCATGGCAGTAAAACTCACTAACATAAATGTACCGTCTATCCCTGAGGACAGAAGGTTGAATCACATTTCTGACCCGTGTTTGTACCCGCTTCGTTTCCACTGCCCCGTGCCGTCCGTCTGCCTGTCAGGTCCATCATGATGAAGTTGAAGAACGGCTCCAGCAGGGTGGCGGGCGTTGCTGTTGTGGCGGCAAACACAAACCCTTCCGACGGCTTCTCTCCGCACACTAACTGTCCCAACGAGAACACAGGTGGGTGAGGGTTCACCTGCTGAGACTTGTCCCTCAGTATGAAACCCGTTACAGACATTTATTTATTTATTTATTTATGATCCTCAGAGGGCTCAGCGCATGAAATGACACGTTGTCGTGGATTCAGTTTCAATGTTCTGTGAACAGTTTCTGCAACATTGTCGTGTCTCCATATAGTCATGTGTGTACTTACAACACAGATTTAATTCCTCAATTCTGTATTCAAATGTTCTTTTACTGATTTAATGTATAATGCTATACGTTTATTTAG
Source organism: Melanostigma gelatinosum (assembly GCF_949748355.1). Classification (NCBI taxonomy): domain Eukaryota; kingdom Metazoa; phylum Chordata; class Actinopteri; order Perciformes; family Zoarcidae; genus Melanostigma; species Melanostigma gelatinosum. Next base: position 4,697,436 of record NC_136648.1, on the reverse strand, counting down.
TGACAAGTTTTAATTCATTAAACTAATCTTATTTTGGCCATCAGTTTGACGGACAGCCCTAAATACTACAATACCCGAGAGTTTCTGCCACCACTGCTACGGAGAAGAAGTCATCCACATTTATTCAACAGGCTTTCTCGCCTGATTTCTGAACAAAACATGGCACGATAGCTGCTAAATGAATCCACAATTGACCCAGAATACAAAACAGAGTTGATTTACTGCTGCATATTGTAGTTCTTGTATTCTTTAGCGTTTGGGGTTTTTCTTTTTTGGCGCATAAAAAGACTTTTAAGCTCGCTGATTGAATGTGTCATGAAGTTTATATGCACACAGGCCTTTGACTTTTTAATCAAAGAATCAAATGTTCTTCAATTGAGTTGTACTGATGATTGAACCGGGTGAATTTCATGCCCATCCAGGCCGTGAAAAACAATGTTTCAACTACATTCATTTATTTATTTTACTTCACAGGTGTATAGGATGCATTGACACAGAATAAACTATTTAAAAGCTCACCTGTCGGAATTGAGGAGCTGGATCCCAACACCAGTTTCAGCTTCACTTTCTATGCTTTAAAGAAATCCGTCCACTCTTCATGAGTGCTTTATTATCGCGGCTGCTGACATGAACTCTGTGTATTTCCCTCAGGTGTGTACACAGAGAGCTACGGTCCAGCCATGTCCCATTGTAACGTGACAGTGTGGAACCCTTTGGGAAACGGTTTGTCCTATGAGGCGTTCGACTTCCCCATCTTCTCTATGAAAGACGACGATGACACTCAGGTCATACGGCAGGTAATATGACAGGAGTCAAAAGAAGTTCATATTTTGTCTGTTAATCACATTTGTTATCATCACTTTGTTGTCTCTGCTGTCACAAAATGTCTGTCTCGTTGTTTTCCAGTTGCCTCTGGTGTTTGAGAATAGACATATTTTAGAGGAAGAGTACAGTTCCAGAGAGTCTGAGCTGAACTTGTCCCAGTAGTGGTTGAGATTAGGCACGATGCCCGTGAAGCTTCAGCAGCACTTTAAGATCTTCTCTCAGGAGCCAACATGTTGTGACACATTATGTTCAGGACCCATAAATCTTTAGCTGCTTTCCCACTCTAGTGTGTGACAAAATGGTTTTGCATATCTGCCTCTGATGCAGTGAACGTGTTCATATGGTTCTCTTCCTCAGCAGCAGGTTTCATGTTGCAGGTTTCAAAAAAAGAGCTAACCTGCCAGTTTAAAACTCTACAAACTGCTCTGTGAAGGTCTGTGTTGGTGACTTTTTGTTGATTCTGAAACATTTAAATGTCTTTATCCGGAGGCTGAATTCATGTCACAGATTATTTCTATGAGGTTAAACGTTGTGGTTGCTCTCTGTCTCAGATAAGGTGGCTGGGTAGACGAGGGAAACTCTCCTGTAAGCTTTTGGTTTGAGGTTTGATCCCCAACTGTCAGAGTGATAAATTTAGTCCCAGACGTGGACGTTAACGTATCGCTGTGTTCAAACCTGCAAGTGTGCCCCTGAGCAAGAGCACCAGACCCAGTTATAGACGGTCCAACTTGTTCTGAAGGATTGCAAACTAATTGAGATTCTCTTAAAATACTATGACGTTATCGAACCCACACACCAAGATGTTCCTAATGTGTATGCTGTTCTCCATTGGCAGTGCTACATGGACCATAACCGCGCTGTGAACGGCAGCACTCCTCAGTACCCGCTGTGCGCCATGCAGCTCTTCTCCCACATGTCCGCCGTCACCGACACGGCCACCTGCATGAGGAGAAATGACATCAACCTTAGCATCAGCCCAGGTATTCATTTACACACTAATGCATATCTAACAACAGGTTTACTTACTGCGCAAAGGCCCTTTTTAAAAGGCTGCACACTTTGTCAGGGAGAAAATCTATTGAAATGCAAGAAAATATCCAATGTTTATGCTGTTTTTTTGTTCCGTGTCTCCCTTTAGAGATGGTTTGCGACCCCTTGGGTGACTCTAATGTCTGGGCCTCCACTAAGCCTCTCAACAACACAGCCAAGGGCCACAAGGACGGGGAGCACGTGGTCGTAGCAGCTGCACGGGTGAGTTACTGACTTTTAGTCCTGTATCCATTTTTCAACATTTGTTAGTTATTATCACGTGAGTTCATGAACACCGTGAACATTTCTTCAGCCAGTATCTGCAGTGATCTCACTCACTTTGAAAGTCTTCCAGTACGAAAGCTAAGACCAAGCGAGCTAACATTATAATAATGCATTGTAGCGGTGGTAAACAAAGACCAGATGGGCTGCGTTCCCTCACAGTTTGCTTCATGCTGTGATTTACTAATGAGGTCATTGCAAGTTGAACTGGACTCCTTACCTTGATAAGACGTCTGCTTGATGGATCTCCTCTCCTCCCTGCAGTTGGACAGCAGGTCTTTCTTCTTTGACGTCGCTCCGGGAGCTCAGAGCGGCATCTCCGGGTTTGTCGCTCTGCTGGCGGCCGCTCACGCTCTGCGGAATGCCACCCAGGAGGCTCCGCCCCCACGCAACATCCTCTACGCCTTCTTTCAAGGGGTCAGTCGTTTACACGTCACTGTATTCACCGCTGTGCTTGACGAACAACTCTCACCGTACTCATCTATTTCTTTTGTTCTTTTTTATTTGACTCCAGGAAACCTTTGACTACATCGGCAGTTCGAGGATGGTGTATGATATGCAGAACAATGGCTTTGCTGTGGACCTGGACAACATTCACTCAGTACTGGAGGTTGGACAGGTGTGTATGTTTCTGTGTTCTGTATGTAGCAACCTGCTCAGGATATCAGATTTTTAGGTAATACTTAAAGAGACATTAAGTTTTTAATACTAGCAGCAATACAATACCGAGGGTTCGGTTCCTAAAATCGATCTGAACAATAACATAACTATTTTCACCAGCCAACTTTTGCTACTTTGTTTTCGATCATTTTTTGTACTCGGTGGACACAATGTGGTTGGTTTAAAAAAGTATTGATGCCTGATAACGAACCCTACAATTTAATTAACAAACAGATGCCTTAAAAACATGATTAATGGAACCATAATAAACTGTAAAAAACCTCATTATATTATTACAAGATTTCAATCAGTGTGTATTTAATGTCAAACGTGTTGGTACATTGTGAACAGATTCAGTTAAGCATACGTACTTGACTCTTTTTCACTTTAACGTTATAAGACATGAGTTATGTTTCTGTACGTGTGTGTGTGTTTATATTTCAGTGTGTTGAATTTGTTCTCCGTAGGTTGGACTGCGTGCTGATTCCAAACTGTGGCTTCATTCCGACCCGGTGTCCAGGAAGAACAGCAGTGTCGATGAAGAGGTTTGTATCCTTCTCAAACATCACTGCTCCAACAACACAGCACATGTAAAAAATATTATTTCAACTGATCGCATAATGTCTCTAAATATAGCTTTTTAAAGAGCTGTAGTGCCTTTAGATTGGAAAATTTAAAAGCAGGAAAATGAACTCGAGGTACCGAATTCACCATATAGTAAACAATAGTGTCTCTAAAGGTGTATTGTTGTCTCATATATTAAGTAATACCGTAGCTGAAACTAATGAGAGGATAATTACTTTGAAATAAATTATTAGGTCCTAATACAAATATTTGGACTAAAACAGAAACAGATGTGGAAACAAGTGAAAATGTTCCTTAAGCTCTACTGCTACATAATGCAATGATGCTATGCTATGAATGCAAAATATAAAAATAATACAAAATCTACAAAAAGAATTGTACTTAACCGTTAAACTTGCCAATTTAAATGTTAGACGAGCGTTTCAGAGTAAGCTTGGATGTAAAACAGAGCAGAGATCAAACCACTGAGCTCACGGCGTGTGTGTATTACTGTGTGTGTAACGTTTATTCAGGTGAAGAAGCTCATCGCAAACCTGCAGTCGGCCGCCACAGACCTAAACGTCTCAGCGGAGGAGCCGATTGTCTCTCAGCCGCTCCCGCCCTCCTCCTTCCAGCGCTTCCTGCGAGCTCGACCGATCCCTGGAGTCGTTATCGAAGATCATCAGTCTGCTTTCACCAACAGGTGACTCGCCATCATTACACACTCATCGCATTAAATTGTCATCATGGGATCCGCGTTGCCTCGAGGAGTCGTCTTGTTTTGTTCATTTATTTTCCTCTTCTGGTTCCAGGTTCTACGAGAGTATGTACGATAACGCCGAGCACCTGAACATATCGTACCCATCCAACCTGACGCTAGAGGAGCAGCTTGACTTCGTCACTGACACTGCCATGGTAATGTTGTTGCAGAGTCATTCTGCTCTGCATGTGTTATCCGTAACTAGTTGCTTTCATCGGTTGTGTAATCATAAACCCGTTCTCATTGTCTGCTGACTTCTCAGTCAGTCCAGTCAAGTCCCAACCTGTGTGGTAGTATTTAAGCTGTCAGGCTGTTGCCGTTTAATTTATTGTAGTGAAGTTCACTCGGCTGTTTGTTGGGAAGCAGCTAAATGAAGATCTTCTGCATTTCTCTTCCTGCATCTTCAGGCTCTGACTGAGGTGGCCACCATGGTTGCCCGGACTCTGTACGCACAGGCAGGAGGAGCAGAAAGCCAGCGCAACAACATCAACGCAGACCGTCAAATAGTACGATTCATTTAGCAATTAGTGGAATATGTTGTCAGCCATCTCATCCACAAGTTCACTATTTCCATATATGTGTCCCCTGTCAACGCCGCAGCATTTCTCCACCTGAATAATGTGAATTTGTGCTTTTTTATTTGATCTAAAGTCAACGTCGAGTAAACAGTGAAAGTTGTGTTTTATATCTGAATTAAAGTTGTAGAGGTTTTAAAAATATGACTGTTTTTTCATCTACTAGTGGTGAGAATTTAAGCCAGTAATGCAGATTATCTTCCGATACAACATCAAACATTGCTTTCATTTCCTGACAATGATATTGGTATTTATCTTCCATCTAAATTTCCTAGAAAGCTTTTGTATTTCGGAGGTATAACTTTGTTTTTACTGTTTAACCGTCACCTTCCTGCATGTTACACTCACATGACAGTTTTTTTATTTACTTCCTTTACATATTACATGATATAATATTATATTAGTTTGTTCTGTCTCTTTTGGTCCCTTGAAACATGCTTTTGACTAGTTTTTCTGGATAGATTTCTTACAAATTTCTAGAGGTGACTGACTCTGTTGAACTGTTTCCTGTCCCTCAGGTGACCCGGATGCTGTACGGTTTCCTCGTCCGGTCCAATAACTCCTGGTTCCAGCAGCTGATCCCCTCTGACCTCATGAGCCACCTGAGTGAGTTGAGATACAAGCGAATCCTTTTTTTGTTGACTCATACAAATGTTTTGTTTTGAAGCCGCTGGGGTCATGATGAACGTTACTGCTGTACTTGACATATTTACTCTTGCTTGCTTGTATTAGAGCCGAGAGGGCAGTCGGAAACCCTTTTCTCATTACTGACAAAGCAGAGGAGACCGTACATTTGCTCTGTTGAGTCCTCGGCCCTGCATGCATGTCCAGAGGGGACATTTCAGCGAGCTACAGTATTTCCAGACACAAAAGTTCATTTCTTCTGTCCTCCGTCTCTCAGCTGACAGGCCCACAAACTTCTACGTCGGCGTGAACCAGCAGACCAGCAAGCCGACCTATCTGGTCCAGTACCTGCTGGCTACCCTGACCGGTAGCACCGTTAACGTCACACAGGAAAACTGCCAGAACCAGAGAGAGAGTGAGGAGGACAAAGAGAACAAACATGTGAGGCCTACAGCAGTCTTCCTTTTACGAATTTACTTTAGTCTGAGACAAATTATACCACAAGAATAAATACATTCATAAACGTCAAGATGTGTATCTCAAAGTTGTTTGTTCTGTTGGAAAAATACAAAGATTGATAAATATAGAATAAAGGTGCATTCTGAATTCTATTGGAGCTGTAACATCTTTGACTCCTTCAATGAGAAATATTGATAGATTTATTTCCCTGCCTCCTCCCTCAGATGTACTACTACTTTTGGGCTCAAGGCGCGGCGCCTCCCAACAGCACAGAGCGGGAGGGTTACTGCATGCGCTCCACAGCCCGCCTCTCCAAAGCGCTGTCCCCGGCCTTCGAGCTGCGGGAGTACACCTCCAAAGACTATTCGACGTGGACAGAGTCCCGGTGGAAGACCATCAAAGGACGCATATTCCTGGTGGCGAGTCACGAGCTGGAGGTAAACCTTCGCTTCACCCCTCGGAGTCAAAGACAACACATGCGATGCAGGTTTAAAGCGCTCTCCTGTGCTCCGTGGATGGCCGGTGGGTTCTTCGAAAGGAGTATTGGTTATTCACGCGCCGTAGGAAGTCCGTTTGATGCCTCATTCACCAGCCGTTCTTGAGAAGAAATTTCTGGAAGCAAGTAGATAAATAGTGCGATGGTTGGGGCGTAATAATCCCATTTAAATCACAGTTCATCAGAATCACAATCACAGTTTTACAGTCGGGTTTCCAAAAACAGCCGCAATAAAGGAGCTCTAGCAACAACAACAAAGCAGACTTAATGCTGACAGTGATGGATCACCTAACTATGATACGGTTCAAGTCTCAAACAAAACCCTGCTCCTCTTTTATCTCTGTCTAGTTGCCACAATGTGTACATTTTGTTTGTGTTCTTTCAAATCATTCTGATAGAATATGTTGTGTAGAAATGTGAGGCAGGTCTGATGAAAACGGGTGCATTTCTTTGCACGTTCCAGATATCTAGCAGGCTAAATATCGTCACCTGTCAGGGAGCGACAGCCAATGAGAGCGCAAGTCACGGGTTGAGGGGAAACCGGGGGAGGAGTCGACTGTAACAATAGGAACTTTACCGTATATGTTGCACACACCGAGAGGAACCAGGCTATAGATGGTAAAGATGTGTGGAAACGGGATAGTTGTGCATCGCTGTCTGCCACCGGGGGGCACCAAAGTCCAATATGTTAAAATTCTACACGGTGACTTTAAAACTGCTCTGATCTAATATTTTTTATCTTAATGTATGAAATGAGAATGCGTAATCTGAGAGGTGTTAATTGTCAGACTTCTTGACTCCTCCAGATGGTGACGCTGGGCGTGGGCGTCGGCGTGCTGCTAACATCTCTGCTGCTGACGTACTTCATGAGCTCGAAGGCCGACATACTCTTCAGCTCGGGGAGGGAGCCCGCCAACGCCACTTACTGATCCAGACTGAGGCGACGCCGGCCCACGACCACTACAACTACTACTTCTATCCCAACCAGACACGGACAGACAAACCACGAGTAGGTACACAGGTTAGAAACAGCAGCAGCAGAGGTGTTTTTTCTTTCTTTTCTTTTTTTAAGAAGACTACGACTCCATGTTTATGGACTCACTGAGGTGAGGCGTGACACGAGGACCCGACTGGACCGGACTGGATTGGCCTGGATGGATCTGGACTCGTCAGGGTCAGAAGACACTGCTCAGGCCCTGTCAGTGGAAAAGATGTTTATATTTAGTTTGTTTTCCTCTTATTGTCACAGAATGTTTTGTTCGTCTCGGGATAGGCACTAAACAGTGAGCATTATTTTGGGGGTGTTTCTGATTGTGAATATGTAAATGTGACTGAGTGTGTGATCAACTGACTGTGTGTACGGACTATTATGAGCGCGTGTTTGTGTCTGAACTTTGTATGAGGAATGCGACGGTATGTGCAATACTGCCTCTGTCTTCTCTGTCAATGTAGTTAAATTATCAATCAGTTCTGAGATGAAGAAACCACTTTTTTGAATCTGTGAACAAGAAGTTAAATTTAGGGTTTTGCAAAATCTGGACATTGTGCGGTGAAGTATTTTGATAAGTTTTAGGTTCTGGGATGTTGACAACAATCCTGAATATTTATATTGTTCACTCCCAGTACACATACACCCACACCTGTATGTAGTTGCAGACCCACTGCAATTTCACATGTTGTGATATTTGTGTGGAGAAGAAGAATTTCCCAGCAGCCCCGGCGTGGCTGACAAACACTTTATTTCATATCGATCAGCTGCCAAAACGAACCACGTCAAATCCGGTCCAAACGTCTTGTGTTTCGACACTAAAGATGCGCTGGTGCTCTGGCTGTGCACTCTTTTTGGTTCAAAACCTTCTTCACGAGGTTTCTGTTTATGGTAACTTTAGTTTAAAAAGTACAGTTTAAGTGTGTCAATGCTCAGAAAAAGTTTTGAATTCTGTTGTAATTTGAATGGCTGGAATCGATGACCAGTTGTGATGCCTTGATGAAGAAATAAACACATTGCTTCTTCTCACGTTCTTTCTCTCATTGTCGACTCACTGATGAAATGTAATCGATGTTTTAAGAGCTTCCTGTTACAGATGAGACAGCAGCACTCAGAAAACATCGAACAAATACTGTGACCACAGATTAGCTTTGTATTTCTGTGCTGACACATTTAAACAATCTGTGACACCAGTGGTTCCCCACTGTCGATGAGTTGTGAACAGCTGATCAGACATGTTCTACTCTGAGGATTAAAGAGAGAAGAGTCAATCTAAAAGATATCATTTCATGTAGAACTTAAATATGTTTTAGTCATCTGCGCGGATCTTAATTAAAACTTGAAAAACATATTCAATACTATTCTTTATTTTGAATCTAGAGGTTTAAATGTGTTGGTTTGTTCCTGCTGTAATAAATCAGACAGATTATACAATTCAATAATAAAACCAAATAGTTTTGCCGCTTAAATTACTAGACAACAAATCATGAAACAAACAATAAAATCACATCAAAGAAACGAATTATACAGGGAAGGCATTCAACACCATGACTTTTCTCTTTGGTATTTATCGAATGTAGTTATGAGGATGACGCGTGAGGGCAGGAAATGACTCACACAGCGTATTACAGGAAAAATGGCTCGTTCTAGTATTTCTTTGGGTCGGGATAGTTTGTATATCTAAATGTCTTAAAAAGCTGCTGGTCTGAACACATCAATGTGTGTTCACAGCTCCACAAAGGTCAGACTGTATATAAAAACATCCGATGATGATGATGCTGATGATGATGATGATGATGATGGTGGTTTCTGGAGGATTTTTCCATCAACTGTTTTATGAGCCGAGGGAACCACTTTACTTTGTGACATTATAGTGTCCACTCCTTTTCACTGAGTGTGTGTGTGTGTGTGTGTGGGGGGGGGGGGGGTTGTGTGTGTGTGGGGGGGGTAATGGATGTTTTGTGGCTGAACACACACAGTTTCACAGGGAGGGGAGGAACAGAGGAGGGACCAAAGTGGAGCGGAGGCGGGGCGCACGGTGCTACGGCTGAGTGGAAAGAAAGTGGAAAGTGAGAAAATACCTGAATGGACAATCTGGAATAAGTAAGTAGTATTTTTGTGTGGATAATGTCTTGAAATGCTGCTGGCGGGTGATTGTGCGCGCTGCTGTAGCGCAGAGGGAGAGAGAGGAGGAGGACTTGGGGCGCAGGAGGTCTCCGGTTTCCCCAAACAATAGTCGACAGGACGCGATGGTCGCCTTTCTTCTTTTTTTTTTTGGAAACCGCAGGGAACTTTAGGATCCTCATCGGCCCTATTGTTGTCCTCACCGAGGCCACGTAGCTCCGTGGAGCGGTTTTAAACGTGGGGGAGAGAGAGAGTCGTGTTTATAAATGTGAGAGAATGAGACGTTGAGAGAGAGAGAGAGAGAGAGAGAGAGAGAGAGAGATGCGCATGGAGGAAAATAACCGCGTCCAGTTTGATTGTAGGCCGACGGTTTGGGATTTTTCTCCTCGCTGAAGGACCGCAGGGAATTTCGAGTGCGTCCATTCATTTACAGTGTTGGAGGAGCGAATGCGGAAGAGAGGGCACGAGCATTTTTTTGGAGAGATAATTTGGCATCAGGACGCGGACCAGTGGGGCCTGGGAGTCTCCCATTGTCCTGCCCGTACAACACCCTCCTTTCCTTTAATTTTGTGGGTCGCACAACTCTTTATATTGGCCCTAAATGCTCCCGGATCCCTCACAGTAAGTCCGCCTCTTTGTAGCCTTCTGTGCATGTGGACACATTGTTGAATTATTGATCCACGTTACCGCACCCGACAACAGTGGGAGGACACGAATGTGTCCAAATGGCTCTCGCGTCGGTTGCGCCGATCAGACTGAAACAGTGTAATGTTGCAGCAGCAGCAACAGGCCTGGTGTCCTCAGCTGTGTGTGCTGGAGAACAAGAGAAACGCACTGTATACTGCTGTAAATACTCATCAGAGGGAGACAGAGGAGCACAGTGCACTATAAGCTGCTTCCAGAGGGACTGTTACAGCGATAAAACGGGCCATGATAAGACCATCACGCATCGTAATATCACAGTGCAGCTGGTTCACTACAGGGGTCTGTTGACACACATGGATGGAAACAGCCTGTAGGAGAATCACTATGAATGTTAAGTTTATACACGTGTAATAACGTTTATACACGTGTAATAATGTCCAGTAGGGCCTCAACTAACTCATTTTATTTTAATCATGAAGTCAATTAAAATTTCAAGAAATAGTGAGTGCTTTCTACTGAAGTGTAAAATAGTTCCCAATGAGAACTCTTCCATCTGTAGATCGTCCAGTGAATAAACCATTGAAAGGCATGTTGATGTTGTTGTTGAGGTTTTTAAATGTCATTTTTAAATGCTGAGTGAACCACTAATTGGATTGCACTCAAATATCTCAAAACCTGTGCAGGGCCGCCACAGACTGAATACATTCTCAGTCGACGAATTTAATCCAGAAGAATCATGTCAACGCACCACTTTACACCCATGTTCACCAGAGATGTGCTCATAAGAGGGGGCCGCCCTCCACCCGAGGAGATAACCCTTAAACATGTTTGTCCAACTGGATTTATTATGAAACGTATTCGCCCCCACGCCGTCGAATGGACCGGAGTCCTTCATCTGAACCACATCCATCTCATCTCGGCTCATCGAGCCACTTCCTGTCCCCTCAATATTTTGTTTGGATATGAAGACAGATTGTGTGCAGGGGGCTCTCTGACACACAGCACTGACCAGAGGACAGGCCTGTTGATTCAACCATATCCTGTTAGATTTGCACACACACACACACACACACACACACACACACACACACACACCTGCTCCGGTTTGCTAGCCATGTGTGCACGAAGGCTGACAGCAGCAGTTGTCTTGTTTTTGCTGGTGTTACTGATGTCGTTTTAGGCAGCAGTGGGTGGTGGTCAGCCGTGTGTGTGTGTGTGTGTGTGTGTGTGTGTGTGTGTGTGTGTGGCCCTGGTACAGGGATGAGCCTCTTCCCCAGCTGGACCCTGGGTGTGTGCACCCTTATTTTCACAGTTGGCACATCGGGCCTCAAATGGCTGCTGAGCGGAGCTGGTCATCTCAGAGACGGCCCAGCTTGCCTTCCCACCCTGGCAGCTGCTGCCCGGAGCTCAGAATGTTTGATGAAAGCTTGATTTGCCTTTGGGGGGGGGGGGGGGGCTGTAAAATCCGACATCTGCTTGTTTGAAACGTAACGTGACGCGGGCTGCATGTTCACGGCGCTTTTAAAAGTCTGTCGGAGCGATTTATTGAGCAGCATGAACTTACTTTTTAATATCAAACATCTTCACTTTTTCAAGGCACGTTGAGTTTATATGTACGTCACATATTTTGTACTTAAAAACTTCTGTCATTTACATAAACAGGAGGTATTTGATCAGAAATACAGGCATTTAAACACCAAATAAAGGCTTAGAAATCATTTTTAAAACAAAAAATAAGTGGAAAGCAAAACATTTTTCATGACAGAAATTTTGCTCTATTTGTAAAAAATATTTGAAAGCATGAGATCATGATTGGGGATGGTTATTGTTTTAGTACAGACACCAAAACAATACTTTCCTTCTAGAAAGCCCTTTTTCATAAAAAAAAAAGAAGCTAATTTATTCTGAAGTGCATCAGCGTTTAATTCAGCTTGAACTCAAAGCAGCCAAATAATAACTTTACTTAAATAAAATGAAAATTAGCATTTATGTGAACAAGATTATGAGGAATCCAATACCTTCGTTTTTCATACTCTGTGAAGAGAAACATCTCGGTTGGTACCAAAAGCGTACGTCAGTATTAACTTGTCCCCACTCATGATGTGTTGTGCAACTCCAGGTTGAAGTGGAGCGTCTATAAGCAGAGCTAGACAGTAGGCGACCATTGAGAGCACCACGGTCATGTCCTTTCATTTAATTGACTGACACATGAAGAAGTTAAGTCAGTGGGGTTTTGGTGGTGACTCAGCATCTTTCAGTGTTTCTAGAATCCGGGCTATACGGCCTCATTGGGAGAGATGTCCCGTGAAAACAGTTGTCTTTGCTATCAGTAAATGACAGATATTAAATAGTTTTACAATCCTTTTGGCCCGAGCCAAAAACCGTGGCACTCGTAGGCGTGACGCCCGACATCGTCGCTGTTTAATCTCAGACCACACACACACACCTACGCAGATTACTGAACCGGCCTGTTGTGTGCGAACTCTGTTAAAAGCTGCCCAGAGCGTGAAGTGAACAAAGGTCATTTTCTGTTTTTAGAAGCCAGACTTTGACTTTGAGGCAGGGTGGTGAGAAATGAACGCGTTAACATATCCTGAAGAACCCCACCACTGTTTCACTGATTCACGAGGAACAGGAACCGATTCTGTGCTCGTAGAAGAAGTCGATCAAAAGACACGAACGACGACGGGTTGTTGCTTGTGTTCAGACGTGATTTCAATACTTTCGTTTAACTTTAATGTTGCCGTGCTGACTGAGGTGGACCATGAGGATCCTGGTGAAGCTCATTAAGTAGGCCATAGGACACTGGGATGAATAGGAAACCTGATCCATCTCAGCGCTGGACCACACCCCTGAAGATCAACAGGTTTAACAGCGAAACATGTAAAAGTAAAGATAAAACAACCGACAACGTTGGAGCTCATCAATAGGAATTTATCACCGGTGCACGTTCAATGCCGGGTTTCGTAACCTGGTTTCGTTACCCATTCCGAGCTGGCGGAGAGTAAAACGTTAGCCAGTGCTCGCAAAATGTCAGCAATTTAAGATATATGCTTATTCGCAGACATGTTCGTTCTTCTCATCTAACGCACAGCAAGAAAGCAAACACATGTATTATCCATAATGTTGAACTATTCCTTTAAAAAGAGGGGCCCTCCAGGGATTGTGTTTCACTTCCAGAGAGTCGGGGGACTTTTGAGAGACGGATTCCGTTTCCCACAATGCATCCTGATAGCATCTTTAATGTGAACCCTACCTGCCTCGTAGACACACCTGTGTTTCAAACACCATGCCTCCAGTTTGTAACAAACTCTTTCTGTTAGGAGTTGTCAGAGTTGAGATGACACGAATGACATCACCGTGACATCATCGGAGTTGTTTTGATACCAGTTTCCAAAATGCATCCTAAAATGATAGATCGGGTGTCGGCGAGTATGCATGACCATGCACCGTTTTATATCATGTTATCAGCTCATTTATCAGCTCATTTACACGACGCATGTTTCAAATTGGTGTAAAAAATAGTTTAAATTGTATAAAATAGCTGCAATAACAACCAATGATATGTAACCAACCGAACCGGCCATTAAGGACTAACACGCATCATAGGCAGGCCAACACTAGAAGGGGAAATATCATAATCTGATCGAAACAGTGGGAGTTTGTGATGTATAGGTCATATCATCCCTGTTATGCAAGGCTAAAATTACAAACCAGTTTCTTTTCTCCATTCAAGCGTTTGTGTCTTTTGAAAGACATGAGGCTTCATGTAGAATCCGCTTTAAAGCACCAAGCGAACCTCTTCTCCTACGCCTTTCATACCACATGTGTCCCATTACGAGGAAAGCAGGTCAATCTTAAGTGTTCTGACGTCACGTTGACGTGACGACTGAAAGGTCAGTCCTGCAAAATGAAAACAGGAGGAACCGTCATACAGAGAGAAACCCGTTGTTCAACCTGCAGAGATCCACATTTCTTCATCAACGTAAACTTTACAAGTTAAGACAAAGAAGCAAGTGATGCAAGTACATTTGTTATGAATATTCAGGGTCCTCTGAGGATTCATCTTACATTTCCGGGTGACTCCCTGACTTCACCATCAGGGTAAAAATCTCTCTTGGCCTAAGCTTTTGACCATTTTTCTACATTGAAAAAAACATTCGCAAATGTGCTTGAAATTCACGGTATTCATGGTCCCCATAGGATGAATCCTTTTGGCTCTGGTGACTGCCCCGTTGGGCTAAACTTTCCAGTTGTACGCAGAAGTCTAACAGGCAGATTGCCTTCAACTTCACTGAGCACTTTCATTCTCTCAGAGGATTATCTCTCTACATTTTTGAAACTCTGACGCCTCCACCCACCGCACACCAACATGTAAACTTTACACACAGACAGCATACCTCGTATTAGAAGGTGATGAAATCCGGTTGATGTGACTGACACGATCTATAAGTGCCGTCCTCACAACAACCTTTATTTATTATCACCACGATATTTGACGTTTAGACTTTTATTCATGTCCCTTTTTGAATTGCTCCCTTTTGGATACATACGGTTTAGTAAAGGTTGTTATCCTTGATGAGACATAAACGCGATACTTGCCTTACTTCACGTGTGATAGAGATGCAAAGCAGTAAATCAGCTGCTGGGATCGTTATCTGAGAGTGACTCATCTTACAGTGTAATTGCTTTAAAATATGGACAGTATTACTGTAATGGCTTAATTGTTGTTTTTTACGGGGCGGCGGGTAAACATTATGAGGCCAACTGATGAATTCAGATTGTTATTTTGGCCGAGGTTTCTCTGTCTGGGAGGGCGAGTTCCAGCTAAACCTCCCCAGCCATTAGATAAAAACACTGTTTAGATTCAGTTTATTGCCGGTCTAAAAGCATGTGGTTTGCCTGCGAGTCTGTAACTACTCTCCCTCACCGTATTTCCCACTTTACTCCACTTAAATCTGCTTCCCCATGTGAATCTGCAGGACAGATCTTGAATCTCGGTCGTTTAATGTCTTTCTCGGTGTTTAGTCATGCAACTGTATCACTGTACTATGCAGTTGCGTGACATTTACAGGGCAGGTTCCTCTCTGATGCAGAGATAAATCATGTGGTCAGCATGAAACCGTTTTACTGCACTTCATGTGGCATGAAGAGCAGAGTGCGACTGTGTACATAAGATGCTCGTTCCTCTGCCATTACTGCAGATAAAAGCGTATGATGCCACAGCAGGAAGAGGCTGCTTACTCATTTGAGTTTCGTGGTCTGGGATCAGCATGTGGAGGTTTTTGCACATGGCGACAGGGATTCAGGACCTCTCCTCTGGTAAGAGTTAGTGGGTTTATTGGTGCTGGATAAGGGGGCGTTTCCTCTTATGACAGAATATGAATGCTTTAAAACAAAAGGAGTGCACGAGAGAAACTCAGAAATCCCACGGACAGATTCGTCTTCGCACAGTATTTTGGCTTGAAGGGGGAAAGTAGATTTTAATCACAAAGGCGCTGATGGAGCAGAAAACCCACATTGAGTCAAATCAGGACCGTGATGGCAGCTAACGTCCCGCTCCGTTTCCACCAGAGGCCCAGTGAAGGCCAGCGAGCGTCACCCGCCCTTTATCACTTAACCAGCATATGACAGTCCAACATCCGTCATGCCAACACTTTTATTTTGCCGATTTCTTTCTGGAGAACGGAGTGGTCGGAGGGGCGGCGTAAGGTCAGGTTTCCACAGCAACTGTCAACCTCCGACCCCCCCCCAGCTGAACACCCTCTTTCATCGCCATGGCAGCGGAGAGGCCCTGTCTCCCAGGGGGATGAGGGGAGTGTGGGAGGGAATGTGAGACGGAGAGAGAGAGGGCAAACAAGTTTTGTGAAAACACAGCAATGCAATATGGCCGCCATTGTGTCCGCGAGCTGACGGCGGCTGAAGCTGCCGTCTTGACTCAGCCGCGTGATGATTAACCTCGGCGAGACCCGGAAGACGAAGCTGAAACCGAAGCCTCAGTTTAGGGTTCATGTGTGTTGGTGTCACTCGCAGTGCTCAGTGGGGTGAGAGGTTCGAGTCACACAGGAATCACAACCACAGACACGGACTCTTCATTTACAATCAAACCGACTGAATACAAGTTTGATTGTGAAACCTGGTACTGATGGTCTTTGAGGGACGATTTCTTTCTGCCGATGTTTACAAATTAGACCGTTGTTCATCCCTGAACTCAAACATTTGCGTCCTCCTGCTCTTCCAACGTGAGGATCGGCTGATTCTCTCCGTTTGATATAATTGTAAATTGAATATATTTGAATTTTGGACAGATGATGACACTTGGTGATGATGGTCTTTTTGCATGTATACTGAACATTTTACTGACAAAAAACTAATAACAAATAAAACAAATCAATCAATCACAAAATCAAACATTAATTCCAACACAAATGACAACTGTGTCATACATTAAAACGCCACTGAACAATCAAATGGAGAAATAAACTGTGAAGATCATTGAGGAGGACCCTCCAGTGATCGACGTGGCTGCAACATCTAATAACAGGCTGGCATCAGATTAACGTAGGCCCTACAACTGTGTTTACACTCGCTTTAAGTTAAGTGTAGTTCTGACATCAGCACATATATCATCACTTAAAGGGGCCTTCAGGAATTTATTTTTGTAAACAGACAAAAATGTATGTTTATATTAAAGTTTTTATCACCAAATGTTAAAAGCATTTTCCTTCCTTATGAAACATTTGCCTTTTTTAGTATTTAAATTCAGCCTTCTTCTTCTTCTTCTTCTTCTTCTTCTTCTTTGAACATTGAACCATATCTTAGAAATTTCATAGTCTTAAGTTTCTAAACAATAACACTACTAATTAAACTTCTTTTAAACGTCCCGTTTGAAAGCCAGATATGAAGGAAGTGTTTCCAAACAATGTTTAGATCAAAGCCTTTAATGAATTCTAGAGAAGGAAGCTCAGAACAGACGCTGGGGAGCTTTAAGTGTATCCGTCTCTAGATGGTCCGGTGTGATAACTGCTAGAAACACGAAGGCAGGAAGTTCATCAAGCAGGGCTTTAAAAATGATGTCATGTTTGACTTTTGACTGGTAGTCATGTTAAGAGTGTCATGGATCTTCATCCAGACCTGTTCAAATGTGGACAGCTGTTTGTGATCCTCAGCAGATACTGAGGTGAAGTGTGAAGCATCCCTCTCTCTCTCTGCCTCCTCTTTCAGATCACAGTCTCCTCATCTCTCCCCCGCTGCGACTCACCCACCGTCCTCTCCCGCCCCTCTTTTCCCGCTCTCCGTAGCCTCCCCCGCTCTCCCGCCTCCCTTCTCCTGCGCCCTCCTCGTCGGCCTTCAAGATAGATTCCCTCAGGAGCAAGGTTGACCTGCTCAAGCTGCCCCTGGCTCTCACCACCAAGTCCATCTCCGAGCGCAAGAGCCAGCTGGGAGGAGTCGGCGAGCAGCGGCGCACGGGTGGAGGAGGAGGAGGAGGAGGAGGAGGAGGAGGAGGCGGGCTTCGTAAAGCCTGCTCGCCGCCGACCCGAGACATGGACAACGAGTCGCAGTACTCGGGCTACTCATACAAGTCGTCCCACTCCAGAAGCTCCCGCAAGCACAGGTTGGTAAAATACAAGTCCATTGTATTCAAGTGGCCCAATGTCACAAATCACAGATTTTCCTCAAGGGGCTGAACGTTTGAGAAACATGTCTAATTGTGGTTAATTTGACCGATGTAGCAATTGCGATATGATGTGAAATGTTGAAGAAATAAGAGCTGTCCCCGATCAAAGACATCCTTAGTTGACGAATCGATAAGTTGATTTAATTAAAATAACTGTAAAACTGAGATTCTCCACAAGGAGTCACACCAAAGAAGGTTCTATGGTGATGATGTGGTGATGTACAGGAAAATAAAGTATGTTCAGCGACACAGCCAGTGACCCCCCGTCTGTCCTCCAGGGATCGGAGGGATCGTCACCGCTCAAAGAGCCGAGACAGCAGCAGTCGTGGAGACAAATCCGTCACCATCCAGACTCCCGGAGAACCGCTGCTCGATGCCGAGTCGACCCGCGGAGAAGAACGGGTCAGTGAGCTGCTCTCTATTAAGAGACACTTAATAATCTGCCACTTGTTAAAGACTTCTGGTATTTGTGTTGATTACAATGGTCGTTACCACGTTCATTTCTTTGGAAATGTTTTGTTTACGTTTGTCCCACTATTACTATTCAGCTGTGGTCCAGTGTCTCTTTCATATTGCTCTGATGTCTCTTAGGAGCCGTCAGTCACTGCCAGTCACTGCATGTCAACCCTTGTCTGTCTTGTCAGTCAGTTAAGAAGCAGCAGGTGTCGTCTGGTGGTCTTAAAATACCGACGACGTATTATATTGAGTTTAAAAGGCATGCGTTCATTAGAGGGACTGAGGATATTTGTCTGTTGCTGATATGAAGTGAAGTCCTTCTTTAAATAGTAAAGAGGTATTTGTGTTGAAGCTGAACCAACCTGTCACCCTTCAAATGGCCACATAGACACAGAGGGGTTGAGTTCTTATATCACTTCATAGAATATTTACATTTTTCTGGAATTATGGCAGAGTTTAAGGGCTTGTCTGATCTTTTTCTTGAATGATTTTCTTTTAGAAATTATGTGTCTATATTTGCTCAGTCTCTCTTTACACCCTGAACATCTTGGGTTTCTGCCTTCATACACAATAGATTTTCACTAGTTGTTTGATTAATTACTCGACTGTTATTCTTTAAAAGCACAAACCAGATCTGGTTGATCATTTTATTCAGTTATCTCGTAAAAAAGGCCACAAACGTATTTTGGTAAAACCTGCAGAAAAGCTTCATTTACATTTCATACTCTTTGAGTTCTTGTATTCATCATTTGCTGCTGTTTTGTAGGACTGATGTGGAAATGAACCTTAAACACTCATGGATCTTGATACCTGTATCTCTTGACAGGATGATAACTGGGGCGAGACCACCACGGTCGTCACCGGCACCTCGGAGCACAGCATCTCTAACGAGGACCTGACCCGCATCACCAAAGATTTGGAGGAGTCGACTCCGCTGGAGTGCAAGCGCTTCGTCGGCCCGGCTCTGGGAGGCTGCCTGAGCTTCTTCGCCCTGGTCACGCCTTTAGCCTTCCTCATCCTCCCGCAGGTGCTGTGGCGTGACGCCCTGGAGCCCTGCGGCACGCCCTGCGAGGGCCTCTACGTCTCCCTGGCCTTCAAGCTCCTGGTCCTGCTCATCTCGTCCTGGGCGCTGTTCCTCCGGCCTCCTCGCGCCACGCTCCCGCGCTTCTTCGTCTTCCGCTGCCTGCTGATGGTGCTGGTGTTCCTCTTCATAGCGTCGTACTGGCTGTTCTACGGCGTGCGGGTGCTGGAGCCCCGCGAGCGGGACTACAGGGGGATCGTGGAGTACGCCGCCTCGCTGGTGGACGCCCTCCTCTTCATTCAGTACCTGGCTCTGGTGCTGCTGGAGGTCCGACACCTGCAGCCGGCCTTTTGCCTCAAGGTGGTCCGGAGCACGGACGGAGCCAGCAAGTTCTACAACGTGGGCCACCTCAGGTCAGTGAGACGAGGACAAACGTGACGAGTGTGTGATCCTTTGGATCCGGAACAAAGATGAGAAGAAGAAGTTCATTTAATAACGTGATATCCATTTTGGCCACACTTGCACTTTCATAACAAAACACAATTATATGTGTTGAGAATTTGAATGTTATTATAGCATCTTTTAAATCATTCTGATGGCCTAAATTTTGTTTTGAAGAGACAAAATATTCTCTGCCCCGAGGTCCACTTCCTGCCTTTTTATGAGCTTTTAACTACATCTCATGGTCTTCCTTATTTCGCTTCAACCAGCAGCTGGGGCCTCATTAAAGAGATTGTTCGTGTGTTTTTAAGTGGGATTAAATGAGGTCGTTAGCCCCCAGTGTGATGCAACAGACGGGAGTTACCGCACAGGATGCATTAAATGACAGTTTGAGGTGCAATATTGTCGATTCAGGTGTGATTTTGTTTTGTTTTATAGCATGACTATAAACCTGGTTTACAAGTCTATTAAGGCGTTTGACTTCTCTTACAACGTCTGAGCAGAGGATATTCCCGTTTGAATTCACTCCCTGACGAGAATAACCTCGTTTGGAAGTCGTACTGCTGTTGACAGCTGACGATAGACATGTCCTTACTGCCACACCGATGATTGACACGCTGTGTTTCAGTATCCAGCGGGCAGCCGTCTGGGTGCTGGACCGATATTACAGCGACTTCTCCATCTTCAACCCGGCTCTGCTCAACCTGCCCAAGTCCATCCTGTCCAAGAAGATGACCGGCTTCAAGGTCTACTCCCTGGACGGTAAACACAGCCTCACGCCGTTCTGACGCCTGTTTTTAATCCAGAACTCCGGCTTTTGCCAGTCGACACGTTCAATGACGTACACTGAGGTTAAACCGTAAAGCAGCTGAGGGGTCATTTGCAACTATTGCCCTTCACCTGAAACTGCTCTCCCTGACTGTGAGAGTTCAGCGTCCTCTCACATGAATATGAGCATCAGCTAAATACCTGGAACGCAACCCGCTAATCCTCTGCCTCTGCATGTGTCGTCTTGTAGAAAGCACCACCAACAACTCATCGGGCCAGTCGCGGGCCATGATAGCAGCTGCTGCCCGGAGGAGAGACAACTCCCACAACGAGTTCTACTACGAGGAGGCCGAGATGGACCGCAGGCTCCGCAAGCGCAAGGCCAGGTCAGAGAGGTGTTCCTCCCTTAACTGCTGGTGTGATGTGACAGCAGGAGATTCTTTGTGATGTGTGATTGGTCGGAGAAGCAATTTGCCTGTTTGCAGAAACAAAAACGTTTTGATTCACTCTCTCAATTTCTCCTCTCGGCCTTACATATAAATATAGCTAATATTAGCTTAGCACAAATACACCAGTATTACCTTATTTGTGGGGCGATTAGATGCTTTTGCTGTAACACTCAAAGGTTTTGCACAGTATTTTCTCCAGAAGGTTGTTCTTTATTTCTCAGTCCTTTGGTTCTGAACATTAACATATTTTAAATGTATATATGTCTCCTGGGTTACTTTTGGTGCTTTACAGCTCAAACCGATTATGAAGGGAAACTACTTCTGTTTCTAAACATATTTAAAATGTAAATCCAGCAAGTAGTTTGCATGTTCATCAGAGCACAGCCAGCGTACGCTCTTATCTCCGTCATAATTACACAACACATTTGACTGTGAAGATATTCAGAGCCCACTGTTGAAGCAACCACGAGAATCTTCTATTTGAATAGAGAGTCTGCTGAGAGTCAAGCACACATCTGACGAGGTTTACAACGTTGCTTTTATCCTCACCCCTCCAGGTTGGTGGTGGCGGTGGAAGAGGCCTTCACACACATCAAGCGTCTCCACGAGGACGAAGTGGCCTCGTCCCCCAAACACCCTCGGGAGGTGATGGATCCCCGGGAGGCGGCTCAAGCCATCTTCGCCCCGATGGCCCGAGCCATGCAGAAATACCTGAGGACCACCCGGCAGCAGGCCTTCCACAGCATGGAGAGCATCCTCACACACCTGCAGTTCTGCATCACACACAACATGACGCCAAAGGTAAAAAGATTGTGATCACTGTGGCGAAGAAAAGCTGAATGTTGTGTGTCTTTTTGTTTTTGCAAAACATCAAATTAAAATAAATTCAGTATTTCTGCGCTGAAATTTTATGTCAGGGCTTCAAAACAGCATTTTAACCATCGCACAGTTAAATTAATAAAGAAATGATGGGAAACATTTTCTCAGTGCGTTGAATCTGGACGTCTTTATTACAGCGATGTACAGAGGTGCAGTTGTAAAATACTTTACTCTAAAAACGGTTATTTTGGTAACTGACCGCCTACGTCCTCCCCGTCAGGCCTTCCTGGAGCGGTACCTCTCCCCCGGCCCCACCATCCAGTACCAGCAGCAGACCGGCAGGGGGCGCCAATGGACCTTGGTGAGCGAGGAGCCGGTGACCTCGGCCCTGCGGCAGGGCCTCGTCTTCTCGCTGCGACGCCTGGACTTCTCCCTGGTGGTCACGGTGACGCCGCTCCCCTTCCTGCGCCTCGGGGAGGAGTTCATCGACCCAAAGAGCCACAAGTTCGTCATGAGGCTGCAGTCGGAGACCTCGGTGTGAAGGGTCTTTCCCCCCCCCCCCCCCCCCCCCCCCACGCTGTCCTCTCTTCGTGCCCGCTCCTGCTGGATCACTGATGTGGCGGGACATGTGGAGGCCATGTGGTCCACTCATGTCCAAAGACACCATTCAAGGAGAGGAGAGTCAGAATCCTCCTCCTTCTTTTATGATCATCACAGACGCTCTGATATCAAACTGTGATCAGCTCAACGATTGTTCAAACCTGGAACGAAACGGATGCCTTGACTTTTTCTCCTCCTGGGTTGTGACGTCTTTGTCTTTTACGACACGCTGTAAAACAACAACAACAACGAAAAAACACCTTTTGTTTTTCTAAAGGGGACATTTTTCTCTTTTTGCCTCATCTGTTGCCGTAACCACTGGACTACTTTACTGTGCTGACTCAACACATGAACACAGAGGAGGAGGATTACATCACATGTGTCACTTCCTCTTTCTTGTGTCTTAAAGACGAACTGGAGCTCAGCTCTGACTGTGACGCTGGTGAACCACTGCCTTTCTGCTCCCTGTCAGAGCTTTCTTTAAGATGACACGGACTGTTTTTATATGAAAGGGTGTGACTTCATTTTTCTTATTTTTTACACTTACAGAATGTAGCATTATGTGCTTTGAATTAACACATGGCTTTCTTTCTTTTTTTTGTGGTCTGAAAGCCAAAATGTATTTTGTATCTGACTGTAAAGAAAAATGGAAGAACATTCCGAGCTTCTCCAGACTCTCTCTGTTCATGATTGTCTAAATATGCAGGTTTTGTTTTTACTCTACACTGGCATTGATACGATTCATTTGACAGTTTTAACAAGAAGACGAAACAAAGACCCCATTGGTGCCTGTTATTATCATGCAATCTTAATCAGCTTATTTTACCTGGGTAAGGACGTTAAAGCGTAAGCCTGGCGTTGTTCGGAGTCCTTCTTACTGGCAACAACTCCCATGAAAATACCAGAAAACCAGTTATGTGTTTCAATACTTTCTGGCTTCTCTTTCACTTGCTGGAAGTCTTCACTTCACAAACATATGCTTTAATTCAATAAAAATGAGCCTGAAGACGAACAGCTGGGCACAAACGACTAAAACTGGATTAAATGATGACTCGGCTCTATTTTAGGCCACTGACAAGTGCACGCTAGTGAGAATTACATTAATATGTCACCCAGTGCAGCTGTGGTAGCTAATGGTTTCCTATCAGGCTTTAGTTACGCTAATAACATGGTTTAATGAAGATCAATCCATTTTTTGTTCTTGGTCTCTTCGTGGGATTCGTTGAGAATAAGAAACGTTGAGATTATATCTGGACTTCTTCTCTTTTGATGGAAGGCGTGACTGCGTGCATGAACGACTAAATCTACTTCCTATGTACCGGCTAAACCAGATATGGAGGTGGTCTGGATTGCATCGTGATTGGATGTCAACACTATGCGCATGCAATTTGTGACATTTTGACCACATTAAATAAAAAAATAAAAAAGCTTTGAACGACACCACTTCCTGCCACCCACAAGCTGCCCGGCAGGCGATCCCTCCCCCTGCGAAGGACTAGTAGAGCTTGAAACGTCTTCCTCAGCCCGAGGTTCAACTCGTTGTTGTTTCTGAAGCTCTCAGCCTCATCTCAGGGCCGTCCTCGGTGGATGGAGTTGCTCAGTTGTTATTGTGACGGTTGGAAGAGGAGGCCGTGGTCACAGACTTTGGTTACGATCTCAAACCTCGTATATGAGCATACTTTAGGTCTCACCATGACATTTACCCCCATGACACCTGAGCAACTCTCTATAGTGCTACAACTATAAATATAATATATATAGTACAACCATACATATATTCTATATAATGTGTTTATAGTAACGCAACTATATCTGAGTTGTCAAAGATGTGGACCTTTTATGGAGACGGAGACGGACCCTTAAATAACATTAAGATATTTTAGATAAATGAGATCAAAAATATAAACGTGTGAACAAACGATCGATAAAATCTTTTCAGGAAGTAAACGAGGTCAAAAGACATCAGAAAACATGTCGTCTCACATCGTAACAGACGGCGGTTATAAAACAAGGTTAAGATACAACAATGTATTCAATAGAAGCTTGATTCTAAAAACATGTTGACTGAATCCAAAAAGGAAAACATTTGGCAGCCGTTGTTGAGATGTGGTTGAAAGCTTTAGAGAACTTCCCTTTCAAGATGTACACGCCGTTGACGAGTCCTGAGCTCAATTAACATGTTCCTATCCAATCACAATGCAGCATCGAGACAACAAGAACGCCTGTTCATATGTAAAAGCACAGACCTGTGATCAGATGTCAAAGTCCAGATCACGTTTCCAGTCTGCTTGTTAATAGCAGGTGTGAATGGGTCTATTCTTTTTATTTCTTTTACAATACACACATAAGGAATTCAGTCCTGAACAGGCAGCTGACTGTTATGGTTTTATTTATTTTATTTTTTTGCATTTCTAACAAAAGATCCCAAACCAGACGTGTGATTGTAACTCCTCTCTGCAGCTCCTCTGCAGCGTATCACCGCACTCGCCTTGTGCCACGAGCTGAAACGAGCACGGAGAACACGCTGCCTCCATCCGACAGCCTTACTCTCCAGATGTGGAGGAGCAGCGATGGGGCACATCTGTCCCCACACTGACTCCTCATCCTCCTCATCCTCCTCATCCTCCAGGTCCCAAAACTTACTGTAACGCCAAAACTCGCCTGATGTTGAGACGTGAGCCGATCTGTCGCATCACCCTACAGTTCGTTGAGCCACAACACGACGGACTCTTTTTCTTTTTCCAGTGCAAATATGGTTTAAAAAGCCTGTTACATTTCCAAAACATCCAAATACCAGGTCCGATTCTCAGTGATCACAATGCAGATGTTTTTAAAGATGCATGCTAAATCTATTCCGGGTTTTTAATAATACCTTGTTTTCTATCATTTTGAAGGTGCCTAAGTTATGACGATGCAATTTGTCGAATGTTTTTACTTTTGAAAAACAAGTGGCTTGTAAAGAATGTTTGCTCGATTTGTCTTGTATTTTCCTCCTTTTGGTAACTGTAGCTTGTATAGTGCGATTGGCCTTTTTCCATTATTAAACCATTTATTCCTTACATGTCTCGTTGTTGCCTCACTTTGTAGCGTGGGAGGTCGCTGGAGGTGAAGCTATCTTTAAGAAATGATCTGAACACAATGACCATCTTCACTGTTGTCTTGTGACATCGTTTCACACAGATTCTGCTTTCCGTTTCAATGTCTCTGTTCTCATTAATCACGTTGACAGTTCTGTGTCACTGGACCAAACAGTAGCCGGCTGTTTGTTTTCTTCTTTTCTGAAGCGTTTAAGAGGAACTTCTGTGAAGAGAGGATGGCAGTGTGGTAGGCGTGTGGTTTTACAGCTTCAAAAAAAATCAAAAAAACACGGACAGAGAGCCCCGGACTTCCTGTTCGCTGCTGCTCACTGAGCTCACTTCAGAGGGTTTGACAAGAGCTCTCGCTGACAGCCGACGAGGGACCAACACAACAGATCCTCTCTTCTCATCTGAAGCCCAGCCGGTAAGATGCTGCGAGCGTTGCTCATTGCCACCTTTCTGGTGATCAATCCCACCCGATGGTCAAATGTCATGTGGGAGATTTTCAACACACCTGTAGCACTGAAAGTTCTGAGTTAAACAGCCGGTCGGGTGGGACACATTTCTGCTGGAGGTGGTGATGATGATGAACGATGAGGATGATGATGTGTTGTCTGTGTGCAGAGGCCGTTGGAGACATGAACATATGTTACGTCCTGGATGGGATCCTCATCCTTTACGGCGTCATTCTCACCGTCTTATACTGCAGACTGAGGGTAAGACAAGCAGGAACAACACACACACGCCACCATGACGAGTGTAAGAAAGTGCAGAACTGTTCCTTATGGTTGTGTTAGCGTTCTTCCGAATGACGATGCTGACAGAAATATGATTATTAACACGATTCTAAAAGTTTTGTTCAGATATCCTCTATATTTTGCTCATTCAAATGTTTTCCGCTATCTTATAGAAATGTAGATTATTCTGTGGTAAATGATCCTTACTCCCTTGATATGTTTCCTCATTCATATTTGTTTATTTCATGCTCACTGTAGCAGAGTCTCTGATGTATCTGCTCATTTTAGAAGCAAACTCTTCATATGGTTTTGAATATTTCAGCACTTTTGCCAGTTAAATCTCACACATTGGAGTTTAATTTACACCTCCTGATAAATAGTATGTGAATCTCACAATCATTTGTGCTTTCTGATTTGTCTTTGACAGATGGTTCCGTCCAAAAAAACGGCTGCCAATCACCCTGAGGTAAAATGAAAGTTCTATCTTATTGTGGGGAGAAACTAAACTAAAATACAGGACAGATGTGGTTTACTGAAATGTGCTGGGAGAATGCTGTTTTCTTTAATGCTTTGGCTTCGTTTTGTTTCATTGGTACTTCGCCCTCAAAGGCATTAGTTCTGCTTTAAAGCCAACCTCGATCTGTCATTTCCTGTAAGCTCAAGCTGACCACCGAACAACATTATTTGTACACGCACACAGTCACAGTTTCCACCAGTGTTTCTTCACACAAATGTGTCAAGATCCCACTTCCTGCTGATTATATGCATTCAAAATGACCTCTAATCATTGATCCTCAAAGATTAGAGCGAGTCAAATGGCTCGGAGGAGGAACTGTATTTCGCACATGAAACCGTTTCCACTGAAGCACACTTGATAATTCCTCTCAACTGTTTTTGTCCCACAGAAGCAGCCCGCTCCGGGAGGCATCTATGCGGTGAGACCTCTCATTCTAATGATTAAAAAGACATTTAAAAAGGCACATGAAGGAAAAGTGACAGCTTAAGGCCCAACGGATGGTAAAGAACCTTCACACTTTGACTCAGTGTCGGACATGCTCACAGCATTGTGTTGTAGAAATGTATTTCAACTTTTAACACCCGGTGTTTACGTCTCACTCGTCGGATTTGTCTGTTTTCTGCAGGGTCTGACCACTCACAGCACTGATGTCTACGAGACCATCAAAATGGATAAAAAGCCGATCGTCTGAAGGGTTTGGCTGCAGAAAGGATGCCGAGCACAGAAACACCGCGTCGAACCCCTCGAAGCTTTATACTGTATATTAAGTTGTGCCTGTGAAGAGTCTCTACGACTTTTCTCTTTGTAAAAATACTATTTTTATTCAGCACATCATGTGTGAAATGTTAAAACTAAATTAATATAAGAAGTTGCTAATAAAGGCGTTGTCGGTGTGTTTCACAACTGGTTTTTCACAAGTTACCAAGAAAACAGAAGTTTGAATTTATCTTTTGTTTCTGTTCGTGTTCCCCTTTTTCAGTAATTTTGCGTCACTTCATGTGAAAAACACACACGAGGAAGGAGTGCAACGAATGATTCTTTTTTATTCACAGTTAATCTGCTAATTCTTTTTTCATAATCTTTCAAGTGTGTAAAATGACAGAATTATGAAAAAGGCCCCTCGCAAATTCCTAAAGCTCGAGGTGACGTCTTCCAACGTCTTTCTTTGTCTGATCAACAGTCCAAAGATTCAGTTTCCAATGATATGAAGGAAAAAACAGAGTCGAATTCCTTCCATGTGTGAGAGATCAGCTGATTCAGAATCTGATATGAAACAGAAATTATGAAGATTCTCACAACTAGAAGCTGGAAGTAGCATTTTAGATGTTTCTGTTTTACATTCATTTTCTGTCAATCGACTAAACTTATAAAGTAGATTTGATTGGTCCTGAAAATCATGTTGTGGTTTTAGAGTTAAACAAATCTCGAGCTGATTCAATTGAATTTGATTAAATTTTGCATCACAATGTTTGGAACACCATTTTCGTTTCAACAAGTTTCATGTCCATTTTATCACTCTGCAGTTTGTAAAACACAATCTCAACTCTCTTAACTTAATCTCAATTTAAATTGTTGTAGACTTCTCAGATCTGCTTCATGTTTATGGAAGAAATCAACGTTACACGTGATCATTTTTGTCAATTCTTTGGAGGAAATCAAAAACACCCCAAATAGTTCTAATCGTGTAATTCATCAGCATTAAGGGAGCATTTAGTTTGAGCATATAGACAGTTAAAATAACATCTATCGTGTCTAGAAATTGCTGATTCTTTACAGAAACATAGCACCAGAGGTCACAGTGTTTGACAGCAGCAGTTCCTCAACTATTGTCTCGCCCACTTATTTACACAGAAACATAACTGCCGATGTATTCAAAACAGATTCATAGCAGTGCGCTCTGTGGTCGTGCCCTGTTCTCCCTCAGGTTCTTCACAACAACACCAGAAACTCACTCACTCGCCCAGACGTCTGTTGCAACACGACACACTTATGTTTCACACCTCAACGTGTGAAACATAAGTTCTGGGGGCTCAGCTGCATTTGAATAACGGTGAATTGAGTATTTATTAGACGAGACACGTGCATGTTTATCGGGTTTCTGGTCGTATTATCATTATTATTGATTCCCAAAAAACCTTCTGCTGTGATTCTTTTTCTGCAAAATTACAATAAATGTATTGCATTTTTTTAAACTTGTGTGTTTTTTTTCTTGTTGCTGTTTTATAGTCTTTTTACTCTGTATATTTGTGGTTCATCACATTCATTTGAAGCATTGAGAGCCGATGAGGACTCGGGATGAGTAAGAGTTTCACTTGAATAGAATATGTATTATGGGGAGAAATATGAATGCTATGAATATGAATGAAGCCCTCTGTGGCTGTCTGCTGCTGTCATCATCAGTCAACAGCAGAGAGCATCTTCCTGTCAGAGATAAACAGACATGTTGTTTTGGAAAAACTGGAATTTCGCAAGAATTTATGTTGCATTCATGTCCTACTGGGAACTTCAAGCTTCTGTTTGTGAAAATCGTTGGTACCACGTGTTTGTGTGAATAAATGGCAAACCCATTTTTTAAATGGATGTTGTGGGGGAAGCCAGTCTAATCTGTTTAAGATATCTTATAGACAAAAGCAGTGCCTGTCTTCTAAACAATAACAGCTCCTACTAACAGTTAAAGTTGTCTTTTTGGCAATTGAAATGTTCACCATGCTGAGAGCTCACGCAAAATGAAGCATCTCTCGCTGGTATTTCATTTTTTGGGGCGTTTGCAATTATGATTTTTTTTCACGATGCAATGCTTTATGAATGCATTTTGAATTAAAGATGTGTGCTATTTATAAGCCCTTTAAAAAGACAGAGCCTTATACATACAGGTTTATAGCTGACAGAGTCATAATAAAACGTAATTTTAGTGGCCTGTAACTGTGTTAACCAACATTTCTGCTGAACCCTCAGTAGGCAGGAGTTTGGTATCCAAAAGGAAATTGGGAAACCTTTTTTATTGTGTTTTAATAATATTGTTTTCTGTCATATTCTCTCATTTATGCTCTGTTTTTCTCTCTCTTGCATGAAAAGCTCTGTAAAGTACAATTAAGTTGAATTGTTAACCGTAGATGAATACAAATAAATAAATCAGCTTATGCTGCAGGATGTCTATTCTTGTGTTTCTGTGTTTATTTTCCGACATGATGTTCAGCGATGACAATTGAAGAGACCGATTTTCTCAACGCCACGTAAACGCAGCACTAAACGGGCGTGTCCAGCTGGAGCAGTGGGCGGAGCCTGACGCAGACAGGTGTAGAGGAAACCTGTGTTGTAGGTATATCTCCCTGTGCGTGACAAACAAGCAGGTTTCTGTTTGGTTAACACACGCTATATTTTACTTTTCCGCGTTGGATCAAGTATCGGTTCAAGTTCCCACCTTCAGGCGTGTATCTTTACTTTGTCTGCAGAGGACTTTGCACAGGGAAGTAAGTTTAAGCAGTTTACAACTTTCAACAACATTCAACCAGAGGACGACGCGTGGAGGACTTTTTATTTAGTAAGCGTCATATGTGTGATTTGAAGAGGGAACACCTGTTGCACCTGCCTTCCTGCTGCGTGCCCCTCACCGTGCGTGCCCCTCACCGTGCGCGCCGCTGGGCTTCCTGTGAGATCTTAAAGCAGATATCGACCATGAGAGCTTGATAACCGCAGTGGTAACAGCTCAGAGGGGAAGGTGATTCACACCAGCTTTTATTTTGGGACTAAAGATGGAGTTGAAGGGTCAAAGGGCAAAATGTCTGGCGCTGCTTTTACTCGTTGGTGAGTTTTCTGTTACATTCATTTACATCACATTTAATTCACTGTTTTACACAACCTGCACTGTGCTTTAATTTTCTTATTATTATAATTGCTTATTATCTTCTTGTGCTTTTCCAAAAAGTTACTCCAAAACAAAGAGTTGCATGATGTCTCATACCAAATACACATTTAAAAACTAACCTTATTGTCATTGATACTGAATATTGTTGTCTCTGGTTACACCATATCACCAAAAGCATGCGGGCACCTCTGGTCTTGGTGGCACAGTCCTGGCTGTCTCTTTTCTGATGTGTGGGCGTGTATTTAAATTTTTCTGAAGATGGATGACCAAACATTAATGATGTTTCATCATTCAGTGTACACTCTTTGGCTAGACACAGACTTTCCTCTTTTACTTTAGTTTTGGACTGTTTTCATGATCCAGGTATTTCCAGTGAAGGGAAATAAGATTTTTTTTTTTTTTTTTTTACACAGTACAGTGCTTCCAACCTTGTGGCAACAGTTTTTTGGTGAGGCTCTCTCATGTTTCAACTTGTGTGCACAGAGCCAGGTCCATCAGGAATTGGTTTCATTCAATTTGGTGTGCAAGAACGTAACTGGCCTGCACTGAGCCCTCTGACCTCCTCGGCCCAACACCCTTTGAGAAATGGAAACGTCGGCTGTGATCCAAACCTTATCAGCCAGCCTCACTAGGTGGCCGAGTGAGGAGCAAATCCCTGCAGCCGGGCTCAGGATCATCTGGTGGAACGTCTTCAGGGAAGCGTGGAGGCTGCTTAAGCAGCAGATTAACGTCTACGGTTTAGGAACGAAATGTTCAACAATCGCACACAAACACTTTGTCCCAGCAGGTGTGGAGGAAGAAGCAGCGTGACAGAATGTGGCTCAGTCACATTTTTACTTTCGGTAAACATGAATCACAACTCATTGCCCGCCGTGCATCCGCCTGTCGGTAATTCTGTTGCTACACGACTGCTCTTATTTCCGTCTTTGGCCGGGGTTTAATTTAGGCCGTGCTGCTCCGATTAAAAGAGTAAATGCACCTTTTAGACTGTTGTTTTTCTCTTTAATCCTGGAACCAAAGGTGTGATAAAGTTACTGTTGTGCAGCGTGAACAGGAAAAGCTTGTATGGCAGCCTTGTGACCCTGTGAACCTGTGTTTGTCTTCTTTGAGTGTGTGTTTAACTCTTTCAGGTTGTTGTTTATCTCTATTGACTCTCACCTCTATCTTCATTTCTCGTTGCCTTCCTCTAAAGTCAGTCTTGTGTGTCTCTTCCCTTTCTTTCCCTTTTTAATGGCATAAATGATCGAGGCGTTCTTCTTCTGTCGCTCTCTTACAACTCTGTCCCTTTTCTCTCTCCACTCCACAGTTGGGTCACCCACACTGTAGTTCTTTGTTGGCCAAATTTAAACTTTCTGTGTGAAGAGACCAGCTTCCCCCTTTTGTCCGTGTGTCCGACTGTGTGGGATGTTATCTGTGGGAGACGGCCCTGTCCCATACTGGCTGTGGTGTAATCATTAATTGAGCTCGTGAATCAGTAACCACTACAACAAAAAAAAAGTGTGTTCACCCCAGAAATCAAAGGGCAAATGTTTGGCTTTCCCTGTTTGAGTGGTAGAAGCATTGCTCTCGCACACCCATTCCCCTCATGGTTGTGTTTCCGTCCCACGCTCAGACAGAGACTTCTAACCAGGTGTGATTAAAGTACAGTCAATCTTAGTCATCAGTCGGCACTGATGGCAGCTTTGATAACACTGCACTCATTTGAGACTCCATGGCCACCATACTGAAGCGTCCGTGTGAGGGAGAAGTTGCATTCCTGCGCTGCATTTATTAAAGATGCAACATGAAATCCTTCTACTAAAGCCACAGGCTGCAACTACTAATCAACAGGAAAGGTCAGATCGTAAATACTTGAGGCCACTACATCCATAAATAATACAAAATAAACCAGAAGCTCTCCTCAGTCTGCTCACAAACAGGGAAACATTTCTGCCTTTGAAGAAAGAATTAAGACGCATAAAAGCACTATTGTTCAAGTTGTTTGCGCCGTCGCCCACAGCATGAAGGGCCTGTGTTCAAACCGTCCCTGCGCCTTCTGTTGGGAGTTTGCACTATTCTTTGTGCCTGCGTGCCGACAGACGAGCAGGTTAGATGAACCGGTGACGGCCCGTAGGCGTGACTGTGTTTTTCTGTCTACGCACAAACCTGTCTGGGGTATTCCTCGCCTCTCGGCCAATGCATCATGGGGTGACGTCAAGGCCTCCTGCGACGCAGTGTTTAGGAAATCAATAGTCTAGACAATTCATGTATTCATCATGAAATACAAAGAAGGAAAGCTGTTGTTAGTTTTGAATCGTAGTCTAAAAGGAAACTTCCTCATAAGGGATCAATACTTCACTTGTCAGTGAATAGTTTCCAGAGCCTGAGGTGATGTCTTCAAATAGCTTGTTTTGACCATATTCAAAACTCCAAAATAATGAACTTACAATGATAGGAATCAGAGAAAAGTAGCAAATCTTCACATTTGAGAAGCTGGAACAAGCAAATGTTTGGTAGCAGCATGAGTCAGTTGGAGGAATTACCATAAAAAAAGTTAATATCTGTGATTTATTGCATTTTATGTGACCTTTGATGCCACAAAAAGGCAGTTACCAGAGGCTAACCCTTTTAAATGAATGGTCAAATTGTTCAAGCGCTCTCCACGTACCTCTCGCACTCCCTCACCTTAATTTGATGACGCCCTCTCTCCTCAGCGGTGTGCGTGCGGGCGGACTTTGTGGAGCCTCCTCAGCCCGTCACCTCCCTGCGCTCCTTCGCCGAGAGCGAGACCAGGCTGCCCTGTCACTACCAGGAGGAGAAAGGGGAGAAGGTGGTGCAGGTCTCCTGGTACAAGGAGCTCCACGACGGCAGCAAGGACCAGATCATCACGGCACACTTCGAGGACGGCCACACGGGTGAGCTGCAGCGAGCGGTTGGGAGTGTAAATGGGCAGGAACACAAACTTTTAGAGTATTTCTTTGTATTGCTGTCTCTATCAAACGTTTTATTTCAGAGAGTTTGAGTGTTTCACTTTCGTTTTTTGTAGTTTTAGGATTTGACACTTCTCACTGCTGTAGCCACGTAAACTTAATCTTTCTCAACAGTGACACACTGTCATTAGTCAGTTGAGTGGCTGCTGCGGTCAGACTATACATGAGTGTGTCTACAGCAGACCTGTTTCACCATACGTCCACGCTTCCAATATACCACCTAAACTTTTTATTTACACTGGTGGGTAATATTTGGTTTGAGTGTTATAATTTCAGCTACTTTTTCTACAATTTGGGCGGATTTCACCAGCAAAAAGCTCCACTAAATCTGCCGCTGCGACTGAACGGGCACTGAGTTGAAAGGGCATGCAATAACCGATAACCGATCCATCAAAACCAAATGTCCTTCCAGTTTATTGCAACTAGGTTGAACTTTTTTTATTCTGTAGGTTCATAGCTCTGTGATGAAAGACTTTAAGAATCTGGAAACGATCTGAAATGAGATCCTACAAATGCTAACTCTGGCACAGAAACCAATGTTTTACAAGTTTACACAATTCTATCATCGTTCTTTAAGTTGGCCATGAACACAAACCAATATTTGGCAATTTCAGCCTGTTTTTGCACTACTTGTATGCATGTTTACACATAGAATCATACAATTTTAAGGGGGAACTTAGGCCTTGCACTTTTTTACAGTGGCACAGAAAAAGTTAGGGCCACCCCTGGTTAAGTTTTACACCTGGGTTATTTGTCTAAGGTCTTTGGATAAATGCTGGTTATTTTGGCCAATGCCTATAAATCTATTTACATTTCCTGGAGTCAACACTTTTGACGAAGAATTTGTATTGTTCCCATATTTAAAAAAAAAATGTTTTTGTCTGTTTGAGCTTTGTTTAAAGGATGACGAACATGTGGCCTGAAGCGGAAGTCTTTGTTTTGCATGTCAGAGTTCGGGCGTTACTCCGGCCGGATGAGGTTTGAGAGCGGGAGCCCCACGGTCAACTCGGCTCTGCTCATCTCCAGCACAGATGAGTCGGACAAGGGCAGCTACACCTGTCACATCTCCACCTTCCCCAACGGAAACTTCGAGAGGCACATCACGCTCATCGTCTGGAGTAAGAGTCATCCTCGTACTTTCTCTCTCTTTCTTTTCTCTATTCGGCGCTCCCACACTTTCCTAATCCTATCGGAGCTGCTGTAATGATGTTTAAACCGTAATCATCTTTGTGGAAGAGCAAGCCAACCAGAGGATTTTCGGCAGGTTTGTCAACGTGGCCACAAACACTGACGGCATATCTGAAGCTTCAGCGGGTGAAAAGCGAACTTAAAAAAGTGAACATCGTTTTGCATAGTTTATTTTTGAACATTATTTATTGTAACGACTTGAAATTGTAAGTTTGAAACGGAACTAAAAAGTGGATATTAACAGGTTAGTGGGTCTTCACTGTGTAGAAAATTTCCAAAACTGTGTATTCAGTCTGGAAATCACACCAGTGCTTCACTAAATCATGAACTGAACTAGAAAGGTCCACTCGGTCCGCCAGGTGTGTCTGCAATGCCCACTGCTGTAATGTTTGATGGACTGAACACAACCCCACAATTGGCTAACCCCCCTTCTAGACGTTTTTCACTCACACGTGTCACACAAGATTTACGCTTTCATATTAATCTATGCAGTTGTCTGCACCGGCTCTGACGATCATCTGTGTGTCCTCCTCCATCACTGAGATACTTGCATTGTGTCCTGATTCCAGTGGAAGCCTACTAGCAGCTGTGGGGATCCCGTTTTTTTTGTTTTTATTGGATCATCCTCCGAGTAAAACCTGTAGCGCTGCGATCTGTTCCAAATGAATTTCTCTTGTTGCACCATCAGGTCGTGAGTGGTGACAGCTGAGTGGTAAACCTGTCCCAGCACGCCACAGATCAGACAAACCTACAGAAATACACTCAGTAGTAACCGCCAACCTCCAGCATCGAATTCCCTCGACTCCTCAAACCTTAAAACATGTAACCAATAATTGTTGAATCCATAAGATGAGCAGGATATTATCCCTGCAGGAAATTTCTTCCCACATCTCACCTGTCAGTCACACACTGAGGGCGATACTGTGATGTCATGTATTTGAGTTTCTGTTTACAAGGTTTGAGTGTCTACAGGTGGTGCCCTTTTCTTTGTGTGTTAATCCATAATGGAGATTTCTGCTAATGCTAACTACCTGTTTAGTCTTCTACGTTAATAATCTGAAAAGATTTACCAGGTGTTTACAACAGCCAACGCTGCCATGAGCTGGGCGTGAATCACAACGTGTTAAACCTGTTAGTGACGGAGAGCAATACAACCGAAATATTTTTATGTGAGAATATCCCTGGTGACATTTACGCACATAATTTCTTGTCTTCTTGCACAATTAATCAAAATGTATTTGTATAGCACATTTTAAAACGCAACAAAAGTTGCCCAAAGTGCTGCACATACAGTAGATACACAGTCATACAAACAAAGACTGGATTAATAACAGTAAGTGACATTAAAATCAAAGACTAACTGACGCCGATCACACAAAAGTGCCACGTTGAAATCAAAGGGGATAGGCCAGGGAAAAGAAATAGGTTTTTAAAGGACTTTTATTTGGTAAGGTGGATGACAGCCCAACATGAAGGGGAATGTTGTTCCAGAGCTTGGGGGCAGCAGCAGAGAAGGACCGGTCGGCCCGGGTTGTCATTTTTGTTTTCGGAAAACAACAAAAAGTTGTTGGCCGAGAGATCTTAGCGAGCGAGGTGGGGTATAGGGCTGCAGCAGGTCAGACAGATAGACTGGGGCGGCGCTAATTAAAACACTTAAAAACAAATCACATTTTAAAATTAATTCTGTACCCTACAGGGAGCCAATGAAGGGATTTGAAGATCGGTGAAATGTGGTCACGCATGCGTGTCCCAGTTAAAAGTCTCGCTGCTTAGTTCTGCACCAACTGAATGACGATGGACTTGATTTCGTTCATATCCTTGAGGATTCTCTACATATTGTTGATGTTCATGCCTGAAGTTGTTTCACTGTTGCTCGCCGTCTGTATTTCATTCCTCAGTAAGATCCTGGTGGTACTTAGTTCTCTTGATTATGGTCTCCTCTGTGTTCCAGGATGTATTCAAGGTCTTTTTTTATAACAACGTTCTTATCTGAATCTTCCAGTGCTTGTTGCTCGAACTTGTCCCACAATGATGATCACGAGTCAAACATTTAGTGACGTCCTGGTTTTAATGGATCTAATTACAGCCACTTTAGGTAATTTTAGGTGAAGACAAATTTAGCTCGAGCAGGCTTTAGGAAGTATTAGTGAACTCTTAATGCAGTAATTGCAGGGAATGTACTTTACGCAAGGGGTTTACCACATCATTGTTACTACTAATACTATATTTACAATAATAATTATTGTGTTTTTAACAAGTAATACACAGAAAGTAGTGTCTATAAAAGCAATACAAAATCTGGAAACACAACCCAATTCATATAATAGCCTACAGTACAATTATACACGACATCAAAAATATTTTGTGTTAGATACATAAATTAATTTACATCCTAACTTTTTTGCTTATGTACATTGTCTGTTTAAAAAAAGACATTTAGTTGTAGAGGTATTAAAATAATTTCATGTATTTTCATTCATACTTAAAATGAATGAGTAATGTTTCTTAACACATTACATCCACTTCCTCACCCTGAAAAATCCAGAATCTATGAATATGAAAAGTGTGGCTCAAACACTCAAGTGAAGTAACAACAAGCAAAACACATGTTTGATGCCTCTCAACTCGCCCTGTTTCTCTTTCCTCCTCGTCTCAGTTTTACCCATCTCCAACTTGGACCCTGTGCTCCTGGTGGAGGGCCAGTCGTACCGCGTGGCCGCCTCCTGTCGAGCCGTGGGCCGCCCGCCTCCCCGCCTCTCCTGGGACACCGACCTGCCGGGCCGGTCCCATAACCGCAGCAAAGAGGGCGGGTCCGTGTCCAGCTACTACTCCCTGCACCCTTTGCGCAGCATGAACGGGAAAAAGCTGGACTGTCTGGTGTGGCATCCCGGCCTGGAGCAGCCGCGCAGGATCTCAAACCGCCTGGTGGTCCAGTGTGAGTACTGCTGCTGCTGATGATGATAGACCAAAAGCAGATCGTAGTTTTTAAATAGAATTTAATATTTTCTCGAAGGTAGAGCTTGTCTAAGTGCAGAAATCATCTTAATGGTTGAGTTAAGCATCAGTGGGAGGAACCACCCTTTGTCCGAGAATATAATTCCATGCTGTACCAACTGTGTACAGTGTGTACTAATATCAGAGTGTACTGCTTATTAGTGAATATGCCTGCACATTTTGTACTAACAGGAAATATGCAGTACACCCGTAGATCGATCAGTTCCACTTGACAGAAGAGAGTGAAGTTGTAATACTTCTTTGAACTGCCTCGCTGCCAGCCACAGTTTTAATGTTTGTAATTTGTAAATGTTTTTCATGCAGCTGTGATCAACCCCTCAGACAAACTGCACAGTCAAAAAATGTGCTTTTTGTTTTTTGTTTGCATACTGACCTATTTAAGTACACTGACTTCTTTTTTTTTTTTTGTGCAAAGATCTGCTGAACATTTCCGTGGTATGCAGCTCGGGCTCTGTTTTTGACTCATAGATAGATTCATGGTAACTTTGTTTCATTTCGGTGTGTCGGTAAGAACTTCATACCAGAGCCGTGGAACGGGAACACCTTAATGAAATGTAGTTATTATAAATAAGTCATTCGATTATTATTAGCTACAGCTGTGCGTTTCCTGCAATGTCTGCATTGTAGAAGGCATATTCCACTCAAAGCATGGGAAACATTTAATGACGGTGATGTTATCAGGCATGACTTCATGACTTCATTAGATTTGTAATTAGCATTCTCACTAAGATAAGCTAACCTGGAGCTTGGTGAATGGTCAACTAGGAAACCTTCTTTTATTTTTCCAAATAACTTGTAGTAAATGTACACAAGGTATACTAATCTTTAAACTATACTGTTTTATTGCAGTTCAAATAATGCATTATGTATATGCATGTAATATTACTTTCACTTCTCACTTTTCACCTTCACCGCATAAATGAACCTATAATCTAATCTCAAATAAGAACAAAGTAGTTCTCCAAATATTCTTTTAATAACATTTTTGAGATATTTCTGCAGCAGTTCTACCACCGTTCACAATGTATTTAGAGTTCTTGCAGCTGTGAGTAGCACTTCCACTTCTTTTGTAAATGGCATTTTTGGACAACAGTGCACATCTCAGAATTTAAAGTATTTCTAATTTTGTCAGTGTGACAAAGTTCAAATCTGCTCAGAATTCTATGGAGTTTACAATTAGGACACTGTTGCATATTGTATGTTCAGTTCAACCTTCTTTAGCTCCTCCTGCTAATGGCTCATTTAACCCACTGTGGCCTTTCCCCCTTTGGCTGCCCTGCAAGAGCTATTTGTATAGCTTAACCTTCCTATTGGGCAAATAAATGGCTGGCAGTAGGCTAAACATTAAACAATGTTGGCAGGTTGCTGGGAAAGTGTATGAGTAATGGTTCGTCCTCCACTATCACCCTTCACTTCAGTTCCTGCAACAACGGCTCTTTGTCCAGTGTAATGTGACAGCTCAATGTCGCCCAGACGTGCCAGGAGCACAGGGTCCAATTACCTGACCGCTTTAGTTGTTATTTACAATTTCTTATACTCTTTCTGTCCAGTAAATACAAAAGTAAAGAAACACCATCAGTTCATCGCAAACATTCAAAAACATTTTTTATGTTGAAAAAATTCTTCTACTTCTTAAGTTAAGCAAACTCTTTAAAGTGAGATTTAAGAGTGAGCTTTTCTAAGTGCTATGTAGATATATGTCTAAATATCTCGGCTGAGTTATCTGTACAATAATTAGACCAGTTTTAAACGTTAACGTTCTAAATGTGTCACCGTTTA
Source organism: Melanostigma gelatinosum (assembly GCF_949748355.1). Lineage (NCBI taxonomy): Eukaryota > Metazoa > Chordata > Actinopteri > Perciformes > Zoarcidae > Melanostigma > Melanostigma gelatinosum. The sequence goes on along the minus strand of NC_136648.1, from coordinate 4,658,026 downwards.
TTTCCGGTTGCAGTGTATGTGAATGACATCAGCTGACAGGAAGTAAACATGCACCCAAGCTGACAGTGAGTACAGGTATAATCAGACAGACGGTATGAGGAAAATTAAGATGTTGAACATTAAAGCATGTAAACATAGTAGAAACAAAAAAGACAAGTATGAACCTGGAAATGAGCTTAATAAGTCTCCTTTAAGTCAATCTTTTAATGCAGGGTTTTCACTGATACGTACGTTTACATAAGTAAAAGATGTGAATACTTCTTCCACCACTGAATAATCGTGCAGCAACCGACTTTAGATGATCCTGATATCAGCTGTGCAGAGCTGCACAGAGCATTGCCTCAGCAGGAGGAGCAGTGCAGTCCAGCAGAGACTCTGCTGTCCTCAGCAACACGCGAGACACTCGACTCAGAAAGGACATATAATAGGAATTGTGTCACTGGAATGACATCCTGTACCAGAACACACTGATTCATTCTGTAAGTGTATTCTACTGACTTAGTCTTAAAATGGTATTAAATGTTGGTGCATAATGACTCAAAACCCAGAGTTTAGTGTACTTTGACTTGACTTCATTGCCAGGTCTTCAGACTTATTGTGTGAGAACGTAAAGAAGTGCTGAGGCAACTTCATCTTTAGATAATCAAAGCCGTGAAAACAGCCTCGCGCATGTATGGCCTTCTCTGCTGATACAAATCCTAACATACACGGTTTTTCTGTGTGTCTGTGTCAGACCCCCCAGACGCCACCATCTCCGCTGGTGCAGGGGACTGGTTCGTGGGTTTGGAGAAAGCTGAGCTGGTCTGCGGCAGCGGAGGATACCCCAAACCTCAGAACATCACCTGGACATGGTACCGTCATCTGTCTGTCTGCTGCTCATGCACATGAAGTGTTTACCTCTGTCTGGCTGCCAGCAAGAATCTGATAATTACATGTTAATTCAACCCACTGGGATGCTATTTGCACTAATTGCTCTTTACATGGCACTCGAATGTGTCTCACAACATATATAAGCCACTGCGATCTCACACACACACACACACACACACTACTACACGCCTGTGAACAACGAGGAAGTGTGCTTTGAATGTAAAAGAGGGCGTCTTTCTCTCCTGGCTCAATTCACCGCAGAAAAGAAGCTGTGGTGTTGTGGCGCAATTTGAAGTCAGAAGAAGATTGCGGGAGATATTTTCACACGAGGGAGGGAGTAAGCGACACAAGGAAGAGCAGGAGACACAAGCTAAGCACTTAATCATAGCGCCATGCTTTAAATACCACTCTAATGCCTGGTAAAACACAGGGTCTGTGCTTAAATTAGAGAGACCGTACCAGCCATTACAGCTACGACTGAACACACAATGATCAAATGTTGTGTGCTGAGTGGAAAACATTTTAGCCATGAGGCAATCTTAAAATATTAAGATTATTCCGGATTAAGGTTTTTCAACCCCACAGACCCTTCGGCGCGTTCATCATGACAAGATCACGCTGTGTGGACAAGCATTGTTGTGCGATCATTTAGATTTTGATGGGGAAACAGACTTCCACATAACTCCGCTGGCTTGCAACTAACCGTGCTAAAGGCACGAACAGTGCCAGTGTTTGGTTTGTCCATTCTGGGCTACTGTAGAAACACGGGGGCCTGCTCTGTGGAGAGGACCCGCTCTGTATGTAGATATAAACGTTCTAGGGCAACTATAACACAACCGTTCTTATTTTCAGGTGATTATACACTCAAGAAAACATACTTAGACAGTATATTCCCGTTTCTTCCAATATATCCCCCTAAATGCTACACAATGTACCTTTTAGTGCTCTGAATACCATATAGAGAACCTTTTGAAGAAATAAAGAAAATGTTATCTTCTTTACTTAATTGTGGAGAGTTAGATAAGCAGATCGATACCTCTCATGTCTGCAAGGTAAATATGAAGCGTCAACCTGCAGCCATTTAGCGTAGCTTAGCATAAAGACTGCTAGCGTGGCTCTGACCAATGGTAACAAAATACACCTGCCTGCATCTCGTTGCACTGGTATTGAGAGAATTCTCTCACAAAGACCAACAAAACGGATTTGAATCTTTTTGGCTGCTGAAGGTGGTTTTGCTGGCTTTATCTGTATCATTTTCAACCATCTACTCTGTGTCAGATGCAATCTCCTCCTGTGACTCTCTTATAAAAGGCTGTTTAGAACGGCTAGGTGGGGTTTTGAGAAAAGAAACCTGAGCTTGCCTCTGTTTGAGGGGGTGAAGCGGCAGTTAAATAGCTGCTGCAGCACAGTGAAACCGAGGGCAACATGACCCCTCTCAGTGGACCTGATCAGAAACTGGCCCTCCATTATGTGATGTCTTCAGCTGCACCGTGCACTCGCTAAATCCCCCAAACCTATATTTATTTGGTCTGTTCAGATCAATGGGCGCCAGTCGTAAGCCCAGCAGGTTTTGGTTCAGGTGCAAGGGAATTGGTGGTTACGCTCTGCGGTGAACCCGATCCTCTGATGTGTTTTTAATTTAGCCGAAACACTTGTGAAGCAAGCCGGTCGCTGCATTTCATGCTGCTGCGTTCCTTCAGGCGTCATTGTAGATTCCTCCTCTGACACAACAGGATTATATTTTGGACTGGAATGCCGGTCGGTTCACATTGGTCACCGAGATGAGTCACAGCTATTGTTTGGAGCAGTGAGTCGCGCGTTTCTGTGCGGTTTATCAATGGGTTCACCTCTGGTTCACATCATTGCCAATTAATGGTGACATCGTCTTCCGCTCGTCCACAGGAAAGGAGGAGCGGTGCCGGATAGGGCGACTGTGGTTGGAGGAAAACTGGTGTTTGGACGGGCCCTCCGCATGAATGACAGCGGGGTCTACGAGTGTGTGGCCAGGAACGACGTGGGAGTAGGAAAAACAGATTATATATTGACGGTAAAAGGTGAGAGTGCATTTCAGCTTTGTTGGTGTTTAGGATCAGACAGGACTAACATGAAAAACTGTCCTGCTATTGTATGCTTTGTTGGTGTTGAAGGTTGAAATGAGAGGACAGATACTTGGACTGACTCATAAAACAAGTTGAGTTTTAAACAAAAATTGAATTCTGAGCAATTCTCCTGAATTGTGCAAGTTTGCTGCCCCCTTGTGATGGACATGCAGCATGAGCTGATGCCGTTTTAACTAATTTAGGATCAAAATTGCTGCAGGAAACATCTGTGGTTTTGTTGCGGTGAGACTGTTTGCATGAGAGATATTCATCAGGTGTCGTCCTGTCCTTGTCTTTCTTCCAGAGACTTCTCAACAGAAGGGCCCCATCGACAACCTGCTGCTGATCATCATTGGCGCTTCAGCCGGAGCTTTGGTCCTGATCCTGGTCCTGGTCGTCCTGCTGGTCAACCGCCACCATCGACACAAGAACAAAAAGCTTGAGAAGGAGCTCAGTGAAAAAACGTGAGCTGCTGGCCCACATTCTGTTGAAAAAAGCCATGTGGTGACAAACTGGAAAATACTTTTATTCATTCCCCATACCCTGATGACAGCTGGACTGTGAATGTTTTTGTTGTTAACTGCTATTTAAAACTGTTTACACACTGTTTTCTGAAATTTAAATGGATTTTTCTTTTTTTCTCAGGGAGGAAATTCAGAGCTTCTCCAGACAAAACTCCTTCAGGAGACTGAACTCTGTCAGCACAGACCCCAGAGCGCAGGTACAGACACACACTGAGAACAATAAGCTGCAGAGTTCAGAGAAACCAGGCGGACACACCCGACCCGCCCGAGTGTATTTTGGGGCGGAGCCGCTGCCAAGACAGCAGCCCCATGTCTGCTGTGTGGAGGCTGATGATTGCAGGCTGCTGCAGCTTCAAACTAATAATAACAAGTGTCTATGAACGCTGCATGCTAACATCTCATTCTGGCTGATTCCGTTGATTTATCTTTTGCTCTCATGGTCGCTAACTTTCTCTCACTTTCTCTCTTTATTCCAGCCTGAAGATTACGCTCTGCTCAGAGTAGACAGCCGAATGAAAAACAGCCAGATGTCTCTGGTGAGTTCCTCTCTGGGAGAACTATTTGATGCCAGCTTCTGAAATGTAAAGAGATGGTGTCTTCTCTGTTTTACAAGATTGTAAATTAAATATCTTTGGGTTTCAGAATATTGAAACAAAACTGTCAATATGACCTTTTTTTTCAACTGATGAATACATAAATAACAATTGCTGTATTGGCATATTTATTGTGTGAGAACTGAAGAGCCCTTTTATCAGTGTTTTTATCCCCGCCTGCAGGAGCGACCCGTCTCCACTCTGAGCGGGAAGTGGGGGCCTCCAGCAGGGGTGGAGGTGGACGAACTGGGACGCCCCGTCGTCTGGCACGACGGCAGGGAGAGCCTGAGAGGAGCAGAGATGGACAGAGAGAAGGAGGAGCGCAGGAGGAGGGTGGAGTCCTACCTGAAGAGCAGCAACATGTCTCTGGTATGTGTCCCAGAGGATGGGTTGAAACGCATTTGGTTTCGTTTGTAATGTGTCATACGGTATCGTGTTTTATTTACTGCTGAACCTGCGTCGTCGCTGTCAGACGCCGTCTTGGAGACGGAACAACCGGACGTCAACCATTTTTTTCAAAACAAATTCATCTAGGCAGCTCTGTCCATTTCAAATTGTCTTTAATTTATGTACAAATAGGATAAAACAACCAAGTACACTTGGTCCATACTTAACACCAGTGAATGTGTCACAACCTGATTGGCTACCCTTAAACACTCATTAAGTGGAGCCAGTTTTTACAGGAAATATCTGCTCTACAGGGTTGCATTCAACACTGCCAAAATGTAGAGAAGTTTATATTTCCTGTCTGTTTTTCAAAGCAGAAGTAGCAGTGTATTATTGACCAACCTGTTGTGAAAATATAGCACTTCATGTTGCTGCAAAAGCAGAGAATTTACCAACCGGAGTCCTCTCGCCACCTTAAATAGGGTTGTATATGTCGCTGTAATGTGTTTTTGTACCCGTCTTCTTCAGTTTTTAGCCTGCATACATTGATTTTCACTTAGAACAAACACCAGCAGACCTACAGTACTGTGTCTCATAGGCTGTTTTAAAATGTATTGCAAAGTTGTAGGATGTCTTGTTGAAACCAAAGTGAACACACCACCTTATTTGGATTTTTGAAGCAAGTGTTGAAGCCCATTTGATATCGTGGCGGTGAACTTTTCACACCAAATAAGGATTTGCCCATTTTGAATTAATAAAAAAGAAAAAGAGGAGTAAAACATATCTACATCTAGCGCTAGAGAGAGAGAGACAGTAATGTGTTTCTATGCCGTTTATACCAGGACTCAGGTCTGCCCTCTTCCCTGGTTCCCCTGAAGGCCCAGCAGGACGAAGGCGTCGGGCCCACAGAGCCGGACCTGGGCCACGTCGGAGAGGGAGACCCCCCGCATGGAGAGGACTGGGCTCCCACCCAGTCGGTGGACGAGGAACACTTGGACGACACGCACAGCAGCCCCTACCAGCTCTCGGAGGCGCTCACCAATCACTTCTACTCCAGGAACGGGATCCTCAGGCCCAAACCACACTCCAACGCCATCCTGCTGCACTCCAGAGGACAGATCATCTAGACACAGACGCTCATCCAAAACATGAGGAGAGAAACGCCTGCCTGCATTGAAACTGATGTTATCCTTTTTCAACGGGATGTTTGTTTTGTACAAATTGACTGCAGGGGGTAGTTGACCTCAAGAACGATCCAAACTGTTACTTCTTGCATCAGGATTGTGGGTTTTTGTCTTTTTATTCTCACCCTATGAATACATTTTTGGGGCATTTTATGCCTTTATTAGATAGCCGACAGACAGCAGGAAATAAGGTGAGCGAGAGATGGTGACTGTCATGCAGCAAAAGTCCCCAGCCAGACGTGAACCAGAGATGGCAGGGTGCCCCATTTTTGGGAAGCTTTTGATCCCGATTATTTAGCTGATGGAGAATTACAGTAGCAGGCCAGCGAGTTCTGCCTTTCACAAACCACGGAGTGTAAGTGAAAGATCTTTCACTCCTCCTTAAACATGCACGGAGTAAAGGTTCCTGTTACACAATGTTTACTCTCTTGTCCATTATCTCAAATTGACAAAGACGGAGTCCCAATTAATCCTGACAAACACCATCGGGTGCCTTGTTTACATCAAAGACATTCAGGGAGGATCACACGGACACGGTAAACTGTATTATAGTGTTTGATATTTTCAGGTGGGATGCACCTGCGGATAAGAAGTAAGTGTGCATTTTTGTATGTATGTATACGTTTATGATTTTGTCATTGAACAGCCACCGGCAACTGTAAAAAGGTCAAAAAGGCACCTGAACACAAAGGGGGACAAAGTAAACGGGTGGATGTTCATGTATGCACAAAGCAAACTGGTCTCCATGACCAGATGTAAACCATATCGGTGCACAGCGAAGGACAGACTGGACCAAACGTTCAGAAGATGAACTGTAAAGCAGAGTTCTGCATCAACGCACAGACAGCTGTTTGTGTGGTCGTGTAAATTGTTTATATTTCAGTGTTTTTCTATCGAACTGTAAAAGAAAACTGCCATGTAAATATTGATATGTTTATTCATAAAAGTACAGCATACAAAGTCATTGTTCTTTATTATAACCTGGGATAATTGAGCTTGATTGGCCTCATACATGTGAGGATAAAGGGCATCACCCATCACAGCTGCTGCACTAACAAAGGATTTCAATTGGATTTGCTCATCATTTGCTTGGTAATGAAGGATATAATTGAGATTGTGGACACCGGTAGAAAAACTGGATTTTCACAGGGTGGCTGGTCTCTGTGTGTGTGACAGGATTGTTGAGTAATCTCAGAAAACTTCTGTGTTCAATGATTACGGTGACATTTTGTGAAATAGGCTTATTCCCTTTCTTTTGAAGAGTTGCTTCATGTCCGCAGCCGAGATACAACCTGTTAACTGGCGAGCGCTGGAGGATTCCAGAGAGCCAGGCTAGCTGTTTCCCTCGGTTTCCAGTCTTTGTGCTAAGCTAATCAGCTGCTGGCGGAAATTAGAGTGGCATCAATCTTCTCATCGAACTACGTTTTTTTTTTAAAGAAAGAGAAAAAGGGCGTATTTCCCAAAATGGCAAACTTTTCCTTTAGGACGCTGCTCCTCCACTCAAAGGGAATGTTTGGGGAGGAAGTGAACCAGGCATTGACGACTGGAGGAGACCTTGGGCGACTACACCTAAGACCTACATCTCCCAGCATGCAAGGTTGAATTCTTAAAGTGCTTAGATGAGCGCTTCCTTTCCCGTCTGTTAGCTTTAGATACATATGGTGGGGCAGCTGTGGCTCAGGGGACGGAGCGGTTCGATCCCCGGCTCCTCCAGTCCACATGTCGAAGTGGCAAGACAATGAAACCCCAAATTGCTGCTGAAGGCTGTGCAGTGAATGAGCATTAGATTAGATCCTGGTGTGTGTGTGGTTAAGTGCTTTTGAGTGAGTCGAAAACTAGCAAGGCGCTTTATGAATGCAGTCCATGACTTTACAGAATTGTGAGATATTGCCTAAGTTTCACAATTTACATGAAATGAAACCAAAGTTGACGTTGCAGCAGTATTACGAAGACACGAGCCAGGTCACCGTGCAATGGCGACTGTGCCGTGAAGCAACAGACTGGTGTGAGTTCAGTCTCACTCTCCAAGCGCTGCGTTGTCTTTTTCGTCATGTCTGTTCATTTTTAATCTATATCTTTCCCTCGACCAGCAGTTCTGTTTGCTCGATGTTCACCGTGAGCCTGATAACGGACAAAGGATGAGGAAATGGTGATGTTGAGGGACACCAGAGTCTCTGCAGTCATCGCACACACGTCCTTATGTGTAACCTGTAGACGTCAATATTCAGCCATGTCACCGTGGCTGGATGTCCCTACATGGGTTTGTTTTGAACTATCTGCCAGGTTTACGAACAGTACTTAATACCAAAGTTAGTCCTTACACTCCAAGCTATGTTAAAGTTTTAATTCATCTCAAAGAAAGAAGTGCACAGTAAAATCAGTCGGCTACGTTACATTTCAGTGATATCAAAATAGAAAAGGGAATTTGTTAGTTCATCTCGACACACGGATATTTCGAGCTTTCTCTCACACCTCGAAAGCTACTGAATCGTTTTGGGAAAGTGCCTCTTTGTGAGTCCGCTGGTGAGTGCGAAGGTTGCTCCTCTGAGAGAAACACTTGCCGCATGTGTCGCACGTGTACGGTTTCTCGCCCGTGTGAATCCGCTGGTGAATCTCCAGGTGGCTGACGCGGTCGAAGCTCTTGCCGCAGAACGGGCAGATGAACCACTTCTCCTTTATGCGGCGGCTCGCTATCGTTTTATGCACCTCGGGGTCGTTCAGAAGGAAGAATCTGCTGTCGGGGTTAAAGGCGGACATGTTTTTAGTTTGTGGTGGTTTCTCTGAGAGGAATCTGATGGAGACTCCTCTCTCTGGGTGATTTATTGCTTCTGTAGGCTGACTCTGCTGCTGAGGTTGGCTGAAAGTCACAGGATCCCTCGATTTACTCGACGCACCGGGTCCATTATCTCTCACAAACCTGTCCGAGTACGCCGTCTCCGCTGAATTGTCAAAAATGTCCAAAGCATTCTGAATGAGCAGGATTTCCGAGTCCAGGTTTTGTGACTGCTGCTTCGGTTCAAAGAAGCAGTCCGAGTCATCAGCAGTGTCGCTGTCTCCCACCGAAACCGACGACCAATGCTGGCTCTCTTGTTCTTCCTCGGCAGGTTGGAGGTCCACTTCCATCTCGTGGTGACCCGCTCCGTCGTCTGCGCCGCCGTGATCCACAGAGTCCACGATCTGCTCCACGATCTGGACGTCGTCCTCGTCCTCTAGCTTCACTATCAGGTCTTCGTCGTCGTCCCTGCCGTCGCTTTCGCAGACGTCGGACTTGAGCGGCTCGCATTGTTTCTCCTCGGTCTGTGATGGAGGCGGCGTCCTGTGATTCGCTGACGTGTCCGCCTTCTCGCTGACGCTTTGATCGCACGACAGCGTCTGGACAGAATCTATAATCGGCCCTGAAACGACAGAGCAGGTGCATGTTTTATACGTGCATTGAGAGCCAGGTGACAGTATGTATGTGCTTTGATATAGATGTAACAATCACCATTTTTATAAGTACGGTTTCAAGGCGACGTGGAACAAGTTTAACTGGTGTAAAATGGCTTCTTACCAACACAGATTGACCTAAAAGGATATTAGCAGGGCTGTAACGCACATTCGTTTATTATTGATTATTCCATCAATTATTCTTCCAATGAATAGATTTCTCATTTAGTCATGGCATGACGTATAAATTACTTGTTTTGTCTGACTACCGGTCCAAAACATTCAGGTTACAAAGACATAAAACTCAAAGGAACAGCAAATCCTCACATCTGAAAGTGTAATATATACAGATATTTAGCTTTTTTTCCTTGATTAATTGTCTAAATTGTTGTTGAACCATTTTCTGCCAACTGACCCACAGATAGAATGAGTAGAATGTTATTTAGATGCATTCAGAAAGTAGCCTCCAACCTCCAAGTCTTCTTTTGAGTTAAAAGGCCAATAATGATGATCAAATGAAAAGATGCAGTATGTGTTTTCCCAACAAAGGTCAGGGGTCACATGCTCACCGTCACCGGTGAGCGGCTGCAGCTCTCTCTTGGAGGAAGATGGTGGAGACCGACTCGTGAGCCGCTCGGTCTCCATCAACACCAACTTTCTGTTCAGGGCTTCGATCTCGCTCTCTCTCCGCCGGAGCTCGAGCTGCACGAGGGCGAAGCCGTCCTCCCACAGTTTGCTGATTTCCACCACGGCAGCCTTCGCCAGCACCTCCATGATCGAGGTTAACTTGCTCTGGAAAGCCACACAATTGGCCATGTTTGACCCCCCGACCCCCGACCCCCACCACCTCCTCTCCGGGTCAGCGCCTCCGCGACGGGACGTTGAACTAACTTATATCTTATGTGCGACACAAATCACACGACTAGTGACGACGTGCACCGCTGTGGTTCACATTACAGGTCGCTGTTTGAGGCGAAAAACATGGAAGTGTAATACAATAGTAACAGGAAACGCTGGTCATGTGACGGAGGAGATACGGTGCTACTGGTGGGACAAAATTCCTCCGCAGGAACACGTGACTAAAAAGCAAATGCCTTCAGCGTTTGAAGGCAAACATTTACAATAGTTCATAACAAACTATAAAGTAGTTGTAAACACATTAAATAAACTGTTAACAATACAATCACACAAATTAAATGTGTATCTAATTCTAATTGGGGGTTAAAGTTAAGTGTTACAGTTTGGGGTGATTTGATACAACAAATCTTTACTTTACCATGTAGGAAATATGTAATATGTTGTGTTGCTGTTTCCAATCTCAAGAATGAAAACGCCTATGAGGCCATAAGAACGAAGGTTCATCCAAATACTCATTGAGTTACAATAACAACAAACCACTTTTGAATGCTCAAAGATCTGAAAGATATGACTTGGTATCTTATAAGTATAAACGCTAATATGACTATAATAATTATCTATTATCTTAATAGTGACATAACAAGTCTTATACACTTGGCCTGATGGATTTAGTGTTTAATAAGTGGTGGAAATGGGCATTCATCATTTGGAGGAGATGGAGCAGATGAAAGCAAACAGCGTTGCCCTCACCCAGTGCTGTTGATACTTGTCATGTGATGCTTACTATTCAGATCCTGTTTGTTACTCTGACAGGACACACTCAAGGAGTGGCTGAGGTGACACATACTGTATCAATCCTGGACCAACACCGATTGAAATAAACTGCCCATGCTCCAAACTTAGAGAACTTTCCCCACAAAGTTGTCACCTAACTTGTACACTAAGAACACCTGTAGGAGGCAATATCTTGCTGTTTGAGATTGATGTGTACTGCAGTGCTGCCTCATTTTGTCCACTAGATGATGCTCTATTTCCATGAGAGCATAAGCGCTGAGGTCAAAGCACCTGCCCTTGTAGGAAAGAAATGTATCAAATTTGACCCTATTTGGCCCCATTCACATGCCTATAACTTATTTATTAGCCAATGAATTCCCCAAGTGTATTTTAGTCACTCGCAAAAACTGCAAAACTTTTAATCAGTGGCCATCTCTTGAAGTATATTTCCCACGAACAAAAATAATAGGTTCATAAAAAAAGCAAACAAAGAGGCCGTGCCTTCAAGTTCTCCAATTTGTTGCACATCAAAGAGCTTTGGTTGGAAACATTTAAGATGGAATCTAACCAAAGTAGCGGTGGCTGAGTTCACAATTGTTAAAAAAACAGACTATTTTGCTGAAAGAAGTTAAGTCAAGAAGTGATTGTTTGAATTAAGGTTGTATTCAGTATTTGACCTTTTTATTCAATTTAGCATTCCTCATAAAGTAATATATCTCTATCTTATCATTATTTTTCCCGTGTATTTATGCTGTCGCTCTACTGTTTGGACTGCTTCTGTTTCCTCTCTTTATTTTCCCTCTGTTATGTTGATATTGTTCACCTCTTTGTATGAGGAGGGATATACAAATAAACTGATACTTGAACTCGAAAACTAATTTACGATCAAAGTTGAAGATTCTACTTCCCGTGTCCCTGAAATATTCTTTGCTGGAATTTAATTTTTTTGTTTTTAGATAGATATAGATAGATAGATACTTTATTAATCTTGCAAGGGGAGATTTGTTTGCTACAGCAGCATTGTGATACAGGTAAGCAATCAAAGTAACAGAGTAAAAATAAAAATATTGAGCATAAAAATGCACAATATATACAATGAAATATAATAATATTAAATTAACGAACTAAACAGTAGTGCAAAGATTTTATTTATTTTTTAATGTAATGTTTTATTAAAATGTTTGCATTGCTTTAGACACGTACGTGCTTTAGACACGTACTGCATTTTGTTATTTTTTATTCCGTTACTTGAGTGTTTGAGTGTTTTAACACGCGCGCACACATGCACATAAGCGCCTGACCATTGATTGGTTGATTTACCCTGCCAATCAAATGTGGGCGTGGTCAAGTGGGAGTCACTCGGGTGAAGAGCGAAGAGAGACGACGGAGCTGTCAAACAGCAACAATCGGCTTGAAATACTATCCCGGGCGGTGCAACAAACATCGTACTTTGCTCTTTTGTGGCAACAAGGACGACAAGCAGACTTCGACATCACTTTGAGCATTCAACCTTTTGGGGAATTGGGGACTTCTTTTACCGCTGGCGACGAAAAACTTCCTGTTTTTATGTTGTGTGTTTGGTGGATCAGGCTAATGTTTGTTAGCTCTTGGCTTAGCTTCGAGTTTTGTTGACAAACTAGCCACAGTCAGCTGTTCTGTTTCGAAGGGTTTCGCTTCTCGTTTGTGATAAATGCTACACGAGAAAGGCATGGCACCCAGCTTCAACTGCTGTAAACATCTCCATGAAGTAACATCAGGTAAGTGAGCTCAACTTTATCAAGGAGCTCCAGACAACATTGACTGTTTTGGTTTGTTTACATTGTCTCTCTGGCGTTGATCCAGCTCTTTTTACTCATCTAAGCACCTCTACTTAATATGACTTGTTGTATCAGAGCTGTTTTGGCAGCACTGACTCATTAGCTGTCCGTGGGATCAAGATAATGGGCAAGTTTCTGTTCCGCCCCATGGACTCCTTCATTACTTTAAACCCTGAGAATGACAGGTATGCGGCGGCTCGTATGTCGTTGCAGTTCAACACAATAGACTGTGGTCCAATAAGAGGCTTCTATTTAGTTGAATGTGACCTTGCTCATTTACTTGACAAAGATTGCTTTTTTTTTAGTGTTTTAGTGAACCAGTGACCTCTCAGCTGTATACTAGGATCCATACAGTTACTCCAAGAACAGTGCATCAGTAGATGTTGTCTTATTTAAATCAGTGTGATTTCTTCTTGTTTTCTTCGTTTGTGATGCAGGTACACACACACACACACACGCACACTAAAATAACTGTCTCTCACACGCGCCCATTTAATTCCTCTTGCACTCCAGAGACACTTTAACCCTTCCTGCAACCTATCATTATAACATCACTTACGTTTTTGATTTATTGCTGACATTTTCTATTAGTCTGTAATCCGCCGGGACACAGCTGGATAGTGTTCAGTCCCAAAAAAAACTACTGTTAGAAACATTTGGCCCGAGGGTGCTGTGGAGATGTCCCATCTGTTTCGGAGCAGCAACAAGCCACATTTTACAGACCAAAAAAAGCTTTTAAAATTCCTCCCTTTTCCATGCTGAGTCCCTTTGCTGTGGTGTCATAAATCCTTTCCCTTTGAATGTGAAGGCAGCAGGCTGTAGTTTAGAAACAAATATAGTATTGCACGCTGGTGGCTTGTCAATTTTCTTTTCTAATCACTTACATCAAGACGATTTCCTACAGTACAGTTCTATCATATTGCTCTATTTGCCAGGACTGTGTGATGTGATCTTATTTCTAAATGGTATGAAGTTGTTTTGTAGAATGTGGCTCGGGTAGTTTTTCTTGTAGTTGATGGACTGATGTCTCTTTTGAATGTTTACTGCAGGAGTGTGTGTCAGAATGTCTTCTCAGTATACTGCTCTCGGTTTGGAAGATCACCCTGAACGAGATAGATATTTTTGTACCTGCCCACAGTATCTTGTAGAGTTCAGCATATTTAGCAGTTTGCATCATTTTGCGTGACTGACATTCTCGTGAGCGTAGGAAGTTTGTTTACTCAGAATTGGTGGCTTTGACCGCTGATGTAGGTGAGTGTGGGCACACAAGCTCTTCTCTGTGGCTTCTAGCTGAACAGTGAATTTATATCTTACTTGCTGATCTACTCGGACTACACGTGTGTCTCCGTTCTCGCTCTTGGATGGCGAATGAGAAAGAATAGCCTCGCGGCGGGCACTTGTGGTTTTGCATTTTTCTTGGCACTGGCACTTTTATTCCTGCCGTACGACTTCAACAACTCACAAAATGAAGTGTCATTGAGGAGTATAAAAGATAGAGGATGATGAATAGCCTTTTAAGGATGTGGCTGGGCCAGAGAATGACGTCAGAAGTTGTCCACGAGATCTGCAGAAACTCTCTCGTCGAGGGTCTGTGACGTAACGCTAACGGACCAAGGCAGAATCTGTCCGTGTCATCTTAAAGCTGTTTTTAGTGTCGGATCTTAAGAGACCTCTTCCTGGTCTAACATTGACTCTGAGTGTTCCTGCTGTGGTTGAATGTAGGTCGCTTCAGAACATTCCTTTCCAATCTGCCACTGTTCCTTCCCATTTACTGGAATACGTTTTACTGAACGAGTCCGGTTGTGTCTTGTGTACACATTGTAAATTGATTACATCTGATTTATATGACTGCGATGTGTTATTGCTGCGTGGGGGGGGGGGGGGGGGCATGAATCTCAGAGTAGACGATGGCAGGCTATGTTTATTAAAAGTGTTAGTGTGAACTCCATTACCTTTTTTTTACGATATGCATGAGCTCTTTGTGGGACACAAGTGCTTGAAGGAATCGTTCAACCACAAAGGAAAAGTTCGTTAAAAAGTTCCTGTCTCCCAAAGTGACGTCTTCTGTTCAACCAACAATTGTTCAACTTACAACAATGGACATCAGTGAAAAGCAGAAAACCTCCCATTAATCGGCTGGCACGAAGAAATGTTCTGCATTCTTCCTCCAACAATAACTTCAATGATTAATTGATTGATTATCAAAAGAGTTGCCACTTCATTTTCTGCCAATCATAACAGGTGCTCTGTGGAGTTCTCTCGTAAATAAACTGAAGTTTTGTTTACATCCAGTGTTACTCACCAGCGTTGAGTTTTACTCCACCTTTCTTTCAAAGTGTTGGAAAGAAATCTTTCCAAGCTTGAGATCTCACTCTGGAGTAAAGTGTTCTTAAAACATCGATATGAAAGCCACATTGTTTGGGAGTGTAGAGACCTTTAGCCACAGGCTCCCTTTCCTGTTACCCTTTGTACCCTGCTGGTTTTGTTTTGGATGGCAGAAAGGTCCAGGACCTGAGCTATTCCTTGGCTAATCTCCCATAATTGGACAATCGGCCCCTATTACAGCCATTACATTTGGGCCTGTTGAGCAATAATGGCTCGTCTCATCCGTCCGAAATGCAGGGCCCAGTCTGCCGCTACAGCTGCTATTAAATAGCCAAACATTTTAAATAAATGACAGCATGGCAGCTTTTGTTGGATGTTTGAAAGTGGCTGTCATGTGTCATGCCTCAACACCATTCTTTACTGTGAAAATAGGATTCACAAAATAGATGTATCCTTTTAGACATAACTGTTAATCTATGAACAATAAACCCAACCATTATGATCTTAATGTAAAACCACAGAAATGACGCTAAATTGAGTTTTCTCTTTACTTTCTCTAGGTCTCCAAAGGCTCACAATACATCCATCAAACATGTGAAATCCCTCTCATCCTGGTGGACTCCCCACTTACAAGCAGTGAGGAACTGGAGTAGTGGGAAACATCTTGGATCCAGCCAGGGTGTGTCACCAGGGGTGCCCTGAACCAAAATATTAGACTGAAGTCTATGCGTGTGACATATTCTCTCCCAGGACACAAACTGAGTGAAGTCTGTGCTGCCGTGGAACCCGCGGCACCCTTAAAACAATCCAGTCCTCTTGTCATGTGGGTACAATACGGAAAAAGGCCCATATTACCCTCACTGGTGTCACCGTCTTTCACATCACCATGGACCGGAATAAACGCAACTCCATCGCTGGGCTTCCTACGCGACCCGAACGCACCAACGAGGACGGAGATGGTTTCGGAGGGTTAGGGGTCGGCGCGATGGGCATGGGCCCGCCGTCACAGGTCAGTCGCTCTTCTGTATTTATTGTTAGTAGGACGCATTTCACATGTGCAGAGCATACAGCACTTTATAGTGTACAGGGTTAAATATATATTCTATTGTTTCCACATTCCAGCTTTGGAAAGAGAAACATTTCTCGTTGAGTTCTGATACACTCACAATATTAATAATCAGGTCTATGGGCCTACAAGTCATGCATTATGTGAGCTTAAAGGATACTTATTGTTGTTCTGATAAAGATTGTTGTTTGATTTTTATACCATCAGTAGGATAATTGTGTGCACAATTAATAATAATCATCATCAACCATTTCAACCATTTCTTTCCAATCTGTGTTTTTGGATATTCTGTGGCAATAATTTTTCAGTAAATACGAGCGCTGTTGAATGTTTGAGTTCAAATATTCAGTTTTAGTAGAGATACACATGAGAATTCATGTTCTTGGAAGATTTTGAGGTTTGAGAAAATCAGTGCGATACATCTAGTTTGTGGCCTTCTACTTCTTGCCCCACTTAAAGGCAACATTATCTACCTCTGTCTCAATTTTCTGCACAAGCAAGTTGCAGCAGCGGCCCTTCAGCATCAGATAAAAGATCCTTACCTGTTGATAGCAGTCAGTTCTCGTCTTCTCCAGGTGGGCAGGGTGTGGCCCTCATCCTACAGAGCCCTCATCAGTGCCTTCTCCTGTCTGACGCGCCTTGATGACTTCACCTGTGAGTGGATTGGCTCTGGATTCTTCTCTGATGTCTATAAGGTGGGTAGAGATTACAGTTCTCTGGGATCCCAGTGGCTCTCCTTGATTGTCTTGCCTTCTCTTGATTGACTTTATCTTTTGCCACTTTCAGTCTTTGTACTTAGAGCTCATGTTCTATCCATGCCTCACTCCTTCCCACCCAGCCAGGGTGGATTATCATAGGCCAGACGCTCTGTCTGACACATACTCATTTGACCCTGGGATTGATTGATTTTTTGAGTCAAGTTAGACTGCAGTTACTTCACAGACATCACTTAAACACAGACTTATTGACCCCGTTGTTTAGTTTCCTCCCCCTCCAGTCAAGTAATGTTTGGTATTATTTGTTTGGTTGGTGATGTCAACCAATCGAGCATCAGCAGATACATTTGTTTGGTCTTGGTGGTTGTATTAACAAGGCCGCACCGTAAACTGTGTGAAAACAGGGCATGATGCAGAGTGATGTAGATGAGGACCACTCATCTTGCAAAGGAGCTGAAATAAGCAAGCATGGCCTTTGACGTTGTGACCTCACACCACTGTGTACATGCAGGACTGACCTCTTGTTCTGTAAAGTATGTATGTGGTCTCTCGCACATGAATGGAAATAATCGGATTAATGAAGAATAATGGCCCAGAAGGTTTTGGATGTCATTGAGCCAGGCTCTGTTTAATTTTGCAGTATTTATTAATTATGTATTATAATTAACAATGGCTTCTATCTTCTACTGAATGTGTTGATTGGAATTTTAATATGGTGTCAGTGCGCACTGATAAGCCCTCTACTGTACATCGATGTAACAGGAGATCTGTATTGGATCGGTCGAGTGGTTTGAAATTCAGTTTCCATTGCGTCTCACTCTCAGGCACCAACCCTGGTCTGATTGATCATAATGTTGATGGTGTCTGACAGCTGTTGGTGAGTGTTGGGTCGACCCAGGCTGACCTTAAAGATATGTATTGGAGCAAATCATGGCATAGTTATCAGGTATTTATCAGCCATATTAAGCCATTTGTTTATTGTAACCCCAGCTGTCAGAAACAGTCCATTGTGGGACTGAGATACTGGAGCTGATTCATAACGCACAGCGCTGCGAGTGAGTGAACTGCAGAGACGTCCACATTCACAGCAGGTATCAGTGAAATAAGTCCGGCCGCTTGGGATTAAACAGTGGCCACTTTGCTGTCGTGCTGCTGTTTTTAAAACTGCGTTTCAGCTTCAGTATTTTGATGGGTTACCTGGTGAAGAGTAGTTGCCCGAATACCGTCTACAACTGTCTGCCACACCACTTACACTGTGACCCTCTCTCCATAGATATTATATTGACCATATAAAAGACTACGAGACTATAAACCATAACTTCATATAACTATAAACACTGGCGGACACATGCTTTACAAAACACATTATTAAACTGTATAAAACAATGCATTTATATTTAGGAGGTGTGATGCAGGTTGTAAATTGTCTGTTTAAAGCTATGTTGCACTGTGCAGTTCTATTATTTAGGAAAATGTTGGCTAATAGTTGAATCATGACTGTATAAAGAGTATTGTTTCAAATCAGAAGTGAGGGTAAACAACTGTATTAGAACCTAATTTTTCTAGATCTAGGATGGATCACTTACCATCTAAACCAGTTGAGGCTCTAATAGATGTTCAGACACAATAATCAAGCTAACCGACATATCTACGTGGGCCGTGCTTCCAGTGTGCAATTTATTACAAGTACCACCTCACCCTCTAGTTGAGTAATGGAAATATCCGTTAATAGTTTCTGTGAGAGAGAGAGAGAGAGGAATGCATAGGTAAACCGAGAGAGAAGAGGAAATGGAGCAGAATGATGAAAAGCCTAAAGTCGAGGAGGATGACAGGCGGAGACGGGAACAAAAAGGCGGTGAAATTAATGGTGACAGAGGTTGAGGCTAAGAGAGGGAGGAACCGGAGGAGGACAAGCTACTGATGTGGGAGAGCACGGCAAGACTGTTGAAGGGGATGGAAAAATGGGGATGTTTTCATCTAAAGAGTGCAATTCTGGAGAAGAAGGTGAAGTAGAGGTTTTCTAGAGCTTTGGCTAGGGAGAAGAGGAGATAAGGGAGAAAGGGATTTGGTATATTTTCAGATATTAGAGAGGTGAGTGTGCAAGACCACAAGTCAGAAAGACAAGGGGAAGAGAAGAAGAAGAAGAACTTGGGCTTGAGTACTGGGAGATGAGTAGATGAGGATTAGGGGCGACGATTTGTTGGAGGCCACAGCGAGGAGGAGAACGAGGGGGATCAGGAATACATGCAGATGGGGGGGCATGGGGGGTCGGAGGAGGAGGAGGAGGAGGAGGAGGAGGAGGAGGAGGAAAGACCCAGGATGTGGGGGAGGAGGCCTTCAGAGGAGTGGCCATCTGTTGTTTCTGCCGTCCTGTGGTGGAGACCGTCGGCTCTTAGCCAGACCCCCTGTCCTTTGAACTTGAAACACAGCGATTTCTGTCTCTGCATGTACGAGACAAGCAGAGGAAGAGAGTAGCGTACACAATATATATAGATATATATCTATATATATGGAGGAATTTGATAACTTTGCTTTTCACAGCAACAGATATGTCCATTGCCTTTTATTTTAACACCTCCTGTATACCTAATATTGACCCAACTGTCCAGTCCTGCTGTAAGTAAGTGAAACTGCCCATCCGGCATGTCAACAGCGTACCGGATGTGATGATGGAGGCAGCCATTGTTAGAACAGTGGTTCTCACCCTTTTTCGGCGCAACATATTTCCACAGATGCAGGTTTTTCAGGATTTTCCCGGTCTGAGCCGCTGTCTTGTGAGAGAGCTGTTTGCAATGATTACCCAAGAAAAATGCGGGCTAACCAAATGATGCTCCACCATTTGTGTTACGGTACACGCGTGTCTAATCGTATATTATTATTTTTGTTTTCCACAACTAAACATACTGTGTCACAAGTGCATGTTAGCAGTATTGACACCCCCCCTTTTTTCCTACATCACGTCTTCAGTGGTTTAACATAGTCGAGCTGTTGCTGTATAACCGTAGCTGTGATGTGACAGTAAGCGGCTCTGTTTTCTGTGAAGCGTCCCAATGGTTTCCTGTACTGGGGGAGCTCTTGATGATGTTTGAAGAGGCTCTTTGTTGCTGTAGACGCAGGAGTATATATTTAGGCCTTTCAGACTATTGTATTAAAACCTGCACCATGGTCTGATTATGTTTCTGCTGTCAGGAAGTGCATTAGTAAGACTCTGCAGCAGCTCAGTCATTTGGAGCGCTGCTCTCTGCGGTTTGCAGGTTGATATTTCCTATCTGCACACACAGGAGAGTATTCAGAAGAAGCTGAATTCCTGGTAATTAATGCAATGCTTTGTTGTGCTTTTGAGACCTGCGGTGTGAAGAGCTCAGGTCACTTTACTATTTCAAAGGCTGTGAAGTGATCGGCGGGCAATGAATAGACGTGCAACATGGGGACTCCCCCGTCTTTCATGGGAGCCAACATTTACAGCACGTGTTTGCTTGATTAGAGAGATGAAGTGTGTTCAGAGCTCTTTCAGAGGCTTTGCACCCTGTTAAATGGCAGTGTGTTTGGAATTACTTAAAATTTACGTCTTTGAATTACAAATTCACTCTTGAACACATAACACTGCCTGTCGTTTGTCAGGAGGAATTTAGGAGGCATGTTGGGAGTGTTTTTATATTTCATTTTGTATTGACATACGTACACTATGCACTAGTTTCTTTATTTTGTATTTTGTCCAAGTTTTCTTGGCTTTAATCTTTTAAACGCATTACTAACATAATACCAGTATAAGCTGCTGTACACTGAATATACTGTAAACTGGCATTTATACATACATATATACTATACATATCCAGATACATTATGTATATAGCAACCTGTTACATTAGTTATTCAATATTTATTCCAAAGTATATTCCAATAAATATTTTGCACTACTGTATTATTATGTGCATTTCATGAAACATTCTGACTTATAGACACAGTTAATTTGCACATGTATTATTTTTAAATGCTTTTATCATCTGTGACCTACTGCTATATACATTATAGCTAAAAGTTCATGTTTGTTGTTCAGCTTTGTTGTTTTTCACTCTGAATGCACAATGAGAGATGAATCTGGAGAGAAATTCCCGGCATGTTGACTCATACCTGGTCAGTAACGCTGATTCTGGTCGATACTTGGAATTCACTCCAACCAGGCATTGTTTACATCTAGCTTTTTTTTTTTTTGTAATATACTGTGATCACAACAATAATGTAAATATTTTTCAAAGATTTGAGAAACAAAACCATTTTATTTCTCTTGTTTTAGCCACATGTACACTGTTTGAAACGTCAGTAGGAAGTCGGTGTTGTCTTCATGTCGTGACCTGTCGACAGTGTTTGCTCGCCTTCCACCAGAGGCATGCTGGGATTGCCTCCAGCCACCCATGGATGGATGGTGACGCTACCCCCATCTAACATTTAGATGGAAAACGACAATCCCAATGCTCAACAATACAAAATTGATTGTGCAGCTCTGGGTTGACACGTCTACTTTGTCACGGCTGGTCAGCGGAGTCTGACCCCATTTCACTTCTCTTTTATGAGCTGCCGTCCTTTTCTGCTTCCTCTGTTTCTCTGCTGCATGAGCCTGAAGTGACCGTAATAGAAAAGCGGTGTTTTAATGTGTGTTGATTTTTTGCAGCCACCAGAATATAGTTAACATAGCGCAGGTATTGGGATTCAGCCCTTTGTTCTGTTGCACTTGACTTTATTTGAAATGTGACATCATTTGACTGTTTTACAGGTACGTCATCGGGCTTCAGACCAAGTGATGGCTCTGAAGATGAACAAGCTCAGCAGCAACAGAGCGAACATGTTGAGGGAGGTCCAGCTAATGAACCGGCTCTCCCATCCGCACATACTCAGGTTGGTAACTGAATAACTGACAAACTCATCGTATCCAAGAGGCTTACTAAAAATGTTGGTATGAATACATTTACACGAGGCTCATTTTAAGGCTAATAATAAATCTGAGAGAAAATCCCCAATATTTCCACACAAATGACGTTACTCATTATATTAGTCATTTCTTTTAACACCTGACGCTTTGTGTGATATTATATGAGTGTCTGCCTCTCTCACTGGCTCATGAGTCTGTGGTTGTGACCCGTTTCCTTTGGGGTTGGCTAGAAACTGTGTCAAACTCGGAGCCTATTAACTGCCAGCTCCTGTTAGAGCTGCTGCTGCAGCAGCTGCCTGGAGGCAAAAAGGCGAGGAGGACCTTCTTCTGTGACAAGTGAAGAGGACAAAGCTCTGAACATTCAGGTTCATTTTTTTAGGGATTTCCAGTCAACGATTGGCCAAAATAAATGAGCAAAGCATGACAGTGTGTAAGCCCCGTACGCCTCACTCTGTGGTCCCTGAAGCTTTCGGGTTCCATCAACAGCCAGCAGTTTTTATGGTGGTAGCTGCATAATATGAACACATATTTCTGTGAGCTGACCAGTCACAATATTAGACTTTATTTAAATAGCAAGTTTAAAAACAACCAGAGTTGAACAAAGTGCTTCGCAAGTACAAGTGAACCGCGAGTGTGCACAAACTTGTCAGAGCAATTTAAATGAAGAAATAAGTTATTTTAAATGCTGAAGCTTCAAAACCGCTAAGAGCAACCAAAGGCCACTGAGAACAAGTATGTCTCGAGGCTTTTGTCAATGCCACAAACAGTGAAACTGCTTTTATCTACGAAGCTGAGAACAGATGGAACCAACTTCCTGATGATCTTAAAGGCGCCCTTCACTTTAACTCTCTCACATTTAGAAGAGGAATCCCCCTGTTGTCCTGGGGCTTTTGTCTAGTGTCTCCACTGAATTTTGTGTCCTTTATTGAATTTAGGGAAACTTATTTTGAATGTATTTTATCTTTTTTTTTTTTTTTATTGCACTTCTTCCTCTCATGTAAAACATTTTAAACTGCCTCTGCATTTCAAAGGTGCCACACAAATAAATGGACCTTGCCTCTCAATTTATGACAGGAAAAGGAAAAGTCTGTAGACTAAATAAAAGTTTATAGCAATGATAATTCAAATGACTTCAGCACTCCAGAATAGTATCACTGTTTGCCTTTTTGTAGTAAACACGTTCTGACCAGCTCACATTCTGCTCTGGGCTCCTGTGTGGGAGAGTGTGTGTTTATTAACACGCACATACATGTGTGTGTGTGTGTGTGTGTGTGTGTGTGTGTGTGTGTGTGTGTGTGTGTGTGTGTGTGTGTGTACTTGTGCATACACACACACAGTATCTTTTACAATGCCATCTTTGTTGAGCCAAGTGGATTGTGCGAGTGTGTCTGTGTTAATGAGCAGACACTAAGGGGGTCATTGTTAGCTAAAAACCCAACAAGGACCCACAAAGTCAACCTTTTCATTGCCTGGAGAATTACGAGGCCTTCAACGCTGCTCGTCAACAAAGTGGCTCTGCTCACACACATTGTTTCGCTTTAGTTAAAGGGGTGCACGGCCCTTTTTTGGCTTTAGGATATTTTCCAACCTCTTGGGCTTAAAATGCATCAAAAATAGTTTTAACAAAAGCTTTGTCATGAAGCTCAAAACAAGGCTTTTCTCTGATACAGTGGCATCCAATGCGTCAGTGTGAAACGCACACAAGCAAAGGAGCATTGTGGAAGATTCCGCTTGTGTTTATTAAGACGGTAGAAATTGATAGGCTTGCTTTAGGGAGGAACGGATGGGATGCAGGTGAAGCAACGGCGCTGTTATTATCCCCCTGATAACAGACAGTCTGGCAGTAATCACTTGTCTGGTCTTGCCCGCCGGAATCTTGATCTTTTCTCAACTACTCTTCCTGCTTTCTCTGTTTACTCACTGGACAGAGGGTCATGCAAGTGTTATGGTTCGATATCTCCATATTATTTTCATTTACATGACTCATTTACATGTAGAGCCAAGGGCTTGAGCTGAGAGAAACCAAACGCGCGATGTACCGGTACTGAGAAGATAAGTGAGACCGCCTCGATGCTCTTGATTTAATTGCTTCCTGTCAAAGTCTAACAAATGTCCCTGTGTTATCTCAAAGATCAAATCATGGCGTTATGAGACCTTAATCCTGCATGTCTTCTGTGGTTTTGCAGGTTCAAGGGAGTGTGTGTCCACGAGGGCCAGCTTCACGCTCTGACCGAGGTAGGAAAACACCATTTCACATCACAGCTTTGTTACAGACATACAATCGGGGAGATCAAAGTGTCCCGACTAATGAAAGGTGTAGCGCACTGGTACGCTATGTTCCAATGCTTCTTGTGAACTGAGACACCCACGTGTTTGTTTATGTTCGTACTATTTTCGGGTGAACATCACGTCATCATGAGCACAACAGAGAAGCACGCTAGTCTGTAATTGTGGAAAACCGAAAGAACTTAATGTTCCTAAGTGTAACACTTAGGGTGTGTGTGTGTGAGAGGAAGCGGGAGAGATAATTGTGATTCAAGCAGCAGATAAAATTCTTCAGAAAAGCTCGATGTTACATGTATTTTCTCACCGCACCTAGACTATATTCAACCTGTTTGTGTGAGAGAGGGACAGACAACTGTGTGTTTGTGATAATCATTCGTCAGGCAAAATGCTCGATGAGCAGTTGATACATTTATCTCCTTCGTGAAAGAGTCGGGCGTATTTCTCCTGTTTTGGGAGAGAAATGGGAGGTACAAATGTAACCTGAAACCGTCGGTTTTGAAGGGTTAATATGGCATTCCTGTGGTCGCGAGTTGCTCCTTGAATTAGTTTTGGTTGTCTTTAGATTTTCTGCTCTAAAAATACACTGAGCCAATGTGAAGCAGATGCACTCTGACAGGATGTAAAAGAAGATATTTGTGTCGGCTTTTGCGTCGATATTGCACTGAGCTTCTGTCGGTGTTTACGCAATAACTCCTGTGGGATTAATACAACTTCTCAAGACCACCGTTAAAATAGAAAATCACTAGTCTGACAAACGCAGAAGTCTAAAAAGATTCTTCAATTCATATTTAGAACCATTAGCAGGGTACCATGACATAGGAAGCGTTGCTAAATGATGCACACAATTTCTCTAAAATAAAGAAGAATTTCGGGTTAAGATGAAACAATTATGCAATTAATGTAAATGAATCAGCAACTGTTTTGACATTTTTTGAGTTTTTGACCACTTTGATGGGTGTTTTTTCACAAGTGTTTCTACAGTACCCACTCTAGCTCGAATGGAGGAAATAATTCACAGATAATTCAACGAAGCGTGATGTCCGGAGCCGTGGGACGATGTTTTATGTCCCGTGGTCGTTCACGTATCGGTGCACAAAAACACACATTCACGACAGTTTACAGTAACTGTAAACACGTTTGTGCTGCAAATACACGCAACTGTGGACAGATGGTACAAAACATTCGATTCATCGCACTCTGAAGAAAGCATACACTGTTAGAAATGCTTCCAGGCGCTCGCACATGTCCGTGATTATACTGTCGCTTTGCTCAGTGAATGCTCTTATTGTAGCTCTGACAAACAAAGACAAACACCAACTTTCTGCAGGAACAGAACACATCTTAAAGTGCCGAATACACACACACACGCACATTTTTCTTCCTATACTGCAGTTGCAAATTGAATCCAAGCGTTGTTAGACGTATACATATACATACACGCACACTGCGGTAGGTCTTGTTTTCCTGCTGCAGGGTCAACGGATCCTGTTGTGTTGTGCCAGGATCACGCTGAAGTCTCTGACCCCGGTAGCAGGCTCATGCTGTTTTGTTCCCTGACCCCCACTATGAGGCCGTGCTCAGAGGAAATGGAGAATTAAGTTACGGCATGGCCTGAAGCTACGTCGAGACACTCGCCACTGAGCACCAAGCCTCGCTCACTCCAATGCACTTCATAGGAAAGGCTCCTGCGAGCATAATCTGGGTTGATGGTAGTTCATGACCCTTGGCAGGATTACATGCTGCTGTTTGAAGCTGCTCCCAGCAAACAAGGATCTTTGTGTTTGAGTATTTCCAGGTTTTCTTTTTAAAACCTGAAACACAGACGGTGTGTAGCAGAACGATTTCCTGAAACAGTGTGTTTCTCATTTCCTGGGCAATCTAGGTTGAACACGATCATGGCGAGGCCCATACATGGCTCAAGCATGTGCTTTGTCAAGTAATTACTGTGGTATATCGGTAACTCGGCAAATAGGATAACGCAAATTCCAGGAAAAATACCGTGCCCGAATAAGAGGCTTTTTTTTTTTTTTAATGCAACTTTACTCCCATTCAGTTACTTTCAGTTGACACAGCAGGTGCACTCTTTCTCTAAACCGTGTGATTGGCATGTTGGATCAGGCACACTTTGGCCTCGCAGCATATTCTGAGAGCGTGAGAATAAAATGGGTGCTGCTGTCTGGATCTCAAACGAGATGATGAAGGGAGGAAGTTGGATTCGTCTGAGCTTTGATTGTCTCTCCAGTGGAGGTTTCCCCTCTCAACCAGGCAGACGACAGATGTTGAGAAATGAGGAATTTGTTGGACAAATACTGTAATCCTCATCCTGCAATCCTTATGTCCTAATCCTCTGTCGAGTTAACCACTGTTGTGCGTGATATGTGACATGGGATTAGTGCGTCTGTGTGTCTGCAAGCGAGCAGCAAGGTCAGACAAGTAATTCTGGATCAAAGCCGACGGGCAGAGTGAAGGACCCCGGACACTTTCAAACCCACTGAGCTGATTTGTCCTCTTGGCTGGCCCAATCTTCAGCCGGTCCACATTCATGCACGTGGGAAACTAGCAGTTCTGCGAGCCAGTTGAACAAGCTGCCAGCCAGATTTTATTCAGCCTATTGCTTGATACACCAGCATCTCCCCCCCACCTCGCTAATACGATGGCTTTATGCAGCCAAACAAGCACATTGTGCCTAATATAATACAACGTTGTATTCATATTTACCTTTCTTATTTACCTGTGTGTCTCTTTGTCTTCCTCCAGTACATCAACGGTGGAAACCTGGAGCAGCTTCTGGACAGCAACAAACACCTGAGTTGGCCCACGAGGGTGAAACTGGGCTCCGAGATCGCCAGCGGTTTGTCCTACTTGCACTCCAAAGGCATATTCCACCGGGACCTCACCTCCAAGGTTAGCTGGACGGATAATTGGCTGTCGAGAGGAGAAACCGTAGCTCCAAATAGAACTGCAGGCCTTCTCGTGGCCTCAGTACAACACATTAGCATTTCCTGTAGATTTGTATTTTTACAACATCTCCAGTAGATGCAGGTGGCCTAGTATCTCTGCAAAGTACTGTACAGTATATATTCATTATTAGTGCTTTTGACAGCTCACAGTGCAATATCTGTGTTTGGTCCCAGGATAATGCAGCAATCTGTGAACACAAGACTCGTCTTGGATGTCAGATACAAATGTTAGAGGTGTGAGGTGTCCTGACGCACGCATCTCTTTTACTCCTACACCCGATAACCTCTCCGTAAAGAACACAGTGTCACAGTCCGATGTGATAATCTGTACCAGACAGCTTCTAGTTTTCCAACTTGACCCGGAGCCATGCTGGCAGGGAGCGGGGGCAGCATTCACTCTGCCGTTAACTCGTATCCATTGCCTGTCCAAGCTAAGAATAAAAAATAAAAATGATGCGGTCAGAGCAGATTATAGTTCCTCAAATTAATACAAAGCCCATTTGTTTATGACTCGTATCTCAGTCGTGAAGCTCAACAGACGAAGCAAATTCCACTCTTTTTATATATTCTCTTTAATGTAATGTACTTGTTTCAGGCATTCTCTTCTTCCAAGTGTAACTTTATGCCATGTTCTGGAGATCATACTGTGTTCTGATTATCTACAGTAACTGTAGATTCACAGATAGTTCCGTTTTAGAGAAGGAGGAAGAGTCCGAACTTCATAGCTGTGCATATTTATGTTCTGTTATTTCCTATTTTATAATCGACAGACAATGAGAAGGGAAAAAAAGGCCCTAGATTCAATCAGGAAGTGGAGGTTTTGACTCAAATTGTTGTCCCACAATTTCTTTTTCTTCTAATCATTCTGTGTCACAACTTCCTCAACGAAACATGAGAAAATAATGACGACGCTTTCGTTGTATTCACAGAACTGCCTGATCAAATGCGAGGACAACGGCTACACGGCAGTGGTGGGAGACTTTGGCCTCGCAGAAAAGATCCCCACCAATCCGTAAGACGTTCTCCGTTTCTCTCATTCTTATTGGTCGAAAGACGATCATACGGCCAGTGTATAGTTGTGTCAATGCTCCTTTACATTTATATCTAAAGATATAGAATTATAGCCATGTATGATCACAGAGGATTATATTTTGAGATTGGAACGGTAATAAATAAGCAAATAAAATGAATGGATAATAATTATTAGATAGATGTAGACAAATTAATAAATATACTAAATAAAAGTTAAATAAAATACTTTCAATGACAAAATAACAATTTTGGAAGCTCATTTGTTTTATAGTAAGCCTTACTAATTCATTATTCTACTACTTTCGATGTTCACATTGAATCTGATGAATGTGAAGTGAGAAATTAGCTGTTTTGGTTTTTACTGTTACAATTACGCAGTTGAGTCTCAAGCTACTCTCATTCACTCCTGTCGGTCCATGAGTTATACACAAACCCACAAACGACCTGCCAATCACCAGACGGTAAACGGGCAGCTAGCCTGCGAGTGGCTGAAGAAGCAAGCCGAGCATTCAGCACTTAAAGCCCATAAAAGAGGAATATTCGACTTCTTCTAGGTGGTGAAACACGACTCCAATAGAGTTGTTCTATGTCTGCTTGATGTGTGACTGGGCAGTTTGTTGGGATGTACTGCCCCTCGTTTTACTCCAGGAGTTAATCTTCTCATTGACAAGCTATGCCGTATAACATCTGGGGCAAAAAAAGAGAAAATGTCCAAATTCTGTTTTCCCTGCTCTAGCTATTTGCAACTGACTTGAGCGTGTTCCTCCTCCTCATACCAGCAAAGGGTTATTTATTAACGCGTGCGTGTCTGGCACTGACATTACCAGTAGGCCGTACAGATCACATTCCTAACTTCAGTGTTTTGATAACAGGAGGATACCATCAGTGCAGGGTTGTGTTAGCGTACTGCTGCAGAAGCACAATGAAGGAGAGACCATTGTTTTCTAAAACATCTTCAGGAACAGAGTTGACGTGACTCAGACAGCTGAGCATTTATGTATCTGTGCATGTGTATGAACATGTGTGAATAATGCAGATGTAATGTAGCTACAGGCAGGCGACAGCGGAGGCCGGAGGCGTTATGTTTTTGGGTTGTCTGTTGGCCGAGCTGTTCCTTCTCCCGGAGCCGTAAAACGCCGATGCGGTAAATCTAGTGTGTTAATTGAGAAGGTTTGGGGTTTGCCAGAGAAGGACATGACAAAACATTTGAGGTGAAAACTCTGGTCGACTTCACCGTATCTCAATCTAAACGGAGCAAAAGCTACTGGATTTACTTTAGAGTGAAACATCCGGGGACACAGTGAGCTTATTGGCTCCTTATCTCGCAGGTTGTTCTTATTCATGTTGCAGAGACATTTTGAAGACATGACTTCACACACTCCCACGAAATGCCTCAGAGCCTCTGAAGGTTTATCTGACACAAATGTCTTCCTCATTATAATGTACCAAATACATTAACATGTTGTCCGTGATGTGTGTGTGTGTGTGTGTAGTGCTGAAGTAGAGAAACTGTCGGTGGTTGGTTCTCCTTTTTGGATGGCTCCAGAGGTCCTGAGAAATGAACCCTACGACGAGAAGGTAAAGTCACGAACCTCTAACCTCGAGTAGCACGTTGCGGTACAAACGGAGATGATGTGGAAATAACTATTTTAGTATTTTAAAGAACAATCTTCTGTCGTCTTTGATCAATCGCTGGCACAAGAATTTCCTTCGGGATGAATAAAGTTCTACTTTATTTTATCTCTTAAACTCAAGTATGATTATATTCGATGAGTTTTAATTAAATTTAAACAAACAGGGGAAATGGATCATACGTTTTTACTGATCTTGGAATTTCTGTGATATTGTGGAGCTCAGAGAGCTGTTATTTCAGACGGGGAGCTCAGAGAGTTTGGTACATTTGTAGCTTAATTTGGAGCTTCACATGTTTTTTACTTTATAATAAACCAGTTTGCCAGTTATGAAACCAACGAGGAGCATGTTTGCATGTCTTAACGTGTGTCTCTCTGTTCTCAGACCGATGTGTTCTCCTTTGGGATAATCCTGTGTGAGGTCATTGCAAGGGTCCAGGCTGACCCCGACTTCCTTCCCCGCACGGAGGTGAGCGCTCCTCTACTTTCACCTGTTTTCCACCGCGTATCACTCCGCCTGCCTGTTCGCTTTGTGCACAGGTTGATCTGTTGCCGTCCCATGATGCTCACCCTGTTTATACCAATGATATCTTGTGTCGTATATTATTTAGTGATGTTTGTGTAAATGTCATTCACCAGAGAGGAGTTTGTTTTTAGAGTGTAAAATGTCCTCAGCATGTTTTTATACTCACAATTATTTAATAACTAACTTTAAGGGATCCTTATCCAACATGTTGATACATTATCTTAAACAGATGTGGGTTATTGGATAAGAGGCAGATTTAAAAGGCCAGTGTGTAACATTTAGGTTGTTTGTTTGCAGAATATAAGATTAATATGTTTTCTTTATTGTGTAATCATTTCAAAATAAGAATCGTTGTTTTCAAATATTGATATCGGGATTCGGCCGTTTACCTCAAATCAGCTGCAGCTATCTTTGCAGGTTTTTTTTATGCATATTTATTCATTATTTTACAAAATATTGTAAAAATATGAAACTGAGCTTTTGGAAACCCGCAGGCACATTTATCTCCACACGGTGGTGTTCGAAATGTCGGAGCCAAACCGCAAACGTGGCAGTCGGCAGCAGCCTGTCCCAGGGATTAGTTTGACATGAAGCTGGTTTTGGCAGAAGAGCTGCAGTCTGTCAAACATCTGATGAAGCTCTGTCGATCTCTGTCTTCATCCCACTTTCAGAACAGTAAATGCGAATTTCCTGTTTCATGAATCTCTCCGTCGCTCTGTCTTCCCTGAGCAGAACTTCGGCCTGGACTATCACACGTTCCAGCACATGGTTGGAGACTGTCCACATGACTTCCTCCAGCTGGCCTTCAACTGCTGCAATGTGAGTCCACCACACACTCATCTGTCTCAGTCTCTCGCAACGAAGACATTTCAGTCTCCCGACACTTGTGTCTGTGTCGGGAGACAGACCTTTCCCAAACGGCTTGTCTTTGTTGTTGTTTCTTAGGATTCCCACTGTTTTATTTTTAATTTCTTAAGTAACTATTATTCCGTTGTTCAGAAATAGAGGGGCAATCTGATTATCTGATTTAGTTCCCTACCCGGGGGGTCTTCTGTTGACTAAAAGCTTTGATCAGTTACTTGGCAGACTCTGCTTTTCTCTACAGTCATTTATTTGTTAAAATGAAGTAACTACTGAGATGAGGAGGAGATTAACTACATCGAACCAAAGCAAATACAATTTCTTATTTCCTCAGTTTGGTTTTGCTCACATCCTAATCACTGGACTGTAATTGTGTTTTTTAATTACAACCCACAGAGGCCGAGGGCATTAACGGTTTTGGAGCCCCCTGCTGAGCGAGCCTGTATTGGCTCCCTCTGTTGTCTCGCTTTTATCCTCCAAGTCTTTTTTCTTTTCCAGGGCACCCCAGCACCCCATTCTTTAATTTTCTTAATTAATTAATCAGCTGACTTCATCTTCAGCCACATTTATGTCCCCCCCCCCTCCCCCCCGTCTTGTTTTTTCTCCCTCTTATACCCGTTCCCCTTCCAAACTGTCGATCTACTTCTTCTTATTCCTGCCTATTTTGTTTTGCTTCCCCCCTTTTCATCTTCAACTTCAGTCCATCGGTTTTCTTTGCATCTTCCTCACTTTTAAATATTTTCAACAAAGACGCTCGATGTAACATCTTGCCATGTTAAAGCTACTGCCAGGAGATTTCCTCTTGTCTTGATTTGCGAAAGCGATGGCGTTATCGAGTCCTTTTAGAAAACCTCATGTTACTGCAGCAGGGTCTGACGGTCCTGGTTCTGGTTCTCCTGGGCATCCCTTCCCTCCAGCGGGCCCAGCAATACGGCAACCTCAGCAGTGTGGCGTTGGCTCCCAGCGGGGGGGGGAGCTCTGCTCTTGGCTTGGGATCGGACCCAATGACAGAATAACTGTGTAGAAACAGCCAATATGCTCACTGATGGTCTCGTTTACTTCTGTAGGTCATACAGAGGCAACAGTTTGACATTTTGACTGTTTCTTAACCAGTTAAAAGTTCCTTGTAGTAACTTTAGGGTGAGAAACTGCATGTTTTCAGAGTAAAGTAATAAAAGCCATAAAACAATCTCCCTTTGTGCCATTAAAAAATATAGTTAGAGATTTCCTGGAAAGCACAACTTGTAAAATAAAATGCAAATGCTTGTAGAGGCGTCGGCTCTGGTCTTGTTTCTTTATGTTTATTGTTATAATGTTGTATAATAAACATGGTAATATTTTATTAATGTTTTTAAGTATGACTTGCAGCACCTTTTTAAATGGAAAGTGAGCTTGTTGGTGCACGTTTTGCTTTCCCCTGATAATAATCTGATGAGTGCAATCAATCCCGTCTTCTGCACCATGTTACTGAATATAAATCTCATCCTTCTCCGTCTCTCTTGTGTTTTTTCTTCCCCTAGATGGACCCTAAACTGCGTCCTTCCTTCCCAGACATCGTCAGGCACCTCGAGGGCGTTGTCGCGGGCCTCAAAGTTGAAGAGATGGAGCACGAGTGCGACTCGCTCAGCGGGGACAACGACAAGAAGACCGCGTCCAAAGGTAACGGTCGCTGCGTGACTTCTCACTCTGTGATTTGGTCATTTCAGCTTTACAGTCAATATAAGTCACCTCCTTTTGTTTACAAGACACCTGCAACTTCCTGTATGGGTACCATCCTGTCATCCAATGAAGGCAACAGAAACCTATTTCCCATCCTCCTCCTGGCCTCTGTAGCCTTTCCCCTCCAGGCTCTGCTCGTCCTCTTATCTAGTCCGCCGATCAGCTGATCAATGTTTCCCTTGTCACCCCGTCCGTGTCGATACCGGTTCTTCCTGCAAAGCACGCTGTTGATTCCATGTTTGTTTCAGTCGGTTACAAGCAAACGCTTTACACTGTCGTCCTCGCCCAACCCCACAGCCGGGTTTGTTCAAGCTTTAAACTTCACTTCCTTTTCAGTCAGATAATGAACGAGTCAGCAGAGTAAGAGCTCTTTTTCCCTGTTCTTTGCACCGCAGTAAGTGATTCAAATGAAATCTGTTCCAACGTTTAACTGTGTCGCACTTGAAAGAAGTCTTTGGTTGCTGAGAATATAAACTTCACCACGACTTAGGAGGAGAACCGCTCTGCGATTTTAGATGCCTATTTTGAGATACTTGATCCACGCAGGGCCCAGGTTTCACTTCTAATTTGGTCCAGCGTATCGCCGCCTGCATGTCTGACCGTCCAGGAGGCAGTAATGTCATGTTTTTGTTTGGACGAGCCAAACGGCTACTTTTCCTCAGTTCTTGAAGAAGGAGAGCACGAACATATGACGTCACAGGTTTATAGAAGTGACACTTCTGGTGTAGTTCAGTCTAACAACAGTTAGATTTACAGTCGGTTGGCATCAGTCATATATCTTGTATCTTATTATGTGGGAAACATGGCCTGGATCTTTGTTCTGCTCCCCTCCTCCAGCTCCTTCGCGCTGTTTACCTGATAACATCACCATTTCCTCAAAACCAGCATCGCACTCGTAGTAGGAAACATTTCTGTTGCGTAACGACTTTTTAGACAAACATTTTGGTCTTTTTTTTTGGCCCTCGTGAGTCACATGAGTAATTCTCTCAGATATTTCCTGGCATAAATGAGACACACAATCTAACAGGAGTGCAGCACTAAATGAGACGTGAGAGGAGATTAAAATGAGACGCTTTCATGGTCCGCTCATTGGTTTATATGTCACAACTTTGGGAACAACTGATTTTTACAAACTAAGGATTTTTGTGCATATGAACAATCTCTTTCTTAATAATGTGGTGATGATCAATCGCTGCAAACTGAGACTCCATTTCACCGTTTTCCCTGCTGCACGAATTAAAGTTTATGAGAATCTTAAGATCCAACTATAATTCAGTGGAGATTTCTGTTTGGAAACATTTGAAGAACGGATTTAAGGAACTCGTTGTTGTCTGCACAGGATTTAGCCTGTATTGCCACCTAGTGGTGTTATTAGATTACCTATTATACTGTCAGAGCACCAGCAACAAGATGTGATGGTCTATTTCTCTCAAAAAATGGAGTATCCACCTCTAGAATTAAAATTCGTGAACTTGACTGTCAAATGTTAAAGTTTTATGTAACTGTTACGCAAAAAAAGCATCACAAAACTCATCTGTCTCTTCAAGGTGAGAAGATCCAGGGCTTCAAGCGACTGAACTCTCTCGGTTTCCAGGATGATAAAATCCCTCCAAAATCCCCACGCCCCCGACGAAACATCTGGCTCAGCCGCAGCCAGTCGGACATCTTCTCATGTAAACCAGGGAGAAAAGTCAACGTCCAGGACCCTTACTACAACCCTCCCATTGCTCAGAGGGCCTCCACAGCCCACAAGATCAACCCATTCACCGCCCGAGAGGACCTGTGTGGGGGCAAGATAAAGTTTTTCGATGTGCCCAGCAAGTCTGTCTTCTCGCTGGTGTTTGACCTCCACTCGCCTCCGGGGAGCGTGTTCAGTCCCCAGCCGTCTGCTCATGGACCCGGAGGATCCCAACAGGGGGCGTCTTACTACTGGCGGCAGCTGCCAGGGAGACAGTGTCACTCTCTACCGGTGTGCCCCCAGCTGCCCCGCTCTGAGGCCTTCCCCCTCGCTGCTGATGTCAGCAGCAACAACAACGGTTCTGTTACCTGTAACTCCAGCCAGCTCGCCACAACGCTGCTAGGTGAGTTGTCCGGGAGATGTCCTTTTTGCATTTGACATTAAAATGTTAAAAAAAATAAGCTTTTTTTGACACGTGCAAAGAGCTTAAAACGTGTAACAGCAATGCAACATTATTTAGCATTTAGAAACATAGACCCACGAAATATCTATATAAGAAAAATAAATGAAATGTGGAAATATAAAGAGGATTACGTTTTTGAAAATGTGTAAACTACATGTGGAAATACATAAAAGTATAATATATAAGTTTATAAAAAAATGTAAAGATAAATAAATAAAATTATAAACTTCATACGTTTTTAGAATAATAAGGAAAAATAAAGGAATACAATTATAAAATAATTACATAAACATAAACAAATGAAAATAGACAAATTTATTTGCTATATATATATATTAAAGTATAAAAATAAATATATACAGAAATAAATGTGAAATAAAATAAATTGAAATACTTATTTTTCTGCTTTTATTTATATATGAATATATTTTCACATTTTAAAATGTACTTTATATTTCTTCATTTATTTTCTTATTTTACAGATATATATTGTTTTTATGGCCCTCATTCATGGTTGTTGGTTATGTATAAACGTGGCTTTTGGCAGTTGGTACAAGTGGGAAGCAGTTGCAGAAACTAAGCCACAGATTCTTTTCAACTTGATCATTAAATTAGATAATAATGGTTCCCTTTGTGTCGTCACTGTTTTTCTCTTTTCTCTCGTTTCCTCTCCTCAGGAATCAACTCCAGGTCGGACGCAATCCTGGCGGGAAATGACGTCCTGCAGAAAGCGGTGGTGAGTGGCTGGGCAAAGAAATACGTCGTGGTTGAGATCCCACCTTACTGCAGGCAGCAAGGAGGGGAGGAGGACGGAGAGGTGGAGGAGAGGAAGGAGGAAAAGGAGGAGTTTGGGGAGAGCTGGTCTCCGATGGTCCCCGGCATTGAGAGAAACAGTGGAGAGGCGATGGACTGCTCCAGCTTCCTGGAGGAAGAGGAGGAACGAGAGAGGACCGACCCCTGCCCCATGTAACGCACATGTAACTCCACACACACACACATGGTGGAGGTGGTGCATTTGGACAAGAGACGGAGACTTTTAACTTTGGAAGGAGGACATGGAGACCTGACACATTTCAAAAAATTTGGAAAAAGACAAAAAATATTTTTATCTTTCAAGTGAATGTTTCATGTTGATTCATAAAAGCACACCTGATGGAGATAAATAACTAACTTTCAAAGACGTTGAACAGAACAAGTCTCCATTTAGCACAAAGACGAGCCTGCTTTTATCAACACAATGGACACTCGGCACAGAGATTCTTTTTTTGAAAAGGTTGTTTATATTTAATATTGTGAGATGATGTAGATTTGTTTTCTTTTAAAGGTTTCGTATATTATGCGTCTTGTGTATGGAGATCCGTTGTGTCTGTGTTTAAAAATCAAAGCTTGTGTTTTGATACTTTCCCTCTGTGTTCTTTGTTAGACAAATGTTCATAAGAAATCAAATCTGATTAATCAGACGGAATTCAGACGAGAAAATGAGGCGCTTTATAATAACTGGGAGCCTGAACAACAACACTCAGACAGATGTTTCTATGTTTCACACCAAGTCTCCTCCAACGGATTCACAGGGAGCTAAATGAGACAGTGAATTTCGAGAGGAGATGGTTTTAGTTCAGGATTTCAACTCGTTGACATAGTGGCGTTTTTTGTTTGGTCAGATGCGCGATAAACAGCATTCATCCGTCAAAGCAGAGCATTCACAAGCGGTGTTGTCGAGACATTAAATCCAGAACACGCAATGTAGGCAAACATGAATATTGTACAAATTTAAAAAGCCCTGGTAAAGTTTTTTGCTTCTCGAAAGCCAACTTTCAAATCTCAGATGTCAGAGTTTACTTGAACTCACCACACGTTTTCAAAACAATCCCGTCTTGCAGCTCTATTAACACAGAATGAGAATAAAGGGAAATATTAGTGAAAGAAGTTTAAAGCAAGATGTAACTTTTGAAAGACAAAATAACACAATATTTCTCCGACAAATGAAGAGTTGAATTCATAAACGGTAAAACTCACCCTGTCTGGCTTCAATGCACTCTGGGATTTAGCCGCTAAAGCCTCACTTGGTCTGGTGACCAGTAGCTTATGGTGGCTAGTATTAGCAAACTTTAGATGTTGTCACTTTGTCGACTCACTGTGAAGTGCAACTCACACTATTCGTGTCACAAATACAGTCTCCAAGGGCCAGGATGCACCTCTCGTCTAACAATCCTGAGGAATAACCACAGCCATCATGCTGTAGTTACCACATATGGCCACAGGGGCTGCTGTTCTGATAAAGTAGCATCGGCTAGCTTTAAAGTCAAACCTATAAAATTTATAAAAACCAATAAAACCTACCCTATGCTGGAGGAGATAAGAAAGGAAACATCTGTCGATGAAGAAATGCGACTGTAGCTGCCGGCAGCTCCTCACAGGACGTTGTCTCTGTCCGTGCTTTGGCTTACCGGCTAAGAACTCATTCCTTGAAGCAGGGGGAGATGTATTTTCATGTATTTGAGAACCTTCCAAATCAAAAAAAAAGACACTATTTGGCCACAGCCAATGTGTTCCCTGAAGATGGGAAATCAATCTTATTGCACAAAACAAGAAGTCTGTTCACTGCGTCAAAGTCCTACAAATATGTCCTGAAACAGTGTTGTGAAACAAGCGACGTCTTTACAGATGTTTGGTTATCAGTCGACCAGAAAGCTGCTGCAATGAGGAGACGTTTGACTACGCAGTGTATGCAGCTATACCTCGATTTATACTGTCGCGCGCAAGTCAAAATTTCACTTGGTGAACATTTGTTGGAGTAATAATTTCTGTAGAATCCCTCAAACTTAATTCCATCTCTACCCTGGCGTCTTAAAGGAAAACACAGTGAACTTCACTTCCCTATAAACTCAAAAGAAACTTATAATTGTACCTAAAAAGCAGCAGATGAGTCAGTCTCACAGAATAATATTTAGATTTTAGGGAAACGGCACGACCTGCTCTTTAACTTCTTTCCGTTCAGATGTTCCCGAGCGTCTGTAATCAGACGGAGAGCTGAGCTTCGTAGTGTTTGAAAGAAAGAGGGTTGTTCTGTACAAATGATTAGTTCTAAGTCAATGTTCCTGCACTTTCCCCCCTGAAAAGATGGTAAAGCTTGTAGTGGCAGGATGTTACTTCAATTTCAATGTATATTTTCTTTTAATTAACAGTAAATTTATCCCCAAACAGGAGCTAACTGTCACAGCATCACACTCCCTCGTGGGCTAACATTTGGTTGAACTGGTGGTCTCATGACATTCTCTACTTTTGGTATCATGTTGAGCCAGTTGGTCTGTGCTGACCTGTGTGACCCCTTCAGTTGGCGCTAGGATGCACTTGTACAGCGATAACATCTCTGAACTACTCGTCACTACTTTTCTATGCAACCAATGTATTTTACAGTATAAAGGATCTAATTTGATATTTATGAGAAAACATTAACGTCTTACCTTTTTGTATAAGTTTGTTACCTGCTTTGATGAATACAGATTGAGATGTTTTTGCTGATCGAATAACAACTTCAAACCTGTTTCTCTCTCGTGTCTCAAGAGCTCAGCGTCCGTTTTCCTGAAAGATGATTCAAAAATAAAACCCGGAGGTTGATGGACAAAACCTACTGCAATTTTTAAAGTTATTTCTAAAATCTTCTGTCCATCCAGACGGGAAAAAAACGTGTCTGCTGTAGAACAAAAATATTATTTAAAGTCATTTTTCAAGTTGCAAAAAGATTGTAACCAGAGAGGACACACATCTCCTTATTTTGTATTTAACTTGATACATTGTTTTGTTTTATTATATGTATTTTATGAAAATATGAAATAAGGGAAAAGACATTGATTGAATACATCTGATAACAAAAAAACATATTTTTTGTTTGACATGGTAAAAATCAAGTAAAGACTTTAATGATCACACATTCGAGGCACAAACTCAGCCTCACTTTTGCTCATTAACTTACAATGTCCAACATAACAATGACCAACAATAATAATAATAATCAGTAACATTTGGTCCTGTCTTCTGTGTAGTTCACCTCTGGCACCAATAAATCTGACAGGTTTTAGTTTGGTGAAACACGGGACCAGCAGACGTCCTTATTTAAAATATATTTTTAATGAGTATCCTTCATATTTCTGTCTGTGTAGAGAACTTCTCCTAATGTGCATCACTGACAACAAAACATGTAAAACGAGCACTATATATATATATATATATATATATATATATATATATATATATATTACAATATAATGTGACTGTTGGTGCTTTTCAAAAGATAACACACACAAAATATTAAAAACAAATAAAGACCAAAGTAGTAAAGGTGTTCGTTGAACTCACCAAGACATACGGAGCAATTTCAAAACAGGAAGAGACGCATTTAAAGGGCCATAGCAGGCTGGATGCACTGATCTACTGTGTTTAGAGAGTTTGTATTTGTGCTCCGGTTTCAGGAAGCTAACTGAACTCCGTCCAAACATTTAGTCAGTTATTAACTGTTGGAAGAGTCCACTAACGCACTAACATACCTGCAGAAAGGATTGGAAACTAGTGGCTGCAGAGAGAGGAAGGAAAGCATAAATTCAAAATAAACATACATGTATCACCATTCCAGTCTCATTTTTATCAAAATTGTATTACGGTAAATATTATAACTTGAAAACTGTTTTAAACGACAAAAAGGTTGACTGAGTCAGACGTATAAAAGGCACCGCTGTGAACTCAGTGCGCTGTTTTCTGATGCGACTTGAGGCTGGAGCGCTGCGTGAAGCACTTCCCGCACAGCGAGCACTCGTAGGGCTTCTCCCCGCTGTGGACCACCGCGTGCCTGATGAGGTTGCACTGTTTGGTGAAGCTCCGGCCGCACTGCAGGCAGCTGAACGGCTTCTCCCCCGTGTGACTCCTCAGGTGCTCCTTGAGCTGACTGAACCTCACGAAGCTTTTGTCGCAGTACGTGCAGCTGAACCTCTTCTCGCCGATGCCGGACCTCCAGGGCGTCCTCATCCTCCTCGCCAGGCCGAAACCGCCGCTGCGGTTGTGTCCGCAGAAAGAAGAGGCCGCCGGGTTTGGCGGCGTCGAATCCTCGTTTGGGTTCCTCACTTGAGGCGAATCTCTGTACTGAAGCTGCGATTGTTGAGGAATCGAGCACTGATCCATGGTGTTGATCTGAGATAACGCACCGTGTCCTTCCTCTGGTTGTGATCTCTTGAATCCCAACGCTCTGGCTCGTCTTTTCATGCGTGCCGCACTCACCACTGAATGTGATTTCCCTACCGAGTGAATCTGAGGCACCGTGCCGTCCAAATGCAGTCCGCTCTGGGACGGGAACACGAAGGCAATCGGCTCAAACTGATGCTCGGCGCACGAGAAGCTCGGATCACCGGCGTCCCCGCACGGGTCGGACGACCACAGCTGGCGGTCGCCCTCCTCCGTCACAAACCTGTGGGCCGGATCGAGAGGCGCTGCGTTCTCGTAGGGCTCTTCCTCGTTCTCGTGTTTCACCACGAGCTCTGCCTCGTTACGCCGTCCGTCCGGCTGCTGCTGCTCCGGGAACGCGTCGTAGACGTCTGCCGGGGAAACCAGAGATCCGGGGTCGGCTGGGTCCTCGGCTGAGTGGTACCGCTCCACGAAGCCGTCGGTCTGGGCGGCTTGTGAGGCGTCGAAACATGGCGGCTGCTCGGCTCCAGAGACTAAAGAAAGCACAGGAGGCGCACATCGTCTTAAAGTGGAGGTTTTCAAGCTCTGAGACAAACAAATCTCTTACCAAATCTTATAATAATCAATCCTATGTTTATTTACAAACAGCAGTGTGCAAAACATTTAAATAGCAACTGGACCAGAACCTGAACTGACGTCTGAGGAGATCAAAAAGACGATTCAAACACAAGCTGAGGACCTGAATTCATTACATTTGTGCTGCTTCACATGTGTTGAGAACGCTCACACTGGTGGTTCATGGTTAATGACTTTCATTAAAGTTGCACATCAATGCAACTTTATTGTGTTGTTTGCATTGTGATTGGCTGACTGAAAGCACCGGGTGTGTAGCTCATCATGGTTAACAGCAGCTATGTTTGTGACCTGCACAGAATCATTCATACCAATGGTGATCAATGGTGTTATTCTAAGAGATGTTTCCACACTGAGGCTGAACTCTCTTCTCTTTATCTCCATTCTCTACTCTGAAACAATGACTCATTCAAATGTGCTGAGAAATGTGGGTATTTTCAGTCACGTGTTCTGTAATCGTACACACGCTGCCACAGCGATCTTTAAAAGTTTACGCCGATCATGTGAGGAGCAACGGAAGCGTCTGATTGAACTCACTCAGTTTGTCATCCGAGTCGTTCTCCTCCTCTTCACACTCCTCTTTGATCAGGATGTGTTCAGCTTCATCAGCAGGCTGCATGTCTGCACACTGCAACACCAGCTCAATATGAATACACTGATGAACTACCACACACACAAGTAAAGGAAAAACCCATCTACGCTGGTATTACATCTAAAGATGCATACATTTACTGAGACATAATTCAAGTTGAAAGTCAACTACATTCAATTCATATTTATTGTTTTGTGTTTACCCATTTTATTTCACTTTGTTAAGTTGACAAACAGTACAATAGTTGTTCCCCCAAAAAGTTGTCTCTATTGAGTGGGGTTAACAAGATACATAAAATAACACTTTTCATCAATTATTTTGTATCTACCAAATGAAAACAGCCATTGATGTAGCGTATCAAATATAAGGATTTGATGACGTTATGTTCATTTCAACTGTAAATGTAATATATTTGTGTTTTGGACTGTTGGTCAGACAAAACAAGCAATTTAAAGACTCAACATTTGAGCTCTGGGAAACTGTGGTAAGCCTTTTGTATTAATTATTCCCTGTTTATAACCACACATTGATTAATCAACATATCTATAATATGTTGTCGTCTTCATACCTGCTGGGGTTGATTTTGAGCCTCAGCCTCCCAGCCTGTGCTCTCTTTGTTCAGCACCACTTTGACGAAAGGAGAGAATCTCTCCGCTGCAGGAGGATAAAACACTAAAGAAGAAGAATAAAAACACATTTTATCAGCAGGAACTACAGATGATTTTTGAACACCAGGACATTAAAGAAAGCTGACCTTTCCTCCTGGCTCTCCTCCGGGTCCTCCTCAGCTCTGCCTCCATCCCCTCACACTTCCTCTGCAGCAGGTCGATGTCCCGCCGGCTCTGGCTCACCTCCAGCCGGAGCACCGCGCAGCTGACATCCACACTCCGGTTTATCTCCGCCACGGCCGCTTTGGCCAGGACCTCCATGACGGACAGCAGCTGGCTCTGGAAGCCGCTGTTCTCCATTGTTGAACGCCGACGTCCGCTTCTTATTCAAATACAGAATAAATATATTATCCTGTACGCGTCTGTATATCGCTCACTTTCAGAGGGAGAATGTACACAAATGGCTGGTCGGAGGAGTGAGTGCTGTGTTGCACTTGAGCTGCAAATTTCTTCCGGCGAGGGTTGGGACGAGAGAGTCGCTCGTTTTGTTTTACCGCGCTGTTCGCACGGGCGGTCTCACGCCCTCTCTGGTTTAGTCACACAAATAATACATTTTTAACGAATATACTTCAACGCATTCGGCTACATGAAACCAACACACGTTGGGAAAGGTTATGTCCTTTCTTAATGTTGACAGTGTTGTAAATTATCGTTACTTCCGCCTCTTAGGGACGTCCTGGAATTTACAACGAGATTAACGTTACAGCATCACTTGTTGTATTACCGTAAATACTCAAATATATCCGCACTCTTCAGCGGCGGAAGTCAGAATTTACGCTACACTCGGTGAA
This sequence comes from Melanostigma gelatinosum, assembly GCF_949748355.1. NCBI lineage: Eukaryota > Metazoa > Chordata > Actinopteri > Perciformes > Zoarcidae > Melanostigma > Melanostigma gelatinosum. Next base: position 4,615,448 of record NC_136648.1, on the reverse strand, counting down.
TCCAGGTGATAAAAGACATTTGCAAAGTTGCAAATACTACTTTTATTTTCTTGTTATGAAACAACAAAAGTTACTTAAAATAGTGTCCAAGTATAAAATATTATTTTTCATGATTTTAGCAACTACTTACTCAAGAATGATCAAAGTGTAATTAATACGCTTATATTAAGCGATACATCTCATCAACGTCATGAGCATTATGCCAATATTTAGATATGTGGTTGTGTGTCAGAGAGGAGCAGACAGTCAGTGTATTCGCTCTACCACTCTCTGGTAAGTCACCCCTGGTAAGTGTTTATATGTTGCAATTTAATAACTCATTTATTAATTGTGTATCGATCATTTACAAGCCAGTAATAGTGAAAGTAATGCACTCTAGTTCTGGAGAATTCGGAACAAAATACATTTATTAGCATATTGCCTTTAATGACATATTAGAAAGTGTGAAACCCACAAGCATGTTTTAATGGATTACCAACGTTTACATCTGCATTATTAGACAGATATCTTAGAAGGTATAAACACCAGACAAAGGGATTTTTCACAACCTGGCAAATCAAATTTTGCTCTTATTAATGGCTTAAATAGCTCTATAAAACATTGGTAAATTATTTATTATCCTTAATAACGCCATTTGTGACCTCTGAGGAAAGACCCAGGCAACTGGTACTGCCACAAACTACCAGAGACACGGTACTACAGTGTCACAGACTATTACAAAAACTGCAGTATTGTATGTGATAATCCATTATTAGCATTCAATTCCATACAATATTGCATAGTACCCTAACAACCAATTAATATCCAGGTATTTAATCCTTACTGAATTTGGATATGCTTCCTGGTTGTTTCCAGTCAATTTTAGTGATTGCTGCAATATGTGTTACTGTTTGACAGTCATGTGTGCTAATTTGTGGTTTATTTGTGCTAATTTTAGTTTCTGTTGTGGCATGATTTCTGGGTTTTCAGGACAGTTAATCTTCGTAGTAATTTGTAGCAATCATTTGTGGTGATTGTACCAGTACTTTCTAAGCCTTTGTTGTACTTTGTGTTCCTTCTACAGTACTCACTGGGGCTCTGTGTGTCGGGGGTTGTATTGGCATGTAGCATTGATGTTCACCTGACACAGTCAAAGGAAATGGGCTGAAATGAGTTGAACTTGTCTTATACGTGCACTTATTGTCCATTTCTCACTGTGAGGGGAACAAGCACACATGCAGCTCGGTCTACACGGGGAGACAAACACGACACATAAAGGGAAATAGATGCAACTGATTTCCCTACTCAGTCAGCAGAGGCGGAGAAACTGTGGGCCACATACAGAGAGAAAGCACAAGAGAAGGAGAGACACTCAGGAAGTTGACAGGGGAAGTTTAGTGGTTTCTTGCGTCATCATTTTATGCTGCTACTTGTGTGCCGCTGCAGAGTGAAGGTAGGAACACTCGCTTTTTAACGTTTTAGCTCCTCACATTTCTACACTGAGACTCTTTCGTAAAAAGTGGACAGACGGGGAGGGATGGTGGAGAAAAGGATAGCAGTGGCAGGTGTCAGGAAGATGGAGGCAGTGGGGAGTGAGTATCAATGTCTGTAAGATATGTTCAGGCGTAAAGAGTGCTCGACTTCCGCTGCAGTTGAAAAAAAAAAAAAAGGAGGCCGCAATGGCCGTAACATGTGGGCAGAGAGGACAGACCGGCCCGTGCTGGGCTCAGTCCTCAGGTGTGGAGGTTTCGGTGGGTCCGCCGGCACAGAGAGACTTTATGGTTGTGATTAAAGTGAAACATTCAGAGGCTCACTTCACTGAATAGGAGAAGTACAGAGACAAGGGTGTGGCCTTTCATTCGAAAAAATAAATTGAGTGCATCAGGGGGGAAGTGGAGAGCCACATTTGCTCGCTGGGGATTCAATGCAATTTGTTGTTTGATTTTGGGGGAGATTGTTGTCTGCATCGTGCCGCTGGTGTCTGCTCAAAGAAACTTTTGTTATTTGTGCTTTTGCAGGGTGGAAGTTAAACCAAAGTATGTCCTAACACTCAAGCTTTGACATATGAACTCCAATGCAACGCAGCTTACAGAGGAAACAACCTGCAGCCAACAACATGCACTGAGGCAAAGGAAACAGAAGCAGCCGCACGGTCAAATCTGTGACATGTGCAGCGCCTTCTACAAAGTCAGTGTCACGTCAACCGAGTTGGGCAACACATCCGGCAGCCGCACAGACACTCAGTCGGTCTGACGGTCGCAAGCGGAGCAGCTCGGGCGGGTCTGAATGTGAAGGTGGATCGGCAGACAGGAAGAGATGCGGAGAGTTCGGAGAAAAGGAGGGAACAAGGAGAAGGTGTTTGGATGTGATCTGCTGGAGCACCTGACCGCCTCCTCTCAAGAGAGTAAGTGAACAGACATGTTACGTCACCAGAAACAACAGTGTTGTCTAAACAAAGTCGCCCGAATAACCACGCAATGTTGATGTAGAAATGTGCGTATGGATATGGATAGATATCCTCGTTCAATCTGACAGGATAGAAGTGTCACTCAATCTGTTTTTGTGAATATTTCAAAACCACAAACGACATCCTCTAAACGTCACCCTACAGTTGACAGAAGAATCATTGAACGGGACTGACTGGAGACAGCGTTTTGTCAGTTACTCATCCTATGTGGTCAGAACATTCGTCATGTTTTTAAAATGCTTGGTTTCTCATTTTGCACGTATGAGGCTAAAAAAGGACTCGCCGGTGTGCCTTCTTTTGTGCTTGTTCAATTATTTCTTTGTTAAGACTCAAACCACGCACCATTAACCACACCAGGTCTACTTACATGCTCTTGTGAGTACGTACTATGACACGGTCCTGAATTGAGGAGACCTTTCAGGGAGTTTTATGATCTCAGCTGTGTTTTCCCTGGGAATCACTCACAGCTTACAGCCTACTGATGTTATCCTTCTCAATACTCCATCAAATCTTAAGGCAAGATGGTTTTCGTGACTTTTGACGTTTATATGTGGCTGAACATATATTTACGATTCCAACTGCAATTGAAACTTCCATTCATTTGTTTGCAATTTGAATTGTGAAAATAGCCCTGACCAATCAATAACAATGTTTATAGATTGGCAATTAATTTTCCTTCAGCTCGTAACAAGAGTCTGCAGCCATGCTAGCGGCTCTCTGAGGCTGTGCGTTGAGCTAAATGCTAATGTGTGTGTGAGCATGCTAACACTCTCGCAATGACAATGTTAACATTCTGATGTTAAGCAGGTGAAATGTTTCCCATGTTCACAATCCTAGTTCAGCGTGTTAGCATGCTAGCATTTGCCAATTAGCACTAAAGACAAAGCACAGCTGAGGCTGATGGGAATGTCTTTAGTTCCGTGGGTGTGTGCTCATGGACAAGTATTGGACATATTGAAATATTGAACTGATGAGAGCGCAAGATGAAAAGTCAGAGGATCATTCGACTTATTACAATTCATGCTGAGGGGAACAGGAATGTCTGTAGCAATCCATTCAGTAGTTGTTGAGACATTTGGCTCCACAAAACCACGAATAGGAACCTCATGGTGACGCAGGAGGAAATGTCAGAGGATCACCAAAGTCTGTAATTCATCCTCTGTGGACCGTGAATGTCTGTACGACATTTTAGAGCAATCCATAAAATAGTTGTTTGGATATTTCTGGCAAAAGGTTAGTTTCCCAAAATCATTTATGTCATAAAAAAATGTATCTATTAAATTGTCTTACATGATTTGATACAGTACTCATACGCCACGCTTTGAACATGTTATGATACGATGATGATTAGAGATGCAAAACCGAACTGACGAACCGCTCAATGACGAACAAACCGAACCATGGACTTGTTGAACCAGCATCCAATCCGCCTGCTAACTTATTTAATCAGGTGCCAGAGAGATAGAAGAGGACCATTAAGTAGCCTGCCAGTGTTACGACTTGATATACCATGGAAGTATCATTCATTACTGTTAATTAGTGCTGGGCAACGATTAAAATATTTAATCACCATTAATCGCATGGATGTTTTCCGATTCGTCGCGATTAATCACATTGTTATGACAAAGTTCAATAATGAATTCAAAAGTAGTGTATTGCGCACTTTATTTTAAAAGTACTGCTGTATGAACAAAAGGGCAATAACATTTGGTTTGCAAACACTTATTAAAACAAATAAGGTTATTTTTAACAGCAGTATTCTCTTTACACAGTAGCGATCATATTTCTTATATTATATCATTCTTATATCACATGCATATTTTCCCTTTAACTCACGATATGCAGGTAGCATGTTTTATATTTAATGTGAATATAATTCATACTTTGTTGGCATCTTATTCTGAAAACCGGATGTTCGTCTGAAGAAAACGGATGTTGTCTCACGTTAATCTTTCCGCTAACTTTCAAATTCCTTCGCTCGCTCCCGATCTGTGCCGTTTGAATGCGTTTACCGTGAATGTCAGCATAGAGGTGCACTAACATGTAAGTGTCTGTTGACTTTACCGCGGCGATGTCCAGTCGTCTGCAGGCAGAGCAGCAGCTGGTGCACGTTGTAACGCCGCTTGTCTCGCTTGTTTATCTAAACTTCTCCAACAAGCTGCATCAACGTAGTCTGCTGAAGACTTCCTCCACGGACTTTCAAAATAAAAGAAATGCGTTAACGCGCTGTAAAATAATTGGCGGCGTCAATTAATGAATGCGTTAACGCGATAATAACACGTTAACTTGCCCAGCACTACTATTAATCAATCACTCTATCTATTTATTTAGATATTTTCTAGTTAAAACACGTTTTTCTTCTCACTAATGTGCAAAAGAAACCAAACTGAAACCGTGACCCCAAAAAACACAAAAGAAACTGAACTGTGGGCTTGTTGAACCGTTGCACCGCTAATGCTAAAACATATTTGTACAATGTGTTTTGTACTTGACATATTTGGCAATCACAATGCGGTACATGCACATCCATACATTATTATCAATCAATCCCCAGGGCTTCTTTTATTCTCCGTAAACATGACGTTTCAATCACAACTCGGTGTCAATGTCGAATAAAAGAAGAACTGATAACGAATGAAACATAGAGAAACATGCAGACAAAATACATAACAACTGCATGTGTATGTTCCAAGTTAACAAATTGAACATTTTGCATGATATGATATTGATCATTTCATTCATTTACCGCCTCGCACAGTTCCTCAGGTCTTGCAATGCTGCAGTGAGTATGTTGAGAAACATGGAGTCGTGGACGGCATCTACAGGTTGTCTGGAGTGTCGTCCAACATACAGAAACTGAGGTAAGTTTCTTTGACACTACATCTGCAAATGTATAATGCAGCAAAGTTGTAATGACGCCTGTTGAATGTGTTGACATGAATTTAATCTATGTGTGTGCATGCAAACAGGGGGGAGTTTGAGAGCGACGGGAGTCCAGATCTGAACAAGGATCTGTACCTGCAGGACATCCACTGTGTCAGCTCTCTGTGTAAAGCCTATTTCAGAGAGCTGCCAAACCCTCTGCTCACATACCAGCTCTATGACAAGTTTGCTGTGAGTAGCTCAGACATTTCACACCACCACCACCACCACCACTACCCCACCCAGTGGCTGATCACTGGGGTATAAAGTACCAGAGGTGTTGGCTCCAGTCACACTCGAGTCACAAATTTGACTTGACAAATTCAAAAAAGACTTGGACTTTAAAACTAGTGACCCGTGACCCCAGTTGGACTTAATACCTTCCTCTCAGCCCAACAATTACAGAATCCAATTATTTCATTTCCTGAATCTACGAACGTTTACACTAGTCATTCCCAGCAAGTTGACACTTCAGTCCCCAGATCCACAAATCCGTTACGTGAATTTGAACGTCACGTTAGCGGCAGCTGAAAAAAATGACACCAAAGAGTATTTTGTCTGCACGCAAGACCTAAAACACAAAATGAGTATGCAATACGTCTGAGTCAAACATTACAGATGGGGTGGCAAATGGCATCACATGTGATGAAGAGCGCTTTATGACAAAGGTTAAGACTTGGGACTTAAGTCCAACCACTTGAGACTTGTGACTTGCAAAACAATGAATTGGTCCCACCTCTGTAAAGCACCTTCCCTGCCAATTCATTCATGGTGTCTGTAAATCATCAATTTAATCTGAATTAAGTTGATACATTGTACTTACTTATTGATTCAGAGTCACCTCTGTGTTACAGGAGGCTGTGGCCATCCAGCTGGAGGAGGAGAGGCTGGTAAAGATCAGAGATGTGCTGAAGGAACTACCACCTCCACATCACAGGTAGAGTCCAGTGTTACAATCTAAACCTGCCTCTTGCTCAGATAGGGACTCAACCTTTCGGAACCCAGGCAGGAGAAGGTTTGGAATTACACTGTTGCGTTGGGTAGCAAACCCACAGAAATACATAAAGATCTCACGACGCCATTTGTCCTGAGAAACCCTGTACAACATGATTTTGGTAATTAAAAAGGTAATTGATATAGAACTAAATTATTTGGCCAGTTTACTTTTATTTGTATTTACTCATCGACGTTGACGCTTCACTTTCTTGCTGACAGGACTCTGGAGTTTCTGATGCGCCATCTTGTCAGAATGGCCTCATATTGCTCAGAGACCAACATGCACTCCAGGAACTTGGCCATCGTCTGGGCCCCCAATCTGCTCAGGTTTGCTAACATTATTATGTATCAAAAATATATGTGTGGTCTATGTCTGGTGAGGTTCCTATGAGCAAGACACTGAGCCACAATCTGCCCGGACTCTGCAGGGAAATCCACAAAAGCCGTTTGTGTTTGGGGATTGATTTGTAATCATGCTGTGGGCTGTTTTAAAAAATAGAAATCGAGCCTATTCTTGCTGCTTTCTCCAATGTGTTTACCCACTATAAGCTCGTAAATATACATGATTCAAATGACCTAATGTGACGATATTATACATTTTTACACGTTTTCTTTCTTCATTTTCCTTCACTGTCCTTCATTTCTTTCAGTATTCATTCATTCTGCCCATTTAATTATTCACTTGTGTTCGTCCTTGCTTCTTCCTTTCCAACATGGATTACATTTCTTCCATTCTTCCTCAATGAATGAATGAATCTGTATGTTCAGGTCAAAGGACATTGAGGCGTCTGGGTTTAACGGCACAGCAGCCTTCATGGAGGTCCGGGTTCAGTCCATCGTGGTGGAGTTCATCCTCACACACGTCCCTCAGCTGTTTCCTGAACAAGGTAACACACCAGCATGATAATAACACTGAATATTGTTTCACTTCATATGTTCTGTATGAAATGCAGCTGTTTGAGCAGCAAGTGAGAAGTCTGGAACCGAGCTGAGAGCACACACACACTTACCTGTGCAACACTGCACTACTGACCTACTTCTGCCGTATTCAGGTGAATCAGATGAGAGAAGGAAGTCCCTCCCCTCCCCGTCACCAATGCCCAATCAGGAGGAAGGGATTCTCAAGTCCGCTTCTACTTATCCTTTCCCCCACTATGGTCATATCAGTCCAGGAGACGGTCCTCTACCCATCAGACCATACCACGCAATCATCGAAGGCACTGACAAGTGAGGAGACTCATTCATTTACTATGCCAGATGTGGTTGATAGGACGTTTTTCATACAGAAGTCAAAGGTCAATCATTATCAGCTGGTACATGTTGCAGCTTAGGAAATAAACAGATTCTATGAAAGTAACATTCACCATGCAGGCGTTGAGAGACCCGTATCTCATATTAGACCTGATTTAAGTTTGCTGCAATTATAACATTACATCGTTGAATCTTAGAAAAAAGGATCCCGAGACTTCTTTTCTGTGTCTCGTTCAGGAGGAAAGGATCTCTCAAAGGCAGGAAGTGGATGTCCATCTTCAACATCGGAGGACGATTCCACGACCCACGGCGGAAACACAAACACTCATCCAAAGGTACAAAACCTCGTCATGGTTATTAGTCCTGGTCGTCGCTCCTATCCTTGATAATTTCCTTTTAAATCGATTGCAATGTGTTTATTATATTTTCCCCACATTCTACAATAACAGATTCAACATGTAAAAACCTCTCATTCGAGTTTATACTTGTGTACAGGGGAAGATCACTCACTTCTCTGACATTTCTGTTGAACACTGATGTTCTAAATACTTGTTTCTTTGTTCCAGAGAAAGACAGGCCTGCTTTGAGACCAGCGAGAAGCATGGACTCCCTCAGCATGTCGCCCTTTCCAAATGAAGGTGCTGCTCACATATTTACCAACATATTTAATCAGAACAATGAATGAAGATTTCAACAATAGTTCAATTAACTCTTTACACACTGAGTTTAAAAATGACGAATCAATCATTTAAAAAGGACATTTGAAATACTCAAAATGTCCTTCCATAAACAACGTCCATGTTACTCCGTATCATCAGCATTGGGACTAGTCTATTAAACAGCTAGCGACATTAAACCGTCAAACTGCGCCTGCGGTCTCATCTGTCTGTATTTTTCCAGGTTCCAGACATACGGCCCAGCGTCCTCCGTCCACCCACATGTCTCCCCTGGTCACCCCCTCCCCCCAGTCCGGCGCCGAGGTCACGGCATCCGCCGGTGCGTTAGGTGGCAGTGAATACGCTGTAACCTACCGCAGGGGAACAGGGTTAGTGAGCGGGGGTACGGGGACCCAGGGCACCTACACGGCCCTTGACCCCGAAAGTTTAGGACTCTCAGACAGCGATACTCTACAGTCCAGATCCCCAGGGCTCTCCACTAAAGGCCGAAGAGCAGCCATGCACATCACGGGGCCCACCATGGTTACTGTACCCCTGCATATCACATCTAACCTGGCATTAGGGGTGCTGCAAGGGGGCGGGGGCGACAGGGTCATCCACCGGGCCAGGGATAGAGAAGGAGTAGATAGAGTGGAAGGTAAGGAGGGACGAGGGAAGGTGGGGAGGAGGGAAAGCAGAGCAGTGTTAAGGAAGGTGGAAGAAAGCCGAAAGGTTGAGGAAGAAGAGAAAAGTCCCAAGGGGAAAGGGACAGACGGGGGAGGAGTCGTGGATGCAGAAGGGAGTGAGGTGGTAGGTGGTGGTGGGGAGGAAAAAGGGAAAGAAAAGAAGGAGGAGAAGGAGGAGAAGGAGGAGGAGGTCAGAGAAGAATGTAAGCCGGAGCTGGTGGTGGAAGGTCCATGTGTGTCCAGAGAGCAACGAGCCAAAAGCCAGACCTCCAACGCTGAGGCAGATAATGATGTCGATGAATACATGGGTAATTTCACCAATTTCGTAACCGTTGGAGTTTATTTTGTCTGTACCACATGAATAAATAATGTAAGGTCGTCTCATGGTTCATTCACAGACATGAAAGGGGTGACGCAGGTTGATTGTCAGCCCGAGGCGACTCAGCGTGGCGATGACTGTGTGTTCGATGCTTCCAACGTCCTCAATTCAACGGAAGTGGAGGAGGACGACCAGGAGCTGTCTGGCTACGTTCAAGATAACTTTGATTTCCTGGACCACATGGACTGCAGTGGCCCCCAACAGGTGTGTGTTGCTTGATCTGTACAGTACAGACGAGCTTTGAACTCTATTTAAAGGTGGAAAAGATACATGTGAAGTTTTCTGCCTTGCACTCTTTTCCACTTTTCTGTCTCTTTTCACCTCTCAGGTGCACGAGTTCTCCGTTGAACCTCCAGGTCACTCGGATGAGGAGTATGACGTTATGGATGAAGCTCCTGCCGAGCTGCAGGCGGACCTGCAACCAGGCCCTGACGCACCAGCCCAGAGCCAGACAGAGTTAAATCTACACAGGCCGCTCAGCATCGACTCACAAAACCGACACACTAAATCCCTCAGCTTGCCTTACATGACCTCACTCGTCTTCGGATCGGCGGAGTCCTGCTCTGAAGAGGAGGCTGCAGTGGAAGACAGTGATGATCATGAGTACAGTAGTGAGGATGATGAGACTATCTTTGCTAAAAGCCTTCCCGCGAACTTCTTTTTAGATGATTTGACCTCAGATACGGACACTGATAAACAGGACAGCTGCCCTCTTGCTGGGGTTCCTGTGCACCAGTCAAGGAGCTCTGAGGACGGAGAATGCCAGTTGAACGTTGAATTTGCTGCATGTAAAGAATCAACTGCTGCAGACCAGGAGCAGGTGGAAGTGAACGACAAAGGGGATGAAGATGGACTGAGAGAAGAGGAGATCACAAAGAAGGAAGAGGAAGATCACCGGGGAAGAGACCAACTGGAAAACAATAGACAGAGGTGAAACGCATTCCGATTTGACATTTAACACAATATGTACCCCTGTACCGATGCAGTATTCATCACAGAATGCACCTTTAAGGCTGCTTTAAACAGGATTTGTATATCAGGTTAGACATGTAATGCGAAAGGAGTCGCTTGTAGTGATAAAGACCATTGCACAGCAAACAAGTATTCAAATGTTTGCAAATATTGACGTAAATAAAGTCAAGTCCGTACGAAATATGCAAAAAGTAGATCTCATCCTGCTGCACAGTGGGTTTAGCTCATATCAATGAATAAATGTAAAATCATCAAAATTCACTGGAACTTAATTTTACAAACCTTACAAACCAGTTTTCCAAAGCAGGATATTGCTTTCTTAAATATATCTATCTGTCATTCATCCGCAGCAAAGCCACAGAGGAAGACGTCATGGAGGATTCTGAAAGTGACAAAGAACAGCTTCTCCCTCCAGAGGCATCAGCCTACGGCTACGCTGACTTTCCACCGCCCAGCGATGATGAATCAAGCGCCGTGGCCGACCTGAACATCGAGGAGGACGAGGCGGACATGTTTGACAATCATCACAGTGATTATCCACCTTGTGATGAAGTTCCTCGTGCTACGCAGGAAGACATTGTTGACATTTCTTCAGAGGAGTTCAGAGACTTTCCTGTAAGTGCAACAGAACAGCCAACAAAAGAGAGAGACCATGATGAGGGAGAGGACAGTGAGGTAAACAAAGAGATAGAAGACATAGGTCAAGAAATGGTACCGGGGATAGAAGAAAGTGATGATAACATGTGGGAAGAATCCACCGAGGAGGGCAATGAAGTGACGGCTGAAGAAAAACAGGAAGAAAAGATGCAGGGAGGTGACAAAGAGCAGGATAGTGCACTTTGGCAGACAGGCAGGGAAACTTGTGTTGAACTTGTTATGTGGGAAATGATAGAGGTTGAGAAGATGGATGCAAGTTTTGCTTGGGAGGGAGATACGGTCAAAGATGTCAGAGTTGGAGACGAGGAAGTGCCGGCAGCAAAGGTTTCAGGAGAGGAAATGTTGGAAGTTGACGAAGGAGAGCCAAACAAGGCAGAAGTCAGAGTCGAGGTAGTGGAAGAATCAACGGAGAAGGTTGAAGAAAAGCTCACAGACCCAGAGATGCAGCGAGAGTTTGAGGAAAAAGAGGCTAACTTACCACAGACAAGTGAACTAGACCCAATTCACAGGAATCCTGCCATCAATGACGAAGCACAGCATCACGAAAGAGAAGAAGTAGTTCCAAAAGAGAAAGAGAAAGACAACGATGACAAAGAGAGAGCTGATGAGCAACGTAAAACGCAGCCAAGTGTAGATAAACAAGTTAAAGAGGCCAGGTGTGACGTGAGGGAATCGAACGAGGGCAGAAAATGTGAGGAAAGTGACAGCAGCCAAGGAGGAGTAGGAAGGAAACTGGTCATCTCCAAACATCCAAAGGTTTACCAAGCCAAAGCGGTGCCGGTCGTGCCTCCGAAGCCGCAGCACTGCAAAATCACCGCCCTGACACTCCGACAGCAGCAGCAGCAAAGAGATAGAAGAGAAAACACGGCGAGGGTCCCAACAGAGCAGGACAAGGTCTGGGTGGGAGACGGCGAAGACGAGGGCAGGGGGAGGAAGGAGAGGCCAACACTCTGGGGAGGGGAGAAAGGAGAGGGGGAAAGGAGGAGGGACGGGGAGGAAAACGCCACCAGGGACTCGAGCAGAAACAGTCCCCTCAGCATGTGTTTTGACGAGGCTGTTGCCAAAGCCACCATAAGGCGAGAGAAGGAGAAAGAGTGCGAGAAGGAGAAGGAGAGGCAGCGGGATTGGGGAAATGAAGTACAGTGAAGGTTCTTTTTCTTTGTCTCTATGTTGATTTGAAGTGATTTTGACTGTACAAACTATTTTTCTATGCGTAGCATAAGGGGCTGTATTTTTCATTCAGAATAAGTTTCAGTATTGTCTATGCAATGCTACTGAAGATGTTAAGTATTTTTTATTGGAGAAAGAACTGTAGAGAGAGCCGACAGGTAATGAGGGAAAAGTGATGGACGAAATGCAACACCCCATCAGGAAGCTAATAAAGGAATAGCTGCAATTATGCTACCTGAAGTTAAATAAAACTGAAACTGTAAGCAAACCAAGAGGCCAGACGAAAGGTGAAGAGCTGCTGAAACACGTCGAGGATGAAATATTACATTTAAAACCCAGAACATTCATAGCTTCCATGCTCGAGGTCTGTAAAACGTTACAAAAGGTAAAGCGATTCGTCTTAAATCCAGCTCACTCCTGTCTGCAGTTGTCGTTCAATTCCATACTTTGTAATCATATAAAGTATATTGTATACGGAAGGTCATATGTATCGATAAACGGTATAAGTATATAGTTAAATATTAGATTTGAAAGAGAATGAGTGATGAATATAATGTCTGCAAAAGTAAAGGTTATTTCTTGGTTATGGGAATAAAAACATGTTTCCAAGATAGTGTCTGTCCTTTATTTTTATAATCATTATTATTGTTCATTATTTTTCTTCATGTTTATTAACTTAAACTCTCTTGAAACTAGATAGAGCCGTTGCATTATTATTATAATAATAATATATGTAAATATGGCATACGGCTTGAGAGTTAAATGTCTACAGTTTTTCACATTTTAATACAGTTTTTATGCAATTGTGTATTTGCAGTTTGACACAGAAAGACAATAAACTAGAAATTGGTTTAAGAATTTGCTTGTGTGAATTTGGTATGAATAAATAATTTGATATTTGACAGTAGGTACTTTTTCTTGTTGTCAACTGAAAAGTGGGATGGAGATTTGTGATTCACGTTTATTAGAAGAGTTACGCCAGTTACGTCTACATCTGCCTACCACGTAACATCCGTCCTGTAATTTTCCCGGAAGTAAACCAAAATAAAACAGCTGTGTGCCTCACTGCAGAAGCCCCAGCTGTTTAATGAAGCGTGACTTTTGCGTCTAACCGTGTTTTTAATTTCACTCGGCAGGATGTCTTTCGCCTCCTCTTTTGCTACGCAGATGGCCTCCATCATGGATGTTTTAACGAAGGCTGCGGTCGCAGAAATAACGAAGCTGGTGGAGGACGGAAGTGTGGTCCTGTGCTTGGAGATGTGTCGGAAAGACAGTGAGATCCAGGAGCTCAAAAGAAGTTTGAAGCGAATGGAGGTTGAACTCTGCAACGCTCAGGAAGCAGCAGCCACGTGCCGAGCTGCGGAGGACGATCGGGAGCAAACAGCAGCCGGGAATCAGGTCCTCCGAGGCGGTTAGTCCTCATCTGGTTCTGCACGAGGGAACCATCACAACCAAACTTCATTCAAAAACTATGAAATTCAGAGTTTGCATTCGTTTAAACAACATGTGTTGCATGTTAGAATATAACTTAAGATCCTGAACGATTGTTTATGGTCTACTGTTACATTTGGCTTAAAGATGAATCCTTCATTTTAATACAATCTTATTTATTAGACTGTAAGTACAACATTAGGCATTCGTGTTTTTCATTTTATCTATACATTGCCAAACTCAAAGTATTACATTTTGGATAGTGAAGTTGGATTACTAACTTAGATGGTTGTGCTGCATCTGTAAGAAAAAATGTCCGAGATGACATCCTCAAATTGCTTGTTTTATCCAAACGGCAGCTCAAAACAGAAATACATGCAGTTTACTGTCATCTGAGAACAAAAATAAAACCGTTAATCAACCCAATTGATGAGCAAATGAATTGATATTTTCATTATTGGTTGGTACAGTGTCAGAATAACAGTGAAAATGACCATCACAATTAAAGTCCAAAATGACTTAAATTGCTTGTTTTGTCTGAGAAAAAGTCCAAAACATAAAAGTTGATTCACTTATTGATTCATCATTTTTAGCTCTAGAATTTACTAAATATAAACTCGCAAGCAATTCTGATGGTGGAAAGTTTACAGTAGTAAGTTGATGCAATGGACGTAGTATGCTCACTGAGTTGATGCGGAGTTCATGTGTTGTGTTCAGGAAAAGTAATTTCATGCTCCTCCAGAAATGGACATCTTCCAACAGGATAAGTAAATAGCCACAAGCTCTTACTGTCCTCAGGGATAACGAACAAGCTTCGTACCCAAATGTAGGGCAAGTAGTTCTAATGACCTACGCAGTTATCCAGGTTGACTGCTTTCATATGTTATTTTCACAGGTTTTTAACTTACATATTTTTTTTTCTGTCAATTTCAGATAAAAAGCACGATCAGAAAACATGTGCCGTGTATCTGGAGGCAAAGGCTGCTCTCTCCCCATGCGAGCCTGGCCCTGGAACAGAGGAGAGCCACGACACGAGGCCAGCGGTGAAACACGAGCCCGCGGAACTCGCCACCCAGGAAACAACAGACGACGCGATAACGGTGGGCATTTGCTTCGAGGCGGCGGAGCGAGATGACCCGATCTGGCCTCCTCCTGCCTGCAGCATGTTTGACGAAAGCTCTCTTGCAATGCAGCCGCACCTACAGATCCTCCCCCCTCAGGCCGAGCAATACGCCGCTCATAGGAACACAGAAAGATCCAGTAACTCTTCATCAACGGCAGCAGAGGAAATCGCAGATGCTTCCTTAAGTGTGCCGATAAAAGTAGAGGTGGAGATTCGACCTGCGTGCATGGGAAGCGCCACTTTAGAGTCGGTTCATAATGAACGGATCAGACATGCTTCACACCCTGCAGTCAGTCAGGACCAACAGGCCGGGCCGTCACTGGCCCCGCCTCACGCACAGACGTCGGCGGCGAAGACGTTCGGACTAAACACAGAAAATCCCATCCTCGGTACAAACAACCCGAGAGTAAAAACGCCACTGAATGTTTGGAGAACAAATCACAAACCGTTCATCTGCTTGGTCTGCAACAGGGGTTTCCCTCGCATGTGTCAGCTGGAAGAGCACAAGGCCTGCCACCAGTTCTACAAACCTTACCGGTGCCTCGAATGCGGGAAATCCTTCACGCAGAAGACGCGACTGAAGACGCACCAGAGCGTGCACACGGGGGAGAGGCCGTTTAGCTGCAAAATCTGCGGCAAGATGTTTTCGAGGCAGGACAACTGCACCAGACACGAGCGGTTCCACAGCGGGCTGAAGCCCTACAGATGTGGACAGTGTAGTAAAACCTTCACTGTGCTGGGTAACCTCAAAATACACGAAAAGGTTCACCAGCAAGGGCGATAGCGATACTTCACCCTCACTGAGAGAATTCGCTCAGTGTACTTTGACAGTTTATGATGCATTGCATGCAGCCACAGAATGCCCAGCATGTATTTCAGGGGGCAAAGCAGGAAAGCCAGGTTGTTATATTTATGAATTTCTCTGAACAGTGTGCTTTATGGAAATTAACTCATATCGCCCAACCATACCCCAAACACATGCTGTTATCTGTATTATCGTGTATGACGGAAGCTGTGTTACGGTGCCGATACTGACTTTATGAAGCGGCTTGGGTATCTGCCATGAACGATCCAAACCAAATCAACTTTACTGTCAATATCATGAAGTGTAGTGCCTCTGCTGCCAGTTGAATTAATTCAGTCATCGCAGCCTACATGTGTTTTTTCATGGCTCATGTTGCAAAATAATGATTCCAGTTCGTTCCACGCTGTTTCAGAGAAAGAGGGCACGTGTGTCGGATCAGTGCTCTGCATTGACGGATATCCTCACCTCAGGTACAGGAATCTGTATCGGGAGAGAAAACGTTGGGTCGGTGCACCACGTTCTGTTTTCCAGTTTCATCTCACTGTTTGAGGTGTTTCAGTGCCTTGGAAATGTTCTGGTCATCCTTTCCCCTGTTGGTACTTTTGTGACGTTCCTTTGTCTTCGTGTTTGGCGGACCTTTCCAGATACCGGCCGTGTATTTGACCTGAAATGACTTGTCACACAAGAGATGCTTATTCAACGTATCATGCGGCCCAATGCAATCATTTGGGTGCACCAGTGATTATGTGTCATAGTTTGGGTGTGTGTGCCAATGCAAGAACTTATTGTTTTAATATTTGCAGTTAATTTAAATCCGTCTGTAGAGATTTGATTTCTCTTGACGTTAGTTTGTAAATGTTCCCATTTTGTCTTAAAGGTTTGTCTTTCTAGTTTTCTCTGAATCATTTTCAAATACATACATATATAAATATGTAACATGTACTATAAATGGATCAATTTATTAGCTGTTTTTGTTTGGAATATGAACTTTCTATTTTATGAATATGGTTGAATTGATTCATATTTTGTTGGGAGAAAAGGGGACTTAAAATGCTTTTAAAAAATAAAGTAAGGTCAGTTAATGGTTGTCTAATCACTCATTGTGTTTTCTTTCATACATGGGGTCTGAAACACAATACTGCTTGTTATGGGTGGCACAAAAGTAAATATTGCTGAGGTAAACAAGATAACACTCTATTTTGATGCTTTTTAAAATGCATACAGCCGCCATTTACATTAAAAGTTCTGCACTACATTTATCTGACAGCTTGAGTTACTTTAAAAATTCAGATTATTAATACATAATATAATTACTCATACATGATATATTGGATAAATAATACATTTTTTCTCTATTTGCCCTTTCTTCTCTACTCTTCCCGCTGACCATCAGAATTCCTAAAGATGGACGGACATATCTAGAGTTTACTATTTGATGCCACAAATTGTGTTCCTGTGCATTTCAACTTTTTTATTTTAATTGTATTAATTTATTTGACAGGGATGATACATATGGGCATTGTTACATTTAAATAAAATACAATAAATGCAATGTATATAGGATATCTAGTCGTATATAATTTACAATATATATATATATACATTATATTATAATTATAAATAATGTAATTATTATCCTATTATTAGACTAGATGTCCTATATACATATAATATTACTGCTGCTTGGATTATTTCCCAATATGCGTTGGGCCTTTCCGCCTGTCTTTACGGTATTTATGTCATCACTTCCGTAAAACGAGAACCTGTGTTTATTCTTTTGTACCAATTAGCTGCTGCTAGCGGAAAAGCGGTCCACATTAAAGCCAACACCCAGTTCGTACGCGTCCAGCGGCTTCAGCCATGGCTCGTTCCAGTTAAACAGGCGAGGAAGTTGCAGACACGTTTCTCTCGCTGTGGCGTTCAGGGCTTCCCCCGCCACGTTGTTTTTGTTTAAAAAACTATGCTGAGCAGTGTTGCTCTGCGGGCTCAGATAGCCTCCATAATCAATGCCTTATCCAAAGCAGCTGTGGCAGAAATCGCCAAAGTTGTGGAGAACGGCATGGTGGTGTTGCGGCTGGAAATGTGTCAGCGAGAAAACGAGATCCAGAAGCTGAAGAGCAACATCGAGGTTCTGCACAGCGAGCTGAGGTCGCTGCAGGAGAGCGTGACCCTGCGACCCGACGACCACGGTGAGATGGACCTGACACGGACCGACCCAAAACACCCGTTATATACCGTGTTAACCAGGGTGCACTTGTCTTACAGCACACCGTAGTGTTACACTGATGTAGGAGACACGAGAACGAGTTTATTAGGGCTAGAAATGAGGGTAAATATTGGGCTTGTGTTTGCCAGGTGGGCACAAAAACACACTTCAAATGAAGGATAATGGAACTGGAGGGTGGGTACTACGCTTCTGTGATGATGGGGTACTGGGAACTTAGGACCCTGGGAACTTAGGACCCTGGGAACTTGGGACCCTGGGAACTCGGGAACTCGGGACCCTGGGAACTTGGGACACTGGGACCCTGGGAACTTGGGAACTCGGGACCCTGGGAACTCGGGAACTTGGGGACCCTGGGAACTTGGGATACACTCCCTTGGTCATTACCATTATTCTGTTCCTACTCTATTCATTTTAATAAACTAATACACTGTTGTTCAACTTTCTCATTGCCTCTCCACAGACAGTCAGAGAGTCGTTGGTGATGAGAGGACCTTGTTTGAAAATGGGCCCACTGATAAGAACCATAACCATGCGGACCGTAACGGCCTGTCCATACCTGAGGTGCAGGTGAAATGTGAACCTGTGGAAGAAGGAAGTGAAGAGAACAGAGGACAGCCTGCCCAGCTGGGAGAAGAAGCGGCCTTGTATCAAAGGGACAACGCACAATGGACGCCGACGACGCAAACTCAGACGGGACGCAACCACTCTGATTATTTAAATGTAGGGCACGACTCTCTGTCGTGTCTCCCTGAATCTCCTCTGGACGCCGGACCGGCTGCGCCCTGCAGCAGCTCCGGTGGGTTTCAGCCGAGCCCGTTCAGCCGCGGTCTGCTGGGTTACAGTCCGTATCGCAGCTCGTACAACGCGGTGTGGAGGAGGACGGCGGCGGCGGCGGCGGCGAAGAGGTTGATGTTTAAGAAAGGCTGCATGTGTTCGTACTGCGGTAAATGTTTTCAGCGTGCCGGGCACTTGGAGAGGCATAAAAGGATTCACACCGGTGAGAAACCGTATCGCTGCGAGATATGTGGGAGGCTGTTCAATCAGAAGTGCAGCCTGAAGGGGCACATGAAGATTCATGGAAGATGTAAGTAAGAAGTACCTCATTGTCTAAGACTCTAAGCAAATGAAGTCCTTCCTTTAGTCAACAACTGCTTGTAGAGTTGCCTTTGGGCCAAACAGTTTGTCCTCTGAAGCTCATTGCCATGAATGAGTGAAAGACTTTTTAAAGTGTCGGTTAGATCTGTATGCTAAGCAGGGTGTTGTCCCAAAAGAGTCTGCTCAGGCAATATTCTCTTTATAATTGTCTGAAAATGAAGACATTCTTCCGAGTATTTTCCTGCTCGGGGAGGTCGGGACCTTTAGCTGTGGAGCTGATGGGGATTTATGTGTCTAAGGTCACATGGTCGTTGGGGATCAAACCTAGATACCTGTGATCACTGGCTCTCTGTTACAAAGTGCACACACAAACACACACACATTATTGTGCTCTAAATACAAGTACTAGTTCATACTGTATTGGTTATTTGACAGAAGTGTTGTGGTTGGTTTGGGATGCATCATGGCCGATGCATATGGCGGTAAAAGTACATGTGATGTCTTTTTTTCTACCTAAACAGGTATTCAGCCCAAACTCCTCGAGATGGAAGTAGGCGAACAGAAGCATATTCTTCAGCCCAAACCCCTCGAGATGGAAGTAGGCGAACAGAAGCATATTCTTCAGCCCAAACTCCTCGAGATGGAAGTAGGCGAACAGAAGCATATTCTTCAGCCCAAACCCCTCGAGATGGAAGTAGGCGAACAGAAGCATATTCTTCAGCCCAAACTCCTCGAGATGGAACAGAAGTGCATCCCCGAGGTGAATCCGCGTACGGATGCTCTTCGCCCTGAGGAAGAGAGCCAGGTGAAGGCTGTGGACGATCTCCCGAAGACCGAGGACATCCTCTCGGCACCCGTACACGTGAAGCGTGAGCCTGCAGAGGAGAACGTAGCACCGCCGCTGTTTCTCGGAGGAGACGAGCAGTCAAGGGAAGGAGGCGACGACCTGAGTGAGAACTTAGCGGCGTTTGCGAGGGACAGCCACCACTGGATGTCCAGGTTGCAAGCTCAAAGCAACACGGAGTATCTCGGTAGCTCGGCTCAGAGCGCGGCGTCCTTCCCGGGGATGGCTCAGTTACTTCCGCCAGCAGTCGAAGCTTCTTGTAGCACATTCTCCTTTCCGGGGAAACCGTATGGGGAACTCTGCAACGGCATGGTCTCCCACGCGCCTTACGGCTCCTCAGACGCGCTCACGATGCCGAGTGAAGCAGGTTTGCACGGTGCGGCTGGAACCTCGCTGGATCACCTCCTGCAGAGAGGGAGCAGGTCTTTTCAGCTGGTCAAACCCAAGAAGTGCTTCGTCTGCTCGTACTGTGGGAAGGTGTTCGAGCGCGTCGGCCACCTCGAGAGACATTTACGCATTCACACCGGGGAGAAGCCGTACAGTTGCCATATGTGCGGGAGGTGCTTCAATCAGAAGAGTAGCCTCAAGAGCCACATGAAGACGCACAGAATTGGTAAGCGATGAACTGCGTCATTCCCAGATAAGCTACGGACCCGGGTTTGAATCCGACCAGCGGCCCTCTGCTGCAGCTCATCCCCAAGTCCAAGTTGTCACATTCAATTTACTTTTTTTGTCCAACCAAAAGTCCAAAACTCTACATCTTTAGTTCAGTATCATTGAAGACCATGAATGTTGGGAATTTATGCTAAAAAAGCAACAACGTTAAAATAAATTTGTGACCAAAACGTTGACTACATCCATAACAAAGCGTGGTCTCTTAATTTTAGAAACGTTTCCTTGTCTTGAGGTGGAGCTCTTTCGGGGGAAATATTAAATTAACCGTATATTTAATACCAATATGTCATTTTAACTCCACCGTTTACTCGATCCACGTCTTGCATCACTGCTGCAGGTGAAAGCAAAGTGAAATCTGATTTGCTCGTTTCATATTTATCGCCTGCTTTTCCCCGAACAGGTGAGAGCACGGACGTGCTGGAGGCACATCACCCGATGTTTGCGATGGCCGAAAATCCATCGCCGCAGAACCCGGCAGAACCCAAGACCGGACTGGCGGCTTCAATGGAGCAGTTGCTGGGCAGCGCGTACGGCGAGGCAGCTGGTGAGCAGACGGTGACGGTGAAGCTGGAGCCAAACGGGGAAGACTTTCACACTCTGAGTCAGGCAGGCACCGAGAACGGCACCGACCACAGTCGGCTGTGGGCACCTGGGATAGAGAAGAGCAGCGACGCCGAACAAACCGTCCGCGTAGCGCTGCACGACGTCAAGTATCGCCTCAGTCCTGCTGCCGGAGCGGCCAATGAGCGGCCGGGATACACGTCGCCCATAAGAGACGTGTCTTTTCTGAACGACAAAGAAGAGGAAGCAATGATAAACGCTGGGCAGTATTCGGCGACGGGTGTGCGTTCCAGACGCCCTGACGGGACTCTTGAGCTGCAAGATCAACACGTTACACAAGAGCGGTCAGTGGCAGAGTACGCAGCCGTTAGTGACGGGACTCACCGGGGAGGAGGGTTCGCATTTAATATGGCCGCCTCGGGCAATCGTGCGGTTAACTGTGGCGCAGAGGACGCCACCGGGCAAAATTGCTTTATATGCTCAACTTGCGGTCAGAGCTTTGATAGCTTCAGTTCATTTCAGAGGCACCAGTGTAAAAATGTCACGGAGCAATCCTTCAGCTGAGAGGTATGCGGGAAGATTTTTAATCAGATTAGCGTCCTGAAATTACACCTTAAGCTGCATGTAGAGTAATTAGTTTGCAAATTACACGACGTGGAAAAATACTTCCAAGAACAAAACATTTGTTTTCTATATGCAGTAACTATTAAGAACAATCTTTTTGTCACATTTCCACAACATGTTGACTATCTCCATCTCTCCTTCGCTTACAAACCAGTGTCCAGTGTTTCACGTGGCATCTGAAGCGGTCACGGTGTCTAAGTTGTTGTAATCATTTGTTTTAAGAATGCGGTAATGGTCCGTTGACATGAAGTAAATGTTGATCACTGCACTAACTGGAGTGCAGGTAGAAGTGAACCAGTCCCGAGACATTATGGCCTCGACTAAAAGTATGATATTATCATCGCCAAACTAAAGTAACCTCACACAGAATCGCATGCTTCACGTCCCTTCAATGACACTTCATCTGAAATGTGCCCTTTAATGAACGAGTCATGTTTGCACTGGTGCTGAATTTCCTGATTGGAGACATGCTTTCATGTGTCAGCGCACTTTTTGTTCATCATTGAGAGGTAGGGTTTGATGATGATGTACTTTTTGGCAAAAAAAAAAAAAAGTATTTCGTGGAATTTGGCTGAATTAGAAGGAGAAATCTAGCACTGGTTTATTCTCTGTTCAGATGTTTTACTGCCAAATAAGAAAAAACGTGAAATCAATCCGTTTCATCAAGCTTTGATAAGACAGTCCACTGTTGTTTTTTTGTACTAAGACACACTTTTGTGTTTATACAATCTGAAAATATGGAATAATGCCACGTTTCTCTTCATAGGAGGACGCAGTGGCGGTACTACTTTGTCTCTCATGGAGATGTGTGCTGTTGATGAAACAGACACTGGTGTCTTCATTTTACGTTGAGCCAAACGAGCCCTTACACCAATGTACTGTATACCTCACATTACTACGGCCTTCAGAGCTGCATGTAAATATGTTGTGATCATGTTTGAGCAATAGTCTTTCAAAAGGCAGATTTAAAGCAGATGATGTCCGGCCAGGACTTCAAACCGACCGGGTAATGTTTTTTTTGTTTTTGGAGAAAGGGAAAGAACTGCAATAAGTTATTGCTAAATCATATGAAGCTAAACTAAAGAAATGTGAAATGGCTGTAGCGCGATTCACTGCTATCGCAACTGTGTATCACATTGTACAGAATGTTAGATTATGTTTGAACAGACGGTTATATTGGGAGAATCTGCTTTTCTTTGTTTAGCTTTTCGTATTTTTCAATGAATAAAAAAACGTAAGTTAAATGAATTGTGAAGTCTCTCTGGTTTCATGTCTTCGGGTGGTCCGTCCGTCAAAGCTCACCTTGACCTCTTGTCCGTCCCGTTCTTCTGAACGCTTTCAGCGAATGTCTTTCAATTTGTCACAAACATTTGGTGGTCAAAAGTCAAATATCACTGTGACCTCTTCTCCGTCCTGTTCTAGTGATTCCTTCAAATTTGGCACAAATGGCGACTTTTGACCTGAGAGTTCAGAAAGGAGCCGGCCCACCGAGAGTCAACTTCCTGTCTCTGTGTCACGTGGGTTTTACCGCTGTCCTGTCCCTTTAAGAGACTAAACGTCCTGTTTCTATTAACTCCAATGGGAGTGAACGTGAACACAGATTATTTTGCCTCATAGTCACCAAAGTACATATTGGGCCCATTTTTCACAAGCCACATGTCCTTCAAACGTCATGACACTCACATCGCATTTTTCAGCCGGACATATCAGGAGGAAATAAACTTTGTTTAACACCTCTTGCGAAGTTAAGTGTGTAGATATCTAATGATAGCAAATTAAATATAAACTGTAACTTCAACCCAATCTTTCATACACATCCACAATGTTCACTTCCAAACGAGGTGGGGGGGGGAACCACCCCTCTTAAAAGACAAGAAGTGTAAAGAATTTCAAGCCATTGGAGGAGCTTTAAATGTAACATCTTCGTTATAGAACAGCTTTACTTGAACTCGAGAAGTGTAAATATATGATTGTTGAACGCTTAATCTTTCTTGCACCACTTGCTCTTCACGCACCCTTTTGTTACTTCTCTCACGTTACCTCCTTTCCTTCCAGGGCTTCCACATTCATGAAAATGGCGTGTAACGATAATCAGAAGAGGAACCAATACACACCCTCAAGGGACCCCTTGGAACAAATGACGAGGGCCACAAATCACAGATTGGGCCTTTAGGATCGAGTGGTCTTAAACCGTTCCGCGCTAACTGGTTCTTCGTGACTATTTTAGCTTAAAGTTTGTATTTTAAAGGTTATTGTAGGCGACCTGCTCTGCAGACGGGGTTATAGGGTAGCTTTTCATTTTTAAGTGGACTGGCGGAGGGCAGCTTTCATAGGATAAAGCCTACAAATACATCTGTCAGTAGGCACTATGAGGGGGGGGGGGGGAACTGAAAATGTGAAATGGCAAACAAAAGGTGAAAGACGTCAAACATGTCTCTCTCTCTCTGTCGCTCTCTCTCTCGCTCACTCTCTCTCCCCCCCCCCCCCCCCCTTGGTTGGTTGTAATTTCCCTGCGTGTCTACTGGTGTATTTACGGTAAAGCCCTCCGCCGTCACACGGAAGCAACGGTGCCAGCTAGCTAGAACTAAACGGAGGATGTAAAATGTAGTCCGTCGGTTGTTTTCGCAATTTTTTTTTAATCAAAACCGTCGCGTGGAGGGATTTATTTGTTATTCTCCGCCCTCGCATATTTGCACGAGTCAACATGGCGACGTGCATTCCCTTTCAAACCCAGTTATCCTCGATCATGGAGGTTTTGGTGAAAGCGGCAGTGGCAGAGATATCCAAACTAGTCGATGACAAATGTGCGTTTTTGCATCTAGAAATCTCTCAAAAGCAAAGCGAGAACGATATCCTGAAGAGGAAATTACTGATGACGGAGAACAAAACCGCTCAGCTGCAGCGCGGGTTTGGTGAGATGTTTAGTTGTTTGATTACGCTGTTAATTAACGACGCGAGTGAACTATTACCGTCATGCATATTGATGTTTGAGTGTCCTGATCATCTCTTAAACGGGAGGACAATGAGTGAAAGCCAGCACTGTAGGAATGCTGTACATTATTCCGTAAATTCATCTTTATGTTAATGTCCATTGATTACTAAATTAGATGTATTACCTCCTTTTCTCTGTTTTTTTTTAAAAAAATGTATGTTTTCCTTTCCTGCTGTAGAAAACTATATGGACCGAGGAACTGATGTGGGGAGCTGTCCGCATCCCACTGGAGATATTAAGGTCCGTGTCATTTTCATACCCCATAAACAGATTTATTGATTTATACTGTGTGGTATGTACCTGAAGCAAGGCTGGATCAGCAATCTAGCAAACTGCTTTTTGTGCCCCCCCGGGGCCACCAATGAGTGTTTGAACATGCTTATAATTAAGTAATGCTGCTCCCAACATGACTTTTATAACAGCGCTGCATCACGTGACCGTGCGCTCACGTGTCAGGGCCGTTCACAAGGGGGTAAAAAGCTGAGCGCTTACTGGGGGCCCCGGCCGCCAGCCGTCCACACGACCCGAGTCATCTACTGCTCTGAACTACTCATGAGATCTTTTGTAAAGCAGATCTAGACGGACCCATTCATTGGACCTTTTCAGGGTCCAATGAATTTTCAAATGCCTGTCCAGAACCACACAACTGACGGATAAAATAAGCGACTAGTCGGTGAACATGGTGGAGAGTTAAACGCCTAAAGAGCCAGATATTTCCTTCAGGAGCTGGTGGAGAGCAAATATGCTCCAAATGAATGCTGGTGTTCTGTAAATACACAAATGTCTGCATCGAAGAGTTTAATCCGTCCTCTCTTGCTCTAGTTCCCCGATATTGACGACTCAACGGTTTCGCTCACAATTAAAGAGGAAAGTCCAGATGAGATGCTGTGGGTCAGTGAATCTGCTGGACCGATTGGTGAGTTAAATAACTGGATTTTAAGCAAGAATTAAATCCAATAAAACCGCTTAAATTAACTGCACGGTCGAGCTTAAATTTAGCTCACGTCTGTCACTCGCAGGTTCTGCTGTTCGATACCGTCATCCAGCAAACCCAGCTAACGCTCCGGAGAGCCGGCAGCTGGAAGAGGACCGTCGGTTAAACCGCTCGGAGTCCGCCGCGAGAAAGGCATCGGAGTTCGGTGACTTGTATAACGCTGGTCAGCATGCAGGAGACACCGGCGGCCTTCAGTTCACCGTCAAGACGGAGAAGGAGGAGGACCGGTCGGGATTCAGTCAGGATGGGTGCCTGCACGGCGCAGGGAAGCAGACTCAACTTGCTGCTGACTTTTCCATGGACGAAAGAGAGAATCAGCTCTGGTCGTCCATAATCGAAGGTAACGACATCGATGCCGGTTTCCCTGACTTTTCTAGCGTGGTGGAGGAGTACTCCAGCACATTTCCGGACCACTCCGATGTTCACGTGGTGTCTAACGCTACCAAGTCTGCCGGCGTCCAGCAGCTGTCCTCTCAGAGGTCGTGTAACGGGATCTACAACAGCGACGTTCCGCAGTCGTCCAGCTTTCAACCCAGACCCAAGGGTAGCCAGTCGCAGCAAGACCGGCCGAAGAAGCAGCTTTACTCGCAGAGAACCGCCTCACAAGTCGCACAGCCGAAGCAGCCGGACGAAAACACCGAGAGGGAGACCGCAGCCGGAGACAGACCGGCCGTAAGTCACTCGCACAACACTTTCACGGCGGGCGGCTTCCACCCCCACAAAGCTCCCCCTGGCACGGCGCGCGGCTACTCCTGCTCCCTCTGCGGCAGGATGTTCAGCCGCCTGCACCAGTTCAAGCTGCACCAGCAGAGCCACAAGAGAAAGCGGGCGTTCTGGTGCACGGTGTGCGGGAAGAGCTTCCAGTGTTCGTCCCACCTCAGCATACACCACCGGACGCACACGGGCGAGAAGCCGTACGGCTGCGGACAGTGCGGCAAGAGGTTCACGCAGCAGAGCAGCCTGAGGGTCCACCAGCGGACGCACAGCGGCGAGCGGCCCTACAGCTGCTCGCTGTGCGGGAAAACCTTCATCCTGATGCACCATTTGAAACGGCACAGAATCATCCACACGTACAGCTGAGGTGGAGACGTCCACGGGGACGTTGCTCAGGTGAAAAGACAGAAAATGACCCTCAAAAACCAAACCGAAAACATGGTTGGTGTTTTCAACCTCGTGTTATTTCTCACGTACTTTGTATATTAATGCATATTCCACTATGCAAGATCCATCTGGGTGGATTTTAAGATGCTTGCTTCATTTTTAAATACCTATCATGATTAAAACGTCAAACTGAATTGCACACGCAAAAACAAGGTCCAAAATGTCTCTTTAAAGAGAAATCCTGCATATTTCCTCTCAAAGTTCCCTGCATACTGATCTTCAGCTTGTTTTGGCCTTAGTTGTAGAAGCACAAGCTGCTCACGATCCACATGAACTCTCTGCTTTAGCGGTCGCGAGAGCGCTTTCCACTCCGAGCCAGTGAAGCGCCGCTTTATGGTTTATGGTTTGACGTCAACATTGGTAAAAAAAAAGCTGCGTGACTGTTGAATTCTTCCATAAAACATATCTCCGAAATCCTTTTTGCCATTTTATTATGATTTCTATTAAAGGATCGTTTAAATCAGCAGCTGGATTCTTTCTTTTTTTTCTTCACTGTTTGTAATTCTTGCGTTGAGGTTATTATCTGTTGCGAAAATGTATCATATTGTTCTTTTGGTTATAACTAGCATCGCTTAAACCTGCAAATATGCAGACCTTCCGGACTCATGTTTGAGGAAGTATGATTCAGAAGTGAGACAGAGTGGGAACGGCGCCCAGGAATGGAGAAGGACATGTCTGACTGGCTGGGTAGTCGGAGTGAACTCATTGACTGGGTAGTCAGAGTGAACTCATTGACTGGGTAGTCGGAGTGAACTCATTTTGAGTCTTTATTGAAGGCTGGTGTAATCGTCAAATGTTATGATTCACCGGGAACCGACTGAGTGGCGATTTGTTCAAGATTTACAAGCAGTTGATGCTTCGGTGCACCAGAGGTGCTGTTGCACGTGACATTGTTATGGTGACATTGTTTATGATGTTATTTCTTTAGAAATTACAACACGATGCGTTTTCACTCAAACGGTTAAACAGGGAGGTTAAAAAGATTTTTTTCCAGCACATTATTTACTGTATTCATTTTGTTCTCAAAATGAGGCTTATAAAACAGCATTTTTGTGGTACAGCCCAGTTAACAATAAACACAACGTAGACGCAACTAAAACAGAACAACAGAGACAACAAGCGTAGTCCTTTAACATGCACATACATCCTCCGGACCCTGCTGCACGGCCCCCTGCTGCACCCCATGATCGTCACACAGGTCTTCAGTCTGATCCTGTGACTGATTTGTAATTTCCATACATCAGAAGCAAACGGATCTGAAATTTTAACATTTTATTTTATTCATTCTTATAGTATTTTCTGTCATGTCAGAAGGTGTTGAACAAATTGCTCTCACAGTTTTCTAGAGGCCAAGATGTCGCCTTCAGATTGTTAACTTTTTCTGTATCCAAAAACCCACGATTTACAGTTGACGGTTATGTAAAACGGGAGGAATCTTTGGCACGTTTGCGTCATAGACGACGATTAATTGATGATGAAAATAGTCGTTGATCGACCTCACTCGAGCTTGAAGTTCTGCCACTCAAACGGCACCAGAGGGCAGCCTAACTCGTCCTTTGACTCGGTGCAGAGAGGGAACCATGACTGCCTGACACCTGAACAGGAACTGGAGCCTCACCCTTCAATAAAGTTCCCGTTTGTAGCCCAGAGTGAAAGGAGCACCTGAATGCTGCACTGCTGCAGTCGTAATACCGGCAGTTATTATTGGCAAAGATATTTTACGGTGCATTGATTGCCATCCCTGATTCATTACACTAGTCTTCCTTTTGCCGCCTGCTCAGTATTTGATGGTGTTGTATGTTTCATCCAGTTCTGATGTCAGTTTAAGATGTTTAGACTAGAGGTTGCAGCAGGCCGATGGAGTTTATTGTTCTCCTGTTTCTCCCGAGTTAAAGAGTCTGCTTTGTCAGCAGGGATGCTGCTGTGGTGTGGTTCATCTGGGCACACTATCCCTGGTGTTGTCATCTCCTGCTGCATGTTTCAAGTACACTTTCCATTGTTTACGATGTATCTAATGGGTTTAGTTCGGCATGGAAAGGGTTACACAGGTAGTTACGTATAGTATAAACACTGCTGCTGTATGTTCTGTGCCAGAGGTGCTTCCTTTTCTTTTCTTTTTTTTTGTAGAGACAGAGCAGCCTTCATGTTTCATGCCTTGTTTGTACTGCAAAACACACAAACGGTTATTTAAACGTTCACAGTTATTTAAACATACACGCAGTCATTTAAAGGTGTTGGAGGAAGAAGTTAATGATTTCCCTTTATAGACAGAGTTCTTGCAGGTCAGTCCACTCATATGATTTACTTCCTGTTTCAAATACAGCAGGTGCTTCAAGAAAACATACCTAAAGTCACGGACAGCTCAGGCTATTCTCACGACCTTGTATGGCCATAAGAAAGGCTCGCCCGAGCGTCATGGAAAATGTTTCTTTTTGGAGGAGGAGGAGGAAGGGGACCAGTGGTAGTGGATATGTTTTGGGTTAGAAAGTGGGCACAGTGTAGACTAGAGTCTCCATGTCAGTGGTCAACAAATAAAAAATAGGGTAAACATGGCTGATAAGGTGTGGGACAAACAGTCAAAATGTCAACCATCTCTCACAGAGGACAGCTGTGGACACCACCTGGATTTATCAGTTGGCGTTCTTTCTGTGGGAAGCTCGCATTGAATCAGTAGGTTGCGCTTTAAAGACACAGACTGTACTTGCTGTACTGGAGACAGAGCTTAGTGATACCGTTTTCTTTCTCTCTCTTCTTATTTTTCCGTTTCCTGTCGATAAATGACCGAACATTAAGTATCTGGACACTCTTGTCTCCTTGTTGGTCTGTTGCTGTTTTTCATGGTTTGGAGAAGAACCTTTAGGTCCAATTTGGGAATTCAAAATTTAGGGAATTTGTTTGCTGCTATATTAAAGCTCTGAATGCCGGATAGAGAACCTGTAGTTAACCATCGGCAGCAGTTTACATGACAATTCCATTTTATTTGACCTTGGGTCCCAGCCCCTTTGGTGAAGCATGTGCCAGATTTTCAGTGTCAATTGGTTTGTGGTAACACACATTTTTTAAAATGTGCTGCAATGTGTGCTGCATATCCCCAAACTGATGTGCAATCAAACTACAAAAAAATCATACGAAATACCTTTTCAGGGCCTT
The DNA here is from genome assembly GCF_949748355.1 of Melanostigma gelatinosum. Classification (NCBI taxonomy): domain Eukaryota; kingdom Metazoa; phylum Chordata; class Actinopteri; order Perciformes; family Zoarcidae; genus Melanostigma; species Melanostigma gelatinosum. Next base: position 4,585,631 of record NC_136648.1, on the reverse strand, counting down.
GCCCGCTTTGCCCAGTTCGTAATCTCGGGTTCATCCAACAAACAAATCACAAATGAGCACAAAATATTTTTAGTTTTAAACAAAGCTTGCACAAAAAACACTGTTTAAGTCATTTTATTGTGGAAGTAGATCCACATTTAGCACAGTTTTTAGCAACATCCTTCTAAAAGACAGAATCCCAGTCTGCTAACACAGTGAGAAGACATGGAAGCAAATCGACATACTGGTAACCGTCTCATGCAGGTTATAATCCCTTTCTCCAACATCTTGATGCTCGATGCTCAAAGCAAATAAGAACACCACTTAAATACAATTTGTATGAATATTTTAGAACATTTTATACCTCTTTTACACCATATGAAATTATTATTTCCCCCCCTTCCAACTATGATTTTATTAAAACATGACGTGATGAGCTGGCCCTCGACATTAAATAATTTGAATATCACTGTTTTCACATTCGTTGTTAACTGACATCAGGGAATGTAAAATAACTGAAACAATAAATATTTATATTATTATTTTAGAAATTATAATACGATGCCGTTTCACTGAAACATTTGTCTGAGTACAGTATCATAATATATCACAGCGGTCAGAGAATAACTCAGACAAATTCATCTGTACACCTCGTAAAATGTCAACGCTGCTGGTAAAGGAGTGTATTAAAAAAAAGTGGACCAGTTTACAGGATTTTAAGACTAGACAAAATAACAGTGATTGGAAACAAAGCAGAGCAAGACGTCTATCAGGTAAAGACAGCCTGGTGGTTTATAACTCTGCACCTTTTTTGTAGCATTCCAACAAGCGTTTTAAAACCCCCTCTGAAGCCAGACAGCTGACCTGGGACCAGGTGTCCGTTTTATGTTCAGAAGGAGTTGTTGTTGTGCTCCAGCCGGGCCACCATGGTGGACACCAGCTTCTCCAGCTGCTCCGCCCGCAGCCTGCCCGTCTCCAGGACTTCTTCGTGGCTGGCCTTCTCCTGGCTGTCGTAGGCCATCACCGCCTGGTTGCTGATCAGCGACAGGGCGAAGCAACGCATCCCGGCGTGGCGGGCAACGATTACCTCGTGGACGGTGCTCATCCCTGCAGCACAGACGACGAGGAGGAGGTGAGAACTTATGCTGCAAACTTGTTATTTAAATGTTACTCAGTGTCCCTGTTGGTTATCCAGCATGACACACACACACACACGCACAGGTGTGCAGACTTGTAAAGAGACAAAGTAGCTGTCCCTTTAATATTTCATCACAGGCAAATGTTAGAAATAAACAAACAGGATTGCTTTGTGAAAAAAAAAGTATCCATGTCTATAACCCCCATTATAAATACATTACTTTTCATGCTAATTAGACTAGGGCTCTCACGTTTATCAGATTTTCACTACACGACAAACGTGACAATACAATTAGTAATAATGCCGTCAGTCATATTTTTCTTTAACATTGTTTATTGTGCGTTTTGTCTTTTTTGGCAAATTAATTTCCCTTAAAATACGAGTGTAGGGAGGTGGAGAGAAAACCATTACTGTTTACAAAAATAAATGTATGCCGTATAAAGGCCTCACTGTAATTTGGTTGTGTGAGCAGTGTTTCTCACTGAAGTTTCTCAACAGTGAGCTTTTTAATGGCTCTCAGTTGGGGTTAGCTTAAAGTTAAGCATGTAATTATGGTGGTTACGTTTCGGGTAAAGTCCTCACAAGTATAGAAGTAAAAGTGTGTGTGTGGCGGGCAGACTCGACACTCACCGACAGCGTCGGCGCCCAGATTGTGCAGCATGCGACACTCAGCGATGGTTTCGAAGGAGGGACCTCCCAGGACGCAGTACACTCCCTCCTTCAGGAAGTCGTTGTAACCCAGCTCTGAGGCCACATCACGGGCCAACTGTCGCAGCTCGCGGTCGTAAGCGTCAGACATGCAGGGGAAGCGGATGCCAAACCTGAAGTGAAGATGAAGGCGGTGACTCAACTTGAAATCCACACAACTGTGCCATTCAGTACTGAAATTACCCCCCAAATGACTCAGGTGCTCTGACGTTACACAGAGCTCTGCTCTGCAGCGACACGTCATGTCAAAGAGTTTCAGATGTGCGTTAAATAGGTGCCTTTGTTGACACTGACATCAGTTTATTGCTGCTCCAGAGCAGAAGTGTGGCTGTTTTGTGTGGGAGCCTGGAAAAATGCAAATAAAATATAGTGGGGGAGGGGCAAACTAGGCACAGCGGGGTCCTTCAAACACTAAATGAGCTGCAAGTGCTTGCTTGAAATAGCTGGAAAAATAACTTTTCTTCATCTCCAGAGTGGAGATTTGAATGAAAATGACTTCACGGCCACTTTGAGCTGATGACAAATTTAAAATCTGAAATCTTTCAGCCAAATATTGAGGACAAACATTTGCGAATCTTGTTGATATTTTGGAGAACCGACCCTATAGTGTGCTACCCCCCCCCCCCCCCCCACTTGAGAGAATAGCATTAAAACATTTTAACGTGACAAAAGAATGTGTTATCTGTGTTAGAATGTGTTATCTGCCCTCATAGAAACATCCCTCCCTCCTTCTCCTCCACCCACCTGTCATCATTTGGTCCAGCCAGCGGGTTGATCCCAGCAAACCCCGGCATGTTGATGTGGTCCTTCATGATCATGACGTCGCCCACTTTGTAGTCCTGGTTGAGGCCTCCGGCTGCGTTGGTCAGGAAGACCGTCTCCACGCCCATCAACTTGAAGACGCGCATGGGCAGCGTGATCTGGAGAGCACAAGGTTAAAAAACAACTAGTATTAAAGTTGTTGTCATGCAAAAGTCACACGAACCTCGCGTGAAACGGAGATAACGGGACAGAAAGAAAGAATGTGTGTTGCTGAGAAATGTTTTTTTTCCACGTTGACAGAAATCAGAGTATTACATAACACCACTGACGTGATAACGCCTGTTTACTGCAGTGGACAATCTGTCTGAGGTTGTGTTCACATCAAAGAACACGCCCTGATATCTCCTCCTCTGCTCGCTGTGAGATCAGACAGCAGCTGTTTGACAAAGACTTTTATAACACTCAAGGAAAACTGTGCACGGTGAGGCCTCTGGAGTAATATCCATTATATAATATATAGAGAATTTTGAGGTACTTGAATAATTGAATATCCATTCATGCTACTTTATACTTCTACTCCACTTGCTTTATTTGACAGATACAGTTACTAGTTCCAGAAAAGAAACCAAACAAATGATCAGTTTATAAAATACAATGTGTCAAACCAGTGGCTGGTCTTGTTTTGCCCCAGTGCCACATCTCAAAGGTTCAGACAGTTTACAATGGAGTACTTCTACTTGAGTAAAAGACCTGAGTACTTCTCCCCTCAGTGCTAGCCTTTAACAACCTTTACCGGCGCTTTTTTAAATCGTTACTCACCTTCTGGACGGCGTAGCCCTCGTACAGGTGGAACCTGCCCTGCATGCAAACACACTGCTTCCCTTTAAGGGTTCCAAACACCAGCTGACCAGCATGACCATGCACTGCAAGACACACACACACACACACACACACACTTTATTAGCCACCAAGTGCATTTACTATGAGCCCACACACATGTAGGCACACATAAATTACCAGCGTGCATACCTGTGCTCCGGGGGAAGTTGGGAATGTCACTGTATTTGAAGACCTGAGGGTCCTTCAGCATCTTGGCCAGCCCCCCCAAACCTGAACCGCACACGATTGCCAACGTGGGCCACACCTGCGTGCTGGACAGCAGCCAATCAGCTGTGGTCCGACACTCCTCATAGCTTTCACTGAGAGAGTCAGACGACAAGCAAAGAGATCAGTACTCAGCTCTTGGATCAACAAAGTGTTAGCAAGGTAACTTAAGGGTTAACCATGTCATGCCAACCTTATGTTCAAGATAATGAACATCTTCTGTGTTGGGATAGTCTTGTCAAATTCCATAACAGCTGCTTAACCTTTAAAATTCTTAATGGCCTTGCACCTCCCCCGTTGAGCACTTTCATAACACAAAAGACCAATAGCAGACTAACCAGAGCAACAGCTCGCGGGGACCTTGTGGTCCCAGGCAGGAGAAGCAAGTTTAGCCAGCTATCATACTCTGTCACAGCTTCCGTCACCTGGAACACTCTCCCATCACACATAAGACAGAGCACCACATACAGGTTCTTCACACACAACCTCAAAGCCTGGCTCATTAACAACCAGGTGTGTCAGCACTAACAGTCTCATGCCTGCCATGTCCGTATGTAGCCTGCCTGTCTGTCTGTCTGCCTGCCTGTCTGTCTGTCTGTCTGTCTGTCTGCCTGCCTGCCTGCCTGCTTGTCTGTCATGTTTGACCCTGTGTCTGCAGGATTGTATTGCACAGCTCTGTTTGCTTGTTTTTGTGTTGTTGTCTTTTTAAACAGTTTTTAAATGTTTAAATGTTTTTAGCGGCTTCTAACACCGTGCCCAGGGACAACGGTTGAAAATTAGCTTTTTTAGCTAACACTGTCACATTTACAGTCATGTTTTTATTAGTGTGTGCTGTCGATTAATGTGAACTGTCCCTGTACAAATAAAATCTTAAAAAAAAAAAAAAAGATAAATCACTGCACTGAGATGAATATATTTCCTGTGTAAAGCATATCGAAATACTATAAGTACATTACTTGAGTACTTTGTTTCATTTCACCACTGCTAAAAGCTAATTTTTGTGGATGTTTCCTATCAATAATTTAATTTTTTTGGGTCACCATGACATTTAGGTTAAACCTCTCAGTTTGTGTTTGAATTTATTGGAATGTATTATATATTTTTTTGCAGTGTAAGCACATTGCCAGCATGTAGCCATCGTCTCGCGCGCATTCAGTCAGGAACGGGAGAGTTTTTGTTGTGGCTCTTTGTGCCATAATGTGGTTTTTGGTGACTCGGCATAACTGGACAAATAAAAGTCAAAGCAGCAGAACGGAACCATCCTCTGTGACTCAAAACGGGTCGTTGGGTTCATAGAAGTGACGTCAGTGCGGAACAAGTGAGGGGGGTTCCCGGCCCATCGGTGAGCATAATGTTCCGCAGCCTCGAACAGCCTCTCCCACGTGGTCCATGAGGAATAGCATCATCCTCTCAGCCTTCTCGGAACGTTTTTAATTATCCGTTAACAGGCTAAGGCGTGACAGTGTATCCGTTTATCTGGGGATTTGGGTCAAATGTAGAGCTACATTTAAGCGGAGTTTACTATCTTAACAAAACGTATTACAGCCTAAACATATAACTCTCATTGTAAAATAAGTGATGGAAACCCCGCGATGAATTCCTGTCAAGTCGACATCACCGCGGCATTATATCGTATCTACATAAATAATTGGATTATTGTAATAATACACGAGTAAAAATTGATATACTCACCTAGACGCACACTCGGACATTATGATACGTGATGCAGGAAGAGTCGACAGTTGTTCCGTGTGAAATAGTCTATCGCGGATGTTAGCGTGTCTTGATGGAGGCACCGGTTCTTTTTTGTCGTTTACGCCCCCTAACCATTCAACCGACACGGCCGCTCCATTCCACTGACCTCACAATCAGGCAGAGCCTCTGATTGGTCGAAGCGCGGGCGTTATTCGGGGGCGCTTCCGACGCTCTCGTCCCGCCAACCAATGGTGCGTTCACGACCACCCCCTCCCAAAACAGAGACGGTCAGTTTTTCCTGTCAGTCAGTCGGGGAAAAGTCTAGACGAAAATTATGACAAACAAAAACACGAGCTATCATTGAAAGGCAACGCAGCTTCATTTATAAGGCACATTTCAAACCCAGAGGCAAGTCAAAGTGCTTTTCATTGGCCAAGAAAAGCACTAGATGTTTTAAATGCGGTACAATTTAGTTTGTACTGCAGTTATGTTTGCAGACATATGAGTAAAATATGCAGTTTGACATCATCACTCAAAACCCTCAGTTAGGCACTATGCTATGCTGGGAATTTCAATGAAATTCAGAGAATTATTTGGTGCAGAAGACAGAAAGATAATATTTACAATATTTTAATTTGTTGATGTTTGATATTGTTATGTTTAATACCTTTTTTACCAACATACTGTATATGTCAGCTTCAGTGTGTCGGATACCTTATTTCAGTTTTGTCCTTTATGTGAAGAGGTTATTGGCGTATGTGCAATGAGACAATGAAAAATAGCATAAGCATACAAAACTAAAAAAGCTAAGCAACACATACATTAAATACTTGTTAGCAACACTTCTGAAACACAACTCGACACGTCGGTGTCATCAATTATTGTTTTGGACTATAATCCTTCCGCTTTTGTTTGTTGTGTGGCCACTTTATATCATTATGTACCCTGCGTGACCACTTATGGAGATTAAATGTAGAATTTCCGACAGTACCTGAAGGCAGCATGCCGCATTTTCTCACTCACAACGTGGTCGTGTTGCTCTTCCTGCTGATGCAATTCTGCTGGAGACAAAAAGAGACAAAAGTGTTTGATCATCTCTGACAATACACGTGCTCTTTCAATAGTCATTTACAAGATATGAGAAAAATATTTCTTTGACAAATTCTTTGTAATTTGTTGAAATTACAAAAAAATGTTAGACTTGAAAAGTATGTGAAAATATAAAAAGCAGCATACAGTGCTTTTCAGAAAATATTGAGAACAAATTATAAAATTATTACTTACTTCGTTTCAAAAAGTATCTCTTTCCATTTTCATAGTTTCAATGACATATAATTCCCAGTTATCACATTTATACAAATAACTGTTTCATGTGTGTGTGTGTGTGTGTGTGTGTGTGTGTGTGTGTGTGTGTGTGTGTGTGTGTGTGTGTGTGTTTGTGTGTGTTTGTGTGTTTTGTTTCACGTACCAGCACAGTGCAGCCAGTGTTCTTGTTACAAACTGTTATGTAACCACTGATTTGTATTCACACACTGTCAGGCCCCTTTGTACTGAAGCGCCAGCCAAAGCCTGCTGCTCTCACGCTGTGAACTAATTTAAAGTGGAAAAGTTTTGCATTGATAAAAAACAAAACAAACAAAGAAAAAAACAACAACAGAGCACAGAGAAGATTTACTTTCTTTGCAGATCAACTGTCCTTTTTGCTACACATTCGAATACAAAAGCTCATTTTGCATTTAGGAAAATAAATAATGTTTGTCTCCACCGGCGAGCCGTCCTGCTACTAAACTGCATCTCCATGTAAAGTATATTATGAATGTAACTGTATTAGTACAGCTCGTACTGCACACTCCAGCCTGCAGAAACAGTGTGTCAGAAACTCCAGACACACCTTTCAATGTTTTCTGTTACTTGTGGTGTTTTTGGTTGAATTCCTCTTTTCTTCCTCTTTCCTGCTCATTACTGCTCTCTGATGGGGGTAGAAGTTATCACAGGTGGGACCAAGTCATTGTTTTACAAGTCACACGTATAAGTCTCAAGTCTTTGACACTCAGGTCCCAAGTCCCAAGTCAATTGATTCAGGAAATTAAGTGATCAGTGGCGCAATTTTTAAATGTGTTTTTTTGGGCTTGTTGGAAGTTATCAAGTATTTTCAAGTATCAAAGCTCAGTGCGTGGTTCGTGAGATAGTTAGATAGTGAGAAGTTATCAAGTATTTTTAAGTAAAGTCACTGATGTTAAAACCCAGATGGAGATGCAAGTTTATGACTCGAGTCTGACTGAAGTCAACACCTTTGTTCGTATTATACAACATCATATTCTTTGAAGTTAATGCAGTCTATACTATGTAATACAATCTCTCTTGCAGTTTCTAAGCTGCAAACTGAAGCCATTTGTATCACCTGTTTCTGTGTAGGTGTGCATACAGGCAGCATGTTAGAGAGAGAGAGACCCCGTTTATCATGTCAATAACTCGGTAATATTCAGCCTGCAACAGAGACGTTGCACCGCGATGGCGTCTGTGGCTGTCGTGGCCTTTCACACTGTGTATCACAGGGGAGCGGTGGTGCTTTCTGTCACCAGTGAGGGGAGCTCCAATGCAAAGAGCTGCTGATTCAGTGATTATTCAGAACTCTGCATGAGTTCAGCTTGATTTGACCTTAAAGATTCATTCGTTGAGCAACTCTAGTTGCAGCATCAGCCTCTTGGACTTTTTGTATTTCACACTTATGTATCTAAGATTGAAAGTAAAATAAATATGGGAATATGCTATTTGAAATGAAAATGTTAGATATGTTATGTTATATAATATTAAAGTTTTCTGAAAAAAAAACTAAGCTGGTGGGAAATGTGCTCATTTGAGCTTGTATTTGTTTAGTATTTGTTGCTTTTTACCACAAATCTGACCCCATAATTGTGCGTCTCCTTTCAGGTGAGCAGACTGAAGCCCTGTTCACCCGAGAAAGAAAAACAGTGGTCCCGAGAATGTCTGGGAGGTTTCAGTAAACACACACACACACACGCACGCACACACACACACACACACACCCACACACACCCACACACACACTAAAGCACACAGAGGAAGTACTCCTGCAAATGGAAAAAGACAAGAAAACTAAATGAGTTATCTGTTGCCACCTGCTGGCCGAAAGCAAACGTGCAACAAGGGACTCAGAAACGGAGAAGAGTTGATCAAATATAGAAACATCGATGTAAAGAGAGTATTACAAATCCTAATAATCTTCGTGTTATTGATAGAAATAAGCAATATCAAGAAAGTTAAGAACCGACACATCGGTCAATGAAAAAAAAAGAATATATATATAAATAAATACATATTAGTAGTCATCATCCATCCAAATGATAATTCCAGGCTTTATGCAGCGAGTACAACCCAACAACAGACCGTCTAACTCTAGACACTTATGTAGAAGGGAGCTCAGTCTTTTCTACATAAGACAGAAATGGCTGCCATAAGTTATAGAACGCAATACTTTATCTTAGGTGGAGAAACTTGCAGATCTAAGAGGAATGAAAGGCTGATGGATGGCTGATGAGTTCATTGCATATTGGATGTGAAACAGAATGAATGAATGAAACAAAGATGCGTTCTTGAACCAATGGTGACTTCATGAGTCTGTGATTGATGGATAAAACCCAGCAGGTCTCTGAACTCTCTGAGTTTCTCCTCAACTGGGACACCGAGGCCGGTGAAGGAGGGAAGTGAACCAGCGAGCCGACCATCAAATAAATATGCAAGAGACGGGATAAGAAAGCTAGAGAGGCAGGAGAGAGGGAGAAAGAGAGTTCCAAGGATGAATGAAACGGAGGTAAGTCCACCAACACCACCAGCGACATGAGCCAAAAGCACTTACTGACCCTGAGAGACACACACACACACACACACACACACACACACACACACACACACACACACACACACACACATTGCGGCCTTCTGTTCCCTCCCCTTTCTGTGAAAGGAGGAAGTGGTCTCACAGCTGATTTTCTCTCAGGAGTCAGTAAAGGACATGCGGGTCATGTTCCTGTGAAGAGTGGCTGTAGTGTGACATAATATCATCTGCAATAACTCAGTCAGACACATACCGGCTCTTAGTGGAAGATCGTGAGGTTTTGACTTAAGGGATGATCACACCAAAGGCATGTCAAGCTCCCCGTGTTGACTTACTGTATGCCAAGGAAGAACATGATCACATGACTAATTTAAAGGTACAGGTTTTTATGATATGTGGCCATAGTTTTACTGTAAGACATATATGTAACACCTGCTGTCGAGTGATATATGTCAAAATGTCATCTTCAAATGGTTCCCAAAAGCTACTTTTATTGAATAATATTACATTTTAAAGAAATGCAGAAGTGGAAGAAGTACTGAGATATTTTATTTAATTACAAATAGAAAATACCACATTGTGAAAAGTACTCTGTTTCAAGTTAAAGTGGAATAATTTTTCATTAGTACTCATGATGAAGAATTGCGTATTTCACAATCATACATGAATGTGTGTATCGCGTCAATGTTACAGCTGTTTAATCAACTTGTAAACTTCTAGTGAGCTTGTGAGTTCTTCTTTGGACATGAAGAAATACTTACGTATTATATTAAAATCTATTCAGTGATTACATTTTGTGTTAATAATCGTAATCTGCAAAGTAACTTAAGTTATTGAATAAATCACGCAGTGGAGTAAAAAGTATCATGCAGATCAACTTTAGTGGAGTAGAAGTATGAAGTAGCAAATGGAAGTCGTTGAGTAAATGTAAACTTTGAACAACTAGACTCAACATCGTTGATTACCACAGTAAGAGCTGTCAAAGGCCTACAATAAAGGGAACACATTGTTCTCGTCTCTTAACGGCCCGTTTCATCCAGCTTCCCCATAACATCACCTCTCTACCTGCAACTCACAAGACACTGGTGCAGGGAAATATCCACATGAATACATAATGATCAGAACTTTATTTTTTTATTTGTAAAAAGTTTAAATTGTGTGTGTGGTTTTTTTTAGCTGATGTTTAAAAGGAATTACAGAAGTGGTGTTACGGGTTGTTTAGTTGCTATAACAGTCTCCCTCGGTTGCAAATTTAAACTTATAGGAACTGAAAGACGATTTTGTCCTTCCGACCTCAGAGTTACACGTAGGGGCCAAGTATGTATTGTCTAAACTCAGTGAATGAATCGAATGAAGGTAGAGGTCTAGTTCAGGTAGAACCTGAACTTGTTGCGATGGTGTGGTGAGTGAATGCTTTCAACCACAAGAGTCCTGACACACTGAGCTGTGGAGCATCGTTGAATACGCCATAGATGACCAACCGTTACCTGAAGCGTTTGTAAAGTGTAGGATCAGGTCAAATCAGGATATTTCGTCATCTGCATCCTTGATTTTGACAATTCTTAAAAAAAATCCCATGTAACTAAACTGCATTCTCAATTTTCGCAGTTTCAAACATGTTGCAACTAAACATAACAAGAAACACAACAAAACCACTTAGTTAGCTTTATTAGAACATCATGGTTTGGCTTTAAGTAAGTGTCTTTGTTGTAGTATTTAAGCGACGAAGTAAATGAATATAATTCAAAGTTGACTGATGGTTTCGCATGGAAACATTAACAGTGGTGTCCTGAGGCAAAGTCCTGTGTTTGACCCGACCATCCACCTCTTCCTCCTTCCTAAACCACGAGAAAATACATCTCCCTCGCAAATTTAATCGACAATGCAGTTTCGTCGTATGGGAACATCATGTTTAGGAGACCATGCTGCTGTTGACCATTTGAGTCGGCTGTTCCAAACTGGCAGTGTGTTGAGCTCTCAGAGCCACCGAGGGACCGTTAAAACAAACTGGTGTGAACATATAGTATCAGTGGTTCACGTTGTCTTTCCGTGATGCTGACTTCCTTTTTCTGGGTATTTTCTGCTTCCCACTCCCACTCGAGCAGGAATCAGGAAGTGAGTCAGCAGAAGTTGAGTCTAATTGTCTGCTACTTATAGGCTTGATGTGTCAGGGGCCTCGGACGAGAGTTCAAGTACCCACGTTGACATGCAGTTACACAACCTCTCTACTGAGGTGCTCTTGAGCACGAAACTGAATCCTTTCCAGCTCTGAGGATGCTGCTCCGTTAAGCGTTAGACCTGCCTCCATCTTTTCTATCATCCTTCAATGTGTTTTGTAGGCACATGGCTGTTTAACAACACATAAATACCACAAAATATATCTTATAAATAGTCCTTTCCTGAATCTTACGTCAGATTTTTAGCACATTTGACCAATGGTCCTCAACAACTCCCTCCACCTCTCCCTCTTTCAATTAAATAATGCTTTGTCACCCTCTCCCGAGGCAGAGTGAGGGGCCGTATTCACCTCACGGACGTCCCTCTTTATGTGTTTGAGCTTAACAGGACACTCCGTACAGACGCTCTTGGACACAGCAAACGCCGGGCACAGACGTTATGAATGGGGGGCTCTGTGGTGCTTAAAACCTGTTTGTGTGTGTGTGCTGCAGGGGGTGGTCTGTTGGAGCTGTTTGTTGGCGTGTGCAGGTGTGCACGTGTGCCAGAGTGCATTTTTGGAGAATTTGCATGTGAGGCCCCAAAAATGTGCATCTGTCTGTCTGTGTGTTTGTTCCTGTGCTCTTTTTTTTGGACATTGTGCATTCAGGTGGAGGTGAGGGAGGGAACAACAGAATATATTGGGAAAATAAAAAGTTGTATTTTGAAGCTAATTCCAGTATCATGCACATGTGGTCCCTTGAGTTATTCTGATCCCGAATTGAGACCGGGAGGGGTGGGGGGGGGAGTGGCGATTAATTATTACAGCAATTACACAGACGTGAGGGGGACATGGACAGGAATTCAGGGGTGAGGGAGAGAGAGACGGAGGGAAAGAGTAAAAGTGAGGGAGAGAGAGAGATATGCCTCTTATAAAGCCAAGTCTTGTCTCTTTGGGAAGAATTTGCGAGCAGTGAGACCGGGCTTCGGGTCAGAAACAGGAGCCCGATGAGCCAATAACTGTCTCCATTAATTCTCCTCGATGGTGTATCAGTACAGCAGGCTAATGAAGTTACTCTTCTCGCAGAATTACAGTCCCGGTCGTGTCGTGTGAGCATGCGTATGGCGACAAAGCTGACATGTGGACGAAAGGCTGAGGCTCCGGGCTCCTAACTCCTCTCTGCACGAGTCAGTTAGATTGCATCCCAGCTGTAAAGGTGAGCAAATGAGTTCCTCAGCAGAGTGCAATGGAAATACCTGAGAAATAGATCAAGAATTTTGCATGGCAACAAAATAGATCTTTTTTTTTAAATTAAGAAATGAGAACTCTTTCTAATACAGTTAGGGTACGTTTCTTCGTTCCACTTTGTAGTACAACTTTACTGTTAATGATTTGTTCATTTATGTCATCTTCCATTTATTAACTGATGTGTATTACTAATGTATCATTTCCATTTTCCTCTGATAATTGTTATATTGCACAGTAAAAATACTTAAACATGTCAAACATTTTGAAAAATCTTTCTAATTTTGCCAAATCTTTAATTTTGAATGAATGTGAAATCAGATTTAAGCTCACAGAGGCCATCTTACACTGAATTGACCAACCTGTGGAGGCATCATGTTCATTTCTGTAGGCTGATGAACAAAATGTAATAAGCAAATTACATGAGAGTGAATAGCATCAAAATGATGGCATTATGAATTGTGGCGAGTTTAAAGCTGTCCTCTAAAAAACCCTCAGGTGTCATTCGGTGCAGAGACATCTGTAGTTTGGTGCAAAGTTTCCCAGGTTGCACTTTAGAGAATAAAGCTTAAATATCAGTTATTCACATCCAATCAGAGCATCAGATTCGACAAACACTTTTATCCCGTGGTTGTGAAATACACATACAGAATTTATTTCCAAATACGGCAAATATAATAATGTGAATCTTTAAAGGTTATTGATGAAAAATGAAGAAATCAGTTCACCACGTGAGTAACATTTATTCAGTGCTCGGTTTAGCGCTCTATTGTCTGGTTCACTGCACTTATAGGTTAAAAAGTGGGAAACTATCACCAAAAATAACCAACAAGTGATTTGTGTTCCTGAGACGTTGGTTCTGTGCAGAGTCGGTGTGTTTCAGTTTTCCTATTAAATCAATAAATCCATCAAGAAGTGAGTTTTGCTCGCTTAAGAACCCTCTTAAATTATATTAGCATATTTTTATTTTATTTATTTTTTTAATTCAAGTTTACCTTGACTACATCCCCATCACTACCAGAGTATTATATTGAAAAGTATCCGTCTGATCAGGAGGATTCTATTGAAGAATTGTGATGGATGAACTGCAGGAAAAAGAGAAGTAAACAAGGAGATGGAGGGTTCAGAAGAGTCATTTTCATGAAACAAATGTTTACACTTCATATGACGAGGATTTCTTTTTTCATTCTCTTCTAATAAATCTCCTCTATATCTCTGTCGACACCTCGTGCGTACTGTTGAAGCTGATAGAGTGAAATTATTTGAAGTAGGAGAATGAAAGAAAGGTAAGAGCGAAGCTGATGGAGGGAGAGAAAGAAAAAGTGAGTGAGTGAGTGAGTGAGTGAGGGGGAGACAGAGAGGGAGAGATGAAGGGGGATTACTCCTCACTCCAGAATACTAATGAGGGCCTTTTGTCACAGATCTTTTTCTCTCTCCCTCCCTCTCTTCCGTCCTCTCGTTTTTCCTTTCACACACACACACACACACACACACACACACACACACACACACACACACACACACACACACACACACACACACACATTGCGGCCTTCTGTTCCCTCCCCTTTCTGTGAAAGGAGGAAGTGGTCTCACAGCTGATTTTCTATAATTGTACACTCTTATTCAAATAATTGCACACACAGCATGCATTCAAAATCATACATGTGCGCCTACAGTCACACATATGCAGAAATAAGCATGTAATTGCAATCCCACTCTCACATTATCACACACACACGCACACACACACACATGGATGGGCAGAGAGTGGTTTTTGTCAATGGTGTCTTTTGTTTCTTTTATCTCAGCTCCTAACAAAGCATTCCTGTGTACACAGTGGAGAGAGAGAGAGAGAGAGAGAGAGAGAGAGAGAGAGAGAGAGAGAGAGAGAGAGAGAAGGAAGGAGAGAGAAAGGAAAGTAGAAAAAGAGAGAGAAAGGGAGATCGGGAACACATTTTCAGCGCCCCTTTGGCAAAAGAAAAAGTTTTGATTCAGTTTTCTGAGGCAGGGCAGTACAGTTAAGTTGTCACGCTGCCATGGAGATGGAATACGTCCTACTGGAGAGGTTGGTCCTAAATATTTCCCTCCTTTCCCTCGCCTTCATTCCCATTTGCTCTTTCAGTTATCTGATGTACGTGTTGTTGGTTTTTTTCCTCTGGGACATGAGTGTGTATGAGTGTCAGGACAAGAGGGGGTGAAGCCTTTGAGGGGCTCACCTTTGCATAATCACAAATGTGTGATGTAATTGAAGCTGATTGGTTATGTAATCCATGCTCAGCACTCTTAGATGCTATTTTGATTTACACTATATGGGCAAAAGTATATGGACACCCCTTGTTGTTTTTCTCTGGCTTCGGTCCTTTTGGTGCAAATAAAGAGTCTGAATAATGTTTTTAGCCCCCGTAAGTAAGCAAGTAAAATGTATTTATATAACGTTTTTCGCAGGCAAAAGTAACGAAGTGCTTAACAGGAGCGGTATTTTAAAGAAGAAGACATAAATAACACAAACCACACAAAGGCCGTTCATTGACAGGGCTGGTAAATAAGGACGAAGTAGTTCAGCCACATATGCAGGAGTCTGACCGTGTGCTCTGTAAGTAAGAGTGAGAATTTTAAAGTGGATCATATACGCTACAGGGAGCCAGTGGAGAGATCTGAGTATGAGGGTGATGTGAAACCGTCTGTGTGGCCTACAGTGAGTAATCTGGCAGCAGCATTCTGGATTAACTGCAAACGGTTAAGAGCAGAAACGTGCGGAAAGTGAGTTCCAGAAACGTTTTTATTTTTATTTATTTCCATGTTTGGAGTGGAAGAACTTGACTGGTCTTCACAGAGCCCTGACCTCAACCCCATCCAACACCTTTGGGATGCTGACTGCGAGTCAGGCCTTAAAGGTGCTAAATTTGAATTCTGTGTGTTGTAATCTGTGCTTCCTTGTGCTTTGTTCGCGTCGCCGGTCCGCTCCAAAATCTCGTGGAAAGCCCGAAACCCAACGTAAGGAGGCTGAAATAAGATATTCAGCAATCGCATACAAGTGTAAGGGCGCCCACCGTCTATGTACTTTTGGCCATATAGTGCACCGTTAACAAGTTGTACATCAGGTGGGATTTTATGTTTTGCAGTAATGCGTGTGAGAAAGAGACACAGAGTTCAAAGCAGCAAAAAAACATCTGAGAGAAAGGTCGCAAAAGGACACCTGTATCAGGCTGAAAGAAAAGTCCTGCAGGGCATCCAGAAAGCCAAACCGTGGCCTCTTTCCTTCCAAACTCTTACCAGCGTCTCCAGTTACCAGTCAGAAGTTCCCTCTTTGTCCACTAAAGGCCACTCTGCTTAGCATCAACAGTAAAGTCTGAAAAAAAGACGTTATCTAGGAAAACATCTGACTGACAGACAAAGATGTTTCACCTTAATTGATTCATTCAAGTTTCTCCTCTCTTCTCCAGCTGACAAACGAGACTCTGTGTGGAGGGTTTGTTGGGTTAATGCAGTACATCTTCATCCTAATTCGACTCTTCCCTCTTTTTTGTCTTTCCTCTTCCTTATCGTCCTCTCTTGTGGGCTCTCCTCTCCCCACTGGCCGGCATGGTTTGTTGGACGTAAGTGAACGTGTCAGATGTGTGGCGATACAGTAACTGTGTCTGTGTGTGACAGGGGTGGACTGCATCTGAATGTTCTGACAAGGGCACACATTCATGCAAACATCCCACAGCGTAAAGCTCTAAAAACACATATATTACTGTGGGAATATTTGCAGTTAATTTCCCCTACATTAAGACAATAATACATGGGACCCTGCCTGTCCAAATATGTCATTATCGCAAAGATATCAGCTGAACAGGAACTGTTTTTTGTTGGTGTTCACACTTCTTATCAAGTGCGGTATCCTGTCATCGAGACCTAACACGAATCTACAGACACGCACGATGTCTGAGGCAGTGATTCTAACATTTCAAAAAACAGATTGAAAAAGGGATTACAGTTTAGGTAGAAAGTTAGAGGAAAAGTGAGGGAATCACTAAAGTCATTGGGATTCAGCATCTGGGGACCATAAATGTCTAAATAAAATTGAATTGAAATTCATCCGATAGCTTGTAAAGATATTTCACTGAAGCAACATGGTGGACAGACCGACTACTAGTGTGGCTTAAAAACCTTTTCAGTTGTTTTAAACATCTTTAATGACATATTTTAATAGACATTTGGCAACGAGTGTCATTCAGGTCTGACACACACCATTAATTTTCTTCATCTCAGTGTTTCATTCTCACGGTTCTCTGGTGTGGTTGTGGGTTTGGCGTGTTTGGTTTTGTTTTCATGGTGGTTCACAGTTTACAAGAAAACAAACTGGTTCTCAGGAAGTTAGTCACTGACACACAAATGTTTTATTAGGTTATGGGGTCCCTTTTTTAAATGTACATCACAGATAGGCCCTCGCTCTGAACTTGGACTTCATCACCTTTTAATCAGAAGACTTGAGTCCTATACCACAGCAAAAAGAAAGAGAAAAACAAGGTTCATCATTAGCTGTATATTCTGAAGAAAAAGTGGGTTGTACAAGCAGAAGTTGCTAAATATATGTCTTGCTCACTAATTATGTTGAAACCTATTTGGCAGTGCCTCTTCTTCCTCCAGTGTTCTTGTTGTGCAACTTCCCATGACAAGATATATTTTAGTACTTAATGTCACTTCTTCTTCATCTTCATCTTCATCTTCATCTTCTTCATCTTCTTCTTCTTCTTCTTCTTCTTCTTCATCTTCTTCATCTTCATCTTCATCTTCATCTTTTAATGGTCTTTCCACTGAGGGAGAACTACGGACCTCGATACCCTTTAAAGCTATGGAAAAGCGTTTTAAATCCCCCCCCCGCCCCCAGCTTTCTTATGTTCTAACAATTTTTGTAAATTTCCAAGACCAACACTTCAACAAGCATGGCACCTCTCGCAGGGATCAGCCAGGTGTATGGAGATGTTTTTGGCTGTGCCTTTGAGTGCCGGCACATGGAGCAGCTGTTGAAGACTTTTGTCTTCACACACAAAATCATAACCAAACCAAAAGATTGAGCCCCACACACACACACACACACACACATACACACACACAGGTGTTTTTACTTATTGTTCTGGATGGTTAGACCTCCTCAGGCTTTTCTCATACGCTGTTCTTATCTCAATCAATTTGAATATAACCTCGTGAGCCAGGACATGTGAAGTAATTTAAAGGGCAACAAAGTCCGTGTTGGGGTCCGTTATGAGGCTGGAATCCACACTTCTGCATTGAAGTTTTTAAATTTTCCAAACAAATTCTAAAATACTTGCGTGGGTGCGCCTGGCCTCTCAAGTTAGTTTTGACTTGTTTCGCTGATTAAAACGTTGGTCTCTTGCTTTATAATTCAAAGTTACAGTTTGATGTCTTCGAGTTGCTTTATTTTATTTTGAGACATATTTTAAATACAATCGATCACAGGTTTGGTTTCAAGTATAATGAGATGAATTTAACATGAGAGCGAGAGCAGGTGGCTGCAGGGGAATTTACCAAAACCTACAGTCATCGTGGAAAGTTTCCATCTCTCCCCGCAGGGCAAGTCACCATGATCTAAATCAGATCGTGAGGCACTGCTGATGTTGTCACTGCTGTATAAGATATTAAAGAAATATTTATCAACCCTTCCAACCAAACTCAAACTCTAAACTCAAATGAGCCTATTAACAGCACTGGACCCTTAACAAGTCAATCAGAGAAATTATTAAACTCCTCTTTCTTTTTTTATTCCTCAGATGACATCGGCCACACCTCCTTCCTCTCGTAGCTCCTCCCCTCAGAAGACGTGCCACTCACAGACACAGACCGATGTTTTAAAACCCTTGCTGGGTGGCGGCGTTTCCAGTGGGGGCGGGACTCTGAGGAAGAGGAGGCGTGTCCTGTCCAAAGATGGGCGTAGCAACGTGCGCATCGAGCACATCAGCGGGCAGAGTGCCCTGTACATGCGTGACCTCTGGACAACGTTTCTGGACATGCAGTGGCGCTACAAGTTCTTTCTGTTCACGGCCACGTTTGCGGGGACTTGGTTCCTGTTCGGGGTGCTGTGGTATCTTTTGGCCCTGGTGCACGGAGACCTACTTGGTGAGATTGGGGGGTCATAGGTTAACAGGTCATACTGATGGTTGATGGGTAGTTTAATGTGTCTTCCCAGAAAAAACATGTTGGGGTCCACTGACCTCACTGTAAGCAGGTTTCATAGGGACTATATCTTCAGTAGAAAGGAGTTCCAATCAAAACCTGCAGCAAGCATTATCCCAAATCACCAACACATTGTTTCTGCAATTAATAAGTTTTTTAAAAGTATTTTTTTTAATGCTTTGAGCAGCATTACCTAAATTATTTCCACTCTCACTGTACTGGGGTCAGATATCACGCAGAAAAACTCAGCAAAACAACTGAACCTGCAGAGGGGAGAGCAACAGTGTGGTTGAATAGACGTTCTTCCATCAACCAATCAGGATGCAGGCTGCGTTTGAATCATACTCCGATGACAGTTGGTTGACGGTTTGATCACTGTCAGTCAAATCTGATCAAACAAAGCCCACACAGTCCTGCTAAAGCCGGTTTTGGGGGAAAATTTGTTTTCTTTGCAGTCATGAATATTGAATGTTAGAAATCCTAAAATAGCATTTAATAAACATCTCCATCATGCTTCACACCAAAGAAAACAGAAAGAAGTGTGATATGACAACTAAAAGGGTGGTGTGATGATGTATCTGCATGAAGTGTTACAAGGGTGGCTGGACACAGTAAAACACATCTGTTTTAAAGAAACCATTGGGGGTCAGCGTTATTTCTAGCAGTGGTGTAAATATAGGAAGATGTTGGTGTTCATTGTATTTCCTCAACAACATCTCAAGCTTAAACTCACCCAGATAAAATGAAACATGAGTTGTGGCAGGAAGTCAATTCATATCTTCAATAAGACACCTGCTCTCCCCCGCTTCCTCTTGTCTCATGTCTCCAACGTTCAACTGAATGTGATAGTTAGAATTATAGGAAGTCCTGTGTAATGTTACATATCAGCTGGATATCAACTTAGACGTTCTGCCCTGTAAATATTTAGTTGTTCTTTAACACACAAACTGTTATCTGTACAATAACTTAAGACATTAGAATAACTTGGATGAGCTTTTTCAACCTCCAGAGTTTGACCCGCCTTCAAACCACACACCCTGTGTGATGCAGATGCAGACCCTGACGGGGGCTTTCCTCTTCTCCCTGGAGACCCAGACAACCATTGGTTATGGTTTCCGCTGCATCACTGAGGAATGTCCGGCTGCCATCATCCTCCTCATCGTCCAGCTCGTCATCACCATGCTGTTGGAGATCTTCATCACTGGCACCTTCCTCGCCAAGGTAGCCAATGCATGAAACATACAAAGTGAGATACAGTGAACACAGAGAACCTATTCATACATAGATCCACATAGATTTATAGATCGTAAGCATTTTCAAGTAAAAGCAGATGTGTGCTCTGCTACTTTATAGCACAACTGCAGGCACATTCTTGCAATGTACATTCATCTGTCCCCATGTTGAGTGCAAGACTCTTACACGAGTCTTAAAAAGGTTTACCAGACTAAAACCAGAACTCATTTCTCCGCTCAGGTTGCTCGGCCAAAGAAGCGAGGTGAGACGGTGAAGTTTAGCCAGCATGCTGTGGTGTCGACCCACGAGGGACGACCCTGCCTGATGGTCAGGGTGGCCAACATGCGCAAGAGTCTCCTGCTCGGGTGTCAGGTAAGTGGGCCTAGAGATAAGTCCACCACCTACTAGTTTGTAGAGCAGTTCAACAGGTCACAATACAATATGTGTAGATTTTATGTGTATATGCAATTTGTCCAACTGTGTGCACATTGTTCAGGTCAGCGGAAAACTGCTCCAGACGTCTCTGACCAAAGAAGGCGAGACTGTTCGTCTGGACCAGAGGAATGTGCCGTTCCAAGTGGACATGTCCAGCGACAGCCCCTTCCTCATCCTGCCCCTCACCTTCTACCACCTCATCGATGACAACAGCCCCCTGCGAGCCTGGGCAGCTAAGGGTAAGCTTGATGGATGGTGAGATGGTAGAGAGAGAAGAGATTTGGTGGGCGGGGCTAGTGGTCAGTAGGGCGATTTGTTCATTTTTAACAGGGGGCCGGATTTAGGCAGTTGAGACCTTGCTCTCGTGATCGAGACAGAAGACTATAGGTCTTCTGGAGTAGGTCTTTATTCACAGTGACAGTCATTAAAAAGCAAAAGCAGCATGTTTATACATTCAGTATACCTTTAGTAGCTAGCGTAGCATAGAAGTGGTAAAGCTAGTTGATGATATGCTAATGCTCCACAGGTTTTTACGTAGAAACGTAAAGTTTTAGTTCTGTATATCTCTTTCCAACCTCTCCCGGTAGCATTCGTTGGAGAGGTGGGGACTTAGCAAAGGGTCAATTACAAATACGTCTGTTACTTCACAACCACGGACAGCGATGATGCACATCTGTAGGAACCATGTATTTGATTTTTGTTTCAAGTGTATTACGCCTCCAAGCACTATGTGGTGTTTTAGGTACAGGCCTATATGCTGACCTCAGCCTATTTAAATTCATGCCAGTAATCGCAGGTTAACAAGGGGCATCGATTTAGGTAATTTTGCTAACAAGGGGTCTGGCATTCCCTTTTATCCACATGGTAAAAAGGACAAGGGGTAATTCATGTAAACCTGCGTTCTGCTACCTACTGCAACATTTCTGCGTAAAACGTATTCCGTAGATTTGTTTTAGGAATAAAAATCGTGACGTAGAAAGAGTTCTCTTTACTGATAAGTCATTTGACAGAAAGGTAAACTGCATAGCAGGCCCAAACTTCCTCTTCGTGAGCTCAGCTGGCGTCAACCACTTGCTTTATTTTACCTTCCAACCGTTGTTCCTCTTTCTTCGCTTAAGTTCTTTTTTTCCGCAGACCTCGTCTTCTTCTCTTTTTAATGAAGCATTGCTGTATTTGTTGTTGCATTACTTCCACAAACAGTTGATCAGTGCAATAGTGGGCAACCATTGGCAGGCATTTGTATCCCCTGAGCGTGCCTACATGTGCATCCTCTCAAGATACGAACAACCCGCCCATAATAACATTACTCTTTAGCACTACTGGTGGTCAAACACCTCACAGTGTACCTTTTAAAATTAGTATAAATTCCTCCTTCTTCTTCTCTCCCATTTTTCTGCCTCTTCTCATTTCACCTCTCTGTAATGTGTCCCATCTCATTTCCCTCCCCCAGGTGGAGGGTGGACAGATCCAGAGTCTGCAGACTTCGAGCTGCTGGTCATCATGAGCGCCACAGTCGAGCCGACCTCCGCCACCTGCCAGGTCCGCACCTCCTACCTGCCGGATGAGATCCTCTGGGGCTATGAGTTCCCCCCTGTGGTCTCCCTCTCCCCATCGGGAAAATACGTAGCGGACTTCGCCTTCTTCGACAAAGTGGCCAAGACCAAGACCACGCCCGTCTTCAAAGCATCCAGCCCCCAGCAGCAGGCGTACCAGGGCAGCAACGGGGGTGGGACTGTGCCTGAGGTGTCCGATCCAGAGAAGATCCGTCTGGAGCAGAGCTACAGGGAGAGAGGGGAGGAACGAGGCCGGGGGAGAGACACTCCTCTCAGTGTTCGCATCAGCAACGTGTGAAGGGAGCGCTTCAAAGAGAGCAACACGAAGGAGACGAGTGAAGGGTAATAGCAAAGGAACGAAACGTCACATGAAAACAGCCGGGACACTGACTTTTAGACTGATTTGAAGCTCTGAAAGATATCTAGGTAGTAGCACCAGATGACGCAGAAAGGGAATATGGAAGACTATGGACTTGACTGTATGGTCAGCTGAAAATGTGTCATACGTTTGCTGGGGTGATACATGTTTTACATTGGTTTGACTGTATGAATAACACACTGCCTGACTGCAACTGCTATTTACATTTGAGTGTGGCGAGTGCACGCGCGCCTCACATATACTGCATCCACTTTTATAACCAAGGAAATAACAGGTGGGAATATAATATGACATGAAAAGAAAGATACAAACTAAACTAAACAAGCAGTGGAAGATGAAGGGAACCCCAGTTGTCGTGTTTGGGTCCTCCCCTTCTTACTTTATGTGAAATTACAAAGAGAACAACTTGTGAGAGTTAATATGAGTCATAAGGGGGGAAAGGAAACAACCTACAGACGGGGTAGAACCTACAATACTTCCTTTATAATGGTCATGATTAATAAACACTCCTGTGTATTGTTCCACACGTTTATAATCGTCATATGACTTTGAGTTTCATCTCGGTTTGCTGTTTATTCGATAAAAACACCGATGAGTGATGCTAAAACAGCTTTTACAGAACTCACAAGATCCCCACAACACTCGTGATATTTTTACATTTCCTGTTACTTCCTGTTGAGTTGAAGACACACAGAGAAAATGACAAGTATTGCACATGGCAATGCACTGTAAAATGTTAGGTGAAGCACTTTCTGTTAAACTAATGTAGAACTACAGCTGGAATGCAGTCACTTCAGATGGACTATATTGTGTTCATGGTGCTCTCCGGCCTCTCCTGAGTCTGTTGGTGGTGTGGGCATTACTTCTTGTCTGTCGTCTGTTATTGACAGACTGTTAGCACTTTATGCAAGTGCATGATGCACATTTGCACCTTAGGAGGGTTGGCTGCCTAACTTGGGTCCTTGCCATAGGAAGATATGTGTTGTTGATACCACTAAAAACACTTACACATTAAATATCATTGAATTCGAAGCAGTCGTGTACTTTCAAACTTTCAGTTTCTCTGTCTCAGTGGCTTTAAACAAATGAGAAAATGTTTAATCACAAACAGCTGCAACCTTAATATAAATGCCCATCATGTTATTGTGTGTTGCACATGTTACTGTACTCGTAGAAGCTCTCCTCTCGGTGTAAAGTGGGATATTTTGTCGAAGCCCCTTTTATTCTTCAGTCAAGGACATGAGGACCATCAGAGGTGAGTGCTGAGAATGTGACAGTAATCTTGTCTCTGATATTGATTTTATTCTGATGGAAATGTGTGACAATGATGAAGCAAGGATGAGTATGATGGATTTAAATATGTTGGAAATTGTACGTATTTGTAACATTTTATTGAATTAACATCAAGCTGTGGAATGTTAATAATGTTTAAAGTGCGGATGGAGAGATCAAATGAGACAAATCTCTGGTTTAATAAAGATGATTTTGAGTTATTTTCTTTCCTGACTTGTACAGTAGAGGAGGACGGAGAAGCAGTCGAAGCGTTCATCAAAAAAGTTAACGGAAGTTAAAATGCGCTGTTAAAACGTTGCCTTCCTTCCTCGTGCAGAATGCAGAATGAGGCCCTGGGTTGCACTTCTCTTTGCTGTTTCGCTGCTGAATTCATGTGAAGCACAAGGTAAGAACTTTATTTTATAGTTTTTTTCGGTTGTTGATCGTCTTTGTATTTATTTTTAAAGTCAACGCTTTTGTACCGTAGCCCTATTTCACAATAGAAGTTAGATAACAAACTTTATGGACTTATTGTTGAACTATCTAATTTGGAGAAATGTATACAACTCTCAGCAATATGTTTATTGTCAATTATTTCAATAGTGATGCTGATAAAACCATTTATTGAGATACATTGAGATTTACAGTTATGTCAGTTAATACCACTTCCCTTACCCAGGCGTCGCAAAGCAATAGAGCTGTGTGTTTCTTCCTGGTTAATCTAGATATTATTATTATTATTATGGAGATATACCTTCAGTTTAAAGAAGACAACACACAGCAGTATAATGATGTGCAGAGTTCATCTTGTACAAAGCTCTGATACTGTCTCATGAGACAGGAAGTTGCCTGTCTCAGTATCAGAGCTTTGAACAAGAATGCACATTTTAGTTGAAATAGCATAGCCCTCAGCTCGTCAACATGATTATTCAATATTATCCATATTTTGATGGAGATCTTGATCCAGACGGATTGTAAACATTCTAAAATCTTTTGTGTTATTTAAGTGACACATTTAGAGGATTTTGCTTCCTTGGCAAAGGAATGCTCTCTTTAAGTCCTTTTTAGTTTTTATTTAGACATTTTCTATCATTTCTGCCTTGAATTTATATTCATATTATAACCGTGACCATAGAAGACGTCTGTGATACGAAGAAAAACCTTCAAGGTGGTTTGAGACGCATTATAGCCACATGTTGAAAAGGAGTAAATGCATCCGTCCCTCCAAGACACATACGGAAACTCCACTCCTCCCGTAGTGTAACTCCTTCAGTACGTCTGTGGAAATAACTGCTCACTGTCTGATTTACTCAATACATTCATGACCTGTCTAAAGCTGGGGGAACAAGAGGGAGGGAAAAGAGAACAAGGTGAAATAAAGTCCCCTGTTTTTCACAAGAGATAGAATGGAAATACACTTTGAGCGCCATCTTGCTCTCAGTGGGCTTAGTTTCACCTGTTAAACTCTTCTTTCCTGAAGCAGTCTGTGTCACAAGACAAAGCTGATGTCAGACATGTTCAGAGAACTCTTCCAATCAATGATAAGCTGAAGGTGTTTAAACTGATGGTTCAATGTGTAAGAAGTAGAGATGGAGGAACATTCAGTGTTGACCCATTAATCATATATTGAGTGTGATGTTTATTGTATTATGTGTCGACTGTTTTTACAGGTTCCAGTGCTGTGACTACTGTGTTTGTGAAGAAGGGAGATGATCGGATTCTCAATGTTGATGATGATGTTCCTGATGAGTTTTTAAATGTTGACTGGACTTTCAATGAGACGGTCATTGTAGTAAGATTTGCACCTGGTGTAGAACCAAGAATCTTTCCTCGTTTCACTGGAAGGATTGAGTTTCCTGTGAAAAACTTCTCTGTGAAATTGAAGAATCTACAAGAGGCAGACAGTGGAGTTTATACTGCACGAGTGTTCACGAGTCAAGGAGGAGTGCAACCACTAGCTGAATACAAGGTCACAGTTCAAGGTGAGTTTGTTCACATGTCAGACACTGAGAGAGAGTTTCTGCTGCCATGTTTCATAACTTCTTCACAGAAACTTTCCCCCCTCAGGTCCAGTGTCTCCAGTTAAACTGACAGTGGACTCAGTGGACTCAGTGGACTCCAGAAGCTCAGACTCCTGTAACCTCACTGTGACCTGCAGTACACAGCACTCTCACATCAGCAGCACTTTTAGATGTGTCAACAGAACCTGCAGTCAGGATGGAGGAGAGCAATCAGAGCTCACAACCTCTGGTGCTTCTCTCCACGTCTACCTGTTGAATAGCTCCATCATCTGTAACCATAGCAACCAGGTCAACTGGACCAAAGACTTTAAAATGATTGAAAACCTTTGCCCCCAATATGCTGGTAAGACCGAAAGACAAGACGACTTCCTGATAATAATGCACAGTTTTAAGTTTTAAAGAAATCTTTTACACTTCCAAGTGAATACATTGGGTTTGTTACAAATACGGTTGAACTAGTATTTGTATTGTTCTTTCATGGGAGCTGTAGGATTTTAGCACTGAAAAACCTTTACAGGACAAATGTTGTTAATATCTAAAGATTACCATTTTTTACTTTGAACCAGGTTACCAGGTTGACCTTGTAAAACTAAGAAGCAGGTGGTATTTAAATTAGCTGATTCAGGGCCTTTTGGAAGGTTGGTAGTATTAAATTGTGACTGTTTTAATATTTATATTTTATTATTATTATTTTATTATTATTATTAATTTTATTTTTAATTTACTACATATCAGGTTATCGAGACATTTGTATAATAACACTGTAGTCTGTCTAGAGCACGGGCTGAGAACATGTGATGCTACAGTGACACATTCTCAACGATGTTGCATGACTTAAATCAGGCCGACTCTTCTCATCTGATTTTTGTGTATTTGTTTTGTTTTACAGATCGTCACCATAGCCCTCTCCGTGAACCTGTGATTGCTATTTGGTTACCAATTCTCATTCTCGTCATCATTGCTGGTCTGTTAGTCCTGTTTCTTTATCGTCGAAAGAGAATAAACTGTAAGTCCAAGTAACAATTTTAATATATAATTACAAGTAATATTTTCAGGATTTTGCAAATATTACTTGTACATTTACTCTACATTTTTAAAATGTTTAAAGTTCATCTTCTGCCATATTACACAGTATACAGTAAGGAAATCAACCACTAATCATCATTTACCATGGCAATGTTGTGCCACACGTCTGTGTAACTTAAAGCCCCAATATATATATGTATATATATATATATATATATATACATATATATATATATATATATATGTATATATATATATATATATACATATATATGTATATATATATATATATATATATATACATATATATGTATATATATATATATACATATATATGTATATATATATAATCAGATATATATATATCAGATATATATATATATCAGATATATATATATATATCAGATATATCAGATATATATATATATATCAGATATATATATATATATATATATATATATCAGATATATATATATATATCTGATATATATATATATATATATATATCTGATATATATATATATATATATATATATATATATATATATATATATATATATATATATATCTGATATATATATATATATATATATATCTGATATATATATATATATATATATATCAGATATATATATATATATCTGATATATATATATATATATATATATATATATATATATATCTGATATATATATATATATATATATATATATATATCAGAAAAGGAAATACTATTCTGTGATAGATACATGTGATATATTACCAAAATGTGAAAAAGGAACATACCTCAAACTTGGTGCAGTCTTTATGCTTTAGCCCATTCATTCTTAGCATCCCAGGTCAGGTCCCAGAGGTATCTGCATGCTTTGTTCTCTGCCGCAGCACATTGTTTTGACACAACCTCTAGGAGTCCCCAACATCCCAACATATCTAATCCCACACATAGAGGCTTTAAAGTGTGCTGCTGTTTGAGGATGGAGTCATTTAGACACCAAGCTGGACTCAATGTAGTGCAGCTCAAGTAATGTAATTGTAAATCAGTTTCATTTTTTATACCTTTGAATCTTTAGAGTATGTTTTTCTATGACTGACCTGCAGATAATAGCGAGACCATCGAGAATACGGTTTATGAAGTTCCTCAGGTAAGAGCTTTTTTTTTAAACATCATTCACAGGCAAAACAGGCAAAATTAAGAAATGTTTTTAAAATGAAAACACGGTGCCTCACTTGCTGCTATTGGCTTTGCACATCAATCACTATGCATTCAAATAGATCATTATGCAAGGTGATCTATCTACTATATATTACCTGTGACACCTCTCTCCATCAACCTCGTTAATCTGTTTCCTGGTCCTGCTGCTTGCTCCTACCTGCTACCTGCTACATGCACACATCACTGGTTGTGCTGCTTGCTTGTGCTCAAATGTTTTGGACCCAATGAACCTGATGCACCACGATCCATCTATCCAAACCTGGTCTCGTCTGGCAATTAGTCCACTCAAACTGTGCTTCTTTCTGCTGTGTGTGTGTGTGTGTGTGTGTGTGTGTGTTGTTTGCGTTATACGTTCCAAATGATGTTGGTTTCTCAAAACTCTTCATACAAATATCAAATCTCATGCTGGTGTCTAAAACACTGCAACAATGTCTTTTAAATTAAGCCACAGGTTTTTATTTGCATCACATCTACTACATCAGCGGTTCCCAAACTTTTTAGGCCGCGCACCCCCTTCTACATCCCGACTGGGTTCGCGCCCCCCCCCCCCCCCCCCCCCTTAATAATAATAAAAAAAAAAAGAAGCAACAGAGCCTTTTAAGCCTTCATAGCCGCATAAGAATCGGACCAATGAGAGAACAGTTTGCTCGCGCGTGGCATTTGTTTACAAGATTTAGTCCGCTGTTAAATGTTGCAGTGTTACACAAACCGAACAAAGGAGCAAGTGCAACATTGTATCATATTAATCCCTGAATCGGAACAACGCAAATTAACTGAAGGTGTGAAAACGCCCTGAAACACTGCAACAAAGTTTCAATATCTTTCAGTGACACAAGGCGTCACTTTTAAAGAGCAATACGGATGTGAGGACACACGCACAGGCTCAGAGGCAGATTATCACATTTAATTTACAATTAATGAGCGACTAATGCAGCCAGGATGTCTTCGGACAAAGCATCGATGCGGCGCGACACAGTGTTGTTGGACACCGGGATCATGTCCAACTTTTTTGCTTCTTTCTCTCCAATCATACATTCCACCATCTCTCTGGCAGCTGGCGAGCTCACGTCTTCGGCGATTGTGTGCGGTAGCCCCTTTCTCGCTATTCTGTAACCAGATATGAAGCCCGTAGTGCGTCATTTATAGACCAACACATGAATGAGACTCCAGTTGTTTTGGGCTGTTTGTAACTCCTCCAATTTCGATATAAACGATGTAAGGGGCTTTTGACTTGCACTGGCATGCTTGGTGTTCAGGTGGCGACGTAAATAAGAGCTTCAGACTGTTAGCCAGAACCTCACTGCACACCACGCACTGTGGCTTTGGGGAATCTGCGTTGCCAATCCAAGTGAAGCCCAGACACACATACTTTTCATCATATTTCCTCTTTTTTTCCCAGTCTGATGCTCTCTCTCGTTTCCTCTTTTTCACCCTGACTCCGCGATGGGCCGATGTGCTCCCGATTTGTCTGTGCTGCACCTCTCCGTTCCCCTCACCTCCGATTCCTCTCTCTCTCTCTCTGTCCCTCTCCTCTTTTACGACTGATAGCTTCAGATGTCCCACCTGACAGTTTTTAAATTAAAATTACATTTTTTTTTAATATTTAATATTGTTACACCATCAGACCGCCATTACACTTTTCCTCTCGCGCACCCCCTAGAGGCAGCTCGCGCACCCCCAGGGGTGCGCGCACCCCACTTTGGGAATCCCTGTACTACATGATCACAGCTGTGTTGTCTCCTCCCTTTGCTTCCGTTTATTTGCCACACACCAGTAAACCTAGAGCTACATGTGACTTCCTGCTGAGCCGATGGTTTTGTACTTCTGCATTTTCTTACACAGTGAACAATGTGAGCAGGAGACTCTCAGGTGAGATCTGCTCTCATTGTCTGCACGTGTGTTAGTTGTTTTGCAAACCTCATTTTCAGTCTTAGAACAAGTCGAGAGACGCAGAAAAACGATAATTTGCAATGTAGTGCTCTGCAACGTACTTCATGTGTTGTCAAAGCTTTGTTGATGTGCCCGTGTTTAAGCTGCAGTGTGATGTGCTCTCTCGGCCAAGACATTCCTGAGAACTCAGTTCTTTATGAAAAAAGCCCGAAAATATGTTTTACAGCAATTTCATGCATTTTAGATACAAATTCATTATAATCTTATGAAAAACAGACTCATCGTTTTTGAAGACAAAGATGCAGAACTCTGTATTTATATGAACGTCTGTTAACCGTCGGGAGATTACTTCCCACGTTAAAAATATAGTGTGAAGTAAAAATGGCAGACAGTATTTAATAAAGATGTATGTGATTTATTTTCCAGACCCACTCTCTGGAACAGAGTCCAACAGATGATGCTTCAGGTCTTTCTCCGACCTCCACCTACTGCTTGGTGGGACCTCACGCTGGATCCCTGATACCCACTCAGCCTCTGCCAGAGAGCCTGTATGCTCAGGTGGAGAAGCCTGCCAGGTCCTTCAACAGTTAGCGAGGAATTCTGTTCCACATACTTCAATTACTGAAGTTTCTAGTTCTATTCAAGTGCTGCCAAAGCTTTCGATGTTTAAGTTTATATCACCTGCTCTGATATGGAACGATTGTCCAATACACAAACATTTCTGCTGCAAAACAATGTGGAAATGTTACGAAGCATCGCGCACGTTCAGAAGTTGCTTTTTCTAGCGTCACAATTCAAGGTGTTAGTAATTAGATCTTAATACATTTAAGATCAACGTGGGAAAGTGAGAAAGATGTTGTTGTCCCTGCAGGAAGCCCCAGCTGTGGTTCCTGAGGTTGAGCCTTCATCTCACTTTCTCACCTGTCCAGACGTTTACATAACATCACAGTAAGAATTCAACGCAGAAGAACTGTAATTATTTCATAAACGAGCAACGATTTACAGTTTGGACTTTCAAGGCCTCACACGATTGGTGTGATTTGAAGCTACATACTGCAGGACTCTTGTATTATCTCACTGTGTTGTTTGTAAAGATAAAAAGGGATCAAATACTTGTCAACTTCAAAATGTTGCTCTGCAAAAAACAACAGAGAAAAAAAGCTTGATTGGCATTAAATGCTTTATTTTTCTATGACATACGTTGTCATGCATTCGGTGTGTCAAGTGTGTTTACTATAACAATAGCACAGATTGACTGCTTGCTGAAAACTCACACAATACCAGAGGGGGTCAGTGTCACCTTTAGGGATCTAATAATCACAAATCTACAAGATAAGTATGAAGCTTTAACAAGTTCCCAATAATGGTGCATTGTAATGGGAAAATATGTTATAGTATCATGTGCAATTTTAAAGAATGTATAACTGAAAGTGAGGCACACAGGCAGACACAGAACAGCAGTTCTGCGGATGATTTTAATTAGTTTTGTATCCAGGTGTCTTGTTATCTTTTCCCACAAGGGTGAGAAGTGAAGAGACACTGTTTCTTTGTTGGTAAGACAGAGACACAGAGACCTTGACTCCAGAACTGAATGTCCGCAGAAGCAGACAGCCTGTGTCTGAAATATCACACTCTCCTTTTGACGCATGATCTGAAGCTGTAAAGGCGTGAACCTTTGTATGCATAAATGATGTTGAATATTGCATTTCGTAAAAGCATTCACGCAGTCTACTGAAGACGTGGTTGCTGTGCTTTCTTCCCTCTTGCAAGAGAATAAACGGAAAAAGACAACTTTGAATCTTCTGATGACTTCATTATTGATTTGTGAACAAAAACTCTCTTCTCCCGATGAACCTAGAAATGTTCCACTACAGCATGGAGCAGAAGCTGCTTCCACACAAAGATTAAAACATGCTGAAACAAAAAATTGAAACATACTGAACATAGAAGCAGACATGTGTGTGTTTTTGTTTGTTTTTCAAGATAAAATCCTCCAGAAACATGTTTACATGGGCATCTCTGTGCAATCATTTTATTTACAAAGTGAAAACAGTGATATTTGTTATAATCAATGACAATCATGAACAATCAGCATTCGTTTTTTAGGTGACTTCCGCAGTTTTCTTGTGAAGAATCAATGTTGACATGAAGTTTTTCTCGTCAAAATGCATCATTGAGTCCACGTTTTAAGAACATTTCTCTCAGCATGAAACATTTACAAAGCTGAGTTTATAAATACTTTAAATCCTAAATTGTTTACGTCCATGTTTGCTGGCTTTCAGTCTTCTACCGCTTTGTCTTTTCCTGGTGTGTTACTGCCACCAGCTGTGGGTCAGTGGTATAGCATGAGATCAGTGGCAGGAATGTGTACTTGAGGGCTCGCACAAACAAAACAGGGACACAAAAAATAACACTGCTCTCTAGTGCCAGCAGTGATCACAGACTCCACAGGGAACCTTTAAGGATAAGAGCGTATGATTGGCTGACACAGAACTATTTGTTTATTTGTGCTTCCTGAACTTCTCCATGAGGTGAACAGTGATGACGGCAGACACCATGATGATCAGACCCACAGAGAACACGACCATCTTCACCAGGTACACAGATGTACCAGCAGAGGAACCCTCTGAACCTGGAACACAACAAAACAGCTGTTTCATTACAAATCTGACACAACAGATTCAGACTGTGACGCTACAGCACGACAGGAACAGATCAGTAAAGATAGCATTTTGTGTACTTTGTAGTTTACTCAAATACTGTAATATTTGTATATATATGCAGTTGAGTTTTAAAACAGCATCATAGTTTTATGTTGATTCATTGTTCATTTGACTCTTTAGTTTAGCTGAAGTGTGCTAATTGAAACAATCACGTTCAAGTGCTGCTCATATGTTCTGTACTGAAAAATGCAGAAATGGAGAAAAATATCTGAAACTCTAAACTGTTATCAGGAAGTCATCTTGTCTTTCAGTCTTACCAGCATATTGGGGGCAAAATGTTTCAATCATTTTAAAGTCTTTGGTCCAGGTAACCTGGTTGCTATGGTTACAGATGATGGAGCTATTCAACAGGTAGACATGGAGAGAAGCACCAGAGGTTGTGACCTCTGGTCGCTCTCCTCCCTCCTGACTGCAGGTTCTGCTGACACATCTAAAAGTGCTGCTGATGTGAGAGTGCTGTGTACTGCAGTTCACAGTGAGGTTACAGGAGTCTGAGCTTCTGGAGACCACTGAGTCCACTGTCAGTTCAACTGGAGACACTGGACCTGAGGGGGGAAAGTTTCTGTGAAGAAGTTATGAAACATGGCAGCAGAAACTCTCTCTCAGTGTCTGACATGTGAACAAACTCACCTTGAACTGTGACCTTGTATTCAGCTAGTGGTTGAACTCCTCCTCGAAGTGTCAACACTCGTGCAGCATAAACTCCACTGTCTGCCTCTTGTAGATTCTTCAATTTCACAGAGAACTTTTTCACAGGAAACTCAATCCTTCCAGTGAAAGGAGGAGAGATTCTTGTTTCTCCATCAGGTGTAAATCTTACGACCGTCTCATTGAAAATCCAGTAAACAACTAAAAACTTCTCAGGAACATCAGCATCAACATTCAGAGTCAGATCATCTCCCTTCTTCACAAACACAGGAGTCACCGCACTGGAACCTGTAAAAACAGCAGACACATAATACAATAAACATCACACTCAATATATGATTAATGGGTCAACACTGAATGTTCCTCCATCTCTACTTCTCACACATTGAACCATCAGTTTAAACACCTTCAGCTTATCATTGATTGGAAGAGTTCTCTGAACATGTCTGACATCAGCTTTGTCTTGTGACACAGACTGCTTCAGGAAAGAAGAGTTTAACAGGTGAAACTAAGCCCACTGAGAGCAAGATGGCGCTCAAAGCTTCTACTTTTAAATTAAAAAGTATTTCCATTCTATCTCTTATGAAAATCAGAGGACTTTATTTCACCTTGTCCTCTTCTCCCTCCCTCTTACCCAAACTGTTGTTCCTCCAGCTTTAGACAGGTCATGAATGTATTTAGTCAATCAGACAGTTATTATTTACAGTTAGTATTTAATACTATACTGGTATTATGTTTTTTATTTTTATTTAAAGATTTCGGTCAATATTGTTCTTTTTTAAACTGTTCTTAAATTGTTATGCAGAGGCTTTGACTTTAATTCTTAGCATTGGAAAAAAAACATTTAGTTTGCTCCAATGTTTCCTGAGAAACAAACTATTTGTTTCAGATTAGGAAGCAGAACTTGTTTTGCAGTTTGTGTTTAGTTTCTTTATTCATCAGGCCTACAGTGACTCCATCTTTATTTCCTTAAAATGTACTTTTGGACTTACGTATGTTATGTACGTTTTAAGTCTTAAAGCTGTCCATCACTTTAAAATAAATCTAGAGAACAAAGCAGGCCCAAATTAAATGTAATATAATTTGTGTTAACTTTCTCTCTAGTTCCCAGAAATCAGTCCCTCTTCTCAGATACGTGATCAATTAATAATCAATCTCCTCCTGACAAGTGTTGCTCATCATAAGATGAAATCTGAAGCGACTTCATGATGTTCAGTTCACGAGTCACAAGAATGAATTCTGCTCAGGCATCACTGCTGTATCTGTTGATAACATGTTAGTTGACAGTGTTCTTACCTTGTGCCTCAATGCAGACCAGCAGCCCCAGTATCACAAAGATAGACATGATGGAGTCTTTGTCCGCTTGTCCTGTCTGACTACACGCTGCAACAATCCGTGTTCTGTTTTGCAACAAACAAACAAATAGTTTGCACACTGCAGGGCTCCAATCCCCACTTATTTATTGCACCTCGGAGACGTTTGCACTCAACTGCTCTTCATCAGACTAAAGTTGAGACTGACCTGAAAGCACAGGGCTACAGTCACTGTTGTGTTCTTTCTCTCAAAACCACACAACGTTGTTGAGGATGTGAAGAAATAAGTTCCTCTTTTTGAAGTTCCTCTCTAAGCTCTGTTTTACTGCTTGTGATCTGCTTGTTGATTTAAAGACTAATTCAGTTCAACACTTTGTCATGAAGTCAGAGTTGAACGTATAAGTCCACGAAAAGATGATGAACAAAAGTACAATTATCTGTTTCAACTTATCCTGCAGGCTTCTTTTGAAAATGTTTTAATAAGTATTAGCACTATATTTTCTCAACATGGCGGTCACGGTGCTAACAGCGTTAAAAGTACAAACAACAGGGTGGGCATACGCTACCATGAATTATCATGGTGGCATTATTTGACAGAATAAAAAGGACAAAACATTGCAATTATTGTCAATACATTCACAAAAAAAAATGCTGTAATTTGCACTGTGAGTGTATTTGTTAAATTACACATCATGGTATCTCATGGTAGCTCACTGCACTTGCCATAATAACCACTTCCTTTCTCGTAGGTCTATTGACCACTTCTTGTAAATGTAAAACGAAAGATGGCTGTCGTAAACTGTGAATGTTCCATCACTTTAAACTGGGACACAACATTTAATTCATGGTACAATGCGTGCCAAAGAAAGATTAACCTGCACAAGCATCTGTACACAGTAATCATGCATATATACATATATATGCATGTGTATATATATATATATATACATATATATATAAATATATATATGCATGTGTATATATATACACAATTCTGTCGACCCTACTGTGTAATGGGAAAAAAGATTTGCAAGTTTAAATAAAATAAGATAAGTCATAATAAGTAACAGGATAAAAATAATAAGACAAAAGATATGAAACAAGTCGACTGTAACTGACATGAATAAAAGAAGTGGATAACAGTGATGAATCCTGACTTCATAAAGATCTTTTCTTGTGGATGTTGACTTCATTTGTATCAACAATTTATAATGCAAATGTGTCAGAGTAGGATCCAAGTCGCATTTTCTTTCTCTATTTGAATTTGGATTGTTTGTGTCATGGTCTAAAACTCCCTGGCTGATCAGTGGAAACTGTTGGCAGATCTTTCTTTCTTTGTGTTAATGCTGCTTAAGCCTTTTCTTTCACAAAGAATTAGATCCAGTAATGCATCTGATCAGGCTATAAACTAACCAGTGTGAAATGCTTTGGTTTGAGGCCAGGCATTGGCAGGGCAGAAATAAGCAGGCAGCATTTGATCCTTTAGATTGCTTCCTTGAGCTCATCTGTAAAAAGGGAAAGACAGCAGATAGATAACGCTGCAAACTGGCACGATAAGTGCAAAGATTGAGTATTCTGTTGGAAGACATCATGCTGGCGTTCGTACCTGAAGTGGAGCATATAAAGATTTGTTCTTCAGCTCAATGGGTTTGAGGTCTGTGGATTGTGGATTGGGGAAGATTAAGAGTGATTTGTATGTCATTAAAATGCAGATGACGCATCAAAAGCCCAATCTGTCATTCTTTGTTTGACCGATTCGGCTTCTTCTCTCTTCAGTGTAAGTCAGAATAAAAAGATTTGTGCTGGGATTCTCAACAGAAAAACACTTCACACTGGAAACACTGTCAGATGTTGTGGTATACACGCAACACAGGAAACTAAAAGCACGCCACCACCATGCTATTGCAAGAGCCATGACACAAACTACCTTTTGCATTATACAAGACAACAATTGTTAACAAAACTAGAATGTCAAACAATGTCCTTGTAAAACAAGGATTAAAAGGAATCAATCAGGCAACATGAATATAACTGACACACAATTTGGATTCAAACACTTTTTATACTGTCATTTAAATGTTTACATTCCGTTCATAGGGTTATTATTTTTGTGTATTATCTAGCTGGTGCATTGTTGCCCTGCTCAGTCCAGTTTTCCGTTGTGCCTCGTGGACGTCCTCTACAGCCTGCCTCCTCCTCTTCCTGCCTGCTCTCATCTTGCATTGCAAGCCACCTCATCAAACCTGCACTTCCAGACATTTCTTTCTCAGTCAGATACGTCAGCATACATTCTGCCTCCATTTCCCTTTCAATAAATCACTTTTCTAATCATCTGCTACTGAGTCTGCGTATGCGTCTGGGTTTCTTTGTGAGAATCTTATCAATACAATTTCTGATTAAAAGTCAGTGTATAATATGTCTAATAAAAGTATGTAAAAAGAAATCATGAAAAAAGCCTGAGCATTGTATGTTGGAAAAAGTCATACTATAGCACAGAGGTCTTCAACAGGGGGTCCGCGACACCTAGGGGGTCCACGGAGGTACCGCGAAACCTTTAAAAATAAAAAAAATTAAATTCATTTTCGTTTCCACATGTATGTTTAAAATAAAAACATCAATTTGGATAGCTTGTGTGCATGATTATCATGCAATTGACAGATAATATTGATCGATGATATTGGCATTGGTATCAGCTGACAAGGTATGTTTATAAATGGCAGTGGCACCACCACCCTACTCACTGTACCTTGCACATGTTTAAATAAAAAGATGAACATATGAACCTGTGTATTATTTGAATATCTTAGTGTTGAATGCACAATAAAGAGGTATGTTTATACTCCACTCGCCCTGTTTAATGTAAAACACCTTTAATATAGTCGGGGATCCCTGCTCCATCTCTCTATCGGTTTGGGGGTCCTTGGCTTGAAAAACGTTGAAGACCCCTGCTATAGCATGTCGAAAAAAGTCATAAAAAAGTCATCATATAACATGTCAAATTTCTTTTTAAAAGTCATAGTATAGCTTGTCGAAAAAAAATCGTAAAAAAGTAATTCTATAGTATGTCGAACAAAATCATAAATAAAGTCATAGTATAGCATGTCGTGAAAGATGTCATGTGCTTGTGGGTTGGTCGCTGTGGGTTGAAGATGATCTTGATTTTTCGACAAATATTCAACATGTTTTGTGATTGTATACAATCTGAGGAAACCGGACAGGCAGCTGAATCCATGTGAAGCTTGACAGAAGTAACTGTATCATTTGTATCGTAGATCGCTTGACCTGATCAAAAAAGTTAAATAATTGTAGAAATAGTTAATAACCAGTTTCCTATACGGCTGTACAGGTCAAACCGTTTCCAATGTGATATTTTGATCGCATCACACATCGTTTGTCCTGGCTATTCTCCTGGTTTTTCTCATTTTCATCCATTTAATTTTTCTGGTTATCATTATTTTATAGATATCTCTGTGCTGCCATTGGGGGAACACTGGCTTTTTACAATTTTTTTTTCATTTTTTCATTTTACATATTTATTGTGAAAATGGTCAAGTGTGGCCAAAATGTCTTGATTATTGACATGAAACCGCTATCAATGACAACAATCCTCCAACAATCCTGTCATTGGCAACACGCTCCCACACATATCGGTCAAACCCTGATTTGTAATCGAGTCATATCCAAACTGTCTGGCTCCATTGTTCTGTCCCTGACCCAACAGACCACATCAGTACAGTTAAGCCAAGGACATCTATTATGAGTCCCATTATCCTCTGGTTGAGTTATGAATAATTGCCAAGATCCTAATTTACTCCGTTCCCTTTTCGTCCCATTAATTGCTCAATACCGCTCTCCCACCACAAGATGGTGACAGCATCAAACAAAAAACAAGCAAAACAAAAAACCCACTTGACGACTTCTCTGCCTCGGAGACACAAAGCCAGTGACATCATCTGCGGAGGGACAGAGGGTGTGCGAAGGACAAATGTCTTGGAATGCATTACATCATTCTCCACTAACATGATAATATATCTCAGGGTCTGAGTGCGGTGCCAAGCATGAGAGGGGCCATAATCCATACAACGACTGCTTCAAATGTGAACAAGGGGATAAAATGGAAGTGATTGGTGGTGGAGAAAGAGGAGGTGGGGTGGGGGGGGGATCCAGTGGAGTCGGGAGTGCAGTGCTGAAGGTTATTCCAGACATTATTCCTCAATGAGAGCAGAAGGAAAGAGGAGCGGATAATCACTATTACGCACTAAGTAAAGATGGAGGCTGTCGTATTGCGTCCTGTCCTTCTGTCCTTGTCTTTCTTTTCTTCCCGACATATCTCTTATGACTTTCTTGCTTTAGCTTCGTCTCCTTCCTCGTTTTTTCCCCCCTGTCATTCAGAGGAGAGGAAAGAAGAGAAGGACTGAGGAGGCAAATGGTGATGGGAGTGAGGAAAGGAAATGAGACAAAGATGGGTAAGATATAGGTTGCAGAGAAGAGAGAAAGGTATGAAAAGGGAGAATTTGAAAAGGATGGAAGAGGTGAAAGAGTGACATAGGGGAAGAATCGAGAGAGGAGAGGTAAGGAAATGAGAGGAAAGGGAGAAAGTTGGAGAAAATTTAAGAGCTGCAAAATCTGAAGAGAGAAGAGGTGAGAGGAAGACTGAGGAGAAAAAAGTGGAAGTTGCAGTGATTTCAGACAGACTGACAACACGAGGGAGGAGAGGAGTCATAAAATGATGAGCCAAGAGAGGAGTGGACAAGAAGATGTGAAAAGAGGAATATGGAGAGGGAAAGGAGAGGAGGACTTACAACATGGTGAAGAGGTGAACAGAGAAGAGGAGGAGTAGGGGAGGTGAAAGAAGGACCGAGGACAAAGAAAGTGTAACAGAAATAGTGAAAGGGAATCAAAGAAGTAAGGTGGACAGATTAGGGAAGTAGAGGAGGAGATGAGGGAGGAGGAGAGGGAAGTGGTGAGGAGAGAAGAAGAGAGAGGTGAAAGAAAAAGACAGAAGAGGAGAGGTG
Organism: Melanostigma gelatinosum; assembly: GCF_949748355.1. Classification (NCBI taxonomy): domain Eukaryota; kingdom Metazoa; phylum Chordata; class Actinopteri; order Perciformes; family Zoarcidae; genus Melanostigma; species Melanostigma gelatinosum. Next base: position 4,546,088 of record NC_136648.1, on the reverse strand, counting down.
GAGAAGGTAATGCAAAAAGGAATGAGACGATTAAGCAATAAAACAAGAGAAAAGAACAGGGAAAGGAGAACTGATGAGACTGAGGGAGGGAAGAGGTAAGGAGAGAGGAAAGAGACGACTGTAGAAGATATGAAAGGAGGGGAGGAAATTATACATTATGAAAGGAGGAGATGGAGAAGAAGGAGATGGTCGGAGAAGACGGGGCCAAGTGCAGGTCAGGAGAGAAGAGGAGGAAAAGCAAATGCATGGCTGAGGAAAGGAAAGGAAATTTGGAAAGGAAAGGAGATGAAAGGTCGGGAATGGCAAAAGAAAGAAAGAGGGACTGAGGCAAAGAAGAAAGGAAATGATGTTAGACAGATGAGAGAAGACTGAAGAGAAAGAAGAGACTAAAGGAGAGCAGAGGAAGGAAGAAAGGAAACATGTTCAGAGGACATTCGGACAATATTTCATGTGAAAACAGTGACAAGATAAGTCAAGAGACAAAAAGGAGGTGGAGAAAGACAGAGCATTAGAGGAATGCTAAAGAGAGAGAAAGAGGAGAAGAGGAAACAGAGTGGAGGGGAGAAGAGGATGAGTTTTAAACGAGAGCAGACTGGAGCTCCACTGTCGCTCTCATTCAGGTGAACAGTCCATGCCCTGGTGTCTGTGTGCTATACATAGACTCACACTCACTTACTTACTTTCCACCTCAGCTGAGTAACTGTCACAACAACTGTTGTGGGCTCAGCCATTCATAGTTTGACCTAAATAAACAGCCGCACTTCATTCACAGTAAAGAGATGAAACTTCTTATTTTTTTGTGCCACATCCTGGAGCCTCGTTTCTAAAAATACAAAATGTAATTTCATACACTCGGTTTCAACATAACAAATAAATGCAAGTAAAAAGGAGCCTTTGGCTGCTGTTCTTATGAAAAGCTGTGTCTTCTTTTATTTTCTGTAATACTGTGGAAAAATAATTACATACAATTTGAAAACAGAAATGAAACATGAAATTAAAAGGAAATTTGAATAATATCTTGCAGGTTTTGTACAGTTTCTTTGAGGGATAAAGTAGAACTCAACATGAACATAATACACATGAACAATATATCGGGATACAAATAAAGAACTGGAGCATGGAGAATATATGCTGATGTGAACACACCCACAATGTCCCTCTCTCACCCACGTGCACACCTCCACATTTGCAAGTGCAATATGAAGTCCTTCTCACTGTTCTGATCATCGTCTTCATATGCTTAGCGATACCAAGCTGAACATCAATTAATCCTGCTCACTCGTGCAGCTGTTTCAGAGAGCAGACAGGCTCAGCAGCTGGATGAGGGACGAGCTCTGCTCGTGTCTTAAGGCCACGCAACGTCTCCTTCACTCTGTCTTACCAGCTGTCCTGCTTCATAGGGTTTGACTGATGTGGTTTCTTTCCCAACAATATCCAACACCTTCAAATCCAGCAAATATACAGCGTTTCCTACCGACTCTCCTCGACAGGAGGGAAATGTAGGTTAAGTTATACGTTTTGCTGATCTTTAAGGATGTTTGAAGTTAAAATCCTTCAGACTTTGGGAGAGCAACTTGTGTTTGTTAATCAGACTGAATGGACATTTTGTGTTGCTTCTTCACCTCTCTAGACTCCTCTAGACTCGCATTTTGTGTAATTCCTTTGCCAAAAAAAAGACAAAACGCACAGTAAACATAGACGAATTTAACTGACAGCGTCATTTTTTTCCTCCAAATTTTCTATAGATGTATCAATAATCGATATCAATAATCAGGCTAAAACCATCAGGTGCCTGTGCCGTAACGGTCCCTCCGATGCCATTTTTAGTTGCCTTGAAAAGTGCGGTAGCGGTTGCTTGGACCAATCAAAACCAGTCACAAAAATTGAGGAAATATGTGGATAATATCTTCAATTTGCTCAAAACAATCAGTCAAACCCTAATTTCTACAGTCCAGTGGTCCTAACACATTTATAATGGCATGAAAACACACTGGTGATACAGGCTGCAAACACACACACATACACACACACACACACACACACACACACACACAGTCACCTATGAACATACACGAACACGAGAAACACAAATGGCTGCTGCATTTGTTTGTCTGCTCGGTTGATGTCGCTCAGTCTTTTGGCACTCACTTAAGACTCCACAAGGTAAAAATCTAAATCCGAGCTCCTCCAGTCAGTCTTGGCCAGCGATGGCGCAGCGCAGCATGGAACAGAGCAGTTAGCTGTGAGTCTGGCCTGGTTCAAGCCTGGGTTGGCCTAGTTGAGACATACTTTTGGCTATTTGTGTCTTGGATGAGAAGTCGTTTTGGCCACAGACACACAGGCCCCCTCTCTCTCTTTTTTTTCACTGGGTTGATTCATCAGAACCCCCTCGATTTGATGCATACAAAACAAAATAAAATACTGTATATAAAAAGTTCAAACACACACTTTTGACCACAGTCATTTCTTCCACCGGTGAGGTAACACCACAAAGTAACACCAAGAAAACAAGATTGAAAATGTTGATTTTCAAAGAGAAATAAATGAGGATGATGTCATGAACTCATGAAGCTATATATTCTCTAAAAGCGGACTCCCTACCCCCAACAAATACACGTTAATGCAAGCTAAGATTGCTATACCTACTCACTGTGATCAGCTTGGAGAACATTTGGAAGGAAGCTATGAGAGAAAGGTTTGATACGTTTCTTTCCCCATGAAAAGACAGGTTCAACCTCCTAATTTGGAAACGAGGTGGCTGTTAATATGAGGAGAGAGTAAAGTGTATCACACTGCGTTCTGAGGTACATATGAAGAGGGAAAATAACAATTTAGTGCAGTAAACACTTTCCAGATTGCATTCTAAACTGCATACCTTTTTTTGGAACTGAACCAAATCTAAAAATCTGATTAACATTTTTGGCTGATTGTCTTTCGCATATCTTTACGTCCCCACAAAAAGTAATGACTTAGTACCTGGAGGGAGAGGCCGTGTATTTTTTGGCCTCAGTACATCTTCCGCGTCAAATTGACTCATTCTACACAAGGTTACAACGACATTTCAAGTCAGATGCAAAATACTGCACGGCTACAACTCTGTGGAAAGGTTGTAAAGAGGTAATAGTATGCAATACCAAGGCTGTGATGACCATATAAATTTCAAAGGGTGCTCCATCTGCCGTTCCTCTCTCCGTAACTACTGAAATGGTTTATATAGTGACCTTGGAGCTACAAGGTTCCATCTGATATTCTAATCAGACACGGCGTGGCCGCGGTCCCCTTTCTGAAAGTGTTTATTCAAAATAGGGGCAATAAATACCGTTTTTTTTACTGCCCCTTAGCAGAGAATTACCATAATATACTGTATCTGTGAAGGGTTGATAGGGTGGCTGATAAGTATAAAGACTTAATGATTACCTCTCGAGCCGTTGAGATATCTGGCTTCACTTTCCAACCTCCGGTCTTTTGTAACGCGCCGTCTCATCGGCTATCAATTGTTTTTTGTTGCGGCTCGAAAATGTATGGCAGAGATACGAGAGGGTGACCACTCATTGCAGACAGTCGCTCTTTACTTTGACTGTTCAATAAAGCAGGAGAGCCCTTGAGTAAAGGTGACACATCAAGCAAATGTCAAACCAGTTCCCGGTAGCGACCAAAACTAGTTTAAAATGTTCAGTTCTCTACAACTGAACATTGTACATAAATGTCATAAATGAACAACACATACATGTCTGACGCAACTTCTTCTTTTTTTTCCTTCCTTCAGCAACTTCCTGCTCATAATTACTCATCAAGATGTTCATATCAGTCAAGAAAAGATGAAATCATTTGATGGTTCCAACTTTTCAGCAGCTCTCAACTGCTACACAAGCATCCTCACTGTAAGCTGATCATAGAGTGAATTTAGACTTAGTGGGCGTTGGGTAAGTGGGCAAAACTATTCCTGCAGATACAAGAGCAAGATACAAGTTACAAGAGCTCACACTAATTTGATTTTCTCTCTTGGTGGAAAGTAGTTTGGTAGTGGGGCGGTGGAGATTCATTAAAACACGAGACTTGTACAGGAGCTGCATCCGTCGAGGTTAGAGGTTAGTAGCAACACTTTAAACGCTGATCGTTATGAGCCTGTGGGGTTAAAGGCCAATCACACGTACACCCACGCTGACACAAAATCAAAATAATCTCACACATAAAATACCACCAAATTTTCTGTTGCAGTGAACAAACCAGTATACTTACATGTAAATGTACAAAGTACCATTATGAGCTAGATAGAACCCTCTGAACCTTCACTTTGATATGTCAGACGACACTTGAACCTTCTCATTGCTCACGAAACTCAAAGTGAGCGGCTGCTTGTTCTCCATCCGGCGTTTTGAATGTCGTCGACGTTCGAAAAAGGCAGTCCAGTCAGAAGACTGGAAGTCAAAGAGAAGAGTTTCACATCAAACAGAGATATCCATCAAACAGATGCTGGATATTTATCATTTTGGAATGAAGCTCTTCAAATTTTTCTAATTTTAGTCTACGACATCCACTCTAAAAACACCACCCATCGCTTTCTTTTTTTCTTTTAAGAAACTCAAAACGTTTCCAGTAACGATCGCGTCGCCACACACACATTAAAAAGCGAGTTTCACCCAAAACGCTGAACCTTTGGTCCACAACTCCTTATAAAAATACTATAAAATGTTTCTGAATGCCTTTTTTTTCCAGATGTTTCGGTATAAATATGGAGGGAAAAAACTAACTATTTCTACTGTGCAAGTGAGAGAAACACATACTTCTTGACGCTCGAGGGTAGGGGAGGTATCTTTTTGTACAAATTGCAGAAATTCGTGGAATGAAAAAAAGCGCTTCCTCCACACCTCGTATCACAAATACTGTTTACAGCATTGACCTCGAGTGAAACGTTCAGCATAGAAATGTATCGCGACGATTTAAAAGGAGCGATGAGGAGGAGAATGAGCACAGAGAGACGCTTGCTACCACTCCTTTCCTTTCCTCTCACTTGTGGCACGTACAAAACCTCTTAGTCCAGACCACCTCGTATTGTCCACTCTTTACAAAAGAAGACAGTTGTGTGTTGGCACATAAGCACTCTGGTCGCTAACTGTACCACTTTAAGAAGCTCTGTCCCACTTAAATCAAGGTAGATCTTGTAAGAAATGGCCGCTGGGCAGGTTTAAGTGAGGAAAAGCGATCAAAAAGTGCCAAATATATTCATAGTCCAAGCTGCCCCATTGCTGCAATACATCGAAACAAATAAGTCTTTAAAGATCTCTGTGCATGTGTGTGTGTGTGTTTTTTTCCCAATATGTGAGAGTCAGAAAATGCAAAAAGTGTGGATTGCATGGAGTTTCGCTGTAGGTCACTGTACTGCATCACACTGTATAGGTTTGTACAAGGAAATAACTTTAAAATGACCCAAAAATCTCCATTTGCACTTATTTACAGAGATGGTGTGGGAGGAAAGATTGACGCAGGGAGACGAACCAAGAGCACGACGAGGGTTGCAAGAACAAACAGGTTCCTCTGCTCCTCCTGCAGCTCCTGGCGCTTTTCTTCTTCCTGTCTTCAAAGTGCTCTTCTTCTCCTTTTGTTCCTTTTCTCTTGATTGTGACTCTCGCTGTTGCTTTAGTTGGAGCATAAACACTCCACGCAACAGAAAGTCTGCGCAAATGTGTGTGACTGTCGCTTTGCACGTGTTGTACGTGTTGCTGCTCACTGTTTTATACGAGATGCTGCTGACTGCTGTGGCTTGTTGTTGTGTTTGATTGGTCCAAAAAGTGAACCTAAATTCCATGCACTGGATTCTTGAATGTTTATGTGTCTTTTATATATTTATGTGTAATAAGTACTGCAGCTGAAAAAGCAAGTCAAAGAGTGTGTGTGTGTGTGTGTGTGTGTGTTTCTCAAACATGAGTCTGCATCCGCTGTGTGTGTCTTTGGGAATAGTCAGAGGGTGGAGACGAATACGAGAAGCGAGTGGAGGTTCCATACTGCCCCAGCCCTGTTTCAGGACTTTGTTGTCCTGGCCCTGGTCCTGGTCCTGGTCCTGGCCCTGGTCCTGGTCCTGGTCCTGGTCCTGGTCCCGGTCCCGGTCCTGGTCCTGGCCCCAGGCCGGCCCCTTGGCCTGTTGGATACATCTCATATGCTGGCCCTTCCTCTATGGGTGGAGCAAAGCCCATGCGGTAGCTGGGATACTGGGAGGGGTATCCGTAGTTGTCATAGGCCAGCTGGGTTGTGCTGTCCAGCAGACCGCAGTCTCCGGGGTAATCGCCAGGCGATTGAAGAGTTGGATTGGGAGGTGCTTGCTGGCTCTGCGCCACCCTGGTGAAGGTGTTGAACTGGGCGTAGGTGGCGTGGGACATCCTGGAGGGTGGGCGGGGGTCGTAGCAGCCTGCCCTTGAGCCTGGCACTCCACTGGGGGCAACAGCACCGCTGGCGCCTGCTGGGGGTCCGCTGGAAGTGGCACCGGCCGGTCCGATGTTTGGGTTCAGGGTGCGGAACTCGCCCTGGTAGTGGATGGCGCGGGACTGGGGGCGAGCCTCATCGTGGGTGGTGGCTCGGACGTTGTAGTAGCCGTTGGTTGGATCCTGTGATCAGAGCGAGGGAAGATTAGTTTAACATTATAATAAGAAGCAACAACGTTGGGCTGAGGGGTAAAGACACCTAAACATCATGGTGTGGGCTTGAGTTAGCTTGGCCTTGTGTTACATCACGCTGTACACTTCTCTTATTGTCTGTATGTATGATCAGTCACATCGCAGGCTGATATGGCCGGTGATGTTGGACGTCGGTGGCGTGCTGTTGCTCATGCTACAACCCTAATGGTGTGTTAGCGATGCAGTGGACAGTATGTGTATGGACATGATACATTATGATCCAACTTCATTTTACCAGGATACGCGTGGTTTCCAATGCTAAGTGACAGGAAGCTCACCTGGGTAACAGTTTACTCTGGAATAAAGGTTTCCACACCAAGAATGTTGGATTGTTTTGTTTCCTCCTTTAGTTTGGTTAGTTTGTGGTAATGCGTTTTAAAATTTGAGGGGTTGATAATGCTCTGACTTGGCAGAATCCTACAAATGGTGCATGAAGAACAGACAACAGCTGTTTTGGGGAGAACTTTAGTGGCAAAGTTGTGAATACTGTGAATACTTTTAAGAACCAGCTCAAAACCCACCTTTTTAGGCTGGCGTTTGAGTAAAAACCCATGTCCTAGACCTGCTCTTAAAATATGTTTTAATTTTTATTATCTTATTTTTATTTTTTATTTTATTTTATTTATTTATTTATTTTATTCTGTGTATGTAATTTATTGACCCTAGGGTCACATTGTGGTTTTTTATGTTTTTAAATTTCTGCTGTTAAGCACTTTGTGATGTCATGTCTGTGAAAAGCGCTCTGTAAATAAATTTCATTCATTCATTCATTCAAAGAAAAAGTGGTATTGTTGTGAAAACCAAGCTTTTAACTGCAGTGCAAACCTGAAACACAAAATAGGAAACGGTAATTGGCACTTGATGACATGACAATGATGACCACACAAGTTCATGACATGTGATGCATCATGTGCACCATGCAGGATAAAAGATGTGACCAAAACAATGCTAAGATGTCTCTGTGAGCGGCCGGCCACCTCACCTTGAGCTCGTACTCCTCCCTGGTGTCGCTCTCGCTCCTGATGTCCTGCTTCAGGTCCATGTCGTCTTTGAACGGCTGAGTGGAGGGAGAGAGGGAAACAGAGGGCAGAAACTAAACCATCAAACAACGAAACACACACACGGAAAGAGGGAGGGTGAGAAAGGAAAGGAGGAGGAAGAGAGGGAGGGGAGTGGAAAACAGAGTTTCAGGTTTTTCATCCCAAGAGAGTGGAAGATGAGAAACGGTTCGTTGTTGGAAAAAAGTTTTGGTCCGAACTTTAAAAAACGCTCCAAAGGAGCCTCGCCGGTTAGATTCGCCAGGACATCGGGGGGGCGGAAGGCTTTTCTAAAAGGAAAACAATGTTAACGAGAGAGTGTGTGTCTTTGTGTGTGTGTGAGTCTGTGTTAATGTCCGGTACTGCTGTGTGTGTGCCGTTATTTATGGCGTATGTGTGTATGTACTATTTGTACAGTATAATATGTGCTTTCTTGGTTTTGGGTGAAGTGTGTGTATATATTTTCATGTATTTTTGAAGGCAAGCATAGGGTGTGTGTGTGTGTGTGTGTGTGTGTGTGTGTGTGTGTGTGTGTGTGTGTGTGTGTGTGTGTGTGTGTGTCTCTCCTGCCAAGTCGCCCTTTGAGTGGGTGTATCTGGACATTTAAACCCATTGACCCGTACGCCTCCTCTCCATGGCCCTCTGTGACTCAAATGGATGTCTACTCACTGAGTACATGGCCTTGACCATCCGTGTTGCCGTGGAGACGTCGGCCGCCTCCTCCTCCAGGCTGTGGGTCTCTTTGTTGACTGTCTCTACCTTGATGTCTGGTTTACCGAGGGTGACGCCCCGGCGACCTGAGAGAGAAACACAACCTCTGGTCATATTCTGGGTCAAGATGAATGAATGAATTATTTTTTAAAAAGCAACATAAACAACAAGAATTTATTGTTTCATCCCTTTTATATTCGTCAGAATTCACCGTGCTATTTAACACAGTTTAAAGCCCTTAGCTAGTGTATATGTAGGATTTCTGAATTGCTGACATTGGCGATTTCAAAAGACATTGTGGGATTCTGTGGGAGAGAAACAGAAAGATTAGTCAAATATTCTGAGCAAGAGGGTAAACCTTCAGCCCTTTAAGCCCCTTTCAGACATGTACCTTGTTCCTGGACATAAATGTGCTGGCAAATGTACACGTTTGTCTCATATTTGAGTTATTTTTACATAAATGTCATGACTGTGATCTTATTACCGTATGACCGAGTCATATTTCAGAAACACTTCCACCGCGGCTCAAGTCTGAATTGAGTGGCGTCGCATTAACATAAAAGCTACAACTGCAGAAGGTTAAATATGCACGGAGGTGGAGATTAAACATATTTGATGTCATTTCATTAAAAGGCTTTTAGTTATGTAAAATACGTTCCACTACTTTCAGTCCTGGATCGGTTTTGTTTTGATTACTCCGAGAAGACAATATTTACAGAACGACAGACCAGAATCGCTGCAACGCTGGAGACGATGAAACAATTTAATGGCGGAGTACTTTCACACATTATTGGCTGACGATAGCAACAAAAATAAAATGAATGCTGGGTTTTGAGATTGATTGTAGATTTGGAAATATATGACTTGGCAAGGAAACAATAACAACAGGAGAGTGGCTCGTGATTGCAAAGAAAATATGAAGAAACAGACCTTTTCTCCATACGACTTGGTTGATTGTTTGTATGTGTATTAGCTAAATGAATGTCACGACACAATAGTCATTGTAATTCGGGTCTCGATAGTCCGAGATTGATATGGACTTCAGGGAATCCTGACTTGATGCTCAAAGGAAAGGAAAGGAGCCCAGATATCCGGGCCCAGACTTCCTCTTCCGTTTGCTGCTCATTGTTCACCGATTAGCATGTTGAGATGCGAGACTGGAGTTGAAGTTGAGAGACGACGCGTACGACCGGATTGTTTCACAAGGAGCCAGTTTAAAAGCTCATTTTAAACCAATAAAAAGCGACGTCATCCTCAGACGATGGCCGGTAGGTTGAAGTCTTGAGCTGCAGCATCGCGACCGCAAATGAGAGACAGCTTATCTGGAGCCACAAACCATGTTTGTTTGAGTTTCTATTTCCAAATGGTATCTTTTCTGTGGAGGTGTTATCAGCTCTGAACCAGAAGATATACACGTATCCCCAGAAAATCCCTCTGGGGACTCTGCCAGTCACCTTCATTGTCTTTCCCAGTTCTCTATTTGCTGAGGAGCAGCTCAAAACCACTTGAAGACACCGCTTGTTCTTCGCTCTCTGGTTTGGAGAAGAGTGGCTTGTGCTGATAAATGCAAATTGGATTGCCGTCGGCTGCAGAAACACCATATAGGAAGTAATGCACTCAGTGCTATTCACCTTTAAACGCTCTTGTTTTCTGTTCTGTTATTTATGTACTTTATCTGGTGTACAAGCGGCATATAAATACAATTTATTAAAAAAAGAATCACACAATTCCGTGTCAGTAGAATGCAACGAGTGCAGTAGGCGTTTTAAGGCAGATACGGAAGCCATATTATATGAATATAAATGAATCACATTTGGATAAAATGCTATACAGCTGGCACATGTTCCTTTCTTCAAACGCGGAGAGGCAGAATGACAGATAGGGTGAGTGGATGAAGGAAAGACTGATGGACGCATACAGTATGTGTGTGCGTGCTCCTACACACACACACACACACACACACACACACACACACACACACACACACACACACACACACACATACATTAGAGAACAACTGTGTTCACTTACTGCCTTTGCGTTGGCGGTAGAGGAAGAAGGCGAGCGCCAGTAGGAACATAAGCAGCAGAATGGAGGAGCCCACCGTACCACCGGCGATAATTCCCACTGGAACAATATCTGAAACAAACACAAGCAGAGATCAGGTTTGAGGGACAACTGCTGCCTCTTTGTTGGAGAAACACGCTCGGATCTTGTGTCTTTTAAGTATAAATCGTGTGTCCTAGCTTAAAATTGAATCTCTAAAGGCTGCATATACGTTAATAAGGCATGCAAGTCGAACAAGGGATAGAAACAGCTCTCTCTCTCTCTCTCTCTCTCTCTCTCTCTCTCTCAAAAGATGTCTTGGTAGATTTTCTGAAGCTTGAAAGCTGAAAGAATAAGAGCCAGATAAGACTGACAGCGCATGAAGAAATCATTTTCTCAATGTAATGTGACGCAGCAAGTCCTCGCAATAAAATGCGTAACCATCCAGAATGGACTTATCACACTCAATCCTGTCGCCTGACGTCCAGCTGAGGGCACTGCGTGGAAAACTTGCTCAAGGGCACTTGAGGAAGAGGAGCATCTTTCTCTGGGACATTAAAGCCAACACGTGGACGTTTCCTCAGACATTCATAAAACATTAGATTTAAAAAATATATTTTTGAAACCTGAATTGTTTACTGTGTGCTGGCTTCAGGTAGACGTGTTCTCCTGCCCTGTCTGGTGCTGTTGTATTACAGTAGAGGGCTTTGAACTGTGTCACCCATGGATTCGTTAAGGTCCAACAAACACTATTGCAGCACTTTTTCAAAAAATGTCAGTCTGAGGTAAACTGTTGTATTCTAAGCTACTGTAAGCTATTTTAGTGAGTTTCCATTTCGTTAGAATGAATGAATTTGAGTTTCCTCTGGTAATCAGTTACACAGTGTACACGTCTAGGGCTTTTATTTTGAAAGGTAAGTACGGAAGGAGTGGATTTGGTGTGCGCTGCCTTTGCAATGTTTGCTTTTAAGCCATGTAATGATCGCATTTTGTGTGAAAGTATTCTTGACAAAAACAACAGTTGGGGAAAAATATTTAACGTAACAAACACACTTATTTTAACCCAAACCATCATATTTTCCTAAACCTAACCAAGTAGTTTTGTTGCGTAAACCAAAACACAAGGTAAACCAATGTTGGAAGCTTATTTCAACAAGAGACTGCATGGATGTAATGAGTTTAAACTGACACGTCCTAAAGTGACGTTACCGGTCTCTTCCAGGGTGATGATCATGGTCCCGGGTCCGAAGGAGTTCCAGGCGGTGCAGTTGTAGGGCGAGTGGAAGTCAGACTCCATGACGTTGTTGATGGTGAGGGTGGAGAGGACGGCCCCGCCCTGGGACGGAGGTTTGCTCTGCTCCACGGTGTACCTCTCCATCAGGGTGCCCTTCTCCTTCTCCCACACATTCTCCTTCCACGCCCAAACCTGAGACACACGGAAGGATGATTTAGATTCTCGTCTTTCTCTGACTAGAACTTGACCAAATAATCGAGGGGAGGATGGAACGATACACTTCTATTAAATCAAGCTGCTGCATAATGCATGTATATTTGTTCATCTCTTAACTCTCATCTCATCTCTTAACTATGTATTTTATATTTCCTTTGAGATGCTGTTGAGGTCCCTTGTGTGAGTTGTAAATCATTCTGTAAATGCGTTTACAAAGTGGTGTATGAGGTTATATTAAACACATATATGTGACCAATGGTTCCAGGCAGAGAGCACTTTGCACGCAAAACTCGCTCTCGAACTCTCTATGTGTGATCTGCCACTTCAAAAGGATTGCATTAAAATGGTTAGGCAGGTTTACATCAATTTAGAATTCAGATAAGATCAAAGGCTTGGTAAATCTGTGCACTAAAACATTTGCAAATCTATAAATCTGTTCCGAATCAACACGGCAGGAAAAGTCCTTCAAGCTGGTGGGAGCTGGCGCGGTGAAGACGCAATTTCCAAAATGTTTAATTTGTTTGATTTTTATCGAAACTGCACTTTTTACAGCTGCAATCACCCTGTTTCTCCTCAGGGATCAATAATGCTAATTCACATTATCTTATCTTATGTAGTATTAACAACAATCGACTCACACACACACACACACACACACATATATATATAATCATATATATATATATATATATAATCACAAGTAAACATTCAGCAAACAGATGGGCGGGTGTTAAAGGTTAAAGGAGAAGAAAGCGAATGTGGGCAGGAAGTAGTTTTTCTACTTAAAATCCGCTGAGGTAGAATTTTTGAGGGTATTAAATATGAAACATGATGATATCAAACATACATAGAGCCATATGTTAGGCAAATGTACCTTTTAACCAGATTTTTGAAAAAAAAAAAAAAAAGATGAAAATGTGATCAGTGATGAGGGAGAAATGAAAGGAACACACCAAAATCTGCTCTCTCTTTTCTCTCTGACAATCTTACATAATGCGTCGTTTCTGTCTCCACAGTCTGCCTCTCACAATCCCTCCCTTTCTTTCTTTTTGCTCACAATGATTTTATTGCAGTACCTCTGTCTGGATTTCTTCCCTTTCTCAATTTCTCATTGCCTCTATTACCACACACACACACACACACACACAGCATCATACTCCATATTTCATAAGTCCTTGTGTCTCTGCATTAAGCCGAGACTACAATGTCGTATCACATTATACGCTCTGAGCTCTCTGCCAGTGCGGCGGGGGGCTGAGGCTTCCTAAAAGCTCTGATTTCTGTCATGTTGGCACTGCACAATTGGATAATTGACGCTGAAAGGTACAGAATTGTACTCTCCCTCCATCTCTCTCCCGCTCATTTCAGTCTGTTTTACCCGCGCACTCTCGCTCACTCATTCTAGCCTTCAAACTCAAACGTTGCTACTTGATCTTCTTTTTTGGTGATTTGTGGGCATAACGGTATCATTTTGTAACTTATATAATGCACAAACACTTTCTATTGATCAAGAATTGCACTCAGCGACTTTGAGAAAAGACAGGAACGAAGAAACAACGTGTATTCCTGCAGTTACGGCACATTCAGGAGGATATTGCATTACAGTTTGCTGGTGAGGCAATGTGTGTGAACGCAGTTTTTTATGGAGTAAAGATGGTTACCACTTTGCAAGGGACCACTGAATTGGAACGGTTTCGGCCGGTTGGTCCAAGTCCTACTAAAATCAAGACAGCACGGAAGCCGCACTGACAAGTTCATGGTGAAGATAACTAAAAAACTATGATAAGTAACACGAGAAGCAACATTCTCATTTTTTTCATGAATTCTTGATGGTATCTGCTGCACGCCCAACATTCCAGGACTGTGCGTCTCCTCTTTCATTTCAACCAGACACGACAGCAGCTGTTTTTGATGAGTCGCACCTTCCACCACAGACGAGGAACAGATTGTTCTCGCGACACGGTCGGAGAACAACGGCCCCCGTGCCAATCGTTAAGCTGCGTAACACAAGTAAGCGAGAACAGACAAAGTACAAAAAATATCTTGTGTTTTCAGGGTGCACAAAGAGGTTCCTGTGATCAGGATTGTGTTTGAGGCAGATGCAATCTGAAAAGGTCAAGAACCTCTGCAGCAGATTACAACTTCCAAGGAAGGACTTACAATCTTATCAGGTGGGGGGGTGCTCGCGATGTAACACTTGATCTCGCCTCTCTCCCCTCTGACAGAGTACTGGACTGAATCACTGGAGATGATGGGGGGGCCTGAGCGAGTGAGGCAGGACGAGAGAGAGAGAGCGAGAGAGAGAGAGAGAGAGAGAGAGAGAGAGAAAAGATGATTACGACAACAAATCAGAAGGTTTTCTAAGTACACTTGCATTCAACGTATGCTGCATTCAGATAGAGTCAGGTAGACGGCAAACCAGATGTTATTTTAGTGGACGTGAGCGGGACGAGGAAATTAGGCGAGGCCAGCAGAAAATATCTGCAACGGTAACAGTCGATGGGAACGCTGTCCGAAGTTAAAATTGTGATCATTTTGTTTAACTGGATGTTACGGGCATGCTCATGTGATTGGCTACAGATAATTTCCTGTTGGAAAAAAATGCTTTTGTGAATGCACACAAAGTGTAAACATGACAAGCGGGTTCAACAGTTTGTATTTAAATGTAACAATATTTAACTATGATTTCTATTCCATTGATTTACAACAATAAATATGTGTGTGTGCATCAGAAATGTATTTATGAATCTTATTTGTTTAATTGGGGATTATGTTTACATTTATATTTTTATATATACACACTGGTATCTACTACTGGTACATATATATTTGTGTGTACATTTATATGTAAATGAATAGTGAGACTGGTCTGACCCCGGAGATGAATACAGCTCCTTTAGCACGATGTTGTCTGGTCAGTGATAGTCACCAGCTCACCGAGCTCAATGACACATGCATGATGTACAGAACGATTATAGATGAAACAAACATGTGGTTTCATTATTCAAATGTTTGACACAGAAGCAGGGCTTTCATGTGTATAAGAAGATCTGTTCTCATGCATAACGTTTGCTGATGTGTGTAAACAGCAGAGTAATTCGATAGTAACTGACCGTTGACAGTGAGCGTAACCTCAGTCTCTCCCACACCAATCCGGGGCACGATGGCCTTGCAGACATACTGGCCTGCGTCGGCCTGGCTCACTGACTTCAAAAACAGCTGGTTGTTGTTGCTGAGCACCTGGACACACGTGAACAAGCACCAGAAGCAGGATAGTAGCTGTGTGAGTGTGGGTGGAGACAGACAGGCCACACACAGAACAGGGAGGGAGATCTATATTTAATTCATAAAACATGTTGATTTACTCAGCAGGCTCCATTAGTTGTTTGTTTCTTTCCTGGAGCTTTTCTTAACTTGTTCGGCATGAATAAAAGATTTAGGATGTGAAGACGGAGTCTCGCTTCTAACCGTGTGCGGGTTGGGATTTGGGTTTTCAGAAAGATTTGACCGTAGTTCTCGAAATGTAATCGACTCCAACGTGTGGTGCTGAGACTCTTCTCTTTCTTTCTGTATAATTTCAAATATGTGGCATTTTAGTGAAATAAAAACTTAAATCAGGCATGAATATAAAAAAAAAAGTAGGGTTGAAGGTGAAAAGATGAATGGTTTGTTCTCACCATGCTGGAGCCCTTCTTGGTCCAGGTGAGGGTGAGAGGGGGGTTCCCAGACCACTTGCAGTTCAGAGTGACGTCAGAGTCCACATCCACCGTCACTGGCCTCGGCTCCACTACTAGTATCGGGCCAACTGAAAGAGAGCATGAGAATTAAAACCCCTGTACGCAGACACAGTTTAATGAAATAGAGACTTGGTTAATAAAAGTTATTAAAATACATTGTGCCTCAAAGAACTTGATGGACTCAAACCTTTTTAAACTCTCCTTGGTGAAACTGTGCATGATGATGAGAATTTAACGTCTTTTCAGAAAGTCAGACATTTTCCTCTTCGCTCCATTTTATATCGTCAAAAAAAGTTTCCTTTTCTGATTTTGTACATTCTACATTTCATTATTTTCTGTATTATTAACAACTACGTTATTAGTTGTGTCATTCCATGTACTATATTTACATATAGGTTTTGAGAATAAATGCCAGAAGGCTTTGTTGAATTGACCTGACAGGAAAAGATTATACAGTAACCATCTAATGCAGATGTGTTCTTCACAATGCAGGAATACTACGCAGCAACAAAATAAATGTGGCGTGGCTCTTCAAACAAATATATATATATATACTAGAGCACATAAACATCATCAGAGTCCCACTCAGCTCGGGAGTGTTTGCACTCTGTACTCACAGTGCACGTCCACCAGGATGCTGACGTTGGTGCTTCCCACGACATTGAAAACCTGACAGGACACGGGCTCGGTGAAGAAGGAGTGATCTGCTGTGGTGACAAACACACTCTCCCTGGCCCCCTCCAGTAGCACGCCACCTTTTGCCCACCTGGCAGAGAAACACGTCCCCATTTAACACGTTTTCAAGTATTTCAAATCCTTGTCAGTTTGTCAGCAGATCTCAAAAGCATAATGGGCTTTTGGTGGTGATCCAAATGTTAGATTTCCACTATTTGACAAGAAGTGTTTTTGTATTACCATTTAAAGCTATTAAACGATGGTTTGAAAATCCTCTATGTCAAAACCTGAGGGAATGATTGCAAGCTAAAGAAAATGCATTTCTTTTCATTTCTGTTATCCAGATATATACTCATATAACCATATTGCACATCTGCCATTAGATGACATTTTAATATACATTCAATAGGCTTCGTGCCTAAGTGCCTGGCAGTGCTCCCAAACTGGAACCCTCTGGAGGAGTCTGAAACCTCAGATTAAAACCACCGTTTTAAATCCAGCATTTAGCGATTTCAATGCTTCAGTGCTGTCGCTTAAGATTAAAGTCAGTGTTTGATTGTTTAACTGTTCAATACTTTCATTAATTCCGTTCCGCAAGCAGAAATTACAATTCAGGATCGCCTCCAGACGGTGGTTACAAGCAGATTGGAATATGTGAAAGAAAATCTATTGGTATTGAACAGAATTGCAATCTGGCCCCCGATGTTGGACTGCGGGTATCAAATGAAACAGCGTCCCCAAATAACATTGACCATTCTGAACTGGAACAATGCTCTCAAAGTTGGCAACATATTGATTGTTTGATAAATAGAACAGAATGTTTCGGTATTAAAATCAATGTGAAGCTCATGCAAGTTTCTCGAGTGCCTCGGCTCTCTTCAGCTCCACTACAGCGCCAACTGTGTGTAGCTAACGTAGCAAAATGCTGTCCTGAGTGGATAACGTCAGCCAACACATCAAGACTCCCGGGGCTGATGGATGCATGCGGTGTACAGCTAAGTTGCAGCTAGCTGGCTAACCTTAGCGCGCTTGCTCGCTAATGATCCATGATGCGAATGCATTATGACAGCGTCAATTTTAGCCAACAATAAATATGTGCAGTACAAAGCAGAGATGTATCACGAATGATGGCTCTCTACCAGCCGAGAGCGATGCAAAACAAGGGGCCGGCAACAAACTAACTGTAAGCTGAGCTAAGGTTATGGAGCTACTTTGGCTGCTGTGTGATTTGCAAATGGCAAGCTAGTTGGTTTCCTGAAAACAGAGGACAAAATAAAGTAAAGGAGTATTGCAGATTAATTATGCTAAATATGATATATGATTGTCATGAAATGTCACGTCACTGTTGACTAATGCCGGGGATGCTGGCCTGTGTCTATGGACGTGCAGGAGCAACGAGAGGTTTACTGCAGATCACTTGACGGCCACCTGTGTCATTAATAACAATGATATTACACATTGTACCGTAAGAGATAAATTCAGGTAAAATGTAATCCAGACCTGAAGCCAATGATGGGAGGGTTGCCAGTGGCCTGACAGGTGAAGGTGACTCTCTCGCCCTCCAGGACGGAGCGAGGTTCGATGGACAGGGTCACCATAGGAGGGTCTACACAGGGAGGGATACATATTTGATGTACAACCAAAGATAAACTGAATCACTCTTGTGTTTCAGCTCTGCCAGGCAGCAAGGGGATTGATTTCCCACACAAATAAGTCACAACAAATGATGTATCACGCAATAAAATCTGGTGTTCTAAAGCCCCACTTCTCTACAGCCTTCTGTACGAACACAGCACTGGTTCTACATCTACTGTTACTGCAGTTATTCTCCCAGTAATTACTAACGACGCTGGGCTGGAAAAACACATCAATCTTCTTGATTGAAAATTCAAACTGCGGGTCGCTTGTGAGCAAGCATTCCTTATTTCTCCAGGGACACGATTAAAATCTCTTATAGCACAAAAAAGTATCAGGTTTTCCAGATGTTGAAGAAAATCAACTTGCTCAACTTGCTTCAGGAGGAAAATCACTGGCTCCAAAGATATGTGCCAAATCAGCGCAAACAGCTCAAATCAAACCTGGAACCAGCCCAAGTTTGGTGAAAAATGGTGGCTGTAAATTCAAATATGCAGCATAATGTGTTGTTTTTTGGTTATAAATACTTTGTTGATGGGTGCAGGGGCAGCCAATTAAAATCCTAGAGTGTTTTTTTTTCACGTGACAACACAAGAACAGCTCCACCTGCACCTCGACGGAGATAAAGGGGCAACTCACGGTGGACGTTGAGGGTAACGGTGGCTCGTTTGCCCATCGGCACCGCCGGGTTGCTGGCCACGCAGGTGAAGTTGCGGCTGCTGTCGGTGTCTGCTGGTGTGATGGGCAGGTAGCTCCTGGTCGTCACCCTCTTCCTGTCTGGCAACACTTCCTGTTCAGCAAAGATATAGGGAGCGAGAGAAGAGGATGGTAGAATTTAGGAAGAGGAGCAAACAGAGGAAGATCACAGAGGAGGAGGAGGAGGAGGAGGACAGTTGAGGAGGAAGGACGAAGCGGACAACAACAAAAAAAAGGAAACGGGAAATATCATGGGAGAATTAAGAGAGAAGAAAGGAGAGAGAGGAGGGTTAGTAAAGGAGCAAAGAGAGTCACAACATGGAAATAGAAACAGTAATCTGGAGTTAGAAATACAATTAAAAACATTTTTAGACATGATGGAAGACATAGGTTGGAAAGGTCAAAGGAGCAGTTTTATAGAAGTCCATGTTCTTGAATTAATCATCATAATTCAGATGTTTTTAATGTTCAGAAAAAGAACTCTCACGACAAAATGTTCTTACAATTACGGCAAGCAATTCAGCTCCATAAGGACACTGGACGTTGCATTTAAAATGAGAGGTGAACACTGAAGTGAAAAAGAAAAGCAACACAGTGAAGCTGAATCACGTCATTGATCAGTCACAAGAAAATCCAGTTTCGTTTGAATTCTAGAGGTGAGGTGCTTTGCAATGAGGCTAAAGTCTGTCAAGAAAGTGTGTACAGCCTCCATGCAGATGTGTGGTCAGTAACGCAGTCACATAAGAGCAGCATGTAATATGTGAGCAGGTGTGTGGGGCATGAAACTGGCTGCAAGGGATGTAAAAACATCCGAGTGTGAGTCAGTGTTTGCTGTTGCTTCCGTGTGCATATGAACGCATGAGTGTGCATATGTGTGTGTGTGTGTGTGTGTGTGTTGCAGGCATCATTTTGTGTGTGTAAGAATATACAGGAGTGTGAAGAGTGTGACTGTGGGAGAAAAGAGTGCAGAATATATCACTGTGATCGCAAGTGACACCTAGTCCAGTTCCTGTCTATATGTGTGTGTAGTGAGGACCTGGACAGGTTTTTATCCACACAGCGGGGACATTTGTGCTCGTCCTCACTTCTCCAAAGGCTTGTTTGTTACATACAGCAAAGGTTCCAAGGCTGGAATTGAACCTGAGGTTTTTGCATTGGTACAGCACGAGCTACAACCACTCAGCTACCGAGGAGCTTTGGCCTGAAAAGAGCTTTCCGTTATTCCTTTAACATACGAGCGTATCTGTCCACCAGGTGAAACATGAGCAGCATGCTGCGTCGTAATGTCGACTGCAGCACCATTCGTTAGCTGAGCCATAGGGGAAATTTAGGGTTGCCAAGTTTTGTCAAATGTCCGGTTTGTCTCGGCCAAAAATGTAGTTCTGTTTGTACTTCACTAAATGTGTAAGTATGACTTCGCTGTATTAATACTTTTCATTTATTTTTGTTTGCCTGTTGCTACTTTGATCAAACAACAGAGCAGCCATGGCGTTCTCATTGTGAGAAGTTAGGGTGTTTCTTTCTGTGATATGGTTCACAGATACCTGTGATGAATTTCACTGGTTTTTCATTGAGACTATGAACAATATATCAACAATATATAAATTGTCTTCTACCCTGTTTCAAAGCACAAAATGCTCCTTCCCCCTGGTTAGCAGGTCAGACTCTGCAATTTGCAAACATTTTAAAAGCATTAAATGTAATTCAATTGTAATAATGGTCCCAACCTGCCGAGATTTCGATCATTTCATCAACCAAGAACCAAGAAAGTCTTGTGCTGACTTTGCACTGCATACTGTATTTCCCTAATGCAGGACTCCAGGGGTGATGTGCGGCCTGAGGCGTTCAGACAGTGATTCCCCTTCGCAGTGCCCACGGCAAAAAGCATATCAACAAACAAACAACCAGACTGAGAGTGGCTGTTATTCAGGAGCAGCCTGGAGGTACGAGAATTTGTGTTACAAACTCTTTCTCAGCCATCGTAGGCAATTGAGATTATACAGATCTCATTTCAGTGGAATAATCTCTCCATGGTTTTATGTGGGTTTTATGTTGCATGGCTTGCACAAATGTGCTGCTCGCTATCATCTGCATGTGTGTGTGTGTGTGTGTGTGTGTGTGTGTGTGTGTGTGTGTGTGTGTGTGTGTGTGTGTGTGTGTGTGTGTGTGTGTGTGTGTGTGTGTGTGAGAGAGAGTCACCGTGGACTGGAAGGCCCCCTTTAGAGCGACTCCATCCTTGGTCCACTGGATGTGTGCTGCAGGCTTGGCCCCGCGGGTCACACAGGTCAGGTTGTGCGGATTTCCGGCCATCAGCAGGAGCTCCGGGGACCCTTCAACCACCGGGTCCTCGGGGGGGACTGGAGGAGAGACACGCACAGTTCCAAGCTTTAAAAAGGACACATGTATGCAAGTCTGCACTCATGCATACAGACATACATGTACATATAAATAGAGAAAGTAGCGTCCAACTGGGCAGATTTGAAACAGAAGACTGTGAATTCATAGGATGTCCTGAAACAATTCATTATCATACTTACAACACGGCTTTGTTCCTTGAAAGTTTTGTAAATACTGCAGAAATACAGCACCTTTAACCTTTTGGCTGTTAGTCTCTAAATTATGTTCCATTATCTTGTTTCTCTTCTATATAGTTCATTCATACTGCACAATCAAGAGCAACTTCCTGCTCAATATTAGGTTATGGCTGAAGTTAAAATACTCTTGTAGTCACAAGACTGAGGAGATACAGTCAATGCCTGTGTGAAAATGGGTGTTTATGGTGTTTTCCATTAGCTTTCACCATTTTGCAGCTGCACTTAAAATATGTCAGCGTTTCGTTGTAATATTAGTCTGTTTACAACTCAAAACAAACTCATGGATGCTGGAATCTGAGGGAAATGGATATGAAACTCAACCCAAGATTTATTGCAAGAGTGATGCATCACATAGTCAATAGTATTGAGCCGGTTCAACATGTGTGCATCTAAATTGATCGTGCACTTTTAACCGCACTGCTCATCCATAACGGCGCTCCCTCTCTCTCTTTGATCGGATAACCGTCTCTGGTCTCCTTGGAATGAAACGGTCCTTTGCTCAAACTGTGGTGGTTAAAATAAAACAATAAAAAAGATCTGTATCTGCAGCCAGTTGACTTACTGAGTACATTGAGTTTGGCCCTCCTGGAGCGCAGGGCGGCCTCTGTGGCCTGACACTCGTACAGAGAGTCGTCGGACAGCTCGGCGTTGGAGATCTCCAGGTTGTACTGACCGATGTCCAGAGCCCGGAGCACACGGTACCGGGGCCAGGCTGCAGGAGACACGCGGCAGGTTTACAGTTCGATGGATGGAGAGACAATCACTTTGTGACACATGGACCTGTTGGAGTTTCTGTTTTAGTTCCACAGTTTATTTGCAGGTCAGAAAAGCTTGACGAGTTTCGGAAATTAACTTCTGGAATGTAATTTAAAAACAGTGGTAAAACATGACCTGCTGTTAACGACCGCCTGCATGAAGGAAGAGGCACATTACGCGCTGCTATTACAGTCGCAACAGCAATTCCTTCACAAACGATCTGTGTCGGAAAATAATATCATATTTAGTTTAGAAACACTGAGTGATAAGTTGCAGGTAGTAACAGTGAAGAAAAAAAACCCTTTTATTTCCATCTGCTCGTCGAGGAAACTAGATGAAAATGTAAATGCCCAGGGGAAAGAAAGCGCCAGGATCACATTGTAGAGCTGGCATTCTTTCCCTTATTACCATATTTGTTTGTTATGAAGAATGTCTTAAAATCTGTGGGAACATAGTTTAGTTGAGTCTTTTTTATCTTCAATTTCTGCCATGAAAGTTTAGGCTGGAAAAGTTTTAGATTATGGAATATGCAATGGAATTTATTGATCAAAAATGTATCAATTCATCAAAATGAATCCACTGTACAATGTAAACAGGTCTCTGTGAAGTGTTCAGTGTCGTCTGTGGATTGTAAACAGCTCAGCTTTGTAGGGGTAGAGATCTTCATTTTCCTTTGTGTAGATGTTGTTTTTCAATGCTGTGAACGCAGCGTTCTCCTTTGTATTGCAGTTGAAGCAGAAATGTCAGCCCTGGCAAATCAAACCGAACGATCTGGATGGATAGATGCCACCAAGTGTAAGTGAGGATATGTATTTCTCTTCATTTTTGGTGAGCTGCTTGTCATGTTGTTGTTTTTCTCAGTTTAAGGAACGCAAACAATAAAAGGAACACAAAACCTTTGGAAACAATTCAACATCTCCTCGTCATCTTCTTCCATTCAACGTGAGTGACTGTGTTTCTGTCCTCTGCTCACGTTGTTTACAACATAAATCAGATAGAAAAGCGCTTATGAAACCGATAAAAGCTCAATCACAATTGCATTACGCCAATCAGAGGCCGAGAGCAGCAAATGGGATGTTGTAATTATGGGAAAATGTCAAAGCTTTTCATCATAACACGCAGATAGCATTTAGCATTAATATCATTCATTTCAGAGGTTCTGAAGACCTTTCTTGCATTAACCAGAGCCTCTGGACATCTGCACGTCCTCAACACAAACAACACAGAGGAAGGTCATGAACACAGGAGCACTCGCACACACTCGGAGATAAACAGCTGAAGGCTTTTTACACAAAGGAACGAATCAAGCATCGCCGTATATACACGACACAATGACGCCCCATCAGTTTCCTGTAAGACACACAAACTGCAGAACTACAGGCAGCGCTGTTCCAATTACAACACCCCCTTTTCTCCCTGTTTGAACCCTCGCCTCTCAGGCAAAGACATAATTGAGCGTGACGTCCCACTAGGGGGCACTCATTGATCCTCCGTGCCCAATCCTAACATGACATCATGGATTCACATGGCCAAGGCAGGCAAGCAAGCAAGGGGGGGGGGACAAAAGTATTAGTGGAGATTACATCATCCACTCCAGCACCTCGCAGCATAGCAACCACAGAGGTGAAAGCACCCTGGGGAGAAGGAGAAGACGAAGGAGGCGAAGGAGGAGGAGGACGAACAACACACCGCCACTAATGCCTGCAGGTAATGAGTAGATGTGTGTTTCAGGTATTTGCACTGATGTAAACATGATACACACATGTATATGTTTTCATACTTCAAGGAATTTCTTTATATTTCATGTATTTCACATGCACAACTACGTGATGTGGACAAAAGAATCAGTTTCTGCCGGTGAATGAACGCAGATCTCCTGCGTGTGTGTGTGGGTGTGCAAACTGCAGGTAAGAATTTAATGCACAATCTGCACTCCCACACTGTCATCAACAGCATGCATGCAACACACAGGGCACATAACACTACACGCCATGTTTCATGCACCAGCAACAGCCCCTTCAGATCAGAGCTAATTCATTTGATCTTTCGGAAAACAAATATGAACAACTTACTGACTTTCCTCCATACATCGACATGACCTCTTGTTTATAATGCGATCATGAAAAGCAAAAGATTGAGACGGTATCCGTCAAGGATGAGGGGAGGACCGGCAGCACAGACAACTTAAGGATGAATAATGGACGGAAGGGGATGATGGATGGCTGAAAAGCAGAGAAAGAGAGACAGAGAGGACAACATGTTTATCAAACGCCGGCGTGTTTATCATCGGAGCCATGCTCGCAAAAGGCTGCAAGGACAAAGAGAGCATTACCCACATGAAGAGAGAGGGAGGTGGAAGGGATGAGAGGAGAGGAAGGGAAATGGAAAGCAATAAAGGGGGGTCTGGGAGATGCATAAAGCGAGTGATGATGGAGCTGAAGTCTGAAAGACGGAGGAGCAGGAAATAAGAGGGGGGGGGGGTGCTGACCTTTACTGAACCAGTGAATTAAATTGAGTTGAACACAAGATTCACATCACATGTCAGATTATCACTTGAGTGACTGTCTGTCTGTCTGTGTGTGTGTGTGTGTGTGTGTGTGTGTGTGTGTGTGTGTGTGTGTGTGTGTGTGTGTGTGTGTGTGTGTGTGTGTGTGTGTGTGTGTGTGTGTGTGTGTGTGTGTGTGTGTGTGTGTGTGTGTGTGTGAGTGTGTGTGGGATGACTGGATGTGTGGGTGGCTGTATGAAGCTAATGTACTACTTTAATCCTTTATAATGTTACATTTTGTTGAGTATATTATTAGATTTTTCATTAAAATATATATATCTGTGACATTTTCACATATTAATACAGTTTTCACATGTTTCTTTTTGATCCCTGAGCAGCAAATGATTTTAAATTATGGTTTCATGCGGGTAATAAAAGCTTTGTCTAATACGCTTTTCAGGGGGGGGGGAAGAATAGTTTGGAAAATAAATACTTTATATTCATGACATTTGAGTTTGAGTCCTTGTCGTGTCACAGACAGAGACTTCATCTTCACCAGCACGACATCTAAACCAAGATGTCATCGTCCTGTCACAGTGTGATTGACAAGAAGAGCAGAAACACCAGAGCAATGCGACTCCCTGGATCATCAAAGATACCACATGCCATTGATGGGTAAAATATTCATCCATTCATGAATAAACATGAACAAAATAAAAAAAAAAAAGAATACAAAAAGGGTCTCTCAATTGATATTCATTGATAAGCAGGTGTTGTTGACCTCCTGTAGCGGCTTGGTAGATTACATATTTATTGAATTGATCAATACTAGCCTGCTGCAACATGTAAGTGATGTGCACATTAATGCATCGACGGGGTGGCAGGTGCCAGTTAAAGTTACAGTCGGTGACTTAAATCAGCTATGATGATCTGTGCTCTTAATGATAATATTTGCAAGATTTCACCGCAACCGAAGAAGATCAGCCAATCAGAGCCGAGGAGTCACCAACGCAGCTGCCAATCACTGCTCGTGGAGCTCTTTAACTCCGACCACACCGTCAAATTACACGGCGACGAGCAGATGTGAATCAAGATTCTGTTACATGCATTGCCTCAAATGTTTGTGGAAACATATTCGAGTAAAATGAGAAAATGTAAAATGTCCCATCTGGCATGTTGACAACAACAACAACAACAACAGTCGAGCCAAAACCAAGCCGAGCTAAACAAACAGGACGCGAAAATACGGCCCTGAAAATAATTGAGGCGAGAAATAGGCAACAACAGAATCTTGGTGAATATTTGATCAGAGCTGCCTCGTTTGAGTTCAGTGGGTCAGAGGCTCCTCGGCTCAGATTGATTGTTTTCGTTCAAGCGCAGTGGCATTTTAAAAATGTCCTCAGCAGCACTAAAAGAAGGAGGAAGCTGAATTTTGTCTCAGATAAAAAGCCTGAATGATCATTTTCTTTCCAAAGATATTTGGCCGGAATGTGTCACAGTCAAAGGCTAAGAGCTCTTTAAGCAGCTGCAGTCATAAGACGTCAATACCAGCAGTCAGGAAGCCACAAAAGCTTGTTTGAATATTTCGTAGAATTTGGGTGAAGGTCAGTGGAGAGCGACACTCTTTCTTTTTCTTCTTCCTCTCCCGGCCTCTTGTTCTGGCACTTCTCACTTTCCTTTGACCGTCTCCTCGATGCGGATAGAAAACCTCTCCTCTGTCTTTTTTTGCCTCTGACTCTTTGACTCTCCTCACTTTTGGCTGCATGTGACGCTTCCCCGTCTCTGACAAGAAGCGTATTCTACTGTTGGACTCGCAGTAAGTCACACTGGATGTGCGTGTCGGCTTAAAAACGTAAATGGGAAATGTACTTTTGTCAGCAGTGTGAGGGATTTTCTCTAATTCAGCATGATATACAGGACTCATTTTTGCCCAGATTGTCACTCACACGCCTCTTGGCTCTTAACTCTCTCACTGTTCAGTGTTCATTCCCTTAATGTTAAAAAACCCGACACATTTCAACCGAAATAGCTTTTGTCAGGGTTCTTACAGTCAAAACTGAACCGAAACCGTAGCTGAGTTATTCCCCTTCTTCTCTTCACTTTGATCCCTCCAGCTTGGTGAAGCTGGAGGGATCTTTCTCTCTCTCTCTCTCTCTCTCGTTCTTTCAGGACTTCTTTTCCCTCCCTCACCACGTAGACCCTCACCACGTAGACCCTCACCACGGAGACCCTCTCCGACGCCGAGGGCCAGGCCGTCCTTGGTCCACTGGACGATGCCGCTGTAGTTGAAGACCACGCAGGACAACACCACCCGTTCTCCCAGTACCACCGACTGGTCCGCAGGCTCCTGAGAGAAGCGAATGCACCACACTGCAACAGAGGGACAGAGAGGGAAGTCAATTTTAAGTTCCTTTCATTGTGACCTGGCCCTGAGCTGCCATCTTTTACTGCACTGTATCGAGCTCCACGGTCCCTCTCCGGTCTTATCGACTTGTGCTTGTCCGTGTGGCGGCTGTTGGGGTGATTTGTCATGCATCTTTATTGTGTATATGGTGTTTTTATTGTCCTTTTTTATTATGAGTTTTCACTGTGAGTGTTTTTAATATAAACCCGGTCTGTGAGGGAAATTTCTCTTACGGGACGGAAAGGTTTTGAATTGAATTGCCGGCATTTATGCACAAATAAGCATTGGACACATGAGAATTCACAGATTCTATGTCATCAAATCATTTGAATCATTTCTCTTTTGAACTGGACCCAAAGCTCAATTGCTCAAATTTGCATATTTGTCATTCCTCCTGGCCCTCTGCCTCTGTTTTCTCTCTTTTTTTGCCCCCGTTTCAAGTTTCCCCTGGACTTTACTGAGGCTTATGTGTGTCTCTGCGTGGGAACGTGTGAGTGAAAGTGTGTGTGTGTGTGTGTGTGTGTGTGTTCCAAGAACATCATTGCCAAGCTGTGATACACAGCCTGCTCTTTTTCATCACACAGTACAAAGGGTTTTGCTTACACACACACATTTCCTCCAGCAAAATAAGCCTTTTGGCTAATGCAGTGCCGCTAAAATACACGGATATAAAAACTACAAGTGTAGCGCCGGCATACATTAAAGCTCTCGCATAAAGAGTGAAGTGTCAGGCGAGGAGGCGAGGAGGCGAGGAGGCGAGGAGGCGAGGAGGCGAGGCACCAGCCCCGGCGCTGTTTTCAGCTGTTTGCATCATCAGGTAAAATTGTTTCATATTCCAGAGAAAGTCTTGCGAGAAGGCGCGTTGATTAAGGCAGAGCGGGAGACTGGGGCGCCTCAGATGACACATGCACGCGCACGTGCACGAGCGCACAGGCAAACACACGGAATCTCGCACAAACAGACGCTCCTGCACACGTGCAACGTTGAATCACACCCAATGTGTGCACTCCTCACTGAGTCTGTCACGCACATGCAATTGCACAGTCACACGGCTGAGGATACATCCAGACACACGCACACACACACACACACACACACACACACACACACACACACACACAAAGACACACTTCCACAGAGCTGGTGTTTGTCTTCCCGCAGGCTATTCTGTTCTTGGATCATGGTTAAAACAATCCTATTAGCTAATTAAGGCATAACTGGCTAATAAAGCCGGCCGTCTCAGTGGGATTGAACCACAAAGGTGCAAACAACGGGGAGATTGACTGATTTGTCAGGAGGATGACACGACCCGTCATGTTATTTGTGCAGAAGGCTCCTTTACTGAAGAGGAGAATCTTCAGACTTCCCAAGAGGCACTTTGATGTTTCATCGACTTTCCTTTTGAATACTGAACCAAGAAGACAACTGCTGTGACTGTGAGCTGATAGTTGTTCTGTCCTTTTGAAGTTCAAGGGAAAATCCGCCTCAAAACACGGAACAATTGCTTTTTTCTGGTCGTTTTTTCTTTTTTTGGAGTCAAACATAAAGCAGATGATGTGATGTTGAAACACAGACCGATTGAAGCTTTACAGATTCTTTTTTCAGCTGGCTTAAACATTTGCACCATCTATCAGGTTCTGTGTTGAGCGAGGTTTTGCTCCGTTGGCTCCCAGAGGTTTTAGAAAAATCTTCCCCTGGGGATCAGGTCGGTGAACTCTCATCGAAGTTCCTATTGTCTCTCTTTACTCATGCGCTTGCTTGCTCTGAATCCTTCGTAGGCTTTGTAAACACAACATGCTAATCTTCGCTTTAGACATTTATTCACATGTATTTGTTTCTGTGCCTGAACAGGTTTTGAAGGAGAAAACAATTACTTCTGGCATTAGCTCACCAGAGAGAGATGGCTTCTCTCTCTGATTGGGCAACAAAACTACTCGGTTGAGTAAAACATTGTGGTTTGGCTTAAAATAAGTATGTTTTTTTATTATATTTCAACGAATAACATTGACTTTTGGTTTGACACAGGGCCGAGTAGTTGTCTCCTGGGTTCAACGCAGTTACAAGACATGTCGAGTGAATGATACAACTCGTGTCTCACCTCTACGACATTTCACTACAAAATGAGATCAATGGCAAACGGGCCGATCCTCTCATTGCAATGAAAAAGGAAGCGACTGCTGTTTCCTTTAGAGAAGAAGAAGAAGACGGAGCTGCTGGGATGTGATATCCTGCTGACATGAGTGATTTACATGTGGGTCATGTCATGCATGATTTATGCAAAATTAACAGCTATTACGAGTAAAGGCCCTCTTCTTCGTGTGTAACTCTGCCCAGAACAACGCATGGTCTCCTGGGACAGACTGCAGTGTGTGTGTGTGTGTGTGTGTGTGTGTGTGTGTGTGTGTGTGGGTGAGTGAGTGAGTGAGAGAGTGAGAGAGTGAGAGAGAGAGAAAGTGACAGAAAGACATAAAGGAGGAGACAGAGAACATTTCTGTTTGTGTGTCATGATATTTGAGTGTGCATGGATGTGTGTGTGTGTATTAATCTGGGTTTATGAGAATGCGGGTATATATTTCTGTGGATTTGTTAGTGTATGTGTGTGTGTGTGTGTGTGTGTGTGTGTGTGTGTGTGTGTGTGTGTGTGTGTGTGTGTGTGTGTGTGGGCCTGTCAGCCTGCAGCAGGGACTCAAATCACAGAGGAGAGAGCCGCACTGACAGAGAACAGAGATGTAATTAACCCTACGGGATACCCACCCTCCTCCTCCTCCTCCTCCTCCCCCCAACACACACACACACACACACACACGCACACGCACATTCCATGTCTATCTCCTTTGCCATGTGCTCGCCTCTTCTCTCTTTCTCCCTCGCCACCTTGACTTTCTTTCATTGCATATATGACCCAGTGGTACAATAGACGGAGCTTCACAATAACAGCCTCAGTGTCCAAACATATTATCTTTTATGTCTTCAATATCTTTTATTCACACTGTCCTCTTTATTCCATTTATACTCTCACCATTTAAGTGTTAAGTATACTCATATTGTTAAACACATTTCCACATATTACATTATGAGCTGAAGTTGACTCTCTTGGAATAGATGAGCTGAACTAGAAAAGTTAAATCCTGGGTGACGAACAAAGCTTAATAGTGAATATGATTTTGATTGACAGTCCCGTCATGTTTTTAAAGTCTAACTCTTGAGTTTATTCGTACATTCTCAAGAAGTTCCTGAAGTTACAAACTTTAAATTTTCCCTCAAAATGCTTATAGGCAACATGCACACCAGCCGTGTTACATTGTGCGGCTCGTTTGATGCTAATAGAGCACTCTGGCCTTACAGACAACACCAAATGACAAAGTATGTTATTTGTCGTTTCCTCCAAACTGCTTTTACCGAATGCTCTGCAAAAAAAACTGTATTTCTAAGTCAGTGAGATGATTTGATGTTTAGGTTTTAAGTTTAGTCTGACTTGTTTTGGATGGGGTGGATTAGTGCGGTTTATGAAAGGCTCTTTGTCTCGCTTCACATAAATGTCTTGCCTCAGCAGTTTTATTACTTGTTATAAAGTTCTGTTGTAGGATGCAGCATGCTGTGACGCTTTCAAGAAAAATATATTTTTTCTTGGCTTGCAGGAAAGTGTCTTCTCAACATTTGTTAACACAAAGTACAGCGACGGGAGTGTCATTATTTATGCAGGCATTTGGTCATAAACCAAAGTCAACGACAAACTGAAATTTCGACCTGATGGTGATGGAAAGTCAGAAGATCACCAAAGTTATTGCGATACATTCATTCATATCTGAACCAAACTTCCCAACAAATGTCTCATCACCAACTCGTCATATCCCGCAGCTTGTTCAGTGGAACCTCGGCGTCAGAAACTCACGCACGCTTTAGCGTCTGTATGAGACGCACCAGGCTTTCAACTAACTACAATCTAAACCCATTCGCTTCAGGATTGGACAGTCAGAGCAACCGGCACGATACAAAGAACAAGAGGGTCCGCTTAGGTAAGAGGTTGGGGTGGATGGTTGTGTCAAACACTCAGGAGCTCGCTGTTGGTGTTTGGGTCATAATGCCAGTTACGTAACACACGTAATTATTTTAATCCAAACCACGATCTTGTCCTCAACCAAACCGAGGACTTTCGTTGCCTGAACCTGACCAGGTTTTTGTTGCGTCCAACCTCAATGTGATAAACTTGCTGCAGAGTGTTGACGCAATGCTGCTGCTCTTAAGTGTCTCACAGTATTTCTTTGGCTCACTTTTCTTTGCTGTGATTGACAGACGTGAAGCTTATCAGGTAGCTTCACATTTTCCAAGCAGTTCAAAAGCTTTTTGTTGGCTCGAGGATCAGAAAGAAAGAACTTAACAAGCTGGTGTACCAGGCAACAATGAGCAACACTGCTCGCTCACAGAGTACCTCTCATTCACTGCTCGTTTCTTGGGAAACATTGTAAAGCCGGTCGATATTGTATTTTGTTGTACTGACGTCTTGTCATCTTATCAGACACGGTCCCACTGTTCATTGAGGAATGCACCCACTGTTGCCTTCGAGCTTAAGACCGCCAACGTGGCCACCGAAGGCCAAACACAATCTCCTGCCAGCAAACCCTCCATATGTAGAAATGAAAGGACAGTTTGTGAGGATTGTAACCCCAAACTGCACTCCTCCACACCCTGAAGCCTTCATCCTCCGAACCCCCCCCCCCCCCAAACACTGCCCTGCTGACCCTCTCCGTGTATTCACGTCCCAGCTCTGCCTCCGGGCAACAGCTCGCTCCCATTTCTACTACCGCACACCACTCTCAGGCAGGAGAGAGCACGCTGTGTCTATGTGTGTGTGTGTGTGTGTGTGTGTGTGTGTGTGTGAGTGTTGTCCATGTTTACACGCATGCCTGCCTACATATCTCTCATTGTTGTGTTGTGTATGTCCTGTGCATATATTTGCCATTTCTGAAAAGGCAGCAAAGGGCAAAGTGTGGACAGAAGAGTAGAGAAAAGGTGTTTGTATGAGAGAAAAGAGAGTGAAAGCGAGTGTAGAGGGAGGGAGGGAGGGAGGGGGGGGAGAGAAAGAGTAAACCACAGAGAAATAGGAGAGAAAGGGAAGGATAAGCGAGGATGGAGAGACACGAAAAGACCAGTATATAAGGAGAAAAACAATAAAGGCTCCTCCGTCGCTGGGTTTCAAGCATTTCTGTGACATTTTAAGGCTCACTGTACTCAGAAAGTTGAATGGAAATGAGGAGCTTCATTAAAACCACACTAACACAAATCCTCAGCACTGGAATAAAGAGTTTTGACACTTCTCAAAGTGGAAAGGGTTTTTGTTGATCAAGCATTCTCCCAATAATGAGGTCTCAGGTTCTGTGTGGTTGCAGTTCAGTCAGAGGAGGATTTCAACTTTCAATTGTCAATGCCTGATGCTTGGTCAGTGGCCTTACATTTCAAACTAAGACGCTCTAGTTACCCCTCTGGCATCAGTTTTGGATATGTTAGTGACGGCGTGTCGACATATACTCGTTACGTGCTTTTCAAAATAAACTTTCGTCTTCACAGGAAGTAAGGTTTAGGCAACAAAACCACAAAGTGAGGTTTCGGAAAAACATCAAAGCTGGACTTGAAATAAGTACTTAAAATGGCACTTCACGCAGACAACAGCAATATGCAGCCACCTCATGCATTTCATTGGGGCGACTGCTGCGACGAGGGTGCACACGCAAAGGGCTCCAGCTAAAAAACACAAGTTTGAACCTGGCTTCCTTTTTTTGCAAGAACACAGCACAACGTCATCCTGCAAGGTGCATTCTTCAGTGACTGGAGGGCCTGAGCCGCAATTTGGGATCAGCGTGTAAATGTGCAGTGCAGGTTTCTGCCCCCGTGGATCTGAAACACAACGCAAAGCAGCTCCTTGTTTTAGTTTTTCCGAAGGCCGGGCTGTTTTTGGTCTCATACATGAAAGAAAACGCAAGCTGGGCAAAGTGTCGCAGGAGGAATGTCATCATACGGCCGCAAAGACAGGACAGATGAATTATAGATACACAGTTTGACATGGCGTGTGCATGCAGCAAATGTTTATCTGATTGGATTATGATTGGATTACGACCGCATTATTCCTGTGGGACGATATGTTTACTGCTGCCTTGTTTATTTTGATGTTTTTGGGGAATATCGCTCATGTAACATTTATGCCCCCGACGCACACGGCATTAAACTGACAGAGACGAACACGAGAGCAGACAGAGCGGCAGAGAGGGACTGAGCGAGACAGACACAGAGGGACAGACACCCAGATCATAACTCTGTCACTGTGTCCCTGCACGCTCAGTGTTTGCTGTAAACACTGGCTCAGTGATTTCCCAGTGCCCCCCCCCCCCCATCCACCAAAACGCTGCTTTTATTTTCCCTCACAAACACTTCCAGCAGAACAGAGGAGCAGCGTGATGCCGACCGCAGAGGCGATGCTGAGCAAACCGAGCAGTTATTGGAAATCACACACAGGCGTACGCACACACACACACACACACACACACACAAATTTACAAGCTCATCCAGGGGCAATTACTAAAGTGTCGATGCACACACACACACACACACACACACACACATTGCACAAATTACACAAATGCCCACTGAGTTGAACGCACATTCAAATCTAAACGCACATTCAAATCTAAATGCAATCCATTCTAGTTTATTACAACTGGGTCATATTTGTTGTGGTAGTTTTCTACTGCAGAGATCTTGAAGCATGACAACTGGAGTTGTTTTCGACACGATACACGTATCAGAAATGCCTCCCATGCAGCTCATTGCTGGATCTGCTGTCGAGTTAATGCACCGATCAGACATCTTATCATTCATCGGCTCATTTACGCTACAACAACAACACGTGCACACTCTGTACACCCTGCACGATCGACACCGCACTGGTGGAACTCTCAACACAGCTGAGAAAGAAGGGAGACATCTCACTCGTCAGCTATACTTCCATCAACAACTCCGGAAAAAAAAACAATCGCTGCGTCCGAAACCGATGATGGACTTTGCTGACGAGTGAGCCATCTCGCTTCTTTCTCATGTTTTTGTTGAGAGTTGAGGGCAGGTGCTAGCGGAGAATGTAACATTAGCCAGAGCTCGCAACATGTCAGCAGTTTGGCAACATATGTTATACAATGGCGACGTGTTTTTAAGCCACTGGTATTGGATCGTGCAGACAGATACGCAAGTTCACGTATCGGTTGACAGCCGGCCCGCTGATTGACGGGTTAGCTCCCACGGTGTTGGCCTGGGAGTTGTCTGTGTTTTCAGTTCATGACAGTTAATTGTAACATTTTGCTGGCCTAAAAATGTTGTATTCAGCGATTGTTGGTTGCAAAAAAAACAAGATGGCGTCGTCCAAAATGGTAAACTCGAGGATTCAAAACCGTTGTCCACGATTTTACGAATACATGTGTTTCTATGACGCTCCAGATGTGTTCTACGGATACTGTATGGCACTTAAAACTATCAAGACACATGAGTTTAATTCCTCACCAGTTTCTTTTTTGACAAGTTTCATGAAATCAAAAAAAGATGGCGTGCTCGAGCACTCATACATGAGCATCCAAGACAACACTCATTTGTGAATTGTGACTGATCTGCGTTTGCTCACGAGTCACTTTTTGGAAATGCGCCCCTGGTTCAAAGCTTATTAACTGTCACACACGCACACCGGCGTGCGCGTACGTAGAAACGCGCACTCGTACAGAACGGCGTTGAAGTCCGACTGAAGTTGAGCTTCGTGAGAGAGAACGTAGTCTAATCATCACTGTGTTGCAACCATCCTGACTGCGCTGCTGTCGACTTCAAACAACTGGGTTGCGTTAGTTAGACTCCGGAAAATAGGCAGGAGAGACGCACACAAACACTGTGTGCACGTGCTCGCAAACACACACAAAAACAAACACTCGCACTTGCGGCAGCCCCTCCCCTCTCTATCTGCTTCTCCCTCTCTCAGCTCTCAGTCTCCCTAATTGACTTCTGCTTCCTTACATTTCATTTCATCTCTTATTTCAGTTTTATTTCCCCCTTTTTTTAATGATCCCCTCCGTCTTCAATTATTCATCCTTCTCTCTTTATTTTCTCTGATTTCTTTCCATCTGGTCTTCTTGGTGATGTTTAATTCACCTCTTCATTTGGAGGAGGGGGCGGCTGCTGCTGTGCGCTGTTAATTGGTTTTTAAGAGCGGTAAGTACACACACACACACGCGCACACACCCGCATTTGCACATACCCACTTGCACACACATGCTCAAACCCACACACGCCCTCCCCTCCCTCCACTGTTAGAGCACACTGTACATGTCTGCTGGCATTAACATCACCAAATGAGCACGGAGTGAAAAAGCATGTGAGAAGAGGAGGGCAATCGTGTGCTTGTGTGTTTTTTGGTGCATGTTAGAGTGAGTGTGTATGAGTGAGCAGGTCAATGCTGTGAATGTTGCATTCGATAAAAATTAGACCAAGTGCATGGATGGACATGTGTGTGTGTGTGTGTGTGTTGGGGGGGGGGGGGGGCTCTTGTACTTCTATCCATGTGAGGACCCAATGGAGACATTTTTGGAGAGTGACAGTCAGGCCAGTCCTCACTATTTCAAGGTTTTGGATATTTGTTCGTGTTTTTTTAATTTGGTTTTAGGATTAGGATTGTAATTGGGTTTAGATTAAGGTTAGTGTGAGTGATCCTTACAAGTACAAAGAGTGTGTATAACCCCTGTCTCCTACTAAATGACGTTCCCATGCAACTAAAATGGATTTTCAATTACCCAGATTGTGGTCACAGGTAAGCATGTGGTTAACATTGTAGATTTTTAAAAACCCAAAACACGACTAAACTACTTGGTTTTGGTAAAGTTTAGTAAAACATCATGGATTAGATCAAATACGTTTTTTCAGTTACGGACATATATTGAAATAAGTCAACGTTGACTTTTGATTTTATGCGGGACATGACAAGCGGCCCTCTGGGTAAAAGTCCTGTGTCCAGCTGCCTTCTTCTGCTGGAAACAATGTTCAGAGTGCTGAGATGCAACCAAACGATAAATGTGTCCGAAAATCCAAACTATGTTGAAAAATGTCTGGAGTTATGGATGACCATATTCTGTAGGTTCATCATTGCACAGGTTCATTTGTACTGGTTAGCTTAGCACAAAGCTAACATTGGGTCCTCAAAAATAAAGACCCAAGAAAGCGGAGCAGTGGGGCCTTGAGTCAGAATCTTTCCTTTTTGTGGAAACCGTGGAAACTTAACTGACCATGAACATACAACTCACATAAGAACAATTATCCATTATCATAAGACTTGCAGGACTAAAGATAAAGATAAAGATGAAGAGGTTTTTATTGGCATTGATACAACGAAATTCCGTTTGGTAACCCTCAGCCAGCCAGACACGAGTTAGCATCTCAGCAAATTGAATAGAGAAATGCTTTAGCGCAGGGCTCTCAAACTCATTTTCACTCCGGGCCACATCAGCATCGCCCACAAAGGGCCGGTTGTAAATGTCACCACTCGTAACATATTGTGAAATAACTCTCTGCATTCACAGTTTAAAGTAGTCTTCAATGTACTCACAATACATTTCCATGTTAAATGTACAGTAACCAGCCAAAGAGCTGCTTCTATGACTGTTTAAGTATCTCATAATTTTGACTTTCAATCTCATCATTTTGACTTTCTAATCTCAGAATTTTGACTTTCAATCTAGAATTATGACTTTCTATCTCATAACTTCGACTTTCTATCTCATAATTTCGACTATGGGGATATTTTTATTTAAAAAAAATAAATAAAAAAAGAATTTTAAACTTTTTTTTTTTTTTTTGCTGGCGGATTCGCAGGCCACATAAAATGATGTAGCGGGCCGGATTCGGCCCTCGGGCCGGGAGTTTGAGACCCCTGCTTTAGCGATTAGCATCTATTACTTCAACATAAATGTTATACTTGAAAACAAAACACTAAGAATATATCAAAGGAAACAAGTACATAGAAATACTTACAGATTTAGACCCTCAAGGGAGACCAAAGGTGCAAAGAAGAAAGTAACTGCATGTCCTGAGTCAGCAACAAAGGGGACTAACTACGGCAAGAGAGGAGGGTTAAATAATACAAATGCAATAACATTTTACACCACGAGGCAGCTCAAGTGCATGTCTTCATTCTCAATAATTTATATTTTGAAAATTATTTTAAAAGTGAACTCAAGCCAAGAATTGTTCAAAACTAATCTTTAGGATCTGGGCCAAAACCAGAGGTTTCCAGAGAGACATGAAATATGTCATCTTTAAAAACAAAATGTGCATAAAACATTAGAAACACAACTGCAGTTCATTTTCTCCGTTTGATGAATAGAAGCAGTCATAGAAACTATGTCTTGTTTGAATATTTCACTAAAAGTGAAGCACTGGGATGCAGATACAGAATATTTAAATGTCAGCGTGGAATAATGTGGGGAAAAATGTTCTTACTATCTGGGACAATAGAAAAAAAAACAGTACATGGGGTTCAAGTCAAATGTGTGTTTCAGTCCGTGACATTAAAGAGAACTCGTGAATATAAGTGCTTATACAGTACGTGAGCGAGTGAGTGATTTATGAGTGAATGTCTGCAAATATCTTCTGTGTGTGTGTGTGTGTGTGTGTTCTCTGCATTCCCAGACAACGCTGCAGCCACATCATGAGCCACATCCTCTGACTCCAACCTGGCCGTCGGATCAGAGGAATGGAATTAAGTCGGGAGCAGATTAGTCATTATCCAAATAACGAGCTCGCTCAGCAATGGCTGTGCGATTTCCCCTTCAATAAGAATCGTGACGTGAACTCCACTGAGGCGGAGGAGATGAGATTCTGCTATGAAGTGAAACGGTGAAGAGAGAAATAACCTCGCTGTAGCCCCGTGAACAAGATGACAAAAATTTAAAAAAAAACTCAGCTGCAAACAGGGACGAGGACACTTTAATCTTAATAATGATGGAGGGGGGGGGGGGGGAGAAAAGTTGAAGGATAAATCCGAGGCGCTGCTGCTGCTGTTAATGAGTTACAGTTAATGAGTCAATGTTCATGGAGTTACCGCAGTAATGCAGCATGAACAAGAGCTGGGCTTCCTTCCAAGGAGCAGGAACGCCAAACGTAAATGTCAAGTGTTATGCTCGCTCGAGATAAAAAAGTAAATGATTTGTGAGATGTGCTGCGTAAACCGTGACCTCCCTGTGTCTCTCCCAAATATAATGCTCCAGTGTGGCTGTAACGGAATATGCAAAGTGCATTCCCCGATCATGAAAATAAAAAGCCATGACTGACACCGTGCAACACCAAAGCTACGATCACAACTCGCCACGTAGAAATCAGTTATTGAAAGTCTGTGTGGAAATTCTATTTATTTTCCTCAACACGTCTGATGGAAACACACCGAATTTGCATTTTATTTTTTCCCCCCTGCATTTAAAAAAAAAATCGTTTCAAATTCCCTTTCCTTCCCACGAGGACTGCCTGACATTCGTATGGCACTTGGTACACGTCTTCATGCGTAGAGATACTAGAGATGCGCTGAGAGGCAAAGCCGTGCGTTGGAGGCCCGTTTGTGTCAGAACTTCACAGCCCGGCAGCATTCAACATTCATCTCTTTTTCCCGATGTAAGTTCCAGATACCTCAGCTACAGACTTTGAAGATCTGATCTCGCTGCTGCAAAGAATGTAAATTATGAAAAGGGCCTTTCAGGTCTGCATGTGCTAATTTGGACTCTGTCACATGTATGTTTTAGATCCGGCATGTGGAGTTATATAGTTTAGGGAATCCTTGTAGTCCCTGCCTAATGCCTCATTTAAGAGCAATGTGTT
The DNA here is from genome assembly GCF_949748355.1 of Melanostigma gelatinosum. Classification (NCBI taxonomy): domain Eukaryota; kingdom Metazoa; phylum Chordata; class Actinopteri; order Perciformes; family Zoarcidae; genus Melanostigma; species Melanostigma gelatinosum. The sequence goes on along the minus strand of NC_136648.1, from coordinate 4,507,311 downwards.
GGGGTAATATTTGAGTTTGAGTCTATCATCCTAATTCTCAATGTTACAGAAAGTTGGAACAATAATCCAGCTTGTATTAGTCTGTGAAAGAAAGTTATTATGAAACAATTGAGAACATTAAGCGATTCTTTTTACATGTTTTGTGTTAATCTACAGTGACTTCTAAGACGATGTCAACACTGCAAGCCTTCGTGCTCAATTTGGATTTATCGTTCAGACACGATTTCGTTCACATTATTTTCTGTTTTCTGCTTTAATTTAGAGGTTTATTTCGACGTTGATGTGCGGTGGAAGCCAGCGAATTTGACTCTTCAGACTCAGGTTGCATTGCAAGAAATCCGACCTGTTTCTGAATTCGGACCATAAAGTGGCTCAAAAAGATCAGATTTCAAATGATTTGTGCTGTTCACACTGGCATGAAAAAAAAACTGATCTGAATCACACATGTCGCCCAAAAAAGTTGGATTTGGGACACTTTTTTCCTGCAGTCTGAACGTAGCGTGAGGCAGTGGTGCAGAGTGGGGGGTTCGGGGTTCGGGGACTCCAGGGGTCCTTAAAGGGGTTCCATGGTGTTCCTAAGTAACATGCTGAACCACTGGGCTAAGGCAGGCTGTGCCATTACCGTACTGCATTTCCCAGAGATCACCAGTGAATCAGTGTTACAGTACAGTGTGTCTATGCGTGACCGTTCAATCTGGGAACTCCTGGTTTCCACCTATATTTGTGTCCAGGGGAGCTGGACTCTCTTTGCCTTCATAATTCGGCTGAATTGAGTTTGTCTTTGGGAAAATACATTTTGTAGTGAAATCTGCTGCAAGGGGAGAATTAAGTTAATAGGTTGGATCGCTGCTCTGAATTGAAAGTGTCCGTCTCTTACTCTCTTTCTCTCTCTCTCGCTCTCGCTCTCTCCATCACAGCAGCAGTAGCGAAGGAAAAGCACAGCTGCAAAGACAGACAGAGCACAGATGTCCTGAAGATGAAGTTTGTGATGTTTCCGTTTCCAAATCGCTGTTTTAAGGGTATAATAAGATCATGTGACATACAGATTGCGAAGCCCTCTCAGCCAAACTACAGTTCTTGACTTCCCTTGAGTCTGCGGAAGACAAATCATCTAAATGGTGCATTTAGCATGGGAGAGGCCCGACAACAGCTCGTGAGGATCACAAGGGATAAAACGTTGCATCCTCCAAATATGTAAAAGATAAGACTCTTTTGGATAAGCCTTTTTTTTTTTTTTGCATGGGATGGCTTTTGTCAACTTGTCAGGACATTAACAGACTAGAAAAGCAGACTTTTCATGGACGATGGGACGCAGCATGGGTTTCCTTCGTGCCAGCCTCCCTTACACATTGGAGCATTTTCTTTCTTCATCGTAAAGCATTTTCACCATCGGCTGCAACATTAAGCTGAGATGGCTGCTACTTGACTTCTTTATTCAAACAACAAACAACAAAGAAAGAGAAAATACATCATTTGCTGTGCTGCAGATGATTTCCCCTGCACAGGACCGACACGGCCAAACACCGAGAGTTCAGAACAAACACACAACAGTCCTCACGAGGCGGGTTTCTCCTCATGAATCATGTCTTCCACTCTGGCCACAAAAATGAGGATTTCATGTATCTGCTGTAATAGAGTGAAGGAAATCAGTTCTGCTTTTCATAACACACACACACACACACACACACACGGAAAGTGTATATAAGTGTATGTGGCTGTCGAGGCAAAACCAATGTTTGTGACCAAAGCAGTTGGTCGCAGGGTGTCTAACGGAGCAGCCGAGGACACAAACAGACAAATACAGCAAGTGACTGTCCGTCTGTGCGTCTTCATGCTCGTCTCTCTGCTGTCTGCTTCCATTTGTATCCCGCTGTACATCACTGTGTCTCTCTGTCTTTCCCTTTCCCTCCGTCGCTCTCTTTCTCCGATCATCAGGGTTTTTTCAGTCTGTAGGCGTGTCTGTTGGTTTCTGTCAATCATTCTCTGCTGCTGCTGTGTGTGTGTGTGTGTGTGTGTGTGTGTGTGTGTGTGTGTGTGTAACCAGCCTGAATGTAATACTGATGCTTCTGTGTGACCTATAGGTAAAGGAGACCATCAAGCTGTTGCAGTCAAATGAGAGGTTTTCTAAAGGCACTCTGGTGCTCGGGAACACTCCCGTTTTGTCCACAGGGGCCGCCAAAACCAACGGAACACGGAACTTCCTCGCTTTAACCGGACCAATCTCGAAACATCGTGTCGTCACACAATGAAACGGTTTGAAATGCACGAACAAATGATGTGGCCCTGCTGATGGGGGCGTCAAATCCAAAAACGCTGCTGTGTGTCGTTGCAGAAGGCATGGGGAAGTCTTCTATCACAACCTGTTGCTGAAATTTGAACAATGCTGCTCAGTGTTAAATCCATTCATGAGCACAAATGATGCATTTGGGAGTAGGAATTGGTCATTTGTGCACACAGTTGTATTCATGTGGCACAAAATCACAAGTGGTGTCACAGAGGCTCTTCCAAGCTGTGCAGCACACAACAGGCTCTGTCCTAGACCCTCGGTTGAAATATGGAAAAACAAAAGAAAACGGAATTCTCTCTCACACTCTCTCTCTCACACTCTCGCTCTCTCTCTCGCTCTCTCTCTCACTCTTTGCCTTCAAGTCCTTTCCTCTCAGTTCCTCCTACTTCTCTCCATCTCTCTCTCTCTTCTATTTCTCTCTCAACTACTCTTGTTCTAGGCTACCTTCCCTCCCTCTCTTTCTCTCCCTCCCTCATTTCTCAGTTTTAATTAGCTGGTAGCCTGAGGTCAACCTCTGCTCCTCCACATTAGCACACACAAATACACAACCACATACACTTATATACACTTTCCATGTGTGTGTGTGTGTGTGTGTGTGTTATGAAAAGCAGAACTGATTTCCTTCACTCTATTATAACAGCAGATACATGTAATCCTCCTTTTTATGGCCCGAGTGGAAGACTGTAAACTCCCATGATGCCGAGCAGGAACATGACATGAAGTGTGTGTGTGTGTGTGTGTGTGTGTGTGTGTGTGTGTGTGTGTGTGTGCATTACGATTCTGGTGCATTTGAGTGTCTGCAAGAGTCTGTGTGTGTGATCTGTGTTTGTGTGTATATGTGGAAGTACATGTGTGTGTGTGTGTGTGTGTGTGTGTGTGTGTGAATAATTAGTGTATGTAGTCCTCTGTGGTGTGTGCACACATGCATGTGTGAGTGTGTGTGTCGGCTGCAGCCCCCTGGAGGTTCATGTGACATGCAACATCAGCAGTGACATAGAAAAGATGCATCAGTTCCATTTCTTGTTGCACACACACACACACACACACACACACACACACACACACACACACACAGACACACTCAATTCCATCGGCACCTCTTCAAGAATCCTGGACTTCTCTTCCAATTTGATGAATTTTTCATTTGGGTTTTTTCACTCTAAAATCATCAGTGAGAAAAAGACGTGTTTCTGTGACCGACTGCTGCAGGGAGGAGGGGAACGAGAGCGATCTCTGTGGAGTTGGAGCGGGGGACTCGCTTTTGAAAGGAGGCTCTTTGCTCCCGCATGCGGAGCCGTGGGACGGGAGCGTGTATGTGCACTTCACACATGTACGTGAAGTGTATGTTTTTTGTCGGCAGCAGGCATCCTGAGTGTGTCTGCTTCTCCAGCTGTGTGCGCTTCTTTTTTGTTTGTGTACCCATAATGTACACACTTGTGTTTCTGTGTATCCGTGAATGTTGGCCCTATCTCTGTCTGCCATCTGTGTGTGTGTGTGTGTGTGAGTGTGTGTGTGAGTGTGTGTGTGTGTATATGTGTGTGTGGGAGAGAGAGAGAGAGGGCAAAAGGTTTTTCATTAGACAAAGTATGAGGGAGTTGATGCGGAGGAGACTGGAGGGAGTAGATCCCAGTCACAGGACTATCAGCAGGCAAGCAGCACATCAGACCATCCACACACACACACACACACTCTCACACACACACACACACACACACACACACACACACACACACACACACACACACACACACACACACACACACACACACACACACACACACACACTACTCCTCTTGAACAGTGCTTCAATAGGAGATTTGCAGCAGCATGTGTGTCCACAGACAAAGTAAACCAGTACAATGGTCCCTTTTGTTCACTGAGTCTTTTGTCTGAGAGTGGAGTTTACCTTCAACTATAGCGTCTGTACATTAAAATGTTCGTTTGAATTAAAGTAACTGATTGTTCCGTGCTGCCTTGAGAGTTGTCATTTGTTGTCTGAAAGCAGAACAATACAGTTGTTCTGGTGTTTTGATCTTTTAGGTAACAATAAGTAAAACGACTTGATGACTCTGTTATCCAAAGTAAGACTAATTATTTCGGAGAGAGGAAGTTATTTCAGTGTTTAATGATTGATCCAATAAAGATCAACTAATCTCTATAAACGGGACAAGATTAGCATTCCGGTCTGTCGTCCTTATAGTATTGACTGATCCCAAATGAGCCGTCTTTGGTTGATTGCAGGTAAACAGGTAAACGTGGTGAGAGCAAAATATAAAATTGGCAGAAATACAATCTGGGAATCCACCTGCTGCAGCCTGACGATGTTTAACGACGTTTAACTTATGCAGCAATGCATAAGCTGATAATTGGTGGTGAAAAGGTGCCTCCAACACGTGAGCAGCTAGTTCAGGTGGCACTGTCAATTAGTCGGGTTCGTTAGGGCGACGCATCAGCTTTCATGAGCTTGCCTTACTGTCTGTGCTTTATGTGTTACAAAGAGAGACAAGCTAAACTGTCGTGGATTTAAAATGACAATATTTCCTTTTTGAATGTAGTACACTCTGGTCCTTTGGTAGGACAACATGTAAATTCGCAAGTAAAGTACAAGTACTGCAGAATTACCAATTGTTCTTTCTGACATTTTTTGACATTCTCCTTTTTTTGCACTTTTAGTAGCAAACTAAACACTTTAAAAAGTAATGAATGAAAGACTATAAGACCTGAAAGAGTAAAATGATAAGTTATACCACTCGACACAAAGAAGTAATCTTCGTATTCAACCTGGTCCCGTGTTGCCTTGATCACTGCATATTGACAGTCAGTGTGCTCTCGTGTACTTCATCTCTTTATCTCGTTTCACAAAACCTTTTTTCTTCTTCTCTCCAACGCTCAAACAAACCTGTGCCAGTGTTTACCCACAAACCCTTTCACACACACTCTGAACACAAGAGATACCAAACACTCAAAGATGTGAATCACAAATAGCTCACTTCCTCTCGAGGCCTGAATGAGCGCCACGATCAGAGACATGAGAATGAAGGCACGTTTTGTTCTTTTCCTTCTTCCAACAAAGCACAAAATCCACTGTTCATCTTCACATCATTTACAGTGGATCGTGTGGAGGTCAATGTAAGATCATTTAACCTCTTTAACTCTTGATATCGGACAAAACTTTCTTTAAATTATGAGACAAAAATCTTCTCCACACTGTATATTACACATATTCTGTATATGCTTTGTCCAACACTTTGCTGAAGCTCTGTGAAGCACATATTGAGTGAAATATTCATCCCAAGATGCAGTGTTTTTTATGTCCACACTGTTGCTGTCAGAGTCAAAAATATTCTTGCTGCCTCGTGCATCATTTATTCACATTTCCACAAAATCTAAGCTGACAGATTTGGTATTTTTGGAAACTTTGGGGTCCATATCAGTTTGTAAACATTGATCCACTCGCGAGTCCAACTACTCAAAATCCTAAATTAAAAAAAGATGCTGGAAAAACATGAGAGGCAATGAATGTCCTGAACTAGACAGTGTGCGAGTTGAGCATCATGATATACGACATACTGTTACGCTGCGAGTCAATTCACCTTCCACAGCATGAGAAAATATCAAAACACTTCTTATTTGGGTGAAAGAAACGCCTTCCTCTCTCCGCCTCGGCTTCGATAAGACATCTCCGAATGCAGAGAATCTGTTACAAGAATCTGAAACAAGAGGTTGTTGTTGTTTCTTTCTCTTTTTCCAACATGGTCTGCCGTGGTGGGAGGTTGTTTTGAAACTGTGCGTGGTCGGATAACATTTCATCACAAGTTTAAGAAAGCTTTAGAGAGGACAATGCCCCAGATTTTGACGACTGATTAAACATCTTTTTAACGAGGAACTTTTAGCAGCGTGGCGGAGCGACGCAGTTTTGAAAAGATGTAGAAGCATGTTATTAAAAACGAGGGAGGCCTTTCTCATGTGGACACGCAGAGGGCAGTGAATGCAGCATCAGCATATCTTTGTTTATCACAGCAGCTAAGTGCTATTTGTAAGGTCTGCACCCTTTGCTACATGTTACATGATCTAACGATCAGTGGCCCTCAACCCTTTTTTCCCCAGAGGACCACCTGATCAAATAAATGAGAACAAATATTGTTCTTACCCTCACTCATTCCTTTCTGTCATTGTGATCCGAGGGAACGTTAGCTAGCTAACTGTGGCAAAACACGTCTATGAGATCTCGTGATTGGCGTAGAGTTAAAATAAGACATGCACAGTCATTTTGTCCCTCTGACCTTCCTCAGACTGGTTCCACATTGAAGTGAGTGAAACAGAAAAGTTAAGCCTGGTCAGTGGCAGTACTTTTGCAACAGAGATGTGTCACAAGTTTCACGAAAGTACTTTTGCCTTGTTGTGTTCCCAAAAAACACAACAATAAAGGTTCCCTATCCTGATCTATTACGGTCACACGGACGTACTCTAAGCCTGTCAGTCGTGATTATTAGTGTCAACAAATCCCATGAAAAGACCAACAATGTGTCACACTCAAGTCGATTCATTCTTAACAGAAGACGCAAATCTTTTAAAAGGGGTCACAGATACAGGTCATTTCCTGAGACAGCTGGGCACTGCAGTCTTTACCAAATGCTCCTCAAACAGAAGTCAACAGTGAATTTGTTGGGGACTATCTTCAGCTGCGGATCAATACACAATTTGTGCTCTAGTGGTCGTTTCCGGCAGGAAATTGGAGAGCGCGCAGGATCAATTCACAATACCCCACACTCACGGTAATAAAGGAACACGTTACAGAGTTGAATGGTGATGCTCACTCGTGTGTTTTTAATTGATTCTGGGCAGCGGCGGAGGTCTAAAGCACACAGGAAGGCTTTGGCTTAACCGGCAATCGTCAGAATCAATGTTGGTTTCAGGATTCCACAACCTTCACAAACACAGATCATCTCCCGCCTTGTCTTCTCAGATCAGAATGTGAAACGCTGTTTTGTAAACGCAGCATCCTTTGTCGAGAGGCCCTGCAATTTTCGAGATCAAGCAAAGGGGGGGGCGTAATGTGAGGCTCCGCCTTGACGACTAAAGAACAAACATGGAGGCCGTCAGAATGTCAAGTGCTGCCTTGTCTAACATTAACTCCATTTTCAAAAGGTCAGCGCCGCAGTTGAGGCGGCGATGAATCGAGCACTTCATTCCTCCGCTATAAGCCCCCTCCTTTCTATGTCTCCCTGTCTTTACGGTGGTCCCCCTCCACCTCTCCTCCTCCATTTCCTGTATTTCTCTCTCATTTCTCGTTTCCTCCCCTCTCTCTCTCTCTCTCTCTCTCTCTCTCTCTGTGGGGTTTTTTTCTCTTCTGGCCACTTAATGGCATGCATGGCATTTCCTCCTCCTCCCACCCCCCCCTCACCCTCCTCTCTTTCTCTCCTCCTCCTCACCTCCTCTCCCTCTCCATCCTCTTCCATAATGAAATGTAAACTTTGACATTTGTCAACTTAGTCCTCCCATCAACTATTTGCGGCGTCCGGCGGAGAGGAGGATTTTTCTGTAGCGTTGCGTCTCCAGGCTAAAGCGCCCTGACCCCTCACCCTGTTCTCTCGCCCTTTAGTTTGTTTGATCTTTCTTTCATTCCTCTGTGTTTCCGTTGGCTCCTCCATCGTGTTTTTTCCTTTCCTTTCATGCGACCTTTGTGCTCGTTCTT